>NW_027315812.1:31456667-32179167 GCF_026437365.1 Eucyclogobius newberryi
ATATATATATATATATATATATATATATATATATATATATATATATATATATATATATATATATATATATATATATATATATATATATATATATATATATATATATATATATATATATATATATATATATATATATATATATATATATATATATATATATATATATATATATATATATATATATATATATATATATATATATATATATATATATATATATATATATATATATATATATATATATATATATATATATATATATATATATATATATATATATATATATATATATATATATATATATATATATATATATATATATATATATATATATATATATATATATATATATATATATATATATATATATATATATATATATATATATATATATATATATATATATATATATATATATATATATATATATATATATATATATATATATATATATTAGGCTGGGCAACGATTACAATTTTTAATCGCGATTAATCGCATTATTTCCCTGATTAATCACGATTAATCGCATTTTTACATTCAAAATGATTTCAAAAGAAGTGTAAAGTGCATCAGCATTTTTATTCAGTAGCAGTTAAATAAAATATTAAGTATTCAATTGCCACAAAATCCTGAGCCACAATCATTAAAGATGAACAGGCCACTTCAGAGGTAACGTCAGAAACATTGTAATCTCATTAAACATTAGACACTCACAACACATTTTAGGAGCAGCAGAACCAGTCTAGAACCAAATGTCCCTAAACCAGAAAACACTTCAGTACAGTTTGTACATTCTTAGAACTTGACACTAAAGCGCCATAAGTTGTGCAAACAAACAAACACTTAACCAGTTAAATACAAATAAATACATTGTGTGCATTTTAACTTAAACAATGTAATCAAACACAAAACTAAAGCTTATTGCCACTGCCAGGGCATTGAAAAGAACCAGAAAAGTTTGTAGATTCCTAAAACTAGGTGTTTTTTTACTCTTCTGCACTAAGCCAGTTGCTAAGGCACCAGATTATTCACGTTTTCAGCTGATAAAGACGTGCGCCGGGCCCTTCTCGCGGATCTCCCCAGCTACGGCGCCCGTCAGGACCTGCTCACGCGGGCCCCCGTCGGGAGCTGCTCACGAGGGCCCCCGGCGGGACCTGCTCACGCGGGCCTCCGTCGGGAGCTGCTCACGAGGGCCCCCGGCGGGTTGCCTCGGCTGGCGCCTATAGCCGCTGACTTTGTAAAGTTAATAAACCAAAGCCATGGTCCAACATTAAAATCCATTTACTCCACGAGAAAAGCAACACAGCACAACTCCTCCACTGAGCATGTGCAGGACGACTCTCCTCCACTGAGCATGTGCAGGACGACTCGACTCCACTGAGCATGTGCAGGACAACTCGACTCCACTGAGCATGTGCAGGACGACTCGACTCCACTGAGCATGTGCAGGACGACTCTCCTCCACTGAGCATGTGCAGGACGACTCGACTCCACTGAGCATGTGCAGGACGACTCGACTCCACTGAGCATGTGCAGGACGACTCGACTCCACTGAGCATGTGCAGGACGACTCGACTCCACTGAGCATGTGCAGGACGACTCGACTCCACTGAGCATGTGCAGGACGACTCGACTCCACTGAGCATGTGCAGGACGACTCGGAGGCACGTCTGCTGCTGAGTGTATTTTACGGGCATGAGTCCGGTGCGTCGAGAACGCGCGTCCGATGTGTTTGTCTTTCTAATGTACACGCGCTCAAATTCTGCGTCGGACGCAGCGGTTTGTACGAGGCTTTAGAACTGGTGCGGACCAGGGGAATCCCACCTGCGATAATGCGCGTTAAAATAATTGATCGCGTTAAATAAGTGATTAGTTAACGCGATAATAACGCGTTAACTTGCCCAGCCCTAATATATATATATATATATATGTATATGTATGTGTGTATACATTTGTATATATATATATATATATATATATATATATATATATATAAATATATATGTCTGTGGTCTGTATCTCGTCCTTTGGCCAACGTGCTCCTACAGATGACATGCTCAGTGAATGTCTCAGACACTGGGGAATAGAGGATGATGAGGTGCTGGGAGGACACGCCCCTACATGGGACGTACCACCGGAACATAACTGAAGTGGCTGATATCACAAAATCCTACCAATGGTTAGAAAGAGCCGGTCTGAAGGTCAGCACAGAGGCCCTGATCATGCCAGCACAGGAGCAGGCCCTGAACACCAGATCAATAGAGGCCCAGATCTACCACACCAGACAAGACCCAACGTGTAGAGGGGGCCCTGAGACAATCCCACACATAACTGCAGGGTACAAGATGCTGCAGGGACAGCAAACATGGAGCACCATAACCAGGAGCTGGCATAGTGTAAGAAACATCTGTGCAGAGTACGAGCTAGAGACGTGGAAAGTGGGAAACACCTCCAAAGGTGGTGGAGAATGACCGAGCAAAGGTCCTCTGAGACTTCCGGATACAGACAGACCGAATGGTAATAGCAAACCAACCAGATATAGTGGTTGTTGACAAGGTGCAGAGGAAAGCTGTGGTGGTGGACATTGCGGTGCCATGGGATGATAACATCCGCAATAAGGCCTCAGAGAGGAGCTGGAGAAGGCATGTAGCGTGAAGGTATCAGTGGTGCACGTAGTGATCGGAGCACTTGGGGCAGTGACCCCCAAACTGGAAGAATGGCTCGAGCAGATCCCAGGACGGACGTCGGAGATCTCGGTCCAGAAAAGTGCAGTGCTAGGAACAGCAAAGATACTGCGCAGAACCCTCAAGCTCCCAGGCCTCTGGTAGAGGACCTGAGCTTGAAAGGGGACCACCCGCGGAGGGTGAGGTGAGAATTTATATATATATTCAACTCTTTGAAAAATATCTTAGATAATACAAGGCATGCCAATGTCAAAAATAGTGTAAATCTGTAGCTGTTTGTTGATTTCAGTCTAATATTTCTAAGCAATAGGCCAGTCCCAAAACACATGGAAATGGTTTGCCTCCTGGCAACCACCGTTTCTCCAACAGTTAGAAATTCCTTGTGACGTTGCACGTTGACTTGGTGCTATGAAAAATCATGTCTCAATTTTCCAACTCTCCAAACATGAGATATGGTGATTCTCCACTGAGATACAGATATTTTCCCATTCTTCAACAGTGGCTGCCCAAAAGTCCGAAGGTTCACGAGTCCGAAGGTTAGGAGTTAGGGTTGGGGTAGGGTTAATGTAGGGGGGTTAGGAGTTCCCTAACCCTAACCCTTCAAACTTGTGAACCTTTTGACTTGTGAACCTACGGACTTGTGTGGTGGGACCTATTCAACAGTCATGTAATTAGTAGCGTGGTTGTCCAAATTGTCAATACATTTATATAATTAATAAGCAATGTAGTTTATTCTATCCAATGCAGTGAAGGAAATTGCCACTTCACAAGAGGCTTTATCAGCACAGAAGACATGCAAGATCAGGACACCAGAGCGCCGTGCATCTTCATCTTAAAGCCACAAACCACTCTATTGAAGACAGTGAGGTCAAGATTCTAAGCAGGGAAAAAGTTGGTTTGAAAGAGGAGTTCAAGAGGCAATCTTTGTTAGAAAAGAAAAACCATCCTTAAATAGAAACAGTGGGTTAAGATTCAACTTTCCGGTTGTGTATAATGGAATTTTGAGTCCCTGGAGAGGTAGACGCTCAGGGCATTCGGACGCTAATCAGTTACACAGGGAGGTGAGAGAGTGAGCCAGGTGTCATATGTGTACATGTTATGTGTTGACACTTGACCCGGATGCTCGACGGCAAACACTATATATGGGAGTGTGACCACCTGCATGAGATCTGTAATCAAACCTGTGTGTGATAAGGATTACCTCGTGCTGCCTGTGTTCGGAAATAAACACGTTTGCAACCAAACTACCGCTCGTCATTCTACATGGTGTCAGGAGTGACCTGGACCGGACGATCGTCGTAAAAAAGAGACTTTGAAGCGCAATGGCAAAATTTTATCCACCCGTGAACTTTCCCTTCGACAAGCCGACAGAATGGCCGGACTGGAAACAGCGGTTTGAGCGATACAGGATCGCCACAAAACTCAATAAAGAAGAGGGAGCAGTGCAGGTGAGCTGCCTGATCTATGCCATGGGCGCTGAAGCCGAGAACATTTATAAGTCATTCACGTTCGCTGCAGACGAGGACCGTGATGACATAAGGATTTTACTGGCAAAGTTTGACGAATACTTCTTTCCGCGGAGGAACGTGATACACGAGAGAGCGTGTTTTCACCAGCGCGTCCAGCGGCTCGGCGAGAGAGCGGAGAGCTTTATACGAGCTTTGTACGAGCTCTCGGAGCATTGCGAGTTCGGAGCCGCCAGAGAGGAGCATATCCGCGACCGGATCGTTGTGGGAATCTTGGACAAAGACATCTCACGTAAACTGCAGCTGATGTCGGATCTCACGTTAGCGCTCACAATCCAGAGTGTGAGGCAGTCCGAGGAGGTCGCGGCTCAGATAAGTCTGCAAGGAGACGCAGCAGCGGCTGTGCAGGAGGCGCGGCGCAAAAGCAGAGGCACGACGTGGAAAACACCATACAAGCAAGGCAAGTCAAATGTGGGCAGAAGATGGGGTGATTCTGACAGAAAGTGTGGCAGATGTGGGAAAACGGCTCATAGAACTGAGGAAAAGTGCCCAGCTTCAAAAGCCACATGTCATTGTTGTCACAAGATGGGACATTGGGCCAGAGTGTGTCGTAGTAGCAGGTCAGTAAATGAAGTCACAGAGAATCAAACTACTGGACAAACCTCCTACTTTCTGGGCTCAGTCAGCACCCCTAAAGACAAAAATGAGTGGACTGTATTTCTACAGGTGGATTCTGTCCCGGTTGAATTTAAAATCGACACAGGGGCGGATGTAAATGTAATAAATGAAGACACTTTCCACACAGTTGCCCCTGGAATAGCACTGCAGCCATCCGATCTTCCACTGGACAGCCCAGGTGGAGAATTAATGTGTCTTGGTTGTTTTGATGTGACTATAAATTATAAAGGCAAACATTATGCAACAAAAATGTATGTGGTCCGTGGACGCAGAGTCAACAATCTACTCAGCCGCTCCCTGTCAGTCAAAATGAACATTGTGAGGAGAGTAGATGCAGTCTCATTGAAGGAGGGACAGCCTTATGGGCAACACTTTAAAGACTGAACCAGTTAAGATCCTGTTAAGAGAGGATGCTGTGCCATATGCTGTACACACCGCACGCCGTGTGCCATTTCCAATGCTACAAAAGGTTAAAGAGGAACTAGTTAGAATGGAACAAAATGGTGTAATAGAACGTGTCACTCAGCCAACTGAATGGTGTGCTCCAATGGTCCCGGTTTTAATGAAACACACGGGCAAAGCGAGAATCTGCGTGGACCTCACAAAACTCAACAAGTCAGTGAAAAGAGAGCGCTACATTTTGCCAACGTCCGATGAGATAACCTCAAAATTAAGTGGTGCAACAGTGTTCTCATCTCTCGATGCGGCGAGTGGATTCTGGCAGATTCCCCTGCATGAGGACAGCTGTAAACTAACAACATTCATAACACCATTTGGCAGGTACTGCTTCAAAAGGCTACCTTTTGGAATAACAAGTGCACCGGAAATCTTCCAGCGGAAAATGCTTGAGACTCTGGAAGGTTTGCCTGGTGTGGAGGTTTTCATGGACGACATCTTGGTGTATGGAGCCACTATGGAAGAACACGACGCTCGTCTAAACAAAGTTTTACATCGCGTTGAGACAGCTGGCCTAAAGCTCAACAAAGAAAAGTGCTCCTTGAAGCAGAGTCAACTGCGATTCCTGGGTCATCTGATTGACCACTCTGGGGTGAGACCAGACCCCGAAAAGGTTGAGGCTATTAGGCAGCTGCCGCCACCACGGGACATCCAAGAGCTGAAGAGAGTGCTCGGCATGGTCAACTACCTGGGCAAGTACATTCCGGCACTTGCCACTATTGGTCAGCCACTGTATGATTTATTAAAGACTAAAAATGCCTGGACCTGGGGTCCCTCACAGCAGTCATCTTTTGAGGACATTAAAAGCATGCTGACAACAGCACCAGTACTTGCATTTTATGACATCACTAAACAAACTACTGTGTCCGCAGTTGCAAGCAGCTACGGGTTGGGGGCGGTGCTACTTCAACTCCATGGGGAAATGTGGAAACCAGTCGCCTTCTGCTCCCGACGTCTCACTGAAGCTGAAACTCGTTATGCTCAGATAGAGAAAGAGTGTTTAGCCAGTGTTTGGGCTTGTGAAAAGTGTGGCTTAGATCATTTTAGGCTAGAGACAGATCACAGACCGTTAGTGCCTCTCATCAACAGTCAGAGCTTGGATAATGTTCCACTGAGATGTCAGCGCCTTCTAATGCGGCTCATGAGGTACAAACCAGAGGCTGTTCATGTGCCAGGTAAATCTCTAGTTGTTGCAGATACTCAATACTCAGATACCCCACAATCATACACAAAAGAGCAAATCGACACGCACAGTGAGGTGGAGTGCTACATAGCCACTGTGGTGCAGGGCATTCCAGCCTCTCCCAGCCGCATGTATAGTATAAGAGCGGCTACAGCAAAGGACAATGATCTGCAAACCGTCGTTAAGCTCATCAGGAATGGATGGCCTGAATTCAAAGACAAAGTACCACTAAATGCCCGTGCGTACATGAAAGTGAAACATGAACTGTCAGAGAGCAATGGCTTTGTGATACGGGGGTGTCGAATAGTGATTCCCAAATCAGAGAGGGCAGATATCCTAAAGAAAATACATGCTGGACACCAAGGACTTACAAAGTGCAGAGACAGGGCAAACTCCTCTGTTTGGTGGCCAGGACTCTCTACTGAGCTCAAAGACATGGTGACTCAGTGCCGCACCTGCCAGGAGCAGAGGCACACCCAGCAGAGGGAGCCACTCATCTCAACACCGTTGCCAGATCGACCTTGGAAAAGACTAGGACTGGATCTGTGTGAGTACAACAAAACCAACTACCTGATAGTTTCTGACTATTCACGTTTTTTGGAAATTCTGCAACTGCCTTCTACCACAAGCTTTCAGGTAATACAAAGACTGAAAGGCACTTTTGCCCGATTTGGGATACCTGATGAGGTGGTAAGTGACAATGGACCTCAATTTTCCAGCGCGGAATTCAGAGAGTTATCGCGTGAAATGGACTTTAAACATATCACGTCCAGTCCTCACAACCCTCAGGGAAATGGCCATGCAGAAAGAGCAGTGCAAACCGCAAAGAAAATCCTCAGGCAGGAGGATCCGCTCATTGCTCTCATGTGCTACAGGTCAACACCTTGTGCCACCACCGGAGTCAGTCCAGCTGAGCTCCTCATGGGAAGGAAAATCAGAACAACTCTTCCCACACTGGAGAAGAATCTTCTACCAAAGTGGCCCAACAAAAAGACTGTCATGCAGAAAGATGCCACAGAAAAGGCCAAACAAGCTTTTTACTTCAACCGTCGCCATGGGGCCAGACCACTTCCTCCACTGCGTCCAGGAGATGCTGTAGTTGCTAAGCTGGATCAGGAAAAGACTTGGGTGACGCCCGCCGTTGTTTCAGGGGAGGCCCCTACTCCAAGGTCTTACCTTGTCCAAACTCCACAAGGAGCAGTGTTGCGTCGTAACCGTCGCCATCTTTGTGTGAATAACTCTACACCATCTGACACTGTTCCTCTTCCTGCATCAGCTGAGAGTGGAGCCATTGAGCCTGCTGCGGTTGAGCCTGCTCCGTCCACTGGCTCCTCCGCTCAAGAGACTCAAATTGACACACGCCCATCGGAAGTATCGCCATCGCGAGTGTGTACCAGGTCTGGACGTGTGTGTAGACCAGTTAAGAGGCTGAATTTATTGCTTCTATGGGTGTATTTTTCACAATATTGCTTTTGGGGATGAATGTGTAAAAAAAAAAAAAAAAAGACATAGTATGCACTTTCCTAAACATTTACAGTGTTTATTCAGTTATTGTTTAAGACCCTATGTTGTCTGCTAATATGAGTAAGCTGAAATAAGTTGTTTATTGTAATTTTGGTTCGGCGAGTTTACATAAAAGGGGGAGATGTCATATGTGTACATGTTATGTGTTGACACTTGACCCGGATGCTCGACGGCAAACACTATATATGGGAGTGTGACCACCTGCATGAGATCTGTAATCAAACCTGTGTGTGATAAGGATTACCTCGTGCTGCCTGTGTTCGGAAATAAACACGTTTGCAACCAAACTACCGCTCGTCATTTTACACCAGGTAACAATAAGAGGCTGATAGCCCATTAAAGGTGATAGGAAACAAAGAGGCTAGTTTGATAGTTAACAAAGAGGTTTAGTTTCTAGTGAAACCAATAACACCTTTTATCAAGCAGTCCCGCCCGGTGGGCAGGGCCTATTCAGAGTAGGATAAATATCTGAGTTCCTGGTCTTGATTCGCAAATTGAGAATGACTCTTGGATAAGAGTCAAAAAGTATTGTTTTTTCAAAAAACAGAGTCCAGATGACTACAACTGAATCTTTTTCAACCTGTGACGGAAATATTTATAAAAGAACATTCAAGTGGAATTATATCTAAATTATACAACTGTATTAATAACTTGGGCAGCCACTCTACTATTTACATTAAGGATAGATAGGAAAGAGAAGGTCACTTTGTTCTGGCTGAGGACTGGGAAGAGATATCTACATCTAAGTGGAAAACCACAAAGTGACATGTTTGGAACAGTTTTTCATAACACCATGTCTCACCAAGTGCTCATTATTCACCAGGAAATGCAGACTGTTGGAGAGGGCGTGGCAGCCAGGAGCCAAACCAATTCTATGTGTTTTGGAACTGTCCTGTTCAGAAATATTGGACAGAAATCAACAAAAAACAACAGACTGTTTTGGCATTGCCATCCCATTTGATTTCAGGACTGTGTATATGGGCCTTAGGACTCCTGCTATGGACACAATCAGTGGATATCTTTGGAGCATACTCCTGGCCGCAGGAAAGAAGGCCAAAAAGAGAAAGATGACTCAAACTGCAACGACTACCAAGAACTGGACCGACATCATAATCAACATACGGTACATGGAAAAAATTACATTTGGAGTTAACTTTAAGTTGGACAAAGTTGATAGACTTTGGACTAAATGGAAAGTTTGTTTTAGAGTTTGTGTGACATCTTGTTTTGTGTTGTTTATGTTAAGTGTTTATAGTCATGAACATGACAAAGTCAGTAAAAGGAGTTAAAAGGATGCATGCTATTGGCACAGACATTTCACCCGGCAGTACCCCTCCACTCCTCACTGCTCTCTTTACGTGCATTCTTCCTGTCCCACATCCCACTGACAGTCCTGCGCATATTATGGAGTGTGTGGGGGGGAACGGTTCTGCGTGCATATGTAGGTGTGCGTGTGTGTGTTTGGTGGTGTGTCAGGAGCGGGAGGACAGGCCTTTTGTGTGTGCACATTAATTAGAATCCTTCTGGACGGCCATTACGGCTCATTTAGACGAGCCATAGCCATAGAGCAGGAGACAAAGAGCCAGTCCACCCCCTCCATCCCTGTCGGCTCAGCTTGCCTTCAAGTCAGTGCCGGCACAGCCACACGCCAGCTTTATGTGGGGATATAAATTAGGTTACAAACTGCATCAAAGTACCTATGAAGGGTTGTATGGATGCTCTTTTGCTTTATGTATTTATTTAAGGTTCAACTAAATTCTACAACCTTTTAAACATTACGGTTGAAAATAGAAAAAGTTTCAGTTGTAGTCATCTGGACTCAGTTTGAAGAAATAGACGCTTCGACTCTCATCCAAGAGTCATTGTCAATAAAAGAATTTAGATCGAGAACTCCGATATTAATAATGTTCTGTGGTAAGACCCGCCCATTGGGAGGAGCCTTCCTGAAGTAGAAAGAGTTGTTTGTTTCAACAGAAACTCCCCCCTTGTATCTACCGAGCTAGCCTATTCAGAATCTTAATGGGCTATTAGAATCCTCTTTGTCTTTGTGAGACCCTGGCTCAACCACCCTGAGTACCTGATTAGCATCTAAATGTCCTGGACCTGGTCCTCTACCTTTCCAGGGGTTCAGTAACCCATTATAAATAACAGGAAGATTAAACCTTAGCCCTCCATTTCTGTTTAAAGAAGGTCTTTCTTTTTTAACAAAAATAGCTTCCTTAACTCCTCTTTCAAACCATCTTTTCTCCCTGCTTAAAACCTTCACCTCACCGTCTTCAAACGAGTGATTAGAGGCTTCAAGATGGAGATGCACGGCACTCTGAGGTCCTGAACTTGTATTTCTTCTGTGCTGATAGAGCCTCTTGTGTAGAGGCTGTTTTGTCCCACCTATGTACCGTTCTTTACAGCTTTCTTCACTGCATTGGATCGAATAAACTACATTGCTCTGTTTTTGAGTCGGCAACTTGTCCTTAGGGTGAACCAGTTTTTGTCTTAAAGTGTTTCCTGGTTTAAAATAAACAGGGACTTCGTGTTGTCTAAAAATTCTCTGCAGTTTTTCCGACAGGCCAGACACATAAGGGATAGAAACACCCTTCCTTCTCTGTTCAGTTTCCCTTTTGTCCTGCTTCGGGGCATGCCCTACCGGGAAGAGGACCCAGGGAAGACCGAGGACACGCTGAATGAGATATAGATAGAATATATATATATATATATATATATATATATATATATTGTCAAATATAGGCTATTGAATCTATTATTTAATATTCATGTCATCTTTATTAAAGATACAAGTGCACACAGATGTTACAGACAGTTAAAAAATAGGAACTAAAATCCTTCTAGGGGCCAGATCTTGCCCCTGGGGCCACAAATGCCCTGGTTTGGCGTAAGGGCAAAAAAAATTAGGGCTCGGATTATAAAGACAAACAGACCGTATGTGGCCCGCGGGCCGTAATTTGCCCAGGTCTAGTCTAGAATTACCTGAGGACCTTTGAGTTTGCTGAATTACAGTAGAAAAGTTTGAGGTAATATTTGCAGACATTTTTACAAACATGGACAATTCGCAAGAGACTAGAAACAAAAACAATGTTAGTAGTAATTACAATTTATCCGAGGTCCGAAGGTGAAACTAATTATGTCTGGAAAAAGGTTCTCTCTTGATCTAATTATGACTTATTTTGGTCGGATAGCGCCTGTGGTAAATATTTATCATAGTGTTACTTCCGTTAAACAGTTTGTGGAGACATTTTGAAAAATAAATGACAGGAAGTAATGCTGAGTTCTAAAATGTAATCTCTCTATCCCTCTCCCTATCTATGCCATCAATACTTGACACGCCATTGAAAACACAGGGACAATTTACACTTAACTGACTAAATTCTCTGACATTTTAAATGAAAATTCAACAAAACATGTGTTATGGTATTACTGTTTGTCAAATCATAACTGTTGTGTATTTATATGGATTTTGGCTCTGGTCTATAGTCTGGTTGCTGGGTAACAGTTGTGGAATTACCTCTACCTATCATACATGTCATATTTGCTGCTCATGTCCAACCAGGAAGTACAATTATAAACGTCACAAAAATGGTCAAACTGGGGACACAATCTGAAATATACGTAATTATGTTCATTTTGTTTTAGTGAAATGTGTGGTCTAACCTATCAAACTACTTCAACACTTATTTAATTTCTTGTAATTTCTCTGTATTTAAATCTTTAAAAGCATTGCTTGTGCGTGAGGCATTCACATGTTGGAAAACCGTGTTTCCATGGCAGCAGTACATTCTTCTGACTTTGTGTAAATGTTCTTTTTTCCCGCAAGGTTATTTTACTGATCATATCTCCAAAGAAATTGATTGGCTAGATAGGCCAGATTTAGGGTCATGCATCACTACAAACAGGTTAGCCATAGGAGAACAAAGCGTCACGCAGAAGCATGTGGACATCATTATACTGTATTTCCATGGACTTATGTGGGTGTCACATTGTGTATGCAGGGATGTAAATTAGTGTTATGCTAATGCTACTTGGGCATTTTTGACTGCAGTCTCCACAGGCTCTGTTAGCATAAGTGATGCTCCAGCCGCTAAAGGGATCCCAGAGCACATCCTCATTCATTTTGTGGAAGAGCCGGCCTGGGCCCCACCGACATGATGAGAGTGTTTATGGGTTCTTATTAGGGCCCCACAGTGGCTTCACACCAGGGCTCAGAATGAGCGGAATCGCATCGCAAAATGCGATGCAATTTCTCTCAAATGCGATGCATTTGTCAGAAAAAAGTGTTGTTATATCGCAGCTTTTGCGATAAAAAATGTGTGTTCAATTGTATAACCAAAGCGCCTAAAAAGCACTGATCACTCGTCAATTGGCATAACACAATGTGGGATGCTGTGTTGACTTGACCAGGTCAAGTCACAGATCGCTGCTGTCACAGATCGTGCGTGTGAAAACAGGAGAGCGGGAGGAGCCACCGGGAAAGCGGGAGGAGCCACCGGGAGAGCGGGAGGAGCCACCAGGAGGAGCTACCGGGAAAGCGGAGGAGAACGCTGCTTTGACGAGCGCCGCGTCTTGCTAATCTCACAAAAATAACTGTGTAACACAATAACTATGTGTTACACAATAATTATGTGTAACACATTACTGTCTTGACCGAGTCTTTCTGATTCAGAAGGAGCTGAGTCGAAAGACAAAGCTCTCGATTTACCGGTCGGTCTATGTTCCTACCCTCACCTATGGTCATGAGCTTTGGGTAATGACCGAAAGGACAAGATCGCGGATACAAGCGGTCGAAATGAGTTTCCTCCGCCGTGTGGCTGGGCGCTCCTTTAGAGATAAGTTGAGGAGCTAGGACAAGTTTACAAAAGACATTAAGTCATCCATCAGGGAAGATCTCTCAGCAAGAAACAGAGAAGATGAAAGGAGAGTTCATCGAAGAAGCCAATGGCCCTGGACCCGAGGTTCAATGGCTCAGCGGTTGTCCCAATTAACGTGTGGGATCGGCTCACAAACAGCATTGAAGTGAGCAAATCTCACATGTCGACAGTGGTGAAGAAGACGGAACCCGACGAAGCTGTGCCAGTACCCCATGAGGACAGTGATGATACATCTCCCGTAAAGAAGCCGAGGCTAAGTGCAATGGAGGAAATCTTTGAGGATGATGATGATTATGTTGTGATGCATGTTGAGACAGCGCTGCCACTTAGGCTGAGAATTCAGCAGGAGATGCTAAAGTTCAGGGCCTTGCCGAAGATGAAGTCTTCAGATGATGTGCTTGCATTTTGGCAGGGAAAGGTTGACGAACTACCGCTCCTCAGTAGGCATGCCAAGAAATACCTGATCGTGCCAGGCACAATTGTGCTAAGTTAGCGGGTTTTCAGTGCTGCTGGGGACCCAGACTCTGTCAACATGCTCTTGTTCCTCAACAAAAACACATGAAAAGACTGTGTTAAGACACTCTTAACTGTTAAGCTATAGTTTTGCAGCTACCTAGTAGCTTTTGATTTGTATGTTGAAACTTCTGTTAAAAAACTGTTAATAAACCAGAAAAGTTGATTTTATTTCAATCTGCAGTAAAGCCTAGTGTTTGATAGTAGTCCTTGTTCAAGTGTCTTCAACTTAATTTAGCCAAGTTGCTTGTATTATGCTGTTATAACATATATTGCGTGGGTTTAGGTCCGGACTCACTAGGTCCTGACCTGAATCCGAACCTCTGGATTAGAATCAGGACCTGAACCTGAACGTGGGTTTAGGTATGCATCCCTACTCTGTAGTAGACATCCCTGTACCCGGTGGCTCTGAGAGAGGGGCTCTGGGGAATGAATGCATGTGGATTGGTGTGAGCTTGAGGCCGCTGCCGTGGGTCGGGGCGAGCGCGTGGACGCTGCCACGGGTCAGGGCGAGCGTGTGGATGCTGCCGTGGGTCGGGGAGAGCGCGTGGATGCTGCCGTGGGTCGGGGCGAGCGCGTGGACGCTGCCGCGGGTCGGGGCGAGCGCGTGGACGCTGCCGCGGGTCGGGGCGAGTGCGTGGACGCTGCCGTGGGTCGGGGTGAGCATGGCTGCTTGCGAGGTTCGTGCTTGGAGCAAACGTGGCTGCTGGCGGGGCTCTGGCGAGCGAGTGGAATGGATTGGAGCAGCAAGGTGTGGCATGGGTCGGAGTAGTGTGCTAGCATTAGGTCGGCATAATGGTAATGATGATTGGGATGAGGTGGGGTGAGAGAGAGCATGAGCGGCGCTGGCGTGGAATTTAGCAGAAGCCCGAAGGCGATGTGAGCATGTGTGAGGAGGCAAGGCGAACGTGGTAAGATGAGGTAGCGTGAATAGCAAGAGTTGAGAATAAAAATTTAAATGAGACTTAAGGAAGTATGCAAATGTGAAGATGAGAACTTGCCGGAATGCAAGAAATAGAATCTCCGAAAGATGCCTGTGGCTAGCATGTGGCGGCAAAGCCAGACAGCTGAATGTGACGTGATAGTAATTTAGTGAAAGCATAAATTGTGAGCCTACAAGGTGCTTGAGAAAAGAAAAGGAAGCTGAGAGTTCACATGAGAAGAGTAGGAACGACAAGTTGGCAACTGTCAGAATAGTGTAGTATAAGTTGATAGGGTGTTTGAGGGCTAGCCTCGATACCTTGTGGTTAGAGCCTGTCCAGTGTCATATGTGCTAGTAGCGAAGCTACACCCATACTTGTATGACTACAGTTATGTTAGGTAACTTGGCTTTAGCTGTAGGTTGTAGCTGTAGGTTGTAGCATTAGGTTGTAGGAGTAGGATGTAGCAGTAGGACGTAGCATTAAGTACAGAGGAGGGATAGAGGAATGCATATTGAGGGAGTTGAGTGCAACTGCAAAGAAGGGGATGAGAGAAATTATTAGATGAGAAAAATTGAGAAAAGAGCGAGCTTTTGAACTCAACATTGTTAAGGACACAGGAAGCTGGGACGTTGCCAAGTCCTTATGAACATTGTTTAATCTGTTTTAAATTGAGTTATACAATCTGGCTCCCACCACCAGCGGCAACTGAGAGGTCGAGCTGCGGGCCCGTGGAGCGATGTTGACGTCATCAGCTGCGCACCTCCAGATGAGGAAACGGGAAGCGCGGGGGCTGGCGAAAAGGGCTTATTTATCATCGTAGGTCTGAAAGAAGTCCCCCTTTGACTTCAGCCCGCTGCAGGCCCGGCGCGATCCGGTCTCTAATGTCTGAGTGCGTGGAGACGCACGGGAGCACGCACTGGCGGCGCACGCCTCAACCTCTTACTCCTCCAGTAACCACATCTCCACTCTTTAACCACACCTCTAATAACCCAGAAGCCCTATATATACAGGCCAATCCCAGCACCTCTTGTTGTCTCTGCTCTCTTGACAGAGAGACAGTCAGCCAGAGCATTCGCTTGAACAAATCATCAGCCGTTTTCTATCAGATTCTGACCTTTTCCCAGTCTGAACTTTCAGTTGGTCGTGGCTCCAGTAGCCACCTTCTCCAGAGGACTCGCCAAGCAGCTCCGCTCTCCGCCGCGCACACTCACGGTAGTGATCCTATGCCTCCGAACCCCATCTCCTCTGCACGCGCCTCTCCCGTGGACCCCTACCTCCGGTACGTCCACACACGCACTCCAACCTCTACTCCACAGCAACGGGACCCATGCCGCCGCTTCTCCACTTCACAAGAAAAAAAAAATGCTCTTCACCAAAAAAAGATATTAAAGTGGTTAAAAGTGGTTAGCAAAAAAAACAGGTAGAGAGAACAATTTTTAAAATAGGAGATTGGCAGATCGCTCTAGGTGCCAGGCTACTGCAGTAGACATACAAAAAGAGAAACAAGTTTGCACACTTACTCCATAACTGCATCTAATCTACAACCTTTCGATCAAAATGGATCTTCCTCAGGTCATAGCTTAGAGTTGTGTACCACCCCCCTATACAACTTACACCCACTGATTGGTTGGCCAATCCAATTAATGGTGGAATTAGAGACACAATTATACAAACTGAGCAGAGGGTCAAAAAAGATATATACAAGGAAATCATGCAGCTAATGCTCAAATAGATCAATAATAGTAAATATTGACAGTTTACAAGAAATGCTTGATTTCATATTCTCGATTTAGGCCACTAGGGGCCAGCATTTGTAAAATGTAGATGTAAAAATGTCTCTTTGTAAAAGCAGCCTGTTAATGTCTCCTCCTCTTCTTCGTTTAACCAGTTCTATCCCAATGTATTTTAGGGAGGAGACTGGATGCTGTGCCTCTTTAAAATGGGCCGCTACAGAATTTCCCAGATCTCCAATTCTGATGTTGCTCTTGTTTTATGCTATTTGGGTCTTTAATGCCCACATAACCAAGTCCACAAGGCAAGTTTAGGTAGATAACATTTGTAGTGGAACATGTGCTTGTTCCCTTGATTTCCATAGTCTTGCCTGTCATTGGATTTGTATAAGGGAACCGCCCACTCTCACCATTCATTCACCCTGCTCAAACCGAGAGGACAAACTGAAAAAGCTTACCAGCCTTCCATTCTTTTTAGCGTGTATAATCGGCCTGAAGAAGGACCTCCACGTCCGAAACGTCGCCGAGATTAAACACGCTACTGTAGTTTTATTTTCTTTCTTTTATTTTGCCCTGTTTTTGTTTATTTCCTTGTTATTTCATGGTATCTTTCACCTCGTGACTAGAGCGCTTAGCATCCGCTAGCACTATAGCACGGGAGCACGCCACAACCAATGGCACAAAAAAAGCAATTTTAATTGCTAAAAGTTTTACACTAAACGCTCACACACCACACTTACCCCACATTTAAGACCCACGGGGCAAAGGCGATACTGAAACCAATTGAATAAGCGTTTAATCCGCAGAAAACCTGCAAAAAAAGCCGAACATCCGTTAGCATTTGGCTAACTTCCGCTAACTTCCGCTAGCCCCCATCGGACTAGCGAGTGACAAAAAGAGAATCACATGAAAAAGCTTTGACATGTTGAAAGAATCTATTGGCTTGGAGAAACTGGACTTTTATAGGTTGTTACAAATAAGGAGTTATTATAACCAAGAAGTTAAACAAAGTGATGACAATTATAACCCTCTGACTGAAATGTTTATCAAAATTGTATCAATGCATTGCTAATCTGGAAAACCACTCAGCTAAATTTAATAAAAACAAATGGGAAAGAAGGTTACCTTGTGTTGGCAGACCAAGTGTGGGAAGGAGCATGTACATGTCAGTGGAGAACCACAAGATCAAAATGTCTGAAGAGAATTTTATTGGAAAAATGTGTCACGTTTTTTAATAACACCATGTCTAAGTGCCCATTTGTCACAAGGAAATGCTAACTGTTGGAGAAACTGTGGCAGCCAGGAGGCAAATCACTATGACGTGTTGCTCAAAAATGTTGGACTGAAATTAACAATGCACCGCTTACTGTTTTTGACATTGCCATCCCTCTCAACATTAGCTATGTATTTCGGCCTCAGAACTCCTGCCATGGACACAATAAATGGATACCTTTGGAACATGAAGAGGTCATGAAGAGGTGGATGACACAGCCCTCACCGGCAATCAAGGAGTGGACTGACAGTGACAGACATTAGAATAATGGAAAAATTTACATTCCGACTGAATTTGAAAATGGACAAATGTGAGGAACTTTGGACCAAATGGTTCTTAAATGTTGAACTTTTTATGTCGCAATTTTCTTTGTTTTGTCATTGTGCTTTTCTTATTGTTTACTTAATTATTTTACACTCTGTTCCTTGATTTGTTTCTATTTTTCAAAAGCTGAGAAAAAAATAAAAATGGTGCAGCCCAAGCTATAGTTATAGAATACAGGGAGGCAACAGAGGAAACTTGGCAATACTCTGGGTCTGAAGCATGTGTAAATGGGGATCAGAGCTGAGTGTTCTGGCTATCTTCCCCAGGCACTTTACTGAGACTATGTGTGAATGAGGCTTTTGAACAGTTTAGTACCTGCTTGTCCTTGTTAGAACCTGGGTTGAGCAGGTACTAAAAAACTATAACAGGGCTGCAAACCAGGTCCAAGATGGGCTGGTGGAAAATTCCATGCTATCAAGGGAAGAGTTTAGCCAATCTCCCAATGCTGAGGCCCAGCATATTATGTGCAGCCGTCTAAGCCACTGGGGCAGACTGTGAGGCAGACTGACAGAAGTGAGCCATCGGCCCCTCTGACCACCATCAGTGTGTGTGTGTGTGTGTGTGTGTGTGTGTTCTCTAAGAGTGAGGAGGAGAAGGGCCTGGGCTTAAGGCAATTTGGACTCACAAATTCACATCCAGGACTTAAAGGTGGTATGGACGATTTTTTTATAATATTTCCTCGTGGCGTGGATAAATCATTAGTCCTGCCACGTATCAATCATAAAAGGCACCTATCGCTCACCTGCAGCCGCGTGCGGTTCGTTTCCGCGTGTCTAAGCGCATGGATCTATCATAATATAGTTCCCTCAGTGTACGGGGCAAAATGAAGACGGAGAAAGACAGTTCGAGCTGACGCAGAAGTGGACAGAAATCTACGAGAGATGCGATGCGCTCCGTTGCGCTAATAAACAAACGCACGTGTGTGTTGTATCAGTCCGCACGGGGGAGTGGCATGTGCACTTCCACCTGGGTTCTTAAATCGCCGAAAAATCGTCCATACCACCTTTAAATTGTGTTGTCATCACATCTGTACTTCTCAGTCATCACAAACAATCTCATCACACTCTTCTCCAGCAGCATCTGTACTGTCCATCACCTCATCTTCCACACATCCCAGCGAAAAGAGCGCAAGAGCTGAACAGTTTGGGAAAAGAACATGGTATCCCTTAGCATATTTTCTGAATTGTGAAGAATTAATTAGTCAAATAGTTACTGTTGTGTAAATCAATCACTTGATTAGTATTGCTTGAGTAATCTCTGGCACCACTACTTTAAAGTAGCGATACATAAGTACAATATTCTGTGTATTTCCTCCAAGACATAACATCTGTTTGATACCCGAGTGATTTTAACAAGGCAAATGTAAGTTTAAATTGCATAAATATGATCTCCAAAAATAAATGACTGTTGCTGCTTAGAAAGAGCGGGGAGTAAAATTACTAACAGCTGGTTGTGGATTATCTGTTGCATATTAGAATTGGGTTTGGCACGGTGGTGCTCAGTGTGGGGCCCATAACCAGCCTCCCCAGCCTGCCTAACCATTGTCATTAGGTTTGCTCATGCCATGATAATTGCTGTGGAATTCAATGTTTACTACCTACTGCACAGCTCTATCTGATGGCTGTGGGAAAGAAGGGGATTGTAATTCTATACAAGAAATAAGACGAATATTGTCTACAGAAAGTTTAGTAATAATTTATAGCATGAGGACTAAAAAAGCTTGTAACTTTTATGCAAATGGGTGTGTTCAATGGAATAAAATGTATCTATATTGTGTTAATTGAATTCAGGCTCATTCACCCTTGGAAGTACAGTACATAAAGAACATATTAGTATAAAATCTTTCCACATTTTTGTTATCTGTCACCGGTCACAGAGCAGGTAACAGGGGTGCAGAGAGTCTGTCACCGGTCACAGAGCAGGTAACAGGGGTGCAGAGAGTCTGTCACCGGTCACAGAGCAGGTAACAGGGGTGCAGAGAGTGTCACCGGTCACAGAGCAGGTAACAGGGGTGCAGAGAGTCTGTCACCGGTCACAGAGCAGGTAACAGGGGTGCAGAGAGTGTCACCGGTCACAGAGCAGGTAACAGGGGTGCAGAGAGTCGGTCACCGGTCACAGAGCATGTAACAGGGGTGCAGAGAGTCTGTCACATGTCACAGTGAAGGTAACAGGGGTGCAGAGAGTCGGTCACCGGTCACAGAGCATGTAACAGGGGTGCAGAAAGTCTGTCACCGGTCACAGAGCATGTAACAGGGGTGCAGAGAGTCTGTCACATGTCACAGTGAAGGTAACAGGGGTGCAGAGTCGGTCACCGGCCACAGAGCAGGTAACAGGGGTGCAGAGAATCTGTCACATGTCACAGAGAAGGTAACGGGTGCAGAGAGTCTGTCACTGGCCACAGAGGTGCAAAGAGTCTGTCACATGTCACAGAGAAGGTAACAGGGGTGCAAAGAGTCTGTCACATGTCACAGAGAAGGTAACAGGGGTGCAGAGAGTGTCACCGGTCACAGAGCAGGTGACAGGGGTGCAGAAAGTCTGTCACCGGTCACAGAGCAGGTAACAGGGGTGCAGAGAGTCAGTCACATGTCACAGAGAAGGTAACAGGGGTGCAGAGAGTCTCTCACATGTCACAGAGAAGGTAAGACGGGTGCAGAGAGTGTCACCGGTCACAGAGCAGGTGACAGGGGTGCAGAGAGTCTGTCACCGGCCACAGAGCAGGTAAGTAGGAGGTAGATTATTTACCTACCAAGCTCCTGTGTTATGGAATCAGCTCCTGTCCATGTTAAAGAGGCCGACACTGTCTCTTCATTTAAAACCAGGCTTAAAGGAACAAAAATAAAGACATACCGTTTCCCAGCTACGCTGCCCTAGGAGCAACTATGCTGGGGGAAGTATGGCATCTTGAGCACTATCCTCTGCTTCTGATTACTTATTCTATCAAATATATTCTATCTATTTAATATTTGATTACACTTGCAACTTGTTCATTGCCTTTTCTTCTTCTTCTCCCACTTCCCCGCCGGCACAGGCACATTGATGACCTGGGGACGCTCGTCGACTTCCTGGAGAAACTTCATTTGGAAGGTTCTTCAGCCTCGAAGAACTGGTTCTACTCCTGAGTGGGGCCAGCTCCACTATCTATCTCTCGTCCGCCTGTCCCTGCCCGTTCTACTTTTTCCCAAACAGGTTTAGTAGTTTTTCCTGGCTGGGAAAGAGGGTCTAAGGACAGGAGAGCTTGGGACATTTGTCTAAGGACACGATATGCTGGGACATTGCCAAGTCCCATGAACATTGTTAAATCCGTTTTTCAATTCCGAGTCAATAGCTGTTGTGATTTTGGCCGTTACAAAATAAATTGAATTTAATTGATATACAGTATATATAGCTATATTTTACAAAGGCTGTACAGCGCCTCCTTGACCTTTTGAATTAGGGTAAACAATTTATTCTGACTTTTATCTACTGTTACCGTGGCGACCTAAGAAATATTGCCATAGATTTACATGCGTTCTCAAGATTTACTTTGACACAGAAAAATGTATTTGGCACAGACATCCTTCACTAGCAAGGACCACAACCACAGTTAAGAAGCAAAATGTTTATTGGTATACGAGAAACATGAACAACACAAGTCACAGAAATGTATGCAGTTTTGGGGCTTCAGGCTCCCGGCCTTTGATTCCCCCATCTAGCAGATGAATTAAAATAATAATTACAAGAGGATCGGAGGGAGGGGTACAAAGTCACAAACACATGTGTGTGACCTGGATGCCTAAAGAGTGTAGCCGCAGGAAGCCGCACATTTTGCCAAGAATTTTTCCAAAAAATTAGCTTTTGAATGGGGACCTGTCATGGAATTAGACAAACATCGATGCTATTCCGTAACACATGGATAACACAATTCAACTTTGAATATGAAACGACACAGAAATGTCAGACATTTGTATGGCAAGCTTGGGAGAAAACGCTGGGCTGTGTCAGCCAGGCCGTTGTAAGGAGCCTGGCTGACCCTCCTGCGTCTCACCCCGTTTTTTCCCATGCTGGTTGGTTTTATTAGATATTCTGGAATAGGCGGGTCACAATTCTCATTGGTCAGCCTCACATCAAGGCACTTGGTATTTTTCCGTAGAGATCAAGCCTTGGGTAAACATTACCCAAACTCCTCTGGGCTGTCACCCCCCCTCGGGTAAACATCCTTTGGCCCATCTTTACGACCCCTTCACAAATGCAGTTTGTCACACACCCGTTCTTCTCTTAGACTAATGATGCAGATAAAATATCACTATTATGCAGATAAAATACATCACAGAAATATAATCATATATTCACATTTTATCACATTTCCCTCCTGTTTATCAAAGCATTAGTCACTGTCTCCTATGCCAAACACATTATTCTTTTCAGTTTTCAACATGTCTTTCATATTGGTGTTAAAATGACACTTTTACACTCAAAAAGGTATGCACAGTTCTCAACATTGAACATACTTCTTTTCTCTCGGCCCACAACATGTCTACAGCATTACTGTCCTAAATTTTGAGTCAGATTGGTCAATCTCTGTAATTTGACAAACAGACAATTTATCTTGTCTAATAATTTTGTGCGGTGTGATGGGAAATATAGAAGTACAAGCGGAAAACCCTCAAACCCGCTGCTCTCTGGTCAGTCACTTTGACTCGTCAGGGACCTCTCTGGACACCCCAATAGACTCAGATACGTAGTATCAGGTGCTACTGGGACCAGACTGTCCACTAACCTCTCGACCTTGACCCTGCGGTATGGTTCTGGGTGATGCTGGTCCTTGTTATGACCATGGCTGGCCACAAAAGGGATACCTAGGCACATCGTCCTACACCCTTTGCCTCCAAGTGCCCTCAGCACTATGTCCCCACACCACCATACGTTCTCGCTTGGTTCCTTAAGAGACCTTCTTCCGCTGCTCGCTTCGGTCACACCTATGACACATATGAACTGGTACATTTCCCATCTCAATTCATAATCTCATTAACATTGCATGTAGTTATGTTGTAGCAGATAAAAAATAACACTCTTAGTTAGTGTAAACAACAGTGGCTGTGGTGTAAAATGCCATTGTGTTTCTTCAGCTACTGTCATGTCAATTGTACATTGTACATTATACATTATACATTTCATAACCTTTTAGGTGATCACTTATTTTCTTCCCTCTATTTTCCATGTCTGTGTATGTTGATCGATTGTCCCGTTTATAATACAGGTGTTCAGCACCCATATTATCGTCATCGCTGTGATGATGATAACTCGTTGATTCTTTTCACAGAGTATGGTACTCTGCGCACCGTAGCCTCTGGCTCTCATTCATCGTAGCAGAGTATAGTACTCTACCGTAGACTCTGGACAAAACTCATACAAACGAAGTCCTGCGTCTGCGATGTTATGGATCTGCCGCTGTGTTGTCCAGACATTTCTCTCATGAGAGCACCCATGTTCTCGTCCCTCCAATGGTCGGTGTGAGGACGACAGGGTGTGGCTTCGTCCACTTTGCTCGTCCACTTGGCTCGTCTCTGTTTATCACCGCAGCAAAACGTGTTGGAGATGTGGTGTTTACAAAGTCTTTTCGACAGTTCAGTGTATTTCAAACAGTTTTCTTGTTTACAATTTTTTTTTTAGTAATTATTGATTCGGAATATTTGTTTACACGTACATATCCCTCCTTTTTGAGATATGGCCTTGCCCATTTCTCAAACTACTACATAATTCTACATTTAAACAAAATTAAATAATCCAGATAGTTTACAACATTCACTAATCCAAGATGTATCAAGGAAGAGATGGAATTGCGTCTGTCACTCTAACTCCGCAATGTCACCTCTTGACCTTTCACAGTTCAGTGGTCACATCCCCGGCTGAGCCCCCCCTTCTACGGCGCTGGGCTCCCCCCTGTGTGGGTCAATCAGTCTGTGTGTGTAATCTTACACTTCCCAAACCTATCTGTTTTACCACCATTTGTTTCAAACTCTAAATGTTTCAAACTTTAAGTGTGTGTGTGTGTGTGTGTGTGTGCGCAATACAAATACATCAAACAATAATAATTATCTCAATAATTCCCCGTTGAGCTGGCCTTAAGGGTCAGTTCACAACTTAGAATTCTTCACATAATTAACATAACATCTCCTCTGTGGGTGTGGCCTGAATAAAGTCACCCATCTAATATGTGCTAATCTTCTATATGTGCTTCAGGTGAGTTTCAAACTCAATCTCTCACACCTGCTCATGTGGTGCTTTACAAACATTGTGTATTAGTTTGTTCTAGAAAGTCTATATGTGTATTACAATCAAAATGATTCTAAACCTTCCCCTTGTCCATAAGGCACATCATTTTATCAACCTGTTTTTCCCCTTGTTGCCTACTTTCTTTGTCTTTTCTTTGTCACGTCATCACATCTTCCTCTCTGTCTTCCCCTCTGTTTCCTTCTGTCTTCCTCTTGTAACGGAGGAAACACCTATTTCCAAATTTCTAAACCTGCTTTTTCTTTCTCTTTTCACTTACTCTTACCCTCACTTGTAACCTGCTTTTACTTTCTCTCTTTCTTGTAGTCTAACCATCTCTTGCCTCCGTCCTGAGTCCTATAATGTTTAAGTCCTGTTATCACTGGTTTCATAACTTCTATAGCATCTAAATTTAGATGATATTGTCTAATTTAAATCTATTCAATTCTTGATTGAATCTCAACAATCCTTCAGGTAATTCCTTTAGAATGTCAAATTCTTTCCCTGTTAATGTTAACTTTTCCTATTACTCATCAGTCAACCCCCCCTGAGGTGTTGCTGTTGGTGTCCCTGTGATCCGTAAAGATAACAACATCTGCTCCATCCTGAGTCCTCCAGATTCTTTGCCAGTCAATAGCCCCTTATCTCTGACTATCTTTTATGACTTGGTGTCCTCCCACTTCTGCGTCAATTGCCCTATTTAATGACCCATTCATGTCTTTCCTGGGAGGCATTGGACGTCACTATTTAACTTATTCCCTCACTTACGTCTACATGCAATACGAGGTTTCCTCATGATAATACAAATAAGTTACTGATATACTTTTACTATCACTTTACTTACTGCTCGTTCTACTCCTATGTCCAAAAACTTCAGTAGTCACTCATTTACCCATATTATCACTTCCAGGCCTGTGCCTGCATTTGATTCTAAACTTAAAAACACTTCTGTCTTTTTGTCCTGTACGTTCATCTAGTCAAGTTCAAAAAGATAATTTTCGTCCAAAATAAGTCCAAAAATAAAACATAAAACAAAACAAAACATAGCTTTGTTTGGTGCACACAAAAAACACGACTTTTGTCTTCTATGTAGGGACAGGAAGTGTCCTGTCTTGTGATCACATTCCCCAAAAAATTGGCCATCTATAAAAATCTGAATTCATCTTCATCTCTTATCAAGTTTAATGAAATCTTTATAATTGATTGTTGTCAATCAAACAAAACCCTTAAAATTTGTTCTACAGAGCTCTCAATAACTAAAATTTAAAACCATCTGGGTTTAGTTCTGCTTTTCATCAGTTCAGAGCGTCCTCTGAACTGCTTTCTCCCCATTCTCCTGTCTTGTTGACCCCCCTTATCTCCCCCTCTCTGCCACGTCATCTGAGCACACTGGAAGTCTCCCTCCAAAATCCTCTTATGACTTCTCCTTTGTCTTTTTACAGTTTGGGGTGATAATTCTGGCATTATGTGGTCTCGGTCGTCTGAGAGAAATGCTACTTGCTTTACAGACACGTCATATCTCAAGCTTCTAGTAGAATTTCGTATTGATTTTCCACCGGAGATAATGCTAGGTGTTGAAAGATTCACCCGTGACTGCAAATTTTAGATCTCTCAGAATACGCCTTGTGACCCTTGTATGATTAATTGTGATTCACACTTGTTAGTTAATCACTTATCTCTTACTTACTTCGCTCGTGCACAGCGCTTACATTCACTCATCTTTATGTCAGTAACAACTCGGCATAAGGCTTCATGACTTTCTTTCGGTGAGAAACTTAACTCGTGGTGAGCAATTTAACTCCTTTATGTGAGAAATTATCTACACAAAGCCAACCCCCAAAATGTTTCCTCAGTAACATCAAACTGGGCATTTCCTCAGTAATACCTAACTGGGCATTTCCTCAGTAACACCTAACTGGGCATAAAAGCCTATAATATTTTTCCAGTAAATATCAAATATTTTTCCGTAGAGATCAAGCCTTGGGTAAACATTACCCAAACTCCTCTGGGCTGTCACCCCCCCTCCTGGTAAACATCCTTTGGCCCATCTTTACGACCCCTTCACAAATGCAGTTTGTCACACACCCGTTCTTCTCTTAGACTAATGATGCAGATAAAATATCACTATTATGCAGATAAAATACATCACAGAAATATAATCATATATTCACATTTTATCACAGGACCCCAACATTTTGTTCTTCAAAAATGTATCAAATTTTGCACAAAATTCAATTTTGGCATGCTAATCAAAAAAGTAAATGAGACTCATGTCATATTTGCTACGGCGTTGCGATGACAGAACTCCTCCAACTCCTTCTTGGGCCGATAAACCTAAAATTAATTGAGACTCATTTTGGGAGCGGACCAACAAAAGTTATCAACATTTTTCTTTTAAAAATTATAGTCTTTGTGCGACGCAGCCGCAAACTTTTTTCTTCATTTGTAAAGGAATGAAGGATAAGGCGCAATAGCACCACAGATTCAGCATTAGTTGTAATAAAAGGAAAATTGGGGTGCATTAGCGCCCCCTCCTGTAGCGTTGCTGGGCAGTGTGGAGGCAGCGTGGCAAGGGCGGATCATTACCACTTCCAGCATATTTCTTATTTTTATCATTAGTAGTCATAGTACCAGTGAGTTTAAAGGGTTTGGTGGCTACTTCATAACAGACAGCAGAATTTTGAGCAACATTTGCACGTCGTTGGGATTTGAATGGAGACCAAGACAAAGCCCGGACTGAACCAGGTCTAATCCTGTAGACTGAACCAGGAGGACGACAGGACATGCTCAAATCTATATTTGTTCATGAATGTTGTATTAAATGGACCCACATAAATCCCATGGACAACAATGTGCAAATGTTGCTCAAAATGTCACTGTCTGTTAAGAAGCAGCAGCAGCATAACAGCAGCCACCAGCCAGTTCAGTCCATGTGGAGAGGGAAGCGTTTCGCTTTTCACAGAGAGCCAGGGCGGCTATCAGGCCCGCTGAGCCAGAGAGCTTCAGACAGTGATCGCGCTATGCCTCTCACTGCGCACATGCATGCCCAGAGCCCTGCACCTTTCATTGGCTTTGGCACTTGCCACAGAGCATTATTTACAGTGTGAACTCAAATAAAAACTTTTTCCAAATGTTGTTTAAAAAAACAAAAATGGGTTACCATATTCTTTATTTAGTTTTCAGATTAGAAAACGGGAAATGGGTGGTGTTCCGTTTTTGGTTTTAAAAACCTAAAACAAAAAAACGGGAAACAGTCATTTTTCCGATGTTGGATTTCCCACTTCAAAACAAAAATCAAATGGCCAGCAGACTTTGAGGACATTTATTTCTACTTAATCCTCCTCATCCACAAGCCCTCTGCACCAGACAAGCCCTCAAAGCTTTCAAGAGCCTGGACTTTGTGTGGGGGCGAGTGACTGTCAGACCCTAAAAAAACATTGGAAATTACCATCATTTTAGGGAAAGAAAAACAGGCAACACCTGTCAATAAACCGCAGGTGCCCACGTTGTAACATGAGATATTTACGCATAAATAAGCGCTGTAGTGATGCGTCTTTTGAACCGGGGTGTCTCGCAGGCACACTCGAGGTCCGCTGCGCTATGTTACTAATTAGATAAATATCTCAGTGAATATGAGTTGGATTGTAATGAAACACACAGTGTTTTAAAGTTCAACACACAAAGAACACACACTAGATCATCTTTCTCATTAAAGTAATTTATCCGTATATATGGGCCCGATTGTAATAAAACAGTGTTTTTAAGCTTAAAATATAGAAAACACGATGTGTCCGCTGGACAGTGCTTCTACTGCAAGCCCCCAGGGCCAAAGTTGGCGGTCCATTCAAGTCAATAGCAGCTGCTCAGTGACGCATGTTGCCAGTTAGCCTTTAGCTCTTCAGGCACTGCGGCCCGGAAGTTACATAGGCTTGCGTACCATGTGATCGTGCTGACCAATCAGAGCGAGTTACTAGAGCAGCGCAGAGCCCAGTGCGAGAATATTTAACAACTGGTTTTAAGAAAACTTTTTAGACTTTTCTAGTGTTGATGCACTTTTATGATTAAACTCTATTTTCCATAACCGACTTGTTTTTGTGCATAGCCTGAGCTCCTTATCGTATTATTAATGAATTAATTAACTCCGGGATTAAACTGTTTTCCAGTAGCCGCGGCGCAGTCAAATAGCCCAGCAGTTTCAGGAGCCGCGGCAAAATAGACACTTCGGTCTTCAAAAGCTGAATTTCCTTTTTGACTACCAATCCTACGGTGATCAAATCACGCGTATGTCTATACTTATGATCAAATGAAGGCATAAAGTGGATGATTCTGATCACGCATATTTCTTATGATCAAATGAGGGCAAAAAGCGGAGGATTCAAGATGGTCCCTTGTTATTTTCATATACACAGTACAACTTGCGGTGCCTCCTGTGAGCAGCTGGTGCACTAAACGTTGTGACGAGCCCCAGTTCGTGTCTTCGTGCTTCGTGCACATTTTACAGACTGACTACATCCCGATGCCGTCTGCACCTTCACTTTAGCCCAATGAGGAACTTTCGGACTAGAGAACCTTCGGACCAGTGAACCTTCGGACCAGTGAACCTTCGGACCAGTGAACCTTCGGACCAGTGAACCTTCGGACTAGCGAACCTTCGGACTCGTGGGGGGTAACCACTGCGTGATCATAAAATCAAGCCGGTTCAATATGGAGCTTCACCTTAAAGTCTAGCTCATGGCCTAATGCTGTTGTGCTGCTTCTTTACTTTTACAACATTTACAATACATCAGAACATTTGATTATTAATGCAATTCTGTTTTCATACGTCAATTTGAATATTATATTGTATCCATACTGTGGATTTTTTATATGTATGTACCTAAATCTATCTATTGTCATTGCTCTGTCAGTATTAGTGTGTTATTATTCAGTGTTTTGTGGTCTTTAACAAATAAAATATAAAACCAACAAAATGTCTAGTCTAGTACACTAGAGCATGGATTATTTCATACCTGGCAATACATTCAATTTCCTCACTTTCCTTCTGTTGCATTTCTCATGTTCTTTCAGTTTTTCAGGCATAAACATTTCAAGACAACGCTTCTGAGTCTCAGGTCCACGGCCCTCAGATCCGTGGTGGTCATTAGTTTGATGATCTGTTATTAAACCCATGGATCCATAGTTTTACGCCTGCAGCTCGTTGCACTTTGGCTTGTTCACGATTCCTGCACGAGCTGGGTTAGAGCGGCGCGCTAGAGCATAGCTGAAGCAGCTTAAACAGCTTAAAATGCGTTTTAAAGACAACTGAAGAATTTAAATGGAAAAAAGTGAATGACCCGAAAAAAAGTAGAAATATATATCCGACATTTCTGAAAGCTGTAGGTCCCTGTCAGCCGAACACGAGCAGTTTTTTGTTACATTGCACTCTATGGAAAAAAAAGCTTTCTGGGCCACGCAATTTCTTTGGCTGCAGTACCAATGGAGTGGCCACTGGGGGTTGTAACGACATGCTGCGGCTAGCCATACCCTATCCAGATAATATAATAGATCCATGTTCTACTGTCCACTGACGCCTTCTTCTACAGTGTGTGAAACGCTTGTGCTTCCTGCTAGATTGCCCCCTGGTGGACTTTTGTAAGTAAAAATCTATCAATTAGACACTCTGTTATAAAGTGTGTATAAAGTAGTGGCTTAAAGTCTGAAAAATATGTTAACCTTGTCTCAACTGTCTGCAAGTATGCTAATAATTATTAGCATGGAGCTAACTACCTGAAACAAACCGCTCAGTCTGCAGTAATATCTGTAAGTCCACTGGTCCCTCTTGACCACGGGAATCCCTTTCTGGACAAACAGCGTCTTTGGAGATGTTACAGAAGAGACATCCTTTGTTTTGAGATTTTTTTTTGAAACAGCCTTCAGTAACAATGCGGCTTTCATCCTTAGTAGCAATGAGTGAGGTCACTTCAGACCCATGGATACACATTTACAAGGCTCCAATAAATGTAACTTCTTTTAATTTTCAATGTTTTTATGGTCTACAACAAGTGTACTTTTTATGATCAAAACCACTCTGAATGTGGGAATCAAGGATGTTTGGAGGTTTTGCTGAGGAGAGAGAGACAAAAGAGACAAGTATTTGTTTGTAGCTAAGGCTCTGTTCATGTTTATAATGATTCGATGTTAATTAGAAATCCAGGCACTAATTCAAAAACATAGAACGCTAGTTTCTGTCATTAATTTGTCGTCGAAGTGAGCTTATTTAATCACTAGCTCTATTTAGCACTATTATAAGTTCAATAGTAGAAAAAGCTTCAGTTGTAGTCATCTGGACTCAGTTTGAAAAAATTAGACGTTTCGACTCTCATTCAAGAGTCATTGTCAATAAAAGAATTTAGATCGAGAACTCCGATATTAATAATGTTCTGTGGTAAGACCCGCCCATTGGGAGGAGCCTTCCTGAAGTAGAAAGAGTTGTTTGTTTCAACAGAAACTCCCCCCTTGTATCTACCGAGCTAGCCTATTCAGAATCTTAATGGGCTATTAGAATCCTCTTTGTCTTTGTGAGACCCTGGCTCAACCACCCTGAGTACCTGATTAGCATCTAAATGTCCTGGTCCTGGTCCTCTACCTTTCCAAGGGTTCAGTAACCCATTATAAATAACAGGAAGATTAAATATTAGCCCTCCATTTCTGTTTAAAGAAGGTCTTTCTTTTTTAACACAAATAGCTTCCTTAACTCCTCTTTCAAACCATCTTTTCTCCCTGCTTAAAACCTTCACCTCACCGTCTTCAAACGAGTGATTAGAGGCTTCAAGATGGAAATGCACGGCACTCTGTGGTCCTGAACTTGTATTTCTTCTGTGCTGATAAAGCCTCTTGTGTAGAGGCTGTTTTGTCCCACCTATGTACCGTTGTACTGTACTGTAAAGAACGGTAGAACGGCTTCTTTAAACAGAAATGGAGGGCTAAGATTCAATCTTCCTGGTATCTATAATGGAATACTGAACCCCTGGAAAGGTAGAGGACCAGGACCAGGACACTTAGATGCTAATCAGGTACTCAGGGTGGTTGAGCCAGGGTCTCACAAAGACAAAGAGGATTCTAATAGGCCATTAAAATTCTGAATAGGCTAGCTCGGTAGATACAAGGGGGGAGTTTCTGTTGAAACAAACAACTCTTTCTACTTCAGGAAGGCTCCTCCCAATGGGCGGGTCTTACCACAGAACAGTATTAATATCGGAGTTCTCGATCTAAATTCTTTTGTTGACAATGACTCTTGGATTAGAGTCGAAACGTCCATTTTTTCTAACTGAGTCCAGATGACTACAACTGAAGCTAGTGTCCGTGTGTTTACAGCCACTTGTACACCACTTGTACACCAGGTATCAGAATTTGGTGATTCTGTGCAACATAAAACAATGAACAATGATGAAACAACCTATATAAAGTCACAAAGAAAAACGATTTAAATAGACTTAATATGTACAGAACATTTATAGTTGAATTTACAGATGTAGTGCAGAAAGTGAGCAGTGCAGTGAGAGATTAAATTATAGTTAAAGTGACAGTGTTTAAGAAGTGTTCATGAGTCCAACGGCAGAGGGAAAGAAACTGTTGTTATGGCGGGCGGTTCTGGTCCGGATGGACCGTAGACTCCTGCCTGAGGGGAGTGGCCTCCTTTATGAGGGGGAGTGGCCTCCTCCCTGAGGGGAGTGGCTCAAATAGTCCGTGTCCAGGGTGAGAAGGGGCGGCTGTGATCCGACCTGCTCGTCCCAGAGTCCTGGAGACGCACAGGTCCTGCAGAGATGGAAGTCTGCAGCCGATCACCTTCTCAGCAGAGCACACAATGCGCTGTAGTCTCTGTTTGTCCCTGGCTGTGGTTCCAGCGTACCACACGGTGATGGAGGAGGTGATGGAGGAGGTGATGAAGGAGGTGAGGATGGACTCAATGATGGCCGTGTAGAACTGCATCATCATCTCCACTGGCAGCTTGTCTTTCCTCAGCTGCCGCAGGAAGTACATCCTCTGCTGGGCCTTCATGATGAGGGAGCTGATGGCGGGCTCCCATCAACAGACAAAACAAAGTGCACCGAAACACTGAGGCAGCCGTCAGCAGCTGCCGTTATAAACTTAATATAAGCGAAATGGGCTTCGGGCTTTACCCCCACAGCTTTGGAGATCGACCGGTCGATCGCGATGGTGACCACAGTAACAGAAATATGCAGTATATCCCACTGATTGTGTATGGAGTAATTTAAGGGTAAAAGGGTTCAAACGTTTCTGCATTCTGTCTTTTCAACTCAGGATATTTGGGTTTACAATGAGCCAAATCACACATTTTAAGCAGGAAGAAAAAGATGCAATGAAGACGGCATTTTTGTGCATTTTTTGTATAATAAAACTCCTGCAGGTTACAAACCCTAAGGCTAAAACCCTACAAAATTACCAAAATAATCAAACCACTACTCAACACCACATTTATATACACCTTTAAATGTTCTGTCGTCAGAATGCCAATATCAAAAGTAAATTTATTTCCCTAAAGTATTAATATGAAAAAGAAAATAAGCAACATGTTTACATTTCCAGTGTAGGAATGTCAGTTAGTTTCCTTTTTAATTACAAAGCAGGGGAAAATACTTTTTTTTTTGCCTAAAAATGTTTATTATTTGAGCTTTACAAAATTTATAATTTGTGCTAAAACATGTATTTTATCTTTGTCGGTAAAATGGAAAACTATTGGGCTTGACATTGGGATTTGTTCAGTAATATCTAAAAAATATAGCCGCAAGCGGCAATGATCGGCCCTCGCCACGCCGCCGCCACGCCGCAAGAGGAGGGGGCGCTAACGCGCCCCAATTGTCCTTTTATTACGCCTACTGCTGAAACTGTGACGCTGTCACATCTTCTCCCCTTTGTTTTACCATCAAAAAGCTATTTTATTTTGAATTCTTGGCAAAATGTGCGGCTTTGCCGCACAGACACCGTGACTCTTTGAATAAAAATGTGAATAACTTTTGACGGTTCACCACTGAAGATGAGTCCCACCAAATTTCAGGTTAATAGGGGTAACGCCCTGGGAGGAGTTTGTGAAAGTCTAAAGTGTAAACATGTTCTGGCGATTTCCCCATTGGAATAACATGGGAGGTTTCGGTCATCGCTACGGCAACGCCATAACAATTATGACATGGGTCTCATTGACTTTTTTGATGGAGATGACAAAATTGAGTTGTGTGTCAAATTTCATAAAATTTCGCAAAACTAAACATTTAACCTCCATATAAAATCTGTAGGGGGCGCTGTGGTGCCAAATTAATTTATTTCACTTCAAGTACGTTTAGCGCAAAGAGTTTAACAACTGATTCTAATTTGACGCAATTCGGACTTTATCTGCGCAAACGGCAGAAATGTTAAATTTGGGAGATTTCTGAAATTATAGCTAAAGTTTGCGGCTTCGCCGCACAGAGACCGTGACAGGTATCAATGTAATTTGGATAACTTTTGATGTCCCACTCCTCAGTAGCATTTTCACCAAATTTCAGCTTTTTAGAGCCAACGCCCTGGGAGGAGTTCGTAAAAGTACAACGTTTGGAAAAACTCCCGAGTCCTGCTTAGCCATTTTTGAACCAACATGGCCAACATTTGGTTGGGTGGACGGCATTGCCATAATAATATTTTTTACTTCTCTTGTCACCATCTACCTCTGCGCCAAATTTCATGATTCTACGATCAGATTTTTTTTGGGTCATTTCCTATCTCTCAATGCATTTTTGGTACATTTGGGGGCGCTGACGCGCCAATTTTTTTTTATTTTAGAAAAGGGAAATAGCCAGAATGTAGAGAGGCACGATTTTTAGAGGTGTGCAAATTTTTGTGACTTTTCGTCAATGTTCACTGGGTGAAAAATAGGGGGGTTGGTCCCGAAAAGAAAGAAAGAAGAAAGAAAGAATATTAAAGCCGCAAGCGGCATCCAACGGCCCTCGCGGGCCGCCGGCCTTCCGACTCTGCTCTCTGCATTTTACAGAGATGGCGCTAACGCAATTGTCTAAGAACTAAGACAGCGACACATTGTACATGTACAATGCTGTGCTTAACCAGTGCAAGTCAACACAAATGTCGGTCAAATGTGCGGCTCCAGCGCACAGAGACCGTGACACTTGGAATAAAAATATGGATAACTTTTGATGCTCCGCTTGTGTAGATTATTTTCCCAAAATATGAGCTTGATCGAGCTATTGCCCACAGAGGAGTTCATTAAAGTGTGAAGCATAAATGTGAACATTTCAAGGATTTGGCGTTTTTCCCATTTGTGACATATATTTGCGGCTCTACCGCACAGAGACCCTAGTACTTAAAATCAAAATATGGATAACTTTTGATGCCCCCCTTGTGTAGATGATTCTCCCCAAATATGAACTTGATCGGGTAATCGCCCTATGAGGAGTTTGTTAAAGTGTGAAGCGTAAAAATGTGGTCATTTTAGAGATTTTGCGGTTTCTCCATAGGGATAACATGGGATGTTTCTGTCATCGCTACGGCTACGCTGTACAAAATATGACTTTGGCTCCCATACTTTTAATTTGGGGATGGCAAATGAGAATTGTGTGCAAAATGTCATGTCATTTGGAAAAACTCTTGTTTATAGGCCACTCTGAAGGCCAAATAGTCCAAATTCTGCGAAAAGTTTGCGGCTCAGCTGCACAGAGACCGTAAATGTTATCCATAAAATTTGAATAACTTTAGATGCCCCACTTGTCTAGAGGAGGTACACTGATTTTGAGATCGGTGGGCCAAATGCACTAGGAGGAGTTTGTTCAAGTGTGAAGCATAAATGTAAACATTTCAAGGATTTGGCGTTTTTCCCATCTGTGACAGTATATTTGCAGCTCCACGGCACAGAGACCGTAGCACTTAAAATCAAAATATGGATAACTTTTGATGCCCCATTTGTGTAGATGATTTCCCCAAATATGAACTTGATTGAGCTATCGCCCTAGGAGGAGTTTGTTAAAGTGTGAAGTGTAGAAATGTGGTCATTTTAGAGATTTCGCTGTTTTCCCATTTCTGACATATATTTGCGGGTCCGCCACACAGAGACCGTAGCACTTAGAATCAAAATATGGATACGTTTTGATGGCCGCTTGTGTAGATGATTTTCCCCAAATATGAGTTTGATCGGACAATTGCCCTAGGAGGAGTTTGTTAAAGTGTGAAGCGTAAAAATGTGGTGATTTGAGCGATGTTGCGATTTTCCCATAAGGATAACATGGGATGTTTCTGTCATCGCTACGGTTACGCCGTACAAAATATTACTTTGGCTCTCATACTTGTATGATCAGGATGGCAAATTAGAATTTAGTGCAAAATGTCATGTCATTTGGAAAAACTCTATTGTTTATAGGCCACTCTGAAGGCCAAATTGTCAGAATTCTGGGAAACGTTTGCGGCTCCGTCGCACAGAGACCGTAAAAGTTATCCTTAAAATTTGGATAACTTTAGATGCCCCACTTGTCTAGAGGACGTACACCGATTTTGAGGTTGGTGGGCAAAACGCACTAGGAGGACTTCGTTAAAGTGTAAAACAAAAAAATGTGGTAATTTGAGAGATTTTGCGGTTTTCCCATAGGGATAACATGGGAGGTTTCTGTCATCGCTACGACTACGCCGTAAAAATTTAGGCATTTTTGTGATTGGCTTTTGTGATCGGGACGGCAAAATAGAATTTTGGGTAAAGTTTAGACAATTTTGGTAAAACTATTTTTTGACCTTCAATGTTAATTTAAAGGTCACTCTGTAGGGGGCGCTATCGCGCCCATTTCAATTTTGTCAGCCTAAACTGGTTCAAACTAGAAAGTTTAACAACTGATTCAAATTTGGTCCTAATCGGACTGGTTTTGATCAAATGGGAGCAATTTTTAGATCTGCAATATTCCAAAATAAGTTGTCCAACTTTGCGGCTGCGCCGCACACAAACCGTAAAAGGTATCTCAAAAAATTGGATAACTTTAGATGCCCCACTTGTCCAGAGGACGTCCGCCAATTTTGAAGTCGGTGGGCAAAACGCCCTAGGAGGAGTTCGTCAAAGTTTGACGTGAACAAAATGGCTAACTCAGCTTGTTTTCATTTTCAAAAGAAGATGGCGGGCATAGGGTAAGTCTGGGGGCGTGGTCACAATAATATTTTTTTTTGTCCTCACAAGAGGAATACGTGTTCCGAATTTCGTAGCTCTACGACAAAGTTGACCTTGGGGCGTCTCCCATAGGCGCAATGTATTTTGACTTTTGTCGGTGGCGCTGTCGCGCCATTTTTTAACGAAAAAAAAAATGGCCCAGAAAAAATCAAATTTTTCGCCGATTCTGAATTTTGGGCAAAGTTTGGTGAGTTTTTGAGCATGTTCAGGGGGTCAAATTAGAGATCAAAAAGCAGAAGAACAAGAAAAATAATAAAAATAAAAATAATAATATTTTTAGCAAAAACAATATAGCCGTTTCCACTATAACAACAAATTATACATCGTTTGAAAGCTCTAAGCCTTCCCGATGCCGCCATGGGGTGGAATCATCATTACGAGCGCTTACGCGCTCGTCACTCCCTTTCCCGTCGGGGTGCCCCACCCACTTCCCATAGACTTCCATTGATTTGAGCAGATACAAGCATGGCCCATGCCTGCGGCATGGATTCTCGCGTACGGCACGATGCCAGGAGTGTTTTTGGAGGAATGCAGCGCTTCGCGCTGCTGTTGTCAACAATGAGTGAATGGGCTACGCCCATTCACTCATTGTTGACTATTTCTGTCATAGCAGGAGTAAGTATGCATGATCCATGCCTTCGGCATGGGCTAGTTCACTGTACTTGCCAGGGGCGACGGGGCACCAAACATGCGGGCTGCGCCCGCATGTTTGGTCAGACAGTTGCAACGCTATATTTAGGCCCTCCGCCCTGCTGGGGCTCGGGCCTAAATATTCCAATGCGAAAACAATGTTTCCCATTTTTCAAATATCATAAACTATACATTTTCGGAACCTCATGGTGTGGGTCCCTGGTCACTGACGGGTACTTTCGTTAATTTTGAGTGGGCTCCGCCCACTTTGTGTTTTTGGCCCGACTATACAGTAATAATGTTCAATTTTTGCATTACATGCTTATATGCACGGAACATGCGAGAGATGGGGAACGTATTCGTGAGGTACTTAGTGCAAATGAGTGCTTTATATGGGGATGACTTTCGCGGTCGTCATCCCAATGTAAAGTGCTCGTTTAGTGCGTACTTTTGCACGGGCTTCGCCCGTTTACAACGGTAATGTTCCATTTTCCTACTACTAATTAGTATGCACAGGGCGTGCGTGAGTGAAGGAGTGCGTTAGTGAGTGTTTGGAAGTGGGCGAGCGCTTCGCGCTCGATTTCGTGCGCACTACGTGCGCACTTTCGAAGCCGTGCTTCGCACGGCCTTATGAGATTAATAGGCCTCTCGCCAGCTTGTGGCGCTCGGGCCTAATAAAGATTTTGCCTTCAAACATTTTTTAAGTGTATATTCTCTCCTGTAAATGCTGTAAAATGCTTAACAGATGCAACACCATCATTTGAACATGCGTCACCACATACCCTTGCCATCTAATGCAACCCCGGTGTTCTGCTCTCATCTCTAATCCCTCTCTCATCTAAAGTACAAACCCAGGGTTGGACCTGTGTGTCCTCTCACTGACCCGCTCTGGACAGCCCTGTTTTACATTACGCAGCCTCAGCGCCGCATTGCTCTCCCATATCATCCATAACATTTTCATAATGCTTGCACTCCTCAGGGTAAAAAACACAACATTTTCTCAGACAGAGCAGCAGCCGGGTCCGTGAGTCGTTCAGGGACCTGGCATTACTGGCCCAGAGTCATGCATGTATTCATTCTGGCGCACCATATGTGTGAAAGAGTGTACGCAGGGGCCACAGGAGGGCCGCTGACCTCCGCACACAAGCAGACAACCTGTGTTTACCATCCTGTTTCACTTACATGACCTACATGTGGTAAATACAACAAGAGGGTTTTATGTACTGTCTGTTTAAAGATGTTACCAATTGTGACATGTCAAGGTGGTGGCACCTTCAAGTTTTTTGGGGGCGGCGTGCACGGGGCCGCAGCTGGAGCAGATTTGGGCAGACGTTTCCCATCTCGTGTGCGCGTTGACAGTTTTTAAGCAGGTTGGTCTCCACGGTTTCTCACACGTTGTTTAAGTTTTTGCCCTAGCTTAACCCCAGCTCGTGGCTGCCCACGAGTCCGAAGGTTTACTGGTCCGAAGGTTCACGAGTCCGAAGGTATGAGTCCGTGCATTGGGCGCTACTCGCCTCCCTTTGTCCCACACTCTGCTTTTTGGACTTTTCTAGTGTTGATGCACTTTTTATGATTAAACTCACGTATTTTCCATAACCGACTTGTTTCTGTGCATAGCCTGAGCTCCTTATCGTATTATTAATGAATGAATTAACTCAAATAGCCCAGCAGTTTCGGCCGCGCGCCGCGGCTCTGTAGACACACCCGTCTTGGCCAGCTGAATTTCCTTTTTGACTACCAATCCTACAGTGATCGGATCACGCGTTTCTATACATACATATATCATTTCTATACTTTGATCAAATGAAGGCATAGAGTGGAGGATTCGAGATGGTCCCTAGTTATTTTCATATACACAGTACAACTTGCGGTGCCTCCTGTGAGCAGCTGGTGCACTAAACGTTGTGATGAGCCCCAGTGCGTGTCTTCGTGCTTCGTGCGCATTTTACAGACTGACTACATCCCGATGCCGTCTGCACCTTCACTTTAGCCTATGAGGAACTTTCGGACTAGCGAACCTTCGGACCAGTGAACCTTTAAAACCTTCAGACTTGTGAACCTTCGGACTAGTGAACCTTCGGTCTCGTGGGGGGTAACCCCGTCCAGGGCTGTACCCGCCTGGCGCTACTGCGCCCGTTCCCCTCCGTGTTGGGAGGGTGTGTGCCTTGGGCACGCTTGTGTGGTCTTGGGGCTCTCTTCAGGTGAGTATGCACGTTGTCCTGCTGGCGCGTTGGTCTATGGGCCGTGGCTCATTATATATTCTGATACAGACCGTGGGCAGTTAATCTGCGGCTCTTCCCTTTGTTGTTGCCCGTGGGTGCGGGCTCCTCTGCCCGACAGGTAAGCCCAGTCTACACCGGAGCCTATGCACTGCTTTTAGTAACGCCTGTGTGTCATTCCTAGGCACGAGACGCTCGGCGCGCGGCCCCTTCAGGCTGCCACTTCCTGTGGGGAGGCCGTTGTTTTATCCATTATTAAAATACATCTACTTCTTGTTGTTAACCACCTTTTAGTAATTCAAATTAGACTGTTTATAAATGCATGGGCATAGGCACAACACACTTTAAACGAAAGGGATTTCACAAATAACACTGCTGTGTGTCTCCACTTACATCTGGTTAAGCCTGTGTGTGTTGCATGTGTTTGTCATCTATTTTGTTGCTTTGTTTGATTTTGTTTGCCTATTTTGCATGGCTTGCCGTGTTTGTTTGCTTTGTTTGAATTTGGTTTAATTAATTTTGTTTGATTTAATGTGTGCTCGTCCCATTCACTGAATTTGTCTAACATTTTAACCTCTTTAACTATGTCTATTTTTAACTTTTGGGATATTTAAATAAAACAATTGTACTTTGTAATAAATCCACCTCTCTTATCGTCCAGACCTAGTGCGGCCTTATTTTAGTTAAATCTGTAGTTTCATTTGTGGTCCCAGGGCCCATTCCCTGGGTGGCGTTGTTGGTTCCACTATTTAAGAACTGTTATCTACCGCTCATGTCACACAATCAATCAGTTTAATGCCATAATGTGGAAAATTTCTGGCAAAGAAAGAACTTCTACCTGGAGAAGCAGGACTTCTTTCAAAAAAAGTTACATTGTGCACCTTGGAATACATTTTTAGGTAGGGTTGTCAATATTGGTACACAGAATTGATACCCAGATTCTAATCCATACTCGTATTGATACTAGATACAAAGAATTGATACTGGACCCTTTCACCAGAACGTGCTAACTCCATGGAGAATGTTTTAACGGTCCATGGTTTGCACTTTCTTAGCATGCAGATGGCCCCACCCCTTCCTGTGCTCAGGCTGCACTTGGCTCTGTACAGGGCCGCGTAAAAACAATTATCCTTAAAAATGTATGTAGTAGTGTAGGTTTCTACAAAGACCACACTAACATTTTAAGACATTTCTTTATGTTTAAAAACTCACAAATGCAGTTATTAAGTATTTAATAAATTATTGATGGAATTGGCTCCCTTTTAATTAATGTGAACGAACCTGTGCGCTTAATTGTGCTGCATTGACGGGTATATTACATGCCCTGGAATGACATTAATGGACTGTTTCAATATTTACTTGTCTTTTAAATATGTTCTTCCTATTGCAGCTACTTCCCATGACGCGGTGAGACAGGGGGCTCCATGCCGCACCATTGCACTGTACTCAGCTGCTGGCTCTCAATGTGGGTGTGTGATAACCTGCATTCTGGGGTACGTTCCCATTAGCAGGCATACTCTAAGTGGCCACTAGAGGCTTACACGACACAAACTCCTGATTATAAAACCCTCTGTGCACTCCTGATTTATAAAACCCTCTGTGCACTCCTGATTTATAAAACCCTCTGTGCACTCCTGATTTATAAAACCCCTCAGTGCATTGTCCCACCTGCAGCTGGAAGCTGCGCACACAACCCCACATCATCCCACCCTCTCCACACCACCAAAATGCCATAAAAGGGCCATGCAAAGTGACTTATGAATGAGATTTACATAAACATTTCTTGTGCATGTGTAACTAATATGATCCTCATGCTCAATAAACTAAACTCCCCTCCAACACAAACCTAACTAACATGTTACCATGTAAGTAACAACTATCATGTGTGAGCCAACCAAACTCATATTAGATAAAGCCTTGTTGAGAGCAGCAAAGCAGGTGAGTGTCCCTGTGACCCTGCTACAGCTGGACACCTGCAGGGCTACCCTTTGTCCCCTGCTCTGTTCATCTGTGTGCAGCACAGGGAAGCCTTTGTGGGGCCACAGAATGAAACGCCTGCTCTTTGTGTACAGTCTGGTTCTGTTAGGCAGACACCTCACCAGGAGCTTCTACAGGGCCTGAATACAGAGAAGAATATACAATGTCGGACATGTACGTCCCAAAAGATCTTAAAAAATGACATTTTCTGGACATAATTCACAACAGTGGTGTGCTTACATCACTAACTGCATTTCTACCCTCACAAAATGTGCATATTATCTAAATTTGCAGAAGAATCAATCAATCAAGATATAGTTCAATAGCACCATTCATACATAACTCAGTGCTTTACAGCTATACAAACAAATAAAACAAAATATTTTGCAATATAAATAATTTAAAAACATGGCTAAAAAGAGATGTCTTAAGCCAAGATTTAAACATAATAGGGGCTTGTCTTACAACTTAAAGTTATGTCCACACCCTCGTCCAAAGCGTCCTGTTTACATTCAAAGTCTATGTGGACGCGCGTCTTGGGCGTCCAGCGTTATTGCGGCGCAAATCCTGCGCTTTGAGCGTCGGGGGCGTATGAGGCAAAGCGTTGGACGCGTCCGAAGCTCTGATTGGCACAGCAGCCAATCAGAGATTACGCTCCAGTGACGTGCTACGCACAACCCAGAAGAAGACCCAAAACAAACCCCGCAACGATTTTAAAAAATCCTCAAGTCGCAGCTCTTGCAGCAAATAATGATATTCACTAAACTCTGAAGTATCTGGACCCAGACAAGCCTCCGTTTTTGGACTTTGTAAAGATAATACACCAAAGCCACTTTCTACACCTGTTCTGCCATCGCACAGCTACACAGGGAAACACAACAATCCCTCCACTGTGCATGTGCGGTGGAAGGTGTCTGCCTTAAAATGTACGGATGTCCAACTCCTGCGACGGGCTCAAATTGGACGTAGCGGTGTGAACAGGGGTTTAGGAAAGCTGTTCCAGAACCTTGCTGCATAATGTTGAAACGTTGCTTCATCATGTTTAGTGGTTCTCATCCTGAGAACCAGCAGGAGGCCAGTCCCTGAGGTTCACAGAGTCTGCACAGGTTCATAAGGCATAACATTTCTGTGATATATTTAGGTGCTATGCCATGGAGCGACACAAGCAGAGCTACCTTAAAATCTATTCTCTGAGCCACAGGGAGCCAGTGCAGAGACCTGTGTACAGGACTAATATGCTTGTACTTCCTGGTCTCAGTTAGGACTCAAGCAGCATGTACTGAAGCTGTTTTACAGCTCGTTTGGTGAGGCCAGTGAGCGCTAATGATCTAACAATCCACATATTACATATTCGCTCTCGGTTCTCCAGGTCGTCCAGTTTGTCTGTCAAAACACACACTTGTTAATTCAGCCACCTCGGTCTGCAATGTAGAGATTGTGTCCCTCAGGTCAGTCCTTGTCCGCCGCAGCCCTGGTGCCCAGCTTGCCATTCTTGGATTTCAAATCAGGACTACATGGATACAACTGCAATCAGACAGACACGTTCGATGGACGCAGCCATCATCCCAGAAGTCCCATGACACGATTTTTCATAAGCCTTTAGTCATTTTTTGAAACCATTCTTTGTTTGATTATAAAATCAAATGAATGAAAATAAAATGCTGTATATATATGTCAAACCCATTCAAGCCCATTATTCCTTGTTCTTCAGGCTATTGCTTAGAAATATTGGACTAAAAACCTGAAAACCAACAAAGCTGCAGACTTTTTTTTGACATTGTGATTCCATTTGATTTCAGAACTATGTACGGCCTTAAAACGGTCGCCCTGGACACAATCAGTGGTTATATTTGTCAAATATATCCATTTTCAAATTAAGTCTCAATGCTTGATTGTGCAATTTGTGTCATCCACTTTTTTTGTGAGGGCCTTTCGCTGCCACCAGGAGGGTGCCCCAGACCGTTGGCCATGTAATGTGCATGGCAAGAAGTTTTAAGAGCAACAGTTTCTCCAACAGTTAGAATTTCCTTGCACTTTTCACTGATCAGTTAGATTAAAAAACGATTTATTTCCTTATAGCCATTCAGACCCGGTGTTCTGACTCTTGTGTGCTACACCTGATAGAGGAGAGCATTTCTTGCGCTAATGGAAACAAATTTCACCAACTTGTGTGGTCATTCATAAATTATTCGGATTCTAAATGGACACTCTCATATTTTCTAACCTACACTAGTTTAGTGGAGCTCTGTATATGTTCACTGTCGCCACATGACGGATGGATACGTCATAAGGCGCTGGTACAGCTGGCAGCCCGGTGTAAACGCTCTCTCTTCTTTCTCACAATTATTGTGCTTTATCTCCTATATTTTGTAAATATAGTAAGTATATTTTTTCTATTTTACTGTACGATAGGGACACGCGCTGGAATAGTTTTTTAATTCAACTGTTTTTGACTTTTTTCGGCTGGATTTGAGCGTTTTTCGTTGCGTTCGTTGTGTTGTTGTGACGTGAGCTAGCTTCGAGCGAGCCCACCAGCCCCCCCCTCCCCGCGCCCTCCGGCCGCGCTAAAGTACGGCGTGTCGTCGGTACACGTTTATATACACGTTTATATGAAAGAGGAACTTCACGAACGATCGGGACACGCACTGGAATCGCTTTAAATTAACTTGTTTTGACTTTATTCGGCTGGATTGAGTGTTTTCGTCGTGTCGTTGCGATGTGTCTTGGCTCTGAGTCCCCCGGCCCCGCCCCCCGCCCGGCGCCGTACCGCGTTTACACAAAGGAGGAACTCATGAAACTGCGGAGAACAGTCGTCTTACCCGGAGATCGTCACGTTATCCCGGCGGACATCCTAAGGAAAACGCAACGAGGCAGACGGGCTGGACGTAAACTCCGAGAGAAGAGAGGGACAAACAGGAAGTCGGTTCCCGCCGTAGTCATGGGTAACGTGAGGTCCCTTCAAAATAAAATGACGGAAATAGCGAGCCTCATGCGGTCCCAGAGGATTTATAGGGACAGCAGCGTCTTGATTTTCACAGAGACCTGGTTAACAGCAGAAATGCCAGACTCTATTGTAGGTTTGGACAATTTTCATCTGCTGCGGGCGGACAGAACGAGAGAATGCTTGAAGAAAAGAGGTGGAGGTCTGGCGGTGTATGTGAACACGAGCTGGTCCAAACCCGAACACTGCACAGTGAGGGAGCAGCTATGTAACAAGGATATTGAACTATTGGCTATTGGCATGAGGCCATACTATCTGCCCCGGGAGTTCTCACATGTGATTTTGATCGCAGTCTATGTGGCCCCGTCTGCCAATGCTGAAAATGCTTGTGAAGCACTGCTCTCCTGCACTTGTAGGCTGCAAACACAGCATCCACAGGCTCTCTTCCTCATCTCTGGTGACTTTAACCACGCTTCTCCCTCTTCTGTTCTACCAACATACACCCAGTATGTTACCTGCCCCACCAGAGAGAATAGAACATTGGACTTGTTTTTTGCCAACACCAAGGAGGCTTATTCCTCTTCCCCCCTCCCTCCCCTGGGCAGCTCGGACCACAACCTTGTACATCTGAGGCCTGTGTATGAACCCATCGTGCGCAGGCAGCCTGTGGTGTCCCGTGAGGTGAGGATGTGGTCTGCTGAGAGCGAGGAGGCTCTGAGGGACTGCTTCAGCACCACTGTCTGGACTGAGCTTTATGACCCACATGGGGAGGACATCAACACCATCACAGAGTGCATCACGGACTACATCAACTTCTGTTTTGAGAACATTGTTCCCTCCCGGACGGTGCGGTGTTTTCCAAACAACAAGCCATGGATTAACCGTGAACTGAAGGCTCTGCTGAAGGAGAAGAAGAGAGCCTTCAGGTCAGGGAACAAGGAGGAGCTGAGGACTGTGCAGAAGGAGCTGAGGAGGAAGATCAGGCAGGCTGAGGCCGGCTACAAGAGGAGGATGGAGGAGCAGCTGCAGCAAAAGAACATTCAGGGAGTGTGGAGGAGCCTGAAAACCATCTCGGGCTTCAAAATCCCCCCTGCCCAGACAGAGGGGGATCTACAGTGGGTGAATGATTTGATGATGGCATCAGCCCCAGGCTCCTTAAGTCCTGCGCAGATGAACTGTGTGGAGTTGTGGAGCATGTCTTCAACATGAGCCTGAAGCTGAGGGTGGTACCACAGGTCTGGAAGACCTCCTGTCTGGTACCTGTGCCTAAGACACCGCGCCCCAAAGACCTCAACAGCTTCAGGCCAGTGGCTCTCACGTCCCACCTGATGAAGACACTGGAGCGGCTAGTCCTGGACCACCTCCGCTCCACCGTGAGCTCAGCCATGGACCCGCTGCAGTTTGCATATCGGTCTGGCATCGGAGTGGAGGACGCCGTCATCTCCCTGCTGCACCGCTCTCTCTCTCACCTGGAAAAGCCTGGCAGCTCTGTGAGGATTCTGTTCTTCGATCTTTCCAGCGCCTTCAACACCATCCAGCCGCTGCTCCTGAGGGACAAGCTGGAGACGGCTGGTGTGGAGTATGACCTGGCAGAGTGGATCCTGGACTACCTCACAGACCGACCCCAGTTTGTGAGAGCCCGGAACTGTGTGTCTGACACTCGGACCTGCAGTGTGGGGGCGCCCCAGGGCACTGTCCTCGCGCCCTTTCTCTTCACCCTTTACACTGCAGACTTCAGACATGACACGGACAGCTGTGTCCTGCAGAAGTTCTCTGACGACTCTGCCATCATTGGACTCATCACGGACGACGATGACGCGGAGTACAGAGGACTGGAGCAGGACTTTGTGGACTGGTGTCAGCGGAACCACCTCCTCATCAACGCGGGGAAGACCAAGGAGATGGTGGTGGATTTCCGCAGACGCCACCCCACTGCCCCCTCACCAGTGAACATCCAGGGACGGGACATTGAGAGAGTGGACTCATACAAGTACCTGGGTGTTCATCTGAACCACAAACTGGACTGGACTCATAACACGGACGCACTGTACAGGAAGAGCCAGAGTCGGCTCTACCTCCTGAGGAGACTCAGGTCTTTTGGAGTGACAGGGCCACTCCTGAAGACCTTCTACGACTCTGTGGTGGCATCAGCCCTCTTGTACGGTGTGGCCTGCTGGAGCAGCAGCATCACAGAGAGGGAGAGGAAGAAGCTGGATAGAGTCATCAAGAAGTCCAGCTCCGTCCTGGGCTGTGCTCTGGACTCGGTGCAGGAGGTGGGGGACAGGAGGGTCCTGGCTAGATTCACATCTATGCTGGACCATGAGTGTCACCCCCTGCAGGACACTCTGTCCCCTGCAGGACACTCTCTCCGCTCTGGAGAGCAGCTTCAGTGAGAGACTGATCCACCCTCGATGTGCGAAGGAAAGGTTCCGTAGGTCTTTCCTTCCTGCTGCTGTCAGACTTTATAACAAAAACTGTTAGTACTGAACACTCGCAATACTGACCTAACCATGTGCAATTCTGTCATATGTGCAATTGCTGTTGGAATTCATGTGCAATTCATGTGCAATCTATGTGCTGTCGTGACACATATTCATGTGCAATTACTGTCGTGATCACATGCAATGGTATTTATGTATTTATTTATTTATTTGTCTATGGGAGTTTTTATTTATTTATAGGAGATCTTCTACTGAAAGTGTTTTTCAGACTTCCTATAAGTGATCTGTTCTTCTGTATCTACCTCTGTATCTACCTGCGTTGCACCAATGAAATTTCCCCATGTGGGACAATAAAGGAATATCTTATCTTATCTTATCTTATCTTATGAAGTTGAGGGGACCTGGATAGATCCTTGTGTTGCAATTGGCGTTTACCACTAATGTTTATGAGAGAGGCAATAGCACACACAAAGAAAGTAAAACAACACTCTCCCCTGGATTCTTCCAGAGCTGTGCCCTGCAATGCCTCCAGTCACCCACCTCAATTAGTGTCCAGTGAGCAACGTGACAGAGTGTCCAGCCGGCCGTTTTGATGTGGCACAGTGGGACTCTGTGGTGAAGAGGGAGATGGGGGCCAGGTTCTCACACTACTCGGATTAGTGTGCTCTAATAGTTTGTTTCAGAGGTAATAAAGTGTAGTTGCAAGGCTCGGCGCAGACCTGGCACTGCAAAAGCTATTATTTATTATTTATCTACATTTTGTACCTGTATTTCATTTCATGTTAAGTGGAGTTTTCCAGGGGGAACATTTTGTAATGTCTCAAAAGGGGAATGTCTTATTTTGTGATTGTGGAAGTTATTTAGCACTATAACTATAAAAATGGGGCACCAGAGAAATAATAGCTAATTATACATTTGTAAATCACTGCTCGTTAAGTCAGAAGGGAGCGTACTGGTTTAGGGGCTCGCGCAGTAATTTTATTTATTAGGTAATCAAATCAGCAGTGTGCAAACTGGGTCAAGCTAATAAGATATTGCAAATTAAACTTAAACAGAAGTTAGGATTTGCTTCAACAAGGGTTTTAAACTATGTGATGGAGGTAGACGCGAGGCTGTGACGACAAGATACACAATGAAAGAAGTTTGATTTGGGATTTCATCTTAAATCATGTTTGCCAGCACAACCCAGATTGCATTGTAGTTCCGAAGCATCCGGAACAATGGTTTATCATACCGAGGCAGACGAGGGCCACTGATGGGGGAGTGAACTGATGGTGTGGCTGCCTTCAAAGTTCCTTTCTGTCCTCCGGAGATGGGAGATGGTGTGCTGTGCGTACTGAAGAGTAGTATAAAGTCTACTCTTGACACTGGCATTTTAACAACAATCTCATTACAAGAATCTACAAAATGTTGAAGGGTCAAAAGAAGCCAAATCTGACTTAAGTATAGCCTGCACTGATGACGAGCAGCAGGTAAAAGTTCAATGAGGCCTTGCCAAGATTTTATATATCGCATGCGTTCAAGTCTGGATAAGGCAAAATTGTAAATGAGGCGTTGGTAAGGAGACCCAATCTTGCGCCCTCTGAAGGACTGTATAATTTCTGGATATATATTTCCCCAATCTTCCAAGGTTGTCCGGCCAGAACAAAGGAGGACGTCAGCTTTGCTTATCACTCTTTATTTTGCTTGATGTTTGAAGTTTGATGTGTGGTTTCTACAATACAGAAGTAAAGTACAGTGAATAATGGATATTAACACACAATAATTCAATGAATATGGACAGATAAACATAGAATATATAAACAGTAAATATGTGAATAATTAGCTACATTAAAGAAAGTTCAAATGAGGCATAAACAGTATACAAGCAGCAACATTCACAACAACACAGCAGAGCAATGATTTCCAGCCATATTCTCGCCAAAAGCTATAAGTTCCGAGCGTCCTTGAACGCAGTGAACGAGTGATACTGGCCTACGGTCCGTGAACGCATCACCGGCGCAGATTACGTTGCCGAGATGTAATGCCAGAATAATGGGACAAACTAACTACAGGTAATGACTAATAATAGCACAGTTAAAACAGACAAAGACAAAGCATTAAGAGGGATAACTCACATTCTCAAGGACCAAACACACAGGAAAAGCACACGACGAACGGGAAGCAGACGGAGGCACCTTGTGCCATACGAAGGGGGAAAAACAACACAACAACTTTGCTAAACGCACAGAAGTCCCGTCAGGTGCTGAACTATGATTGGCGGAGAGTAAGAAGACGTGATTGGCTGGATTATAGCCGGAGATCAGGTTACAAATAGTAAATAGAAACGTAAAAGAATAGCACTAATAATAAACTAATAACTAGACCGGAGTGACTAACTAAATGATGGACAAATCAAACACTATATTTACATGCAAACACTAGACCCTTGTTAACAAAAATTGAAGTGTGCGATGCGCATGAATAAAAGGGGTGAAAAGAACTGAGAGCGATTTCCGCTGCCTTCTGGACTTTTTGATAAAAAAAAAACTTTAAAAAAAAAAAGAAACCACATGTAACAGAGAAGACTGACTTTGTAAAAATGTAATGCAGCAGGGTTCCCACAGGGTTTTAAATGTGACCAAAATTGGGTTTGGTCTTAAATTTGAAGCACCTTTTTTTAAGACCTTGCTTTTTGCAGAGATTTATCTAAATTCAATAAAGAATGTGAATGATTGTGTCGGAGATATTCAGTTTATTATGAAGGTCAGCCATGTAAATAATAATATCTACAAACTGGCAGGTTTTAAAGATTTAAAGACATGTATGGCAAGGCAAGTTTATTTGTAGAGCACATTTCATACACAAGGCAATTCAAAGTGCTTCACGGCAGGAAAAATACATTCAAATCACAAAGAAATGACAGAAACAGAAATACAATAAAATTAACTAAATAAAAATAATAAAAAACACCTAGCCACAAAGGGTTTTTAAAATCTGCCCAACTGTACGTACTTTAACACGTCCAACGTGATTCGGAGTCCAACCTCCTTTTTAAATCAGTCCAACTGATGTCTAAACTAATCAAAAAACAATTTAAGGCATGAAAGAGAAAAGTGCAAATAGAAATCCTTTCAGTCACAAACACAGCTAAACAAAACTGTTTATAGCTTGGATTTGAACATTGTCAGAGTAGAAGCCTGTCTCACATCTGAAGGAAGAATGTTCCAGATTTTAGCTGCATAAAACTGAAACACAGATTCACCATGTTTAGTCCTGACTCTGGCACCAGCAGGAGGCCGGTCCATGTTTAGTCCTGACTCTGACACCAGCAGGAGGTCGGTCCATGTTTAGTCCTGACTCTGGCACCAGCAGGAGGCCGGTCCATGTTTAGTCCTGACTCTGACACCAGCAGGAGGCTGGTCCATGTTTAGTCCTGACTCTGGCACCAGCAGGAGGCCGGTCCATGTTTAGTCCTGACTCTGGCACCAGCAGGAGGCCGGCCCATGTTTAGTCCTGACTCTGGCACCAGCAGGAGGCCAGTCCATGTTTAGTCCTGACTCTGGCACCAGCAGGAGGCCGGTCCATGTTTAGTCCTGACTCTGGCACCAGCAGGAGGCCGGTCCATGTTTAGTCCTGACTCTGGGCACCAGCAGGAGGCCGGTCCATGTTTAGTCCTGACTCTGGCACCAGCAGGAGGCCGGTCCATGTTTAGTCCTGACTCTGGCACCAGCAGGAGGCCGGTCCATGTTTAGTCCTGACTCTGGCACCAGCAGGAGGCCGGTCCATGTTTAGTCCTGACTCTGGCACCAGCAGGAGGCCGGTCCATGTTTAGTCCTGACTCTGGCACCAGCAGGAGGCCGGTCCATGTTTAGTCCTGACTCTGGCACCAGCAGGAGGCCGGTCCATGTTTAGTCCTGACTCAGCACCAGCAGGAGGCCGATCCATGTTTAGTCCTGACTCCGGCACCAGCAGGAGGCCGGACCATGTTTAGTCCTGACTCCGGCACCAGCAGGAGGCCGGACCATGTTTAGTCCTGACTCTGGCACAAGCAAGAGGCCGGTCCATGTTTAGTCCTGACTCTGGCACCAGCAGGAGGCCGGTCCATGTTTACTCCTGACTCTGGCACAAGCAAGAGGCCGGTCCATGTTTAGTCCTGACTCTGCACCAGCAGGAGGCCGGTCCATGTTTACTCCTGACTCTGGCACCAGCAGGAGGCCGGTCCATGTTTAGTCCTGACTCTGGCACCAGCAGGAGGCCGGTCCATGTCTAGTCCTGACTCTGGCACCAGCAGGAGGCCGGTCCATGTTTAGTCCTGACTCTGGCACCAGCAGGAGGCCGGTCCATGTCTAGTCCTGACTCTGGCACCAGCAGGAGGCCGGTCCATGTTTAGTCCTGACTCTGGCACCAGCAGGAGGCCGGTCCATGTTTAGTCCTGACTCAGCACCAGCCGGAGGCCGGTCCATGTTTAGTCCTGACTCTGGCACCAGCAGGAGGCCGGACCATGTTTAGTCCTGACTCTGGCACCAGCAGGAGGCCGGACAATGTTTAGTCCTGACTCTGGCACCAGCAGGAGGCCGGACCATGTTTAGTCCTGACTCTGGCACCAGCAAGAGGCCGGTCCATGTTTAGTCCTGACTCTGGCACCAGCAGGAGGCCGGACCATGTTTAGTCCTGACTCTGGCACCAGCAGGAGGCCGGACCATGTTTAGTCCTGACTCTGGCACCAGCAGGAGGCCGGACCATGTTTAGTCCTGACTCTGGCACCAGCAAGAGGCCGGTCCATGTTTAGTCCTGACTCTGGCACCAGCAGGAGGCCGGTCCATGTTTAGTCCTGACTCTGGCACCAGCAGGAGACCGGTCCATGTTTAGTCCTGACTCTGGTACCAGCAGGAGGCCGGTCCATGTTTAGTCCTGACTCTGGCACCAGCAGGAGGCCGGTCCATGTTTAGTCCTGACTCTGGCACCAGCAGGAGGCCGGTCCATGTTTAGTCCTGACTCTGGCACCAGCAGGAGGCCGGTCCATGTTTAGTCCTGACTCAGCACCAGCAGGAGGCCGGTCCATGTTTAGTCCTGACTCTGGCACCAGCAGGAGGCCGGTCCCTGTTTAGTCCTGACTCTGGCACCAGCAGGAGGCCGGTCCATGTTTAGTCCTGACTCTGGCACCAGCAGGAGGCCGGTCCATGTTTAGTCCTGACTCTGGCACCAGCAGGAGGCCGGTCCATGTTTAGTCCTGACTCAGCACCAGCAGGAGGCCGGTCCATGTTTAGTCCTGACTCTGGCACCAGCAGGAGGCCGGACCATGTGTAGTCCTGACTCTGGCACCAGCAGGAGGCCGGTCCCTGTTTAGTCCTGACTCTGGCACCAGCAGGAGGCCGGTCCATGTTTAGTCCTGACTCTGGCACCAGCAAGAGGCCGGCCCATGTTTAGTCCTGACTCTGGCACAAGCAGGAGGCCGGTCCATGTTTAGTCCTGACTCTGGCACCAGCAGGAGGTCGGTCCATGTTTAGTCCTGACTCTGGCACCAGCAGGAGGCCGGTCCATGTTTAGTCCTGACTCTGGCACCAGCAGGAGGCCGGTCCCTGTTTAGTCCTGACTCTGGCACCAGCAGGAGGCCGGTCCATGTTTAGTCCTGACTCTGGCACCAGCAGGAGGCCGGTCCATGTTTAGTCCTGACTCTGGCACCAGCAGGAGGCCGGTCCATGTTTAGTCCTGACTCCGGCACCAGCAGGAGGCCGGTCCCTGAGGTCCTCAGAGTCCGAGATGGTTCATATGGCACTAACATATCCAAGATGTACTTTGGTGTTAGGCCATGGAGAGACTTGTACACAAGCAGAGCTGCTTTAAAGTCTCTTCTCTGAGCCACAGGGGGCAGTGCAGAGACCTGAGAACAGGACTAATGTGATGGTACTTCCTGGTTCTAAGTAAGCTCACTCCGCAGTAATGAAAATCCAACCAATGCAGCTGAATATGCTCCCTTTGTTTTACACAACCCGGTCCACAAATGTGCTTTCTTGTCATGTCTATAGAATATACATAAAATAATCCAAGACTGAAATGTAACAGAATGTAGTTCCCCTGACACTTACAAAATAAAGGCCTAATGCTGCACATATAACAAATAGAGACATCGCTATTGTCACAAATGTGTTCACTTTTTCATCTGTTTGCTAATAATGTTTGATGTGACACGGACAGTTCCTTCATATAGAATTACACAATCACAACATTTTTCAATGACACAACTCTTTTGGATGATTTACACTATTAAACTAGATCATCTATAATGTTTCCAGGCAACAAACACAACTTCCTTTGCTTTCTTCTGAACACGCAGGTTGAGACCGTCGCAGCTACGATGAAGTTGAGCTGGTGCACTCGTCACTACGTCGCATGTAGCTAAGTCTCGAGTAAGAGTCAAGATCAAATTAATTTAGGATCGACCAGCTGGCACTCGGCTCCTGGAGTTATAACACCTTCATAAAAAGTCACTGATGCCAGGGTGGGTTTAGACCATTCTTTATGTTAAATGTGAAACTGTCAGGGACTTCTAGGCCTAAACATTTCAGCATTTAAATGTCAAGTTTAATATTATTATAGGCTTGAGCCATGGAATGGAATGTTCATTCCATGGAATGCGAGGAGTCTTTGTTATTCCCTGGTTTCTTATTATTATTCATGGTCATCCCACAACTCGGGTATTTTTGACCCCCTGAACATTGATGAATGTCCCACACGGGGACACAGACGCGATCGGATCGGCCGAACTCCAATAAAATGGTGGCGGCGCAACAGTGCCGACTAGTTCATAAAAGAAAAAACATGAAACTTTTAATCTTTGGCCTAGGCACATGAAACTTGGAACAGTGCTAGAGCTACCTTTGACCTCTGACCCTTGACGAGTAAAACACACCTGGCAGCATCGCTCTTTCATAAACAGGAAGTCAGCCATGTTGAATCAAAGTGGCGCCACCACATTTTACTTTTTTTTTTCAAAATCATAGTTGTCCTAGTTTTTTTGTCCGATCGAGCTCAAAACAACACTTTTTGCATTGGAATTTAATAAATATTCAAAAAAGATTCAAATGTTGATATTCATTATGGTCTCCGTAACAAAAAAGGCTTAATTTCCTGTTTTTTCAAGGACAAGTCACACCTATTGGAATTGATCTACGGAGCTCATATTTCACCCACTGATGTGTTTTTATGATCTGATTGGAAATAATAAATACCCATGTAACAAATTTACTCTATAGCGCCCCCTACCCATTGTGTGAAAAACTCCACATCTGATTTGTTTGAAACTCATGGTTTATATTCTCCTCGAGACGCCATGAAAAAAGTGCATTGCAGATATTGTGTATTTTCACAATTGGCCAGCAGTGGTGCAATGAATGCCTTCACTTCCTCTTTTATTTTGATCTCTCGTGCCGTGGTCTTAGCATTAGCGTTAGCATTAGCAGCAGGTCTCTGTTGCTAGGTGACGGAGGTACAAGGAGGAAGGGGTTTAAAGAATAAAGTCTAAAGAATAAGGCCGTGGCTGCAGAGCCGCGGCGCGGTCAAATGGCCCAGCAGTTTCAGGAACCGCGGCATTGCCATATAGCCTCATGGCTAACCTTAAGCCTAACCCTAACCCTAACCCTGACCCTGACCCTGACCTTAACCTTAACCTTAACCTTAACCCGGCGCGGTCTACAACGGCGCGGTCAAATGGCCCAGCAGTTTCAGGAACCGCGGAACTGCCATATAGCCTCATGGCTAACCTTAACCCTAACCCTAACCCTGACCTTGACCCTAACCTTAACCCTAACTTAACCTTAACCCGGCGCGGTCTAAAACGGCGCGGTCAAATAGCGCAGCAGTTTCAGGAGCCGCGGCACAAAATAACATGGCAGTTTCGGCCGCGCCCCGCGGCTCTGTAGACACTCCCAAAGAATAAAGTCTAAAGAATAAAGGGAATGCAGTGTCGGGGCAATCGCGATCAAAACACGGTCATGCGGGTGGCGAGAGTCATCATCGCCGCTACCGCGGCTTTAATTATTATTATGGTTACATTGCATTAATTATGTCATTAAAATAATAATTTTAAGGTAATAATAATACAATGTTGTAAATAATAAGAAGTAGTGTTCCAAGTACACAAAACGGTGTCCAATCAGATTCTATGTTGTTTAGGAGGCCACACGTTCAGAACCTCATTCACTTCAGACAGAAAGTAGAAGGCCCCATGTTGTTAGCACTGACCAATCAGATTCTCCCTTTACACAGATGTTTGCTGTATAAGTTGAAACATGCACAAGTGCAACTAAAATCAAGCAAGCTAAGGATTTATGACACTCTGAGCTGACGGAGCACAGGACGAATGAACTCTGGATTACACAGACCACTGACATGTACAACAAGTGAATAAAGCTCTGAGTGTGACCCCAAGTGTAATATAGCAGTGTGACCTAAGTGTGATAACAGTGTGACCTAAGTGTGCTAACAGTGTGACCTAAATGTAATAACAGTGTGACCTAAGTGTGCTAACAGTGTGACCTAAATGTAATAACAGTGTGACCTAAGTGTGCTAACAGTGTGACCTAAATGTAATAACAGTGTGACCTAAATGTAATAACAGTGTGACCTTAATGTAATAACAGTGTGACCTAAGTGTGATAACATTGTGACCTAAGTGTGATAACATTGTGGCCTAAGTGTAATAACTGTGACCTAAGTGTAATAACTGTGACCTAAGTGTAATAACAGTGTGACATAAGTGTAATAACAGTGTGACCTAAGTGTGATATGCATTATAATAGTCTTTTTGCAGTGGTAAACTAAGATCAGCCGAATGAGAAATACAAAACAAACTGATGTGTATTCTACAGTTGTGTTCAGTTAACGGTGCTTGTTCTTCCTGTGGTTGTATTGATCAGCTGATGTTGTGATGAGAAGGTGGAGATGAGCGGAGCGTTTTGCTCTAATCTGTCGCATAAACTTGTTTAATGCGTTTAGATTGTCAGTGTAGTTAGACTTCTGTGTGAGAGTGTGGAGTGGACATTAGTGGTTCTACATATTTAAATGTGTCTGCAGCGCCTCCACAGGTGAGCACAGGGACTGAGGCTCTTTAGGGTCTCTTTGGTATTTTAAATGATAGTTGTATTTGAAAATACAAGCGTCTGAAGTCCTAGGTCCATAGGCCACGGTTCACCACTGGAAACTGTAACAACAAAATATAGTGTACATGAGTGATCATGCAACGCTATAAACAGAAACCATGTTTTTAGATGGTAATGCTAACCAAATTTGCACTCTATAAAAACTCATTAATGCACATTAATTAGCACAGTACAAGTTAACCTGTACATAGTTTGTTGTAGACTAATATAAACTGCTTAAATGTACCTTATTTATGAGTAATCTTAGCTTTTATGACATATTTATTGAATAGCCATGGAACGCTTTCCATGAACTTATTACAGCATAAAAATTACATGTCGGTCAGCAGAGACTTTTCTACTTTCTGCAATCTCCCGTATTCTGTTAAAGGGCCAGTGCACTAAACTACACTAAGGAGAAATATACAGGTCAGAACAGATTCACCCTCTCCTTGAACCGACACCTTATCGTGGTGGAGGGGTTTGAGGGCCCGAATGATCCCAGGAGCTTTATTGTCGGGGGCTTCAAGCCCCTGGTAGGGTCTCCCAAGGCAAACAGGTCCTAGGTGACGGGTCAGACAAAGATCGGTTCAGAAGCCTCTTATGATGACAACAAGAACAAGGCCGTTTACGTCGCCCGGATCGGCGTCACCGGGGCCCCATCCTTGAGCCAGGCCTGGGATGGGTGCTCAATGGGGAGCGCCTGGTGGCCGGGTCTTACGTCTTACCCCACTGGGCCCGGCCGGGCTCAGCCCGAAAGAGCGACGTGGGGCCACCCTCCCGTGGGCCCACCTCCAGCAGGAGGATCCATAAGGGGCCGGTGCAGAGAGATCTGGGCGGCAGTCGACAGCAGGGGCCTCGGCGACCAGATCTCCAGACACAGAGACTAACTCTGGGGACATGGAATGTCACCTCGATGGGGGGGAAAGAGCTTGAGCGGGAGTTTGAGCGATTACGACTACGCACAGTTTGGGGTTTGGAACCCATCTCCTCGAGAGGGGCTGGACGCTCCACTTCTCTGTTGTTGCCCGCGGGGAGAGGCGGCGGGCTGGTGTGGGCTTGCTTATTGCCCTTCAGTTCAGCCGCCACGTGTTGGAGTTCACCCCGGTGGACGAGAGGGTCGCGTCCCTCCGCCTTCGGGTGGGGGACAGGTCTCTCACTGTTTTGGCGGCCTACGGGCCGAACAGCAGTGCAGAGTACCCGGCCTTCTTGGAGTCCTTGGGAGGAGTACTGGACAGTGCACCGACCGGGGACTCCGTTGTTCTACTGGGGGACTTCAACGCCCACGTAGGCAATGACAGTGACACCAGGAAGAACGGCTTCCCCGATCTGAACCCGAGCGGTGTTCAGTTATTGGACTTCTGTGCTAGCCACGGATTGTCCATAACGAACACCATGTTCTTTCCTTGAAGCACAAGGGTGTCCATCAGTGCACATGGCACCAGGACACCCTAGGCCGGAGGTCAATGATCGACTTTGTTGTTGTGTCATCCGACCTCCGCCCACGTGTCTTGGACACTCGGGTGAAGAGAGGGGCAGAGCTGTCAACCGATCACCACCTGGTGGTGAGTTGGATCCGCTGGCGGAGGAGGAAGCCGGACAGACTTGGCAGAACCAAGCGCATTGTGAGGGTCTGTTGGGAACGTCTTGCGGAGCCCTCTGTCAGTAGGGTATTCAACTCGCACCTCCGGGAGAGCTTCTCCCATACATTAAGTCCGAGTGGACCATGTTCTCCGCTTCCATTGTTGATGCGGCTGCTCGGAGCTGTGGTCGCAAGGTCTCCGGTGCCTGTCGTGGCGGCAACCCCCAAACCCGGTGGTGGACACCGGAAGTAAGGGATGCCATCAGACTGAAGGAGGCCTATCAGGCCACTCTGGCTTGTGGGTCCTGAGGTCATCGACAGGTATCGGCAGGCCAAGCGAGCCGCAGCTCGTGCTTTCACAGAGGCAAAAACCCGGGCCTGGGAGGAGTTTGGGGAGGCCATGGAGGAGGACTATCGGTCGGCCCCAAAGAAATTCTGGCAAACCGTCCGGCACCTCAGGAGGGGGAAGCAGTGCCTCACCAACACCGTTTACGATGCGGGTGGAGGCCTGCTGACCTCGACTGGGGATGTCGTCGGACGGTGGAAGGAATACTTTGAGGACCTCCTTAATCCCTCAGTCACGTCTTCCGAAGAGGAAGCAGAGACCGGGGACTCAGAGGCTGGCTCGCCCATCACACAAGCTGAAGTCACTGAGGTTGTTCACAAACTCCTCGGTGGCAGGGCTCCGGGAGTGGATGAGATCCACCCTGAGTACTTATCCATGCATTTGTAACGACTAGATTAGACTACTGTAACTCCCTGCTTGCAGTGTGTCCTAAAAGCTCCATAAAAAGCTTTCAACTGGTTCAAAATGCAGCAGCAAGATTACTAACAGGAACAAAAAGAAGAGAGCACATTACGCCAGTGCTGGAGTCTCTTCACTGGCTCCCCGTCGAGTCTAGAATCAAATTTAAAATTCTACTCCTGACCTACAAAGCCATAAATGACATGGCCCCATCCTACCTCAAAGATGCTATAGAACCATACAGGGCTCAGATTAAGGATTTTCACTTGTATAGCGGTGCTGCTAAACAATCCGTAAATTTTTCGAAATTTGTATAGCAATTTCATAATTGCGTAGCAAAACACGAAAGTGACTAACAATCAATATTTTCCATTGATATAACACGATCATTTATTTAAATGTATTTGTAAACATTCTATTAAAGAAAACTCTTAACAAATTAACTTTTAAACGCTTTTTAAAGATTTTTTCTTTAAATAAAACTTGCAAATAAAATTAATTGTTGAACAAATTAATCAACACAAAGTCAGATGGCCTTATTTACAACTTTCTTACATATCATCATCAATCAGATGACTATTTGCAGGAGTCTCTGACGAGTGATCAGTACTTTTAGGCGCTTTGGTTATACAATTGAACACACATTTTTGTATCGCAAAAGCTGCGATACAAAAGCACTTTTTTCTAACGAATACATCGCATTTGAGAGAAATTGCGTCGCATTTTTCGACGCGATACCGCTTATTCTGAACCCTGCCATATCATCCAAACAGAGATCTACGCTCTCAGAATGCTGGCCTTCTAGTGGTCCCAAGAGTCTCTAAAAGCACAGTAGGAGGTAGAGCATTTAGCTACCAAGCGCCTGTGTTATGGAATCAGCTCCCGGCCCATGTTAAATATGCTGACACAGTCTCTTCATTTAAGTCCAGGCTTAAAACGTTCCTCTTTGAAATCGCTTATCGTCAGGCCAGTTAGGAGCAGAAATATAAACCACAGCTCTAGCTATGCTGCCCTTGGAGCAACTGTGCTGGGGGAAGTATGGCAGCTTGAGCACTATCCTCTGCTTCTGACTACTTATTCTATCAAACAATATTTAATTTTTAATTCCACTTGCAAACTGTTCACCGCTTTCTTTTTCTCACTCCTGAGGACCTGTGGACCCAGATGCCCTTCTCCTGGTGAAGTGGTCCCTGCCCCGTATGGACGGTCCCTCATCTGCCTGAAGAGTGGGTCCAGCTCGACTCAGACGGTCCCTCATCTGCCTGAAGAGTGGGTCCAGCTCGACTCAGTCGGTCCCTCATCTGCCTGAAGAGTGGGTCCAGCTCGACCCTGACGGTCCCCCATCTGCCTGAAGAGTGCGTCCAGCTCGACTCTGATCATCAAATCAAATCAAATCAATTTATTTTTGTAAGGCCCAAAATCACAACAACAGTCGCCTCTGATGGCCGAATCAACAATGTCTGTGGTGGCGATGAAGTCAGACAATGTCTGTGGTGGCGATGGAGTCAGACAATGTCTGTGGTGGCGAGGGACGATGTCCCAGGGTCCTCTGTCCTTAGACTCTCCTTCTCAGCCAGGAAAAACTACAAAAAAACCTCTTGGGGAAAAAAAGCGTAGAAACCTGGAGGAGTTCCAGTGAAGGAGAGATCTGACTCTCACAGACGGACAGACGGACACGAGGAGACTGGAACATGGACCCACTCTTCAGGTAGATGAGGGACCGTCGGAGTCGAGCTGGACCCACTCTTCAGGCAGATGAGGGACCATCAGAGTCGAGCTGGACCCACTCTTCAGGCAGATGAGGGACCGTCGGAGTCGAGCTGGACCCACTCTTCAGGCAGATGAGGGACCATCAGAGTCGAGCTGGACCCACTCTTCAGGCAGATGAGGGACCGTCGGAGGCGAGCTGGACCCACTCTTCAGGCAGATGAGGGACCGTCCACACGGGGCAGGGACCACTTCATCAGGAGAGGGGCATCTGGGTCCACAGGTCCTCAGGAGTGAGAGAAAGAAAAAGAAGGCGGTGAACAGTTTGCAAGTGGAATTAAAAATTAAATATTGTTTGATAGAATAAGTAGTCAGAAAAAGAGGATAGTGCTTAAGCTGTCATACTTCCCCCAGCATAGTTACTCCTAGGGCAGCGTAGCTAAAGCTGTGGGTTTATGTTTCTGTTCCTAACTACTCTGACCATAAGCGATTTCGAAGAGGAACGTTTTAAGCCTGGACTTAAATGAAGAGACTGTGTCAGCGTATTTAACATGGGTCGGGAGCTGATTCCATAACACAGGAGCTTGGTAGCTAAACGCTCTACCTCCTATAGTACTTTTAGAGACTCTTGGGACCACCAGAAGGCCAGCATTCTGAGAGCAAAGAGCTCTGTTTGGATGAAATGGTTCTATAGCATCTTTGAGGTAGGATGGGGCCATGTCATTTATGGCTTTGTAGGTCAGGAGTAGAATTTTAAATTTGATTCTAAACTGGACGGGGAGCCAGTGAAGAGACTTCAGCACTGGCGTAATGTGCTCTCTTCTTTTTGTTCCTGTTAGTAATCTTGCTGCTGCATTTTGAACCAGTTGAAAGCTTTTTATGGAGCTTTTAGGACACGCTGCGAGCAGGAGTTACAGTAGTCTAATCTAGTCGTTACAAATGCATGGATAAGTTTTTCGGCATCACTTTTAGGCAGGATTCTTCTGATTTTGGCTCTTGTTGTGCAAATGGAAATAGGCTGTTTTACAAGCTTGATTTATATGAGCTTTAAATGAGAGCGCCTGGTCAAATAAGACTCCAAGGTTTCTTACAGTAGAACTGGAGGCTACACTAACATTGTCCAGTGTGACTATCTGCTCAGATAGAGCGTCTCGTAGATGCTTAGGGCCAAGCACAATGACCTTGTTTTTTTCAGGGTTAAGAAGCAGGTAGTTTAGTGTCATCCAGGCTTTTATCTCCTTCACACAAGCACTAAGTCTGTCTACTTGATCGCTCTGATCAAGTTTCATTGATAAATACAGCTGAGTGTCATCTGCATAGCAGTGGAAGTTAATGCCATGCTTTCTGATAATGTTGCCTAACCGCAGCATATAAAGAGTAAACAGAATTGGACCAAGTACTGAACCCTGTGGCATACCGCAAATAACTTTAGAGCAAGGTGAGGAGCACTGGTTTACATTAACAAATTGGTACCTATCAGATAAATAGGATTTAAACAGCTGAGGGCTGTTCCTCCAACACCTACATCACATTCTAACCTCTGCAGTAGAATGTTGTGGTCGATGGTGTCAAACGCTGCGCTGAGGTCCAACAGAACCAGGATTGAGACCAGTCCATCGTCAGCAGCTAATAACAAATCATTTGTGACTTTAACTAGTGCAGTTTCAGTGCTGTGGTGGGCTCTGAACCCTGACTGGAGAACTTCAAATAAGTTATTGTCCTGCAGGTGGCGACAAAGCTGTTTTACTACAACTTTTTCAAGGATTTTAGAGACGAAGGGAAGATTTGAAATAGGTCTGTAGTTTACCAATAGGTCGGGATCTAGATTAGGCTTTTTCAGAAGAGGTTTAATGACTGCATGTTTGAAGGACTGTGGAACATAGTCACTTTCGAGTGAAGTATTTATTATATTAAGGATAGGGTCTATAATTAGGGGGAGAATGTCTTTGAGGAGTCTGCTTGGAATGGGGTCTAGGACACAAGTTGAGCTTTTAGAGGACATAATGGCTGAAGTTATCTCTGCTTGATCAACAGCTGTGAACCTTTCTAAGTTTACAGGTGGATTTATATGGGACGTTAGATTTACAGCTTGGGCTAGTTCAGGGCTAATAGCGGGGGTAATTTCATCTAATTTATCTCTGATTGTTTTTATTTTATTGTTAAAAAATAGGAGGAAATCATCAGAGCTGAGTGTAGCTGGGATTGAGGGCTCTACTGCGCTGTGACAGTTTGTTAGCCTAGCTAGAGTGCTGAAAAGGAATTTAGTGTTACTTTTGTTGACTTCTATTAGATTTGAATAATATCTGGTTTGGGCCTTCCGCAGTGCCTGCTTATATGACAGCAGGCAACTTTTCCATGCTTTTAGGGATTCTTCTGTCTGAGAGCGACGAAATAATCCCTCTAACTTTCTAACTCTTTGTTTATGTGAACGCAGTTCTTGGTTGTACCATGGGGAGGCGCGCTTTGTCCTAATGACCTTCTGTTTTAACGGCGCGACAACGTCAAGAGCAGACTTCAGAGAATTCAAGTCGACAAATTGATCACTTATACTGGGACTAAAACTATTCTCAGCAGGATCACTGATGGTCCCTCATCTGCCTGAAGAGTGGGTCCAGCTCCAGTCCTCCTCGCGTCCGTCTGTGAGAGTCAGCTCTCTCCTTCACTCTGGAACTCCTCCAGGTTTCTACTTTTTCCCAAGGAGGTTTTTTGTAGTTTTTCCTGGCCGAGAAGCAGGGTCTAAGGACAGAGGACTCTGGGACATCGTCCCTCGCCACCACAGACATTGTCTGACTCCATCGCCACCACAGACATTGTTGATTCATTTCTCACTGTGGCCCTCAGAGGCAACCGTTGTTGTGATTTTGGGCCTTACAAAAATAAATTGAATTTAATTGAGTACCTAAAGTCTCTAGATGTTGTAGGACTGTCTTGGCTGACACGTCTCTGCAACATCGCGTGGCAGTCGGGGACCGTGCCTCTGGACTGGCAGACCGGGGTGGTGGTCCCTCTGTTCAAGAAGGGGGACCGGAGGGTGTGTTCCAACTACAGAGGGATCAACTCCTCAGCCTCCCGGGTAAGGTCTATTCCAAGGCACTGGAGAGGAGAATCTGACCGATAGTCGAACCTGGGATTCAGGAGGAGCAGAGTGGTTTTCGTCCCAGTCGTGGAACACTGGACCAGCTCTATACTCTCCATCGGGTGCTCGAGGGTTCATGGGAGTTTGCCCAACCAGTCGACATGTGCTTTGTGGACCTGGAGAAGGCTTTCGACCGTGTCCCTCGGGGTGTCCTTTGGAGGGTGCTCCGGGAGTTTGGGGTCCGGTCCCTGTATGACCGGAGCAGGAGCTGTGTTCGCATTGCCGGCAGTAAGTCAGACCTGTTCCCAGTGCGTGTTGGACTCCCCCAGGGCTGCCCTTTGTCACCGGTTCTGTTCATAGTCTTTATGGACAGAATTTCTTGGCGCAGTCAGGGATCAGAGGGTGTCCGGTTTGGGGACCACAGGATCTCATCAGACAATGTTGTCCTGATGGCTCCATCAAACCCGGACCTGCAACATGCACTGGGCCGGTTTGCAGCCAAGTGTGAATGACAATCAGCTCCAAATCCGAGGCCATGGTTCTCGACCGGAAAAAGGTGGCTTGCCCTCTTCAGGTGGGTGGGGAGTCCTTGCCCCAAGTGGAGGAGTTCAAGTATCTCAGGGTCTTGTTCACGAGTGAGAAAAGGATGGCGCGTGAAATTAACAGGCTGATCGGTGCATCGGACCTTTGTGGTAAAGAAGGAGCCGAGTCGAAAGGCAAAGCTCTCGATTTACCGGTCGGTCTACGTTCCTGACCTCACCTATGGTCATGAGCTTTGGGTAATGACCGAAAGAACAAGATCGCGGATACAAGCGGTCGAAATGAGTTTCTTCCGCCGGGTGGCTGGGCGCTCCCTTAGAGATAAGGTGAGGAGCTCGGCCACACGGGGGGGAGCTTGGAATAAAGCCACTGCTCCTCCACGTCAAGAGGAGGTGGCTCGGGCATCTGTTCCAGATGCCGCCAGGACACGCTGGAGAGACTATGTCTCTCGGCTGGCCTGGGAACGCCTCGGGATCCCCCCGGAGGAGTTGTAGGAAGTGTCTGGGGAGGAGGAAGTCTGGGAGTTCCTGGTTAGACTGCTGCCCCCGCCACCCGGCCCCAGATAAAACGGTAGAAAATGGATGGAGCATTTATTTCACTTCGCTGATCTTCCGAAACAGATGAGCATCTCTTTATGTAATGCATTGGATTTGGATAATGCCAGATACAATATGCACAATAAATATAATATTATGGGTCTAGACGTGGGCGCGGTGCATCAAAAAAGAAAGAGCTGTTGCTGCAATTGTTTTGCTAAACACAGAGGTTTATCTCAAGATCAAGTCAGTTTTTTGTGTGAAATTAATATTTTCGGTTTAAATCTGCTTGTTGCAGTCTTGTTTTGGTCTGATTCTGAGTTCTCTCTTATGCCATCATCTTGCTCAAAAGTGTTCCATAAGTCAAAAGCAAGCAGACCACTTTCCTCCAAGGGGAATGATCTGTGCATATGGGGTACTTGCTCCCAACAATACTGTGTACCAACCTGCAAATGTACTTGTGTGGTACTCTGAATCTACAGAAATTAATCTGGAAATATTCTCGCTGAAAGTGATCGGGATGTAAAAAACAATAACTCAACAACTCCACACTGATTGGGAACAAAATAGTCCATTTATATGTGTTGAAAGAAATATTTCTCAGCATGATTGGTTTGGTTTTAGAGATCTCACATTTGGCTTCTGCCCAAAGCTGCCCTGTGGTTGGTCCAGTCCTGCTCTACTCATGGTACAAGTCGTGGTAAAAGTGATACATAGTTGTAGTTTTGTTCTTACAATCCAAACCGCCAGGAGTCCTTAAAAGTCTGGATTTTTTTGGGAGAAAAAAACAAATGTATTTTATTTTTTTCTATATAAATGTCAAATTTGTTGTTGAATGTATGTACCACGGCTGAAATAGTGGCACATTCGACATGCAGTAGGTGGGAGGAAGGACAGAGGCCTAAATGTCTGTGTAAAAACAAAAGGGACTGGTGGTCACCATCATTTAGTTAAGTCATCTTGTACAGTGCTACAATGCATACATTTGAATTGGAAACACAATACATATAGTAAATGTATTAGAATTATTGTTGCATTTGTATGTGTAATTTCATATATATACACACACACAACTTCTCTTCTCAGAACAGACCAGTGCCTCAAAAGGTCCAGAGTAAAAATAGGAGAAGAAGGGAATAGAACGCTGTACTGAAGAGGCTGGAGAAAATAGACCAGGAGAGGGCAGCAGAAAAACATTATGAAAATTACATGTCAACAAGATTGAACCAGGAAACAAATAATTGTGCAGTTTGTTTTTTGTTTTTTTTTGACATGAAGTGCATTCATTTTCTTTAGCCCCTCGGTGTTTGAACAGGATGTATTTTCATAACAAACTCAAGAAGCCTAGATACTAGTCTTGGGAACAAGCAGCAAAAAGTAGCTTGAGAAACAGGAAGAAAACAATATTTACAATTTGGTCATCGTGTCAAATGTTTTGGTAAGATTTAATAAGCATTACAATGGTAATAAGTAATCAGAAATATTACATTAGACCTAGATATTTCCATTTATTTACAAGCCAGTTAAAAATACCTCTTCATAGCATTGTTTCCTGCCAGGGTTCCATCCCCTGTAGTGTCATGACGAATCTTTTGAAGTCATCTCGTACAGATGTTACAACCTGGAATGCTCTTGCTTTGCCGAGTTGTCCAGGGTCAAGGAGGTTGCTGTCACTTGCCACATTTCTCCTCCATTTTCAACTCAAATTAAATTAATTGAATTGAGGGTGTGGCGACACTAATTGAAATTCACACAGTGAATTTGCAGTTAATTCTAAAGTGCATTTACTGCTTGTACTGGTATGTTTGTATTAGAGCACTGAAATACTGTGACTGCGGTAAACACCTGTCACGAACGGCAGAACGGAGCCAATTACAGAGCTGGAAACAGGTGATGATTGTAAAAGAACAGAACTGAGAAATGTACAAAGTCATTGGTAAGGTCTGAACAACTTAGTCAATATCCGTTCCAGGTTCGGTACGCAGGCATTCATCAGAGGATGGGTGGAAGGAATACTCAGGACCTTCTGAGGTCGGTAACAGCAAACAGGATCACGAGGGTTACACAAAAATCAGAAGTCAGAGTCAAAAACACAAATCAAAAATCAGAAGCTCGATAGCTGGGGCAGAATCAGGGCAACGCAGACAATCTCGCACTGAGGCTGAGGACACAAACACCTAATATACCACACCCAGTGATTAACAAACAGATACAGCTGTGAACCCACTCACAGGTGAAGCAACTCCTGCCTGTGATGAACTGAGAGACAAGGAGGCGGTCACCAGAGAGGAGAACAAGAAGGGAGGGGGAAACGAAGTGGAGCAGAGACTGACATCTCTTTTACTGCTCAGTTCTCTGTGTTTTGAATCTTCCTTAAGAGTACCTCTGCTTCTCCTGGTGTTCTAAGCATGTGTTTTTTACCTTCAAAAGTCACCAGACGAATTGCCGGGAAAGAGAACCCATGTCTCAGTTTTGTGGTGGAACTTGTTGGAACCTTTGTTGGAGAACCTCGTAAGGAATATCTGGAGCAAAGATGACACACTTGCCTTTATACTGGAGGTTTCCTTTAACCCTTGCAGCCTTCAAGACACGTTCTTTCACACGATTGTTAAGAAACTTTATCAACTTTATTTGTGATTTATCAGCTGCTTGGTTTGACCAGGCGATGTGCTCTTTCAATTGTAAAGAGTGGGACTTCAACTCCTGAGCCATCAAGGAGCTCAGGAATAATCTCCAAACAACTTTCTGTATCCTCTCCCTATTCTTCTTCTACCCCCATAAGCCTCAGGTTAGTTCTACGTGATCTGAACTCCAAATCCAGGATCCTATTTATCATATTGTTTTTCTCCGACTCCAGCGTCGTCACCCTGGCCCGCAGTTCCTCCATCTCGGCCCTTACTGTCTGCAGATTGTATGCATTATCTGAAATACACTGCTCGAGTTCATCCATGTGCGCACCGGTTATTCCCACTTTCAGCTCAGCGGCTACTGCAGCAGATATGGCCGGTTACATTCTCTCCCACTTCCGAGTCAACAAGGGTCAGAAGTAATATTGAGCATTAAACTTGAATTCACATACATCTAACAGTATATGCTAAAGTATGAAAATGGCATTGTTTTTGTCTCTATTTACTCTGAACACATTGTACATAGTCTTACTCTTCTCTTACTCTGTGCTTCACAATCTCATGATGTCTGAGGCCCCTTTTGATCAATCCGTTTGTTTTTCCTCATCTGCGGGGGTATATAAAGCTATGGAGCAGCCATTTGCATGTGTAGACGTGTGCATGCTGCTTTGCCACTGGCCTGAGTCTGACTGACGTAGGTCTTATCAGAGCCGTCCAGGCATAGGCGACTGGGCCACTCTGGTGCCGTTTGAACTCAGCGCACTCACATTCACTTTGATGACGTCAGAATTTCATCTCAATACTTTTTTCAGCACCATATTTTCACTCATATAGAATGCCAAACAGGTCTATATGAACATGTGAGCAGAGCAGGAGCCAAGCCCAGTTCTAAACTGTGGACATGTTTGATGCGTTTGGGTGTGCGGATATTCAAGTTTGGCCATTTCACAACTTTCAGACTTTCAAACATTTGACCACAACAGAACTGAGTTGGCCAAAATATTGGAGGGACCAGGTCTTGACTTTGAGGTGATGGTGCAGCGTTTTATCAAATCTAAACCTGGAACTTGATTTGGGTCATGGGTCATCCATGTAAATTGTGTAAATCGATTACAATGAATAGCAATGTGAAATAAAACAGGAGATTTTACATGTAGTTATGTGCGTGCCCAAGCAATGAGGAGGCAAAAGCAACACAAATATGAGTTCTAATACAAAAGATGGATAATTTAAAACATGTCTAAGTCACATCTTCTTTTCTTAAATTCATCAAATGCTTCAAGAAATTCAAATTTAAGATATGCTGACAGTAATTCAAGGCAAATGATACTGAGCAATAAAGAGACGATCCAAGCTCCATGGACAATGTACATCCACTCATGAACACAGGCCCGCATGGGCCTATGGGTATGGGTGCTAAACTGACAACATTTCATTCTTCAAGTACTATCAAATATAGCAATAGCAAGTTCATAAGTTATAAACTATAGCTTTAAAACATGGTTGATCTTAAATCGTGTTTGCAAACACTTGGATTTTAGGTTTGGAAATAAAAAACAGGATAATGAATGCATTATATGTTTACAAAAATAGATGTAAGGATATATATGGGACCTTGTATAGATGTATGTTGTGCACCAAATTCACTCATCTACAAGCCTATGTAACTCGTGTATCTGCCTGTGTATGGGTGCTACACTGAGATGATCACAATAACTCATGCATGGGCGCAGACACACAGCTGTGGGTATGGGTGCTACACATCATAAGCAGTCAAGTCGATAAGCTATTATAGCTAAATAGTAAATAATATAGCCGATTAATCTCCAAAAAATATTTTCTAATCAAAATGTAACTTTATGTTTGGGGACGAGAATGTACTTGAACTCAATGTATAAGTAACATGTATGAGAATTGAATGTATACCGTAAGTAAATGTATTATCACAGTTTGCTATGGTATATATGTATATCATGAACCTTTGTGCAGACCACACCTCAGGGAATAAGGCCTTGCAAAAGTAATGTTGTCATGTATGCTCTGCACCAACCTCCACTCATAAACAGGGATGTGTGGGCCTGGCTGTAGGTGTCACACTCAGACACAACAAACAGGCTCACACATGTGTATATGACATGGGATTGGGTATAGGTGCTCCATAGTAACACTATATACATTATAGAAAAAGGTTCAGTTGTAGTCATCTGGACTCAGTTTTTAGAAAAAACAAGACGTTTCAACTCTCATCCAAGAGTCATTGTCAATTTGCGAATTTAGACTGGGAACTCAGATATTTATTCTATTCTGTGGTGGTGCCCGGTGGGCAGGGCTTACCACAGAATAGAAGTAGAAGAAAAAGTTTCATAGGGGAGACTAAACTGCCACTTCACAAGAGGCTCTATCAGCACAGAAGAAATACAAGTTCAGGACCTCAGAGCGCCGTGCATCTGCATCTTGAAGCCTCTAATCAGTCGTTTGAAGACGGTGAGGTGAAGGTTTTAAGCAGGGAGAAAAGATGGTTTGAAAGAGGAGTTAAAGAGGCAATCTTTGTTAAAAAAGAAAGACCTTCTTTAAACATAAATGGAGGGTCATTCAACCTTCCTGTGGTTTATAATGGAATTTTGAATCCCTGTAGAGGCAGACGCCCAGGGCATTCGGATGCTAATCAGGTACTCAGGGAAAGAGAAAGAGAGTGAGCCAGGGACATAAGGGAGACTAATAGCCCATTAAAGGACTGATAGTAAACAAGAGGCTAGCTTGAAAACATAGAGGTGTAAGTGTCTGTTGAAACAAACAACTTTTTCTTCTACTTCAGAAGAGCCCGCCCGGTGGGCAGGGCTTACCACAGAATGGAATAAATATCTGAGTTCCCGGTCTAAATTCGCAAATTGACAATGACTTGGGTGAGAGTCAAAACATCTTGTTTTTTCTAAAAACTGAGTCCAGATGACTACAACTGAACCTTTTTCTACAATGGAACACTTCTGGACGAATGAGGGACTACATCGACACTGGATTTTGTTTTAATTTAGGATGTATTTATAGAGGGAAACCAATAAGATAAACTCCTTTTTGTGATTACCCTGTTGAATACAAAATAAATCAATACAATTTAACAAATACAAAAAACACACTTATACATACAATATGGGATAAAGTCAGAAAAAATAAGAGCATACAGTCATTTCATTCGTCTCTGTGTATTGTTCCAAAGACAGAGAGGAAAGTTGCTGAAAGCCTTTTTTTCCAGACTCGGTATTGACTCGGTATTGCAACTGTAATATAAAATGTCCTGAGATCTTAATTGACTTTATCTGGTGTTTTGCAAACCTGATAAATAACCAGGCAAAATGCCAATGAGAGCCTCATTAACACATAAAAGGCAATGCTGATTTTTTCCCGCATCTAATGATTGCCATCCTCTTAGAGCAAGCCCAGCGTGGCTAATTGGGAGAGTTGAGACATGTTCCAATGGGCAGGTTGAGTTGAGGGCCAGTCCACAGGTGTTGTGTGCTGCAGTTTGTTTCTGGTCCTTCAGTCTGCTGTGTCGTAACTCATCATTTGCGTGTGTGCGGTGAATGCCGTGAAGCCCGGTTCCGAATGGCTGCTTTGTCTGTCTGTCTAAAATATATATAACTATATAGCTGAGTTTTTGTATGATTGGCTTTTTCCTGAAGATTGTAGGCAGGCCAGGATGTCAAGGTGTCAAGAACAGCTTACTAGAGATTGTTTAAGATTGTTTAAGGCGGAGCTGAAAAGGCTAGGATAAAAAAAGAGGAAATCTCTTGAAGCAGATGTCACCAAAAATGAAAAACAGACAATTTATTGGGGTAAAATGACCACAGCCGATTCAGAAGAGCGTGGTGATGGTCTAATTAACTAAAACTATGGATGATAACTACCTTGTAGGTCCTCAGTTAGAGCGGCAAATCCCCTCCAGTCATGATGATGAAGAGCCAGACAGCAGTACTCAAGAATGGGCAGGTATTTTTAATAATACTACTACTTATCATTTTATTGTCCTTCAAGAAACATGAATTGGACACTATGAATATTTATGGAGATTAGGTAAAATTTTGTGGAATTTATTGAATTATCTTTATATTTCAGTCCTGACTGTCTTGTTGATAAGTCTAGGTTTATTATGCCAGTTTTTACATGAGTAAATCATGTGGGATCCTGGTTTTGGGTTTGCTAAGGCTCAGGTTTAGATTCATTTTGTGTTGGTTTGGTCTTGATTTGAATCTATCCATGTTTAAAACTTCCAAAACGTTTATTCTTACTGACTTTTATTGGGTTACTACATCATCATACAGAGGTCGGCAATCCGAAATGTTCAAAGAGCCATATCGGACCAAAAAAGCAAAAGACAAATCTTATAGCCTTAAAGGTGGTATAGACGATTTTTTTCAGAATTTTTTTATCATATTTCCTCGTGGCGTGGATAAATCATTTGTCCTGCCACGTATCAATCATAAAACGCACCTATCGCTCACCTGCAGCCGCGTCAGGCTCGTCCCCACGTTTCCGCGTGCCTAAGCGCATGGATCTATCATAATATAGTTCCCTCAGTGTACGGGGCAAAATGAAGACGGAGAAAGACAGTTCGAGCTGACGCAGAAGTGGACAGAAATCTACGGGAGACGAGCGATGCGATGCGCTCCATCACGCTAATAAACAAACGCACGTGTGTTGTATCAGACCGCACGGGGGAGTGGCATGTGCACGGGGGAGTGGCATGCGCACTTCCGCCTGCGTTTTCAAATCGCCGAAAAATCGTCCATACCGCCTTTAAATAAGCCTCATATGAAGGGAACACAGGGTATAAGTGTATATTAGGTATTTTAGCCTCATTTTTATTTATTTATTTCTATTTTATTTTGATAGCCTCACAATGACAAGGCTACAAATACATAATGAGCATTCCTGATTGTTTATTTTCCCTGCAGCGCCCCCTGGAGGGAGTGATGCACCACGTGACTACTCTGCCATACGATATTTGTACTTTAAGTTTAACTTCCATTACAACGTTAACGTACCACTTTTTGTTGCATTGATGAAAATATAGAAATAAAATTAAGATATCAGATTTTTGGTGTAATTTTTCTTTTGAGTGTTCGGGGAAAAAAAACCCAAAAAAAACTGCAATCCTCTTTAAACTTCAATAACAATACAATCTTCTTCTCTTCCCCCCATATCTGGGCAACAGTGGAATTGAACACAGCTTGCATCTATAAATTTGACTATTTCTTCTTGTGGCCCATCAGACTTCACATACCTGCATAACAGCGCTACCTGTCAATCATACGACTCATCACAGGCACTTGAGTATGTTGGAGCTGAATGAACGTCCTTGACTTGACGATTGGTGATAATGCCTGCCATTATAATGTCCCTTTCCTTCACTGTCTTTGCGGAAAATCCTTCATCTCATCCTGGAAATGTCTTTCCAAATGACTCTTTTTGTTATTTGACAACTTCTCATTACAAAGCAAATATGCAGACAATCCTTCTGCATTGGCAATGATTTGGTCCATTCTTCCTTGAATCCTTTGTTATCATCAGCTATCTTTCGTTCTGGTTTGTTTACAAAAGCTGCGCCGCCCACGTGCTCCGCCCACGTGCTCCGCCCACATGCTCCGCCCACGTGTGCTGCGCTGCGCCACATGTGTTGCAGGCTATGACGCAAATATTCGTTGACAGAAATGTTGAAATGTAATATTTATTACAAACATTTTTACAGCATTGGAAAACTTTAAGAATGTTTGCGTAATGTTTGTCCATTCCCGAAACCATATTAAAACAACAAATATATCTATAAGGCTGAGCAAAATAATGGGTCTGTTTGCCGTAACCCGACCGACCCGGTATAAAACTAGCCAACTGGAAAAATGCCAAATTATTGTATTTGTATTCGTCATAAGGCGCTGGTACAGCTGGCAGCCTGGTGTAAACGCTCTCTCTTCTTTCTCACACTTATTGTGCTTTATCTCCTATATTTTGTAAATATAGTTAGTATATTGTTTCTATTTTACTGTACGATAGGGACACGCGCTGGAATAGTTTTTTAATTCAACTGTTTTTGACTTTTTTCGGCTGGATTTGAGCGTTTTTCGTTGCGTTCGTTGAGTTGTTGTGACGTGAGCTAGCTCCGAGCGAGCCCACCAGCTGATTAGGCTCTGTCAGCACCACTGGCCTGGCCACCGCTCATGCCGTTCTGCGTCATGGTGTGGCTTCATTTAAATTTGACTCGCGCATTACATTCTGGGAGGGAAACACTCCCAGCAGCGAGACGTTTTCCGTCATTGACTGTTGAAGCCTGACCCTTGGCGGTCACTCCGGGTCAAAAAATGACAAAAAAAAAATTTGCCTTCAAAGTAAAAAAAATAAGAATTTACCTACCGACTGACGAATGTTGGGTCGGGTTACAGCAAACAGACAATTTATTTGGGGTAGCCTAATATAATATAATTTTTTGGCTGATAATGGTATGTAATTTGTCTATTCATTGTATTCTAACTAATGGCAAGAAACATCCTCTAAAATACACTAGATTACATAAAATAACAGGGACCCCTAAACCCCAATTTGGGGAGTGGATAGGAGGGGAGGGGATACAGAACGTTTTTTGGAGATTATTCCTGAGTTCCTTGATGGCTCAGGAGTTGAGGTCCCTCCCATCACAGTCAAAAAAGAGCGCATCGCCTGGGCAAACCAAGACCAGCAGCTGATTAACCACAAGGCCGGATTACGAGGTTTCTTAACGATTGTCTTGGAACGTGTCTTGAAGGCTGCAAGGGGCTATTAGAAGACCTCCAGTACAAAGGCAAGCGCAGGCTCCAGATATTCCATTTGAGGTTTGCCAACAACAGCAAAAGTTTCACCACACCTGTGACAGGGTCAGGAAGAAAAAACAGGGATTCTCTTTCCCTCTTCCGGTGACTTTTGAAGAAAAAATACGTGCTCAGAACACTAGGAGAGGCAGAGGTGCTCTTAGGGAAGAGGTAAAACACAGAGAAATGAACCATACAGAGGATGGAGCCACCGGCCTGGGGCATGCGAGTTCGGGTGATACATTTGTTAATTTGAAGAGACAAGGGCCACCATATTGGATTTTGTAACTTCCAAATTCGTCACTTCCGGGACCGAATTCGTCAATTCCGTGAGTTATGAGTGTATGATCTAGTGCTGACCATCGTGAAACGAGGTCTGTGTTAAAAAAAAAAAAAAATGGCTGCCCTACCCCCTGTGTCTAACGTCTAGTGGCCTCTAGTGGCCGGTGATAAACTCTGCATCCCCCCAGTCCGCAAACATATAAGCATGATTGGTTGACGGACTCAGTCCTGTATCCAACGGCCAGTCTCAGGTTCATAACGTTTGGGCGGGTTCCTCGTGCAGCTCAGCGGAGGGGCCAAGGACAACAAAATGACTACAGCGGGAACAGGGTCGCGTTGGGTCCCGCGGCCAGAAGCAGACCCATCGCTGATCGTCGGCAGGGGGGTGTCCGAAGCCATGTCGTGGGGCCCGTTATCAGCTGGCTGAAGCGACACCGGGCCCGCAAGGACCGTCTGATGGCTGGCTGAAGCGACACCGGGCCCGCAAGGACCGTCTGAGCGGTCTCAAGTGAATCCTTAGAGACTCCTCAGAGGTGTGTGTGTGTGTGTGTGTGAGTTTGACAATCCGCAAGTCCATTTGCTTGCCATGAAAAAGTTGGCAGATGATTTCCAGCCATCTACAGCTCTATCAATACCTCATTTTAATGTCCAGAACCTCTGAAACAGTTGCTGAGTTTGTTTTAAAATGTACATACATTGTATAAGCTCTCAGAATCGTCTCACAGTGTAAATGAGGCGTTGGGAAGGAGACCCAATCTTGCGACCTCTGAAGGACTGTATAATTTCTGGATGTATATTTTCCCAATCTTCCCAGGTTGTCCGGCCAGAACAAAGGAGGACGTCAGCTTTGCTTATCACTCTTTATTTTGCTTGATGTTTGAGGTTTGATGTGTGGTTTGATGTTTGGGGTTAGGTTTCTACAATTCAGAAGTACAGCGAATAATGGATATTAACACACAATAATTCAATGAATATGGACAGATAAACATAGAATATATAGACAGTAAAGGTGTGAATAGTTTGCTATGTTAAAACAAGTTCAAATGGGAAATAAACAGTATACAAGCAGAAACATTCACAACAACACAACAGAGCAATGATCTCCAGCCATTTTCTCGCCAAAAACTATAAATTCCGAGCGTCTTTGAACGCATCACGACTAGCGCCAGCGTGCTGCGGAGTGATGCTGGCCTATGGGCCGTGAACGCATCGTCGGCGCAGATTACACTGCCGAGATGGGGCCGGATTAATAAAACAAACTAACTACAGGTAATGACTAATAATAGCACAGTTAAAACAGACAAAGACAAAGCATTAAGAGGGATAACTCACATTCTCAAGGACCAAACACACAGGAAAAGCACACGACGAACGGGAAGCAGACGGAGGCACCTTGTGCCATACGAAGGGGGAAAAACAACACAACAACTTTGCTAAACGCACAGAAGTCCCGTCAGGTGCTGAACTATGATTGGCGGAGAGTAAAAAGACGTGATTGGCTGGATTATAGCTGGAGATCAGGTTACAAATAGTAAATAGAAATGTAAAGGAATAGCACTAATAATAAACTAATAACTAAATCGGAGTGACTAACTAAATGATGGACAAATCAAACACTATATTTACATGCAAACACTAGACCCTTGTTAACACACAGTGAGTAACAAGCAACAATAAGTTATATATATTTATTACACTATTATTCTGTTACATTGTTGTACTTTTTTTTCCTATGGGGGAAAGCAGTGGAAATGAGAAGGACAAATTACTCTAGTTGTGTGAGAAAAGTGAAAAACAGCCAGTCACTTAATCACACACTTTAATAATTAGAATGAGTGGCGGCTGCACTTCCATTAGCACAGAAACCCAATGGAGAAGAGCACAGCCTGACACCGCACTGAGCCAAAGTATCTATTAAAAACGTCTGCATAGCCCAAACATGTCAGAGCGTTGGCCTGCTCTGACGAGATAACCACCAGCTATGTGTCCGGACCACACAAAGCACTGCGCCATCACTGGCTAAAACGGGTCCACGATATTGATTCTGAACAATACAAGATATTTTATGGAATGGTGATCTGATCATCTGATGGTCTGCCAATCTGAAGAGATGCGCATTTCTCGATTTAATGCTTTTCTTTGTATATATTGCTTTATAAAAGGAGACATACAGTGCATCCAGTCTTTTCATACTTTTTCTACGAACAATACCTGGTTTTAACTCTTGGTAAATTGATAAAAATTGTGTTCAGTATTCACAGTATTCAAATATTCACATCCTTTGCTCAATACTTTGTTGACGCACCTTTTGCACTACTAGGAGAGCAGTGGTAATATTCAAAGCTAAGCTGACGTTGCTAAAGGAATATCTTATCTTATCTTATCTTAAAGCACGAAGACTCTGCGTCGTCACGTGTTAACAGAGTGAGAAAAGAAAATGGAGTCTACGTACATTGAGGATTTACAGCTGGAAGTGATCCAAGCGCTGTGCACACTATCTAAAGACAATTTAGTTGATATTTTTGGACTCTTAGGCATTACTGGACGTGAAGTTGAACTTGTGCAGAATAAGCCCTGCACTGTGCTCATAACAATGATCAGCTGCCATCTACAATGTGAAGAGCTGGAGGATCAGGGCATGTCTGAGATGTTGTACATCGAAGACAAAATACAGGAATATAAAAATACAGGAGACCTTGCAGTGACTGATTTACCTGAGATTGAGCCTGTACAACTAGAACCAACCCAGAGCAATGTAACAGATATTTTGAAGCACAGTAATGAACAATTCGGACCTACAGTGTGGGGGCGCCCTAGGGCACCGTCCTTGCGCGCCCTTTCTCTTCACCCTTTACACTGCAGACTTGAGACACGACACAGGACAGTTGTGTCCTGCAGAAGTTCTCTGACCACTCTGCCATCATAGGACTCATCACGGACGACGATGATGTGGAGTACAGAGGACTGGTGCAGGACTTTGTGGACTGGTGTCAGCGGAACCACCTCCTCATCAACGCGGGGAAGACCAAGGAGATGGTGGTGGATTTCCGCAGACGCCACTCCACTGCCCCCTCACCAGTGAACATCCAGGGACGGGACATTGAGGAAGTGGACTCATACAAGTACCTGGGTGTTCATCTGAACCACAAACTGGACTGGACTCATAACACAGACGCACTGTACAGGAAGAGCCAGAGTCGGCTCTACCTCCTGAGAAGACTCAGGTTTTTTGGAGTGACAGGGCCACTCCTGAAGACCTTCTCTGACTCTGTGGTGGCATCAGCTCCTGTAGGTGTGGCCTGCTGGAGCAGCAGCATCACAGAGAGGGAGAGGAAGAGGCTGGACAAAGTCATCAAGAAGTCCAGCTCCGTCCTGGGCTGCGCTCTGGACTCGGTGCAGGAGGTGGGGGACAGAAGGGTCCTGGCTAAACTCACATCTATGCTGGACCATGAGTGTCGCCCCCTGCAGGACACTCTGTCCGCTCTGGAGAGCAGCTTCAGTGAGAGACTGATCCACCCTCGCTGTGAGAAGGAGACGTTTCACAGGTGTTTCCTTCTGCTGCTGTCACACTCTACAACAAACACTGTTAGCCCTGAACACGTGTATACTGTCATACCCATGTGCAATACTGACTTTAACCATGTGCAATACTGTAATATTCATGTGCAATTACTGTGATACTTTACGCAATAATGTCATATTCATGTGCATAGAACTGCTGTAAATAAGAGTGTTTACTTTACCACTCTGTTAGTATTATTTAGTCTTATGTTAGCTTATTTTTATATTATATAAGAGTGTTATCTGTTCTTTTCTTCTGTATCTACTTGCGTTGCAACACTGGAATTTCCCCATGTGTGGACAAATAAAGGCATATCTTATCTTATCTTAGGTTGAATTGGCCAAAGAAATCGAAGCACTTCAACTCAAACTAACATTGATGCAAAAACAAAGTGAAAGCAAAGCACATAGTGAAAAGCCATTTATCGCATACACAACCCATCCCCAGGTCACCGCTCCCTGGAATAAAGACCTTAAAATCTCTGGTCAAATTGGTGAGCCTGGGCAAAAAGACCGTCTCACTTTCTCCAGTCTGGCACGTCAAATAGAGCATGGGCTAATCAAGGGTTTTCCAGAAGTAGAGATTGTGGACGCTGGCATGCAACTCTGAAGCTACCTCGAGGGTAAACCAAATTTGTCACTCCCTGCTCTGAGAAGGATTCTTCGGTGCCACTACCAAGAGAAAAGTGCAGCAGACTTGTACAAACAACTGAGCTCAGACGTACAAGGTCACAAAGAGAACCCCCAAAGTTTTGTGATTCGTGCCCTAGATCTCAGGCAGAAAATATTATTTGCTTCTCAAGAATCTGAATCAGGCCTAAAGTATGATTTTGTCTTAGTGCAGAATATGTTCCTTCACACACTGTTGACTGGCCTGCAAAATGACAACATAAAACATGACATACAGCCCTATCTACAACTTGCCAATGTTTCAGATGAACTGTTTCTAGAAAAACTAAATACTGCTTGTGCATGTGAGAGTGAAAGACAAGATAAAAGAAAGTTGCTTGTCCCACACCGAGTCGCTGTTCATGCTGCACAGACCAACGAAAACACAACTGAAGGAAAAGAAAAAGTGTCTGCCCCACAGAACAACTCCAAAATACAACCAGACATTTTATCTGAACTGAAAGAAATGCATGACAATGTGACTTAAAAGCTGAGGTCTCCCTAAAAAGGAGTTTATGCAGAAACCCCAGCCTCAAGTTCAAGCAGATCGACCTACAAGTCCTGCCACATCACATATGACTGTTTCACCTGCAATGCCACCTCAAATGCCATGGTCCAATCCATATGTGTACCAACACCCACAGTATGGCTACATGACTCCTCGATGTTTTGCAGCACCTTCTCCCAGGCGCAGGAGGCGTTGTTTCACCTGCCAACAGAACCACTATGATGACTATCGACATTGTTATGCTTGTGGCAGTGCTGAACATTTCTTAGCAGATTGCAGGATGAGAGGAGCTCGTCAGTATCGTCCTTTATACGGGCGGGACCAACAGTGATCCACACGCCAAAGGTGTGTGCAGAACTGTGCCAACTGTAAAGCTGGAGGAAATGAGGTGAGATTCAGACAATGTGTACTGCAAAGATGTACTATATTGTTCCAAATTCTGCCAAACTGAACATTTGAGTGCTCGCAGAGAAAAACTTGCACAGGTGTTATGTGATACTGTCCAAACCAAGTCACAAAAGCAAAATAAGTATATTAAAGTGGCTCCACTAGTTGGACAAACGTACTTGATTGACTGAAACATACAAAACAACAAGACAAGAGCATTATGGGACTCAGGTTCTCAAGTAACTATTGTGGATGAGAGGTGGTGGAAAGAAAATCTGTCACATGTAAAACTCTGAGATGTTTCTGAAATATTGGAAGGTGATAATACTTTGGCAATAACTGCTGCTAATGGAGAAAGTATGCCCTATATTGGCTGGTTAGAAGTTACATTTAAACTCAATCCTAATAAAGCAACTGAGGTCACTGACCCACACTTGTTTTGAGTGGCTCCAGTCTTGCCAGACCAATCCTAGGTTCAAACGTTATAACGCTAATTGTCGACACTGAACTAAACCAGTCAATCGCTGATAAAGACCAACTTATCCAAATTGTTGCTACAGCTTTCCCAGATGTTGAAGTCAGTGAAATACAAGCATGTGTTAAACAAGTGAGTACAAACCCAGTTCTTGAATACAAAGCCAAAACTACAAGAGAAGTAGTGACTATACCTAAGCACACGTCCATGAGAGTAGAATGCTTTGTACAAGTGCCGCCGCTCCAAGAAGACACAACCCTTATTTTTTAACCTGATGTAGACCCGCAGTGGACAGAGGGACTTGAAGTCTGAGACACTCTGGTAAAAGTCAAATGGGGCGTGAAACCTTTCAATCCAGTTGATGTGCAGAATCCCACAAATCATGACAGTGCTCACTGGGAGAACACTTATTGGGAGAGTGCAACCTGTACAAGCTGTTTTCCCTGCCTTAGTTTTACAGCCAGCTCCTGTAGCTCCAGCAGCAGTGAGTCAAGTGAGAGCAGATGAAGAATACCATGCTGCTTGGTCGACCTGAGCCACCTGTCTGAAGATGAAAGGCGAGTAGAATAAAAAATGTTGCAACATGAATGTGCATCATTTTCCAGATCTGAAAACGACATTGGCTGTATTGAAAAGTTGCAATTATCCATATCTCTGAAAGACACTGAGCCAGTTGCAAAAACTTATTTGTCTGTGCCAAAGCCTTTATACAGAGAAATGAAAGACTATTTGCATGATCTCATCACACAGGGCTGGGTTGAAAAATCACACTCGCCTTACGCAGCTCCTGTAGTGTGTGTCCAAAAGAAAGGGCTCAGGTTGTGTATAGACTACCGTGAACTTATTCCCAGGGTTCAGGACATCATGGACCGGCTTGGAGGCAACTCTTGGTTTTCTCTTCTTGACCAGGGGAAATCCTACCACCAGGGCTTCATGGCACAAGATTCACGCCACCTGACAGCATTCGTGACGCCGTGGGGCTTATATAATCGGGTCCGAGTCCCTTTCGGTCTAATGAATGCCCCAGCCGCTTTCCAACGCTGTATGGAGAACTGTTTGGAGGGTCTGAGAGATGAAATCTGCATTCCATACCTCGATGACGCCATAGTATTCATTCACAAAACATGTAAATGATGTAAGAACTGTGCTACAAAGACTCAGACAATATGGCATTAAGCTTAAACCAAGTAAATATGAACTGTTTAAACAATAAGTGCGTTACTTGGGACGCATTGTCTCAGCAGAAGGTAGTAAAATGGACCCAGCCGATAGTGTAGCAGTCAGATCTCTAAAAGATAAGCAGCCCAAAACAGTAGGAGAACAGAGAGCCATCATGGATCTACTGAGCTACTACAGACAATATATAAGAGGCTTTTCATGTATTGCTGGTCCCCTCTACCACTTGCTAAAAGGCCCTGCTGGTACACAGACAGCCAAAACCCAAGTAATAAAATCAAGACGACAGACAAGAGAGCAAAAGGTGTCCCTCAAACACGCCAATAAAATTGACTCAAAATAATCAACAGATTTTGGAAAAGTTGATCAGTTTCCTTGTTGAGCCACCAATTCTTGCTTTCCCTGATTTTAGTAAACCATTTGTACTCCACACTGATGCTTCAAACCAAGGTCTAGGTGCAGTCCTTTACCAGGAGCAAGCTGGAAAGATGCAAGTAATAGCTTATGCATCCCGTACGCTGACTGAATCTGAGAAGAATTACCACCTACACTCAGGAAAACTTGAGTTTCTTGCATTAAAATGGTCAGTCTGTGAGAGATTTAGGGACTACCTGATTGGCTCAACATGCACAGTGTACACGGATAATAATCCACTTACATATATGTTATCAACAGCTAAACTAAACGTTATTGGATGTCGGTGGGTAGCTGAGCTTGCTGATTTTCATCTCACAATAAAGTATAGGCCCGGATGTGAAAATGTGGACGCTGACAATTTATCGCGCATGCCTGTTGTTTCTTTTACTCAAGTTTTATCCCCTTTTCAGGGGCCGTGGTCGTAACAGTCTGAGATCCAGAGCTCTCTTGAGCAGGTTTTTAATCAAAGATGTCTCTGTACACTGCTGCTACTGTAATAGTCAAGAAGAAAACCCACCCTAGACCACAGGGTCCCGAAATCGAGACTAGACCAAGACCGCTAAGTGTCGAGAACAAGACAAGACAGACTTTTGATGGTCAAGACCGAGTCGAGACCAATCTTTGAAACACGCCAAACTAAAACTGTGCCCAGGACTAGACATTGCCCACAAATAAACCCAAAGGGGACAGAACCCAAAAATAAATACTTGTCAACATGTAGTGTAAATCAATTGAAAATGTAATAAGCAATATATAACACAGTGCTTCTCAAACAATTTCTAGTGCACCCACAAAAATACTTCATGCAGTAATATAACTGATGAAAAATGTTTCCTAACCTGTACAGTTATTTTTGAGTGGGCTCTACCCACTGTGTGTTATTGGCCCTCTAATCACGCGGAATGAGCATGAGTTGGGGAATGCATGAGCTTCTTAGCCCAAGTGGCCATCATCCCCAAGTAAAGCATTTGTTTAGTGCACACTTCTTGCTCGGGCCTAATAATAAAATAAGTGTGACATGTCAAAGCGCACATTATTCTCAAGGAAAGGCTGAATATTGGAGAAACAGTCTTTATTTTTCTTTTTTTATACATTTACTAAGAATTCAAACAACCTTCTTGCACATTGTCATTGTGGTGTATAGTTTTGGGGATTTTGAGAAGAATAATGAATTTAATACATTAAAGGTTGAATGGAAGATTTTTTTGGCCCAAATCTAAGTCTTATTTCCTCGTGGCGTGGACTGCCGATTAGTCCTGCCACGTATCAATCATAAAACACACCTATCGCTCACCTGCAGCCGCGTGCGGCTCGTCCCCACGTTTCCGCGTGTCTAAGCGCATTGATCTATCATAATATAGTTCCCTCAGTGTACGGGACAAAATTAGGACGGGGAAAGACTGTTCGAGCTGACTCAGAAGAAGACGGAAATCTACGGGAGACGAGAGATGCGATGTGATCCGTCGCGCTACTAAACAAACGCACGTGTGTGTTGTATCAGTCCACACGGGGGAGTGGCATGTGCACGGGGGAGTGCACATGCGCACTTCCGCCTGCGTTCTCAAATCGCCGAAAAATCGTCCATTGCGCCTTTAAGAAATAAAGCTGTAACATAACAAAATGGGGGGAAATTAAGCTCATAATATGACTTTGCAGGAGGCACTGGACATTTTTAAAGATAGAAGTTTAATTTACTCCTGATGGACATGTGTCCTTATGTCAATCTCATTAGAATACACAGATGCCTCCATTGGGTCTATCCAGATCCGATGATTTTTGCCAAATTTACATGAATTTTCATGCGTTGAAAATGGCTGCCTTGTTAAGAGTTATGGCCACACCCTGACACTGCAAATTTTTATGACAACTTTTGCTCCCACATTTGTCCTGATGACCTGATGATGTAAAAACCCTTGGACAAGTTTGTAAAAGAACACATATGCCAAATGTACCATGTTCTAACATTGTTCCCACATCAAAAACTTCATTCACGCTAGTTAAGGAATCTTGGTTAGAAAATGTTGTCCCTTCAGAGCAGGGCTCCTCAAACCTCTTCTGGCATCACCCCTTGGAAGATAAGAAGTGTATTCATGCCCCCCTCAGCCTTGAGAAATTACAAAGTACGATTAAATAGAACAATACACATTAAAACTATATAATTGCATAGTAGCCTGAAATATCAGTAATAATTAGAGTTTGAATGGGCTAAATAACATTTTTTTTTCATTGTCATTCACAGTGTCTTTCTTTGGATTGTGCTTTGAAGATATGAAGAAATTGCACAACACAGAGCGTCACTGCTCTACAAATATATGAGCCTCTCTGAGTGCTCTCCCCTCCCTCTGGCTCTTCTCAGCTGCACAGGACACAGGACAGGGTAGATCAGTCACCTGTCTGTCACCTGTCCGCAGTGGGACAGAGCAGAATGGGCACTTCACTGCGGTGAATGAGGCGTTTCAATGAGAAGACGCACTTGCGTTATTTCTTGTCACTGTGGATCACTTTTACCACTGCGGATCCTCGACTGTCACACACAGACTGCTTTCTGTGCGGTGCAGCACTTCAGTTTTACATTTAACACAAAAAAGGAATGGGTTCAAAGTGCAAAGGAAGCGAATGCACAGGTATTCTCTTCCAGTCTTGTCCAGCTGATCTCCTGTCTTATCACAATCTTTACAACTGTGTTCCAGTTGTAGTGAAACCAGAAAGCAAACAGGCCAGCCTGACATGCGCTTATTTTTTTATATTAAAGTGCGTGTAATTCCTTGCTGCCCAGTGGTCGAGTGGTTAAGGCGGTAGCACATATGTCAGGCTCCACTTGCAGCCAGCTGCAGTGTTGTGAGCTCCAATTCCAACTCCAACTATTTGCTGCATGTCCTCCCTTCTCTATCATAATACCCCATTTCACACTCAGCTGTTCAGTCTAATTCACCTTATTCCGGAAGCCCATCTGGGCGCCGCCAAATGACGTAATCCTTCTTCCGGTTGTATAAGTAAACATAACTCTGCCAACCTCCAGAGAAAATAGTTTCTACACCGTTTTCGGGCCACCCAGGGAATTGGTGCATTATTGACTTGTTGGTCACAACATTGGACATTTTACACAGATCAATCTACTTCAGAGCGTCTTTAGACTTTTCCCTCGTTCTCCATTTAAACCAACAGAATTCCTGCTGGACCGGAAGTGCCGATCATGTGGGAAAAGGAGGAAACATGGGCTGGGTGGAATGAGCTCAATAGAGCCTACTGGCCAAAAATCCAAAAACATAAACTATGTGTAATTCCCTCTACAGCCAGTAGTAGGGAGTCTCAGGTTAAGGGGCATCAAATTGTAATGTTGTTTGTTCTAAAAAACTTTTAGAACTAAAACAAGAGATGCCACACTGAAGGTACTCAAGAGTATGTTAAAGGCTAATAATACAAATATTGAATAATATTTGCCCTATGTGGATAAATTTGAACCAAAATGGCAGACGCTCTGTGTAGTTGTGAACCATCTCAAGATGAACAAAAAAGTATATTAGATACAAATACTTTTTTGTCCGTCTTGAGATGGTTTACCAATGTTGTCCACAATAAAAAAGATGTGCTCCCCCTCCACTCTTGTAATGTATTTTGATTTTCCAGCGGCCACAACTGAGCCCCCTTGAAACATAGATTATTGGCGACTTCATGCATAATTACATATTATGTAACTTGAGCAGACCTCTAGTTTTGTGCATCTTTTGGCTCTGTCAGCTGCAATTGACTTGCCGGAAAGGATTAATAATAATAATATTTTTGTTTATGCTCAAACGATAGAATGATGGGATTTTGTCACATTTCCCCATCAGAAATGAGCTCCCTGTTAGTCCACAACAAAAATATATTTTTTAATGCATTTTTTGTAAAGGAAATGAGCCCCAGAGAGCCATCTTAAAAGATAGAAAGAACATTAAAGGCCACATTTAAAAAGCACAGGCACATCTATACATCGGATCCTGAGCTCTCCAACACCTTCAAACACCCTCCCCTATCCGTAAACATGAGGGGGAAGAATCTGAGAGACTACCTTGTCTGTGACAATGTCAGCTCTAATGTCACACCCACTCTGACCCTTCTGACGCCCATTCCTAATGGGAACTATCTATGTGTCAGTTGTGTTCAATGCAATAATACCCTCAAAACCAACACCTCATAATATCCATATCCTCAAATACCCATTAGGACCATCATAACTTGTGCATCCACATTCAGGTGGTCTATTTAATGCGCTGCCCTTGGATTGGCATATGTGGGGAAACCTTCAAGAAGACTGAAACAAAGAATAAATTAGCACAAATGTATGATTTGAAGAAATGACAGAGAGGACCTGGTGGCTGCACTTTTTTTTTGATTGAACATAAAACACACTGAACAGAACAAAACACAACCAGAAAGTGAAAGTCAACAATGGTTTATTTTTTTCAAATAAACAAATAAAATAACTCGACCAGAGATTAAAAGTCAAAATTAGAACTCTTCCATTTCCAAATTAAGACAGAGTGCAGACAGTACAGAAGAAGCTGAGGAGGAAGATCAGGCAGGTGGAAGCCGGCTACAAGAGGAAGATGGAGGATCAGCTGCAGCAGCAGAACATTCAGGGAGTGTGGAGAAGCCTGGGAACCATCTCGGGCTTCAAAGTCCCCCCTATCCAGACGGAGGGGGACCTACAGTGGGTGAATGAACTGAATTCTCACTTCTTGAGATCCGATCCATCACCCACCCCCACCCCCTGCACAGCTGCATGCTCTCTCTTCCACAGCTGGACAATGGCCCAAATCCGTTCCTCTTCATTTCTCCGCCCCGGCCCATCAGCTCTCCACTTCACCTGGACTCACCCATCCCCCCAGCACACAGTCCCCCTGCCGACCACTGACTGTCACAGCAGCACAGGTGAGGAGTGCGATGAAGAGGATTAAAGTAAGGAAGGCAGCAGGACCTGACACCATCAGCCCCAGGCTCCATAAGTCCTGCGCAGATGAACTGCGTGGAGTTATGGAGCATGTCTTCAACATGCTCCATAAGCTACCAAGATGGCGCCGCTGTGTATGGCTCGTCGTCTGCTCCTGCTTGTTTCATTGCTACTGTTAGTGCTTTTTTTGTTAAGAATGTGTCCACATTAATCAGAATATCCGCGACTCTGTGACAAAACCTGCGATCACTGGCTGTAGTGGCCAATCAAAGACCCTCCATTGTTGGCGTCTGTACCCCATTACCTGTGGTGTCTTCCTGTCCCGCAGCCCCGCAAATCTTGACACCGAAAGCGGGGAAAGCGAAGTGGGAGCCTACCTGGCGCAGTCTTTTACAGACGATCGTCATCTTAAGCGACTTTTACGGGAGTATGACAGATTCCTCGTGCGGCACTCGGAGGTTACCTGGCTCCGATCAACGGCCCTACAATCATCCCAGCCACCTGCAGCGGATCAGCGTCTGCAGACGGGGCTCCGTGCGGGAGAATCTTTGAAATCTTTGGCCGCTGCCTCGAAGTGCCGAGCAGCCTGACCGCGCGGCGGCACCTTTAACTATAATTTGATGAATCACTCACTGCACTGTTCACTTTCTGCACTACATTTGTAAATTTAACTGGAAATGTTGTGTACATAATAAGCCTATTTTTATTTTGATCCTCTAGTAAATTTAAATTGGTTTTCTTGAATGCCTGCCTTTTTTTATTTGATATGTTGTTGTTGTTTTTTATTATTCATTATTTTATGTTGCACCGAATCACCAAAGCAAGTTCATATGTGAATTTTGTTCATTGGCGATGTCAATAAACCTTTCTGATTTTGATTATGACATGAAAAGCTTTTAAATGTTGAAAGAATTCTTTGACCTAGAGACACAGAACTTTTATAGGTATTTGCAAATAAGGAGTTATTAGAACCAAGAAATTTAGAAAAAATCTGGACTTTTATGAGGAATTATATCTAATACATTTTTGACATTTCTTTACCTTATTTTTTTTTTTTTATCATTGACAAATTTCACTGGCTCTGTCCAGCATTCAACAGCATCCATTAGCACATAGCGAGCTGTAAACCTTCCTGTAGTAGACTGCTGCTGACAGGTCTTCATGGTTGAACTCCCTCTGTGCACTGATGGAGTGAGGTGTTAAGTTCTTTCATTTGGCTTGATTTGGCGACACATAAACCTGGCGTGTTCCTTAATTGTCCCTCATCCGTAATGCTGACGGAGGAGGACGCTGATTTCCAGTGAAGGGATGGAAATATGAGCGTCTTTGGCCCCGGCTGTTGATAAACCGAGCACCCACAGGCCCCAGATGTGACTCTTTTCTCGCTTTACTCAATCTTTTGCTTTTGTTTTGCAAGCTTTTTTGTTTGGCATTATTTTCCACTGTGCATATAATGCACGAATATATAGTGTATATAGCAGGTTTTCATCTGTGCTAAATATGTTTTAGTTTTATGTCAGAAGTTGGCAGTGAGAAACAAAGCAGGAAGGAACGTTTCAGAATTACTGAAAGCAGTGCTGAGCGATAATAGGGAATCCCTCTATAATTTCATCCAAAATGCAGTGACAATTTATGCACAAGGCACACATTTTCTGGCAGTTTAAACACGGAGTTGTCTTATATTTCTAATTGTAAAACCTTAACTATTGTGTAAATTCGACAAGCTTTGGCTGTTGTATACACTATGGTTTGAATAAGAAGGTGTTGTCATATTCCTTCATTTTATTTATTTATACAGGGAAAACCCAATGAGAAAAAATATCTTTTTCATGGTCCCTGTTAAAACACAACACAAAATAAACAACACACATAGGATACTAAAACACAATAAAAATCAATAAAATTAACCAATACATGAAAACACATTTATACATACAATCTGAGATACAGTTATATAAAACAAGTTCATTGGGAGTGTTTTAAAATCATTAAACCTTTTAATGCACTTGTTTTATATAACTGTCATAAAATGATTTAATTTAAAAGTAAATTTGATGAAAGGCTTTTTTCCTGTCTCTGTTGACACAATGTGATGGTAAGATAAAAATATTCTGAGACCTCAAACGGTGAATACTTCAACTGATGTGCAATAAACTAGATACATAATCTGGCAAAATGCCAACTAGAGCCTTATACAAAAACAAAAGGCAGTGCTGTTCCCATCTTGCATCCAATGATTGTCATTCTACTTTAGAGTATAATTCACAGTGGTGAGTTCTGTATCCTTCTCCTGTAATGAACCTCAGAGCTGAACCTCAGAGCTGAACCTCCAGAGCTGAACCTCCAGAGCTGAACCTCAGAGCTGAACCTTAGAGCTGAACCTCAGAGCTGAACCTTAGAGCTGAACCTCAGAGCTGAACCTCAGAGCTGAACCTCAGAGCTGAACCTCAGACCTGAACCTTAGAGCTGAACCTCAGAGCTGAACCTCAGAGCTGAACCTCAGAGCTGAACCTCAGAGCTGAACCTTAGAGCTGAACCTTAGAGCTGAACCTCAGAGCTGAACCTCAGAGCTGAACCTCAGAGCTAAACCTTAGAGATGAACCTTAGAGCTGAACCTCAGAGCTGAACCTCAGAGCTGAGTGATAAACTGAGTTCAGAGGTTTTAACACTGTTGCTATAGAATGCATATATATAATATCACCATCATCTAGAACTGAGAGAAATGTAGCCTGGATTAACTGTTTTCTTCAGTGAAGAGGAAAACTAAAGAAGAATGACAATCTGGCTTTAAGACTATTATGTCAGCTCTTGTATGTGTTTGCTGAAGGAGAGTTCATCATCGATCCAGATGTCCAAGTATTTGTAATGGGGTACTTGTTCAGTCATATTGCCATCAAGCGTAAGAATAGATATATTTTTTGGGTCACTAGAGTGTCTTTTGGAGAACAGCATGCAGTTTGTTTTATTTGAATTCATTAATAACTTTAAATTAACACAGTTTTGTTGGATGGAGTGAAAATCATCTTGAATATTTTGAATCATTTATGCAAATGAAGGAGCTTTAGCATACAGAATTGCATCATCTGCATACAAGTGGATGCTACTGTGTTTTAGATGATGCCCAATTGAGTATTTGTAAATTGTAAATAACAGTGGTCTAAGGACGGAGCCTTGAGGAACACCTTTATTAAGTTGAGAAAATTTAGATTGAAAGCCATCAGAAACAGCTTGAGCTTGGATGACTTTTGACCTTAAAGCTAACGAACATTAGCATGCACTTGCTCAGCAGAGAGGACGAGAGATTGACAGTGGAGCTGGACCCTCTCAGGAGGAGAACCAGTTCTTCCAGGCAGATGAAGAATTGTCCATAAGAGTTATGTCCCCACTGGCTTTTATGTTCTTTTGTTTAAAATGGCAAGAAAGCAGGATAAGTTTGTTATCTTAAGTTTTGGAGCAGGACCACACCCCTTTCACATCCAATGATTGCCATTCTACTTTAGAGTATAATTCACAGTGGTGAGTTCTGGATCCTTCTCCTGTAATGAACCTCAGAGCTGAACCACAGAGCTGAACCTCCAGAGCTGAACCTCAAGAGCTGAACCTCCAGAGCTGAACCTCAGAGCTGAACCTCAGAGCTGAACCTCGGAGCTGAACCTCAGAGCTGAGTGATAAACTGAGTTCAGAGGTTTTAACACTGTTGCTATAGAATGCATATATATAATATCACCATCATCTAGAACTGAGAGAAATGTAGCCTGGATTAACTGTTTTCTTCAGTGAAGAGGAAAACTAAAGAAGAATGACAATCTGGCTTTAAGACTATTATGTCAGCTCTTGTATGTGTTTGCTGAAGGAGAGTTCATCATCGATCCAGATGTCCAAGTATTTGTAATGAGGTACTTGTTCAATCATTATCATAAGGTCGGAGCCTTGAGGAACACCTATATTAAGGTAAGACATTTTAGATTGAAAGCCATCAGCAGAAACAGCTTGAGCTCTATTTGTGAGGTAATCTGTAAACCATTTTTTAGAATTTGTATCAAACCCAAAAGCATCCAGATGATCCAAGAGAATCCAGTGATCCAAGAGGATCAAGTGATCCAAGAGAATCCAGTGATCCAAGAGGATCAAGTGATCCAAGAGAATCCAGTGATCCACTGAAACAAAGGCCTTTGACAAATCAACTAAAACAGCAGCACATTCTTCATGATTGTCCAATGCAACAGCAACATCATTTATAACTTATGCAGCAGCTGTGATAGTTCTATGCCCTGGTCTAAATCCAGACTGGTATTTATTTAAAATGTTATATTTGGTTACGAAAGCACCTGGTTACTTATTAGCTTCTCCAAGAATTTTGCTAAGCAGGAGAGTTTTGAGATTGGACGCAAATTATTCAAATCATTTTTCTGGCCTGCTTTGTGCAAAGGGAGAACAAAAGCAGGTTTCCATAGTAATGAGATACTTTCAGTTTGAATTGTGAGATTAAAAACATGAGTTAAACAATTTACTATTAGTGGGGCTGATAACAAAAGTAACTTCGAGGGTGTCGGCTCCAGTGGACTTTTTGGGAAAATACTTGATCATCAAGTCTGTTCTCATGTATTGGGGTAACAGCAACAGATGGAGCAGCAGCATCAAAAATATTCCCAGCGTCAGCAAAGTGCTGATTAAACACATCACAAATATATTTTTTGTTGTCAAGCTGATTGAATCTGTAATATTTTAATTTGGTAAAGAGGGAGTAAAATTTTGCACCAAGGATTTAACCGTTTGCCAAAATTTAGCAAAATTGCCCTGTGATTCAGTAAAAGTTTTGACGTAGTAAGTGACATTTATTGCGCTTTTGACAAAACTGCTGTCAGTCTGCTGCTTTGGTTGCCGTGGCTTCTGCCCATACTTTATCACGCTCTCGAGATAATACTGCCATGTCTGGACAAAACCAGGGATTATTCTTATTTTTGACCCTGACTCTTTTAAGAGGGGCATGTTTATCAGTAATAACATTAAATGTTTTAATGGCAAAAGTCCAGTGCTGTGTTGGGTTCTGGAATACTAGTGGTAAAACCAATGTCACTATAGTATAGATCAGACAGAAATGCCTGTTCATTAAAGTGCTTATAGGACCTTTAAACAGATATAATTTGGATTTAATACTTTTTGTGTTCCGCACACACCCATATATATTTCTATTTCTATTTGTCAAAGCATATCTATTGTGTAAATTAGATTTGCATTGGCCCTTGTTTGCACTATGGTTGCTGTAGGTGAATTAACTCAAGTATGTCAAATCTGCTGCAGCTATGTTGTTTGGAGACCCAGGAGCTTTGTTGTTTGGAGACCCTACCAGGGGCTTGTCTCCAAAGTCACACAGGTCCTTGGTAATGGGTCTGACCAACAGCGGGTCTGACCACTGACCAAGAGAGTGGTTTAATGCAAAAAGGGAAACATAATTAATTTCCCCCAAAAACGGTGAGTTACATGTATGAAGTCACTTGCGCCCAACTTGTGACGCAATATAATGCAGAAGTCCGCGGAGTTTGGGTTGGCCGGCCGAAATATGGAGAGGACGACGGTAACAGTGAGAGTGTGTTGAGTCATGGCGAGATATATGGTTTAGCAGCAATCAAGTGTGCTACAATGGTTCGGAGGGGATAAGAAAAGGCTATTGGGCAGGTAAGAGAACCACTGGTCCAGGTATGTGTGTGCGTGTTTTGGTGCCATGTCGCCCTGACCTCCCCGCACTGGCTGACAAAGCTACTTCGTCACAAGAATTGCCCAATTTGTTTGACATGTGGTGGATTTGAGAGATAGGGGTCAATGCAAATGTTTTGGATTTCTTCATATAAGGTTCATTTTGTGACATTTAAAGATCTATATAATCAATTTGTCTTTTGGACACCATAGCTCTGAATTTATTTGTTCTAACTTAATTATTTATGGAAACTACCCACCTCTTCAATATACCTCCACATTGGGGCTGCATATTTTTTATATATATGGCAAGGTATTTTCACACATACATCATTGTAAGTTATAACACAGGACTGGCTGGTGTGGAGGCTGGTGTGGAGTATGACCTGGCAGAGTGGATCCTGGACTACCGCAGGGACCGACCCCAGTTTGTGAGAGCCCGGGACTGTGTCTGACACTCGGACCTGCAGTGTGGGGGCGCCCCAGGGCACTGTCCTCGCACTCTTTCTCTTCACCCTCTACACTGCAGACTTCAGACATGACACGGACAGCTGTGTCCTGCATAAGTTCTCTGACCACTCTGCCATCATCGGACTCATCACGGACGACGATGATGCGGAGTACAGAGGACTGGAGCAGGACTTTGTGGACTGATGTCAGCAGAACCACCTCCTCAACGCGGGGAAGACCAAGGAGATGGTGGTGGATTTCCGCAGACGCCACCCCACTGCCCCCTCACCAGTGAACATCCAGGGACGGGACATTGAGAGAGTGGACTCATACAAGTACCTGGGTGTTCATCTGAACCACAAACTGGACTGGACTCACAACACAGACGCACTGTACAGGAAGAGCCAGAGTCGGCTCTACCTCCTGAGGAGACTCAGGTCTTTTGGAGTGACAGGGCCACTCCTGAAGACCTTCTCTGACTCTGTGGTGCATCAGCTCCTGTAGGTGTGGTCTGCTGGAGCAGCAGCATCACAGAGAGGGAGAGGAAGAGACTGGACAAAGTCATCAAGAAGTCCAGCTCCGTCCTGGGCTGTGCTCTGGACTCGGTGCAGGAGGTGGGAGACAGAAGGGTCCTGGCTAGATTCACATCTATGCTTGACCATGAGTGTCACCCCCTGCAGGACACTTTGTCCCCTGCAGGACACTCTGTCCCCTGCAGGACACTGTCCGCTCTGGAGAGCAGCTTCAGTGAGAGACTGATCCACCCTCGCTGTGTGAAGGAAAGGTTTCGTAGGTCTTTCCTTCTGCTGCTGTCAGACTCTACAACAAACACTGTTAGAATTGCACATGGTTAGGTCAGTATTGCGAGTGTTCAGGACTGTCATATGTGCAATTACTGTGAAATTCATGTGCAATCTATGTGCTGTCATGACACATATTCATGTGCAATTACTGTCGTGATCACATGCAATGGTATTTATTTGTTTATTTTTATCTTTATTATTTTTTCCCCTCCATCCCTTGTTGGGTTTTGTCTATGGGAGTTTTTTGTTTATAGGAGATCTTCTACTGAAAGTGTTTTTTTCAAACTTCCTATAAGTGATCTGTTCTGTTCTTCTGTATCTACCTCTGTATCTTCCTGCGTTGCATCAATGACATTTCCCTATGTGGGACAATAAAGGATTATCTTATCTTATCTTAGGACATAAAGGTGACCAAAGTAGTTCAAAAACCTGATTAAGACATAATACTATTAGGGCAAGTTATTTTGGTAATTCTAATTCTTTCTTTTCTAATTCCTCTTTAATAATGATGCAGTTGGCATACTAATGTGGAACAAATCTCAGGACCAACATTTGAAAAGAAAAAAAAAGTCCTGTTTCATTTAAGCACAATGTGGAATTGGTTGAACAGTTGTAAAAGCATTAGAAACACTAATTCGGAGCAGCTCGCAAGGTCAAGGCTTCTCTCTGACAGCACTGTAAAAGTTAGGTTGTTTAAGTGGTTCATTGGGATTTCTATCACAGGCCCATCTCCAGACACTGACACTCTAATCTGCACTGCATCAGGGCATAAATTACAGCTCTCTCGGCTCTTGTCTTTGTTCCGCTGGATAATACCATCCTTCCAAGGCACGCGCTGGAGTGGACTGACAAATAAGAGTTGCACAAAAAGTGGAACTCGCTGTGCTATCGGTTGAGAATATTATCACTTATGAATCTCTCACAGTGCTTTAAGGAATGTTGTGAAATTATCAATATTTCTTCTTCAGCTCTGAATACAACATTCATTTCTTTTCAGTGTGTCCCTTTATTCTGGCCAGCCTAAGGCACACCAGTGCAATTTTCATGCTTCACCTTGATATGCCACACGTTAAATTGGGATGGATTAGCTCCACAAAGGAGAAGTGCTCACTAACACACATTTTAACAGATTTGTTTACAATATTTGAAAAAAATATATATTTTGTGTATACAGTCACATTATTTGAGTTCAGCTCATGAAAACTGGAGTGTAGGAAGACTGTCTCAACACTAGACCCTCATCTGAACTCTTGTTGACCCCATTTACTAAGACCAGTCAGCAAACTAATGTCCTGCCTTAAATCGCAGAGTGAAGAACAAATGGGGCTCTGTGGAGCATCGCCCAGAATCAAATCCAGAATAAACATCTGGGACCATCTTGAACCATACAGTTGACATTTCTTCACAAAACTGGACCTCATCTATTAACACTAGAGCTCCAAAGGCCGTTATTTTAAAAGTTTTCAGAATTTGACATCTAATTACTCCAGTTACGTTGCTCTTTCAGGTTCTTTGGCTCCTGACTTTTTCCATACCTGTGTGTATATGAGAGTAATCCTTCCTCGAACTCTCTCCACACCCGTCGATTTTGTATTTTTTTCCTGCGGATGATACTAGCACAAAATAATTGCCTAGTTAACTTTAGTTTCACTCTATATATAGCTATATCTAAAGGTAAAATTGAGTTGCAGTAGTGATTATCCATACAAGAGGTACTAGCAATGCTTCAGAACATTAACAAGGTTGATTTGGGAGGTCAGACGAGGACATGTCTTTCATGTGTTCAGGCTGGAAAACATCTGGGACTGCACCTTGGCAGAAGCCCATGGAGCACTATGGGATACTTCTTGGCACCTGGGTGTGAGTGAACTCATGGCGTTTATTGCACTTGTTTACGTGCGTGGAGCAAACAGGGGAAGAATGCAGGATCTGTTATGGTTTTGGTCAGACGAATGGGGACTCACCTATTTCAAGGAGACGATGTCAAGAAATCGCTTCCAAACAATAATGCGTTACTTGTGGTTTGATCAGGAGACAAGAAGCACACGCCTACAGGCAAATACATTTGCCCTGGACAGTGACGTTTGGGGAGACTTTGTCAATAACTCCATTCTCAGCTACAAACCTGGCCCTGACAAACTTGATTATATTATAGAAATTTAACAAATTGTGTTAATTCCACCAGATTCGTCCGGTTCCCGCGAATTCCTCGTCTTGTTCTCCGTCAATGCAGCTCGGCGCACCGGGTTGTATGAAATGTATTTCTGAAACGTGTTTTAGGCAGATTCATTATATAAAACTGCAGTAAAAGTTCACTCAGCGAGGCATCAGTACATGTGCCTCATGGAAGAGGGCGCTCCTGAGCCCGGCCGTGTATGGACAGGTGCGCTATCTTCTTGCTCAGTCTAGTTTGTTTTGGGATGAGTTATGTCAGAGATGAACGGAGGCAATGGTTCTTTAACATTTTTGATAACATCAGTGATCAGATTAAAGTCAGGTTTGATCATTTTGGTAAGCTAGCTTTCCTTGGTTTAAACTTTAGTGGATTGCACAAAATTTAGTGAAATGTCCCAACATTTTGATGACACAAAACTGCAGAACCTGTCAGAATATGCAAGATTTTTTTGACTTTGTGAGACTAAGGGGAAGGAATGCAAGTCTCCTGCAGCTTCTCCTCTTTTTGGTCCAGAACGACCTGTTTAAGGAGCTCTTCTGGGTTCAATCGCGTTTGTAAATCTGACTTTGAAAGAGTTGGTGCCTCACTAGCCCTGAACCTCACCGCACGTCACTATAACTAATGATCACATCTGAGGGCCGTGGATCTACTACTCAGAAGCGATGTCTTGAAATGTTTATGACTGAAAAACTGAAAGAACGTAAGAAATGCTACTGAAGGTAAGCACGAAAATGAATGTATTGCCAGGTATAAAATAATTGATATTTATGTTTAGTGTCCGTCAGTGTTGTTACCTTTGTTACCTTTGTTACCCATCCAAGCAACCATCACAACCCTCACCCTGTGGTCCACAGAAAAAACATGAGACATAAATAAAGTATGTTTATAATGACTTATGAGTCGGCATACAAATGAATGGCCTGTCTTGGTTTAAAGCCCACTCACCACGGCAAGGTGCAGACCAAGAGTGTTCGTGTTTTGTTTAAATAATACGTCAGGCCCCATCCTTTGTGGTAGGATCACTTCTTTTTTTTTATGTTTGGTTGTGTGCATGGATTTTTTTTAACCTGGTGTTGTAAAAAGCTTTACTTGCCTTGATTTAAATTTGTCTGTGTTTTATGTATAGCATATGTACTTTTCATATATTTTTGTGTAGTAATTAAAACATCTGTAATTTAATCAAATAATTCAGGATAATACATTCCATGTACTTTATAATATTTCTATTGTCAGTGCAAAAGTTTGCAAATTAGACATTTGTTTATTGTTTTAGATTGTATTTGCGATACGCCACAAAACACTGATTAATCAATAGTAAAATATTGACTGATAGAACCATGGCAACAAATAGATTTGATTAATACATATATACAAAATGTACAGTTTAGCATAATGTATAAAATATACCAATGAAATTTACGTATGAAAACAAAATTGCATTAACAATCAAATGTTCTCACGTGTTGTAAATGTTGTAAAAGCAAAGAAGCGACACAACAGCATTAGGCCATGAGCTGGACTTTAAGGTGAAGCTCATATTTTAATAGATGTTGAACCGGCTTGATTTTATGATCACGCAGTGACAGCGTGCTCACTCCTCGCCTCGTGCGCACCATGGAACTACTGAAATTCCGCCTTTTAATCGGGTCATTCATTTTTCCCCGGTTCGCTTTATCTCACACTGGGCTCTGCGCTGCTCTAGTAACTCTCTCTGATTGGTCAGCACGGTCACATGGTACGCAAATCTGACACAAACCAACGTAACTTCCGAGCCGTGTTGCCCGGAGAGCTAAAGGCTAACTGGCGACATGCGCTACTGAGCAGCTGCCATTGACTTGAATGGGCGGCCATCTTGGCTGCTGGGGGCTTGTCTCGCTCTTGTTTCCAACGTGGCCAGAGGTACTCTGAGCGTCGCGGGCACTCAGAGTGTTGTCTGGATCCGTTTCTCGTTCCAGTCCAGTCTGGCAACGATTCACTGTCCGCTCCTGGTCCCGCGTGGTCGGCGAAACACAGCAAACAGTACTTTCACGAGGTCATTTTCTACGAGCTCAATCACCTAGTCACGAGTGATAAAAACACTGTCCACTCGCTTCGCGTTGAAACTACAGTGTCTTTAATCACACCTCACATACTAGTCTTAACGGTGGATTCTCTTATCGACAAACAACAGCGAAAAACATCCCAAATATCACAAAAACTAGAGCGTTTCACTAAACCTCGTGTTCCGGGTCTCCTCGCTGGGCCTCCTCCCTCCTCACACATGGAACTCACGTGACATTCACAGACGACTCAAAAAAATAGGAAAAAACACTCACAACATGTAGAGTATTGCAGATTAAATATTAATGAGCATTATCTGGTTTTTAACTTTTGTAAATATGTTTTAACAATTAACGTTAACTATATAAAAAAATGTTTTAAAGGAACATGGATTTTCATCCGGGTTACACCCTTACCCAAATAACCTGTATGAACGTGGGTGGTTGGGGAAACCGGTGGTACCTGCTTCCATCAGTCTCCTCTACTTCAGGGCCATTCTGACTGGCCCTGACAGACCAGTTCAACCGGGAGCATTTTAGAACAGTTCCTTTGATGGTGGAAAGCATTTTCTTCCAAGATCTTTTTCGGCCCGGAATCTTTTTTAGACAGGACAGTTTAGTGTGACATGGGGATGAGAGGAGGGAGAACATGCAGCAAATAGCCAAGAGCTGGATTTCGAACTCAAAATGCTGCGGCCGGCTGACTGGCATAAGTGCTGCTGTCTAATCCACTCAACCACCGAGCAGCGCTGCAGCAGAATGCATTTCCATGCTCAGGGCCCGGCTCGGCATTGGGGGGCGGAGTTCTGCTACATAAACAATTGGCATCACTCAAACATCATCATAATTCTTGATTAATAAAATATAAATTGTACTCACATTTTTAATCATTAAGTTTAGTGACTCACCAAAAGATGTTTAGTAATTATAAGTTTATGTCGCTGTGAGATGTGGCTGAAGCTAGACTGAACAAGAACTAAACCTCTGTGTTTTAACTTCTATTTATGTAATGCATTGAATTTGGACAATGTGCATTATGCACTGGAAATATAAAGCGAGTGCCATGTTTTAATAACAGCAACAGCTGTTGCTAACATGCTTTGCTAGCTTTGTTTTGCTAAGCATGTGCACTCAACTTAAAACTTAGTATCTGTGGATCCTTTGTATCATATTTTTCTGTTGCAGGAAATAGTAGAATAGAACACACAGCTACAGTGTGTGGTGCTGAAGGGAGCGTGAGGCGTCTAATCCTCTGGTGTGAGCAGAACACACACTCTGTTTACCTTTAATAACAACAGTCCGCTTCAACCTGTGGCACTAAACAGCCCCACACTATTACATCTGAGAGAGTCCAGGCCCCGGGGCCCCTGATCTGTGCTCCGGGGGGGCCACACTGCTACTGTTTGATCCTGTAATAACACACTGTAGACATCTACACACTACACTGTTTAAAGATATTGTTTCTTCGAACATTGGACGGGTAGATGCCGACTATTGGTTTGGGAAGAGAGTTATGTGCACACAAAAAATGAAATTATTACTAAATATCTTTTTTCTTCTTATTTTTATCTTCTTACAGAGCATATTTTGATATTTTATGCTCATCCACTGTACTTTCAAGCAACATGTTACATATTTAGATGGAATAAATATGAGAAAAGACAGCATTTATTTTAGAGATGTTGATGCTGAATGTAAAGTGCTGGTTTAATCAATGCTTCCAGGAGAAGGCGGGGAAAGGATCCAATCTGAAGGACTCAACGCTCAATGGACATAATGCTATTCCCAAAATATGTGTCTAAACCTGTCCTTTCCAAGCTTAGTGCAGCTTTGTGAATGCTATATTAGTACAATGTCATCACTGCAATTATAAATCATATTTCTATGGTGTTCGCCTGAATGTATTTGTGATGCGCACACACACAGACATACACACACACACACACACGTACACACACATATGCATGTACACACACACATATGTACACACACTCACACACACACACACACACACACATATGCACACACACACACACACACACACACGTACACACACATATGCATGTAGACACACACATATGTACACACACACACACACACACACATATGCATGTACACACACACATATGTACACACACTCACACACACACACACACACATATGTACACACACTCACACACACACACACACACACACACATATGCACACACACACACACACACACATATGCACACACACACACACACACACACATGCACACACACACACACACACACATATGCACACACACACACACATATGCACACACACACACACACATATGCACACACACACACACACACACATATGCACACACACACACACACACACATATGCACACATACACATACACACACACACACATATGCACACATACACATACACACACACACACATATGCACACACACACACACACACACACACACATATGCACACATACACATACACACACATATGCACACACACACACACATACACATGTACACACACATGCACACACACATATATGCATATTGGTTCAGAAAATACAATATTAGCCAAATTGTTTGTGAAAGATATCTACATCCGTCTGAGATATTCAATAAGTTATGTCCGCTAGAAGCATCGTGTATGACAAAATAATTATCAATTTCCATATGATTAGGATATTAGGGTCGGAAACGGCATAACAGCAAACATTTGTTAGGGGCTTGTGATTGGATCAGGAAAGCGCTGTGCAGCATTAGGACAATTCAATTTAAAATCCACACACTTGTGCAGCAATATGAAAATATGATGATTTCTAAGGACCGAGGGCATCCCGTTATTAATATCAGAAGCACTCTGCACAGAAATGTGTTCCCAGGACTTTTCCAGATCTGTGTGTCAGTTAAACTATGATAAACAATCCATCTATCTTCTACCTCATTGTAGCACCCGAAGCTCCTCCAGGGGGATCCTTGGGTGTTTCTAAGAGACATAAGTCATGGTTTCGGTTTTGTTTATGATGGAGTGCATCTCTATGCTCAGATCCAGCTGCATAGAAGTCTGCTGCTGAGCAGATGATGACACCTAAACATCTAAACATAACATAGTTCTTATCATTCATGCTGAAATTCCCTAAAATCCCTGAGAAACGTCTTTCCCAATTCAAACTGAAGCTGTTCTTCCTGAACCCTTTGGAGTTCAAACAATTGGCTGGACTCTTTGTGAAGCTGAGACTCTGTAGCTTTGGCTTTTGTTGTTTGCTTTACTCTGATTAAGTAGAAACAAGCGCTGCACAGAGGAAAAATAGATTTTAAATCCCGCCTAGATTTTCAATGGTAAATACAGAGGAGTGAAGCTGCTGTTGGTAGATTCTGACTTGCTGACTTGAAGATTGTCCGGTTTTGACTCTTCCTTTTTCAAAGATGAAGCTAATTCCACTAAAATGAAATTCAGGGATTTGTAATAAAGTTTACTTTAGGCTGGATAGCTTAACTAGTAAGTCTTCAGACTTTCACACAGGGCAGAAATCCTACCAATGGCTAAAAAGAGCCGGTCTGAAGGACAGAGGCCCTGATCATGGCAGCACAGGAGCAGGCCCTGAACACCAGATCAATAGAGGCCCAGATCTACCACACCAGACAAGACCCAACGTGTAGGCTGTGCAGAGGGGGCCCTGAGACCATCCCACACATAACTGCAGGGTACAAGACGCTGGCAGGGACAGCAAACATGGAGCACCATAACCAGGAGCTGGCATAGTGTAAGAAACATCTGTGCAGAGTACGAGCTGGAGACCCCAAGGACAAAGTGGGAAACACCCCCAAAAGACTTCCAGATACAGGCTGACAGAATGGTAATGGCAAACCATCCAGACATTGTGGTGGTGGATAAACAGCAGAGGAAAGTCGTGGTTGACGTGGCAACACCAAGTGATGACAACATCAGGAAAAAGGAACACGAGAAACTGGAAAAACACCAAGGACTCAGAGAGGAGCTGGAGAAGGTAAAACAGGTGCCCGTGGTCATTGGAGCACTCGGGGCAGTGACCCCCAAACTGGAGGAGTGACCACAGCAGATCCCTGGAAAAACATCAGACATTTCAGTCCAGGAAAGTGCAGTGCAGGAACAGCAAAGATACTGCGATGGACCCTCAAGCTCCCAGGTCCCTGGTAGAGGACCTGAGCTTAGTAAAAGCTTAACATGTTTTATATATATTATTTATTGTTATTTATTAAACACATACATTTATTCTGCTTAAAAATACATATATTCTATGTTTTGTTCTGGAGCAGAATAGTATTTCTGTCACTAGATATCACACTACACCACAAGTCTGTAAATCCATCCTTCTTTAACATTTTAAAAGAGCCTGTATTGTGCCTGTGGATGAAACACTCTTTCAGATGACTAGTTTCCTAAACTGGTTTCTATTCCTGAGCCTTCCTTATTTTTCTTTGTGAAGGTTATTATAGACTAAACTGAAATTATCTCTCTCAATTAATGGTAAACAGTCTTTCCTTACTGTGTGTCACTAGTTTCTGTAGTTAGCTTTTCATTGAATAATTGATCCTTATTGATTCGATGAGAGTAACATAATGTTATACAGCTGGTGGCATGATAATAAACATACTCTGCAAAAGAAGTCTTTTAATAAAGGACATATTCAGTAGATATAAATGACTCCTGTACATCAGTCTGAGAGCTCATGACTGCAATCAGCTCAGGTCAAGCTTGGGTCAAACTCACGTGTGAAACTCCTCCCCCACATGCTGCACCTCATCTAGTCATCAATATGAACTGAGACTAGGGCTGCAGCGATTATTTTCGAGGAATATATGGATTCTTTCTTCGATTAATCAAGTAAACGGTTAATTTTTTGTACATTCCGTAAACCATTAAAAAACATATTAAATAATCTTTTTAATAAATGTTTTCAATCATAGTAATAAACAAACAACCAATAAATAAGGAGTTTCCGCTTAAAATAACCATTATTTTTCCTAATTTCACATAAGTACGTCCCCAAAACAGAAATATTTCACTTCACAAGTCCAAACTGTTTGTATATAAAGAATATATATAAAGGACTAATTCATTTCAGAATGTATTAATTTGCGTTATGTCACATAACTTAAAATAAGAAACTTGTTTGTTAAACTGTTTGTTGAGTGAGGCCAATGATGCTGGTGTTTTGAGCTGGAACTCTGCCTTTCCTCATTTTGCAGCATTAACTCAAGTATGACTGGGATACAGAGTTTGTTGTGTGAAAGAGCTCAGACGACCGCGAGTATGAAAATAGTCCGCTATGACGGGGCGAAGACACAGAGGATAAAGCAGGCCGCTCTCTCCTCTGTCGTGTTTTTATTGCTGCAGGTCCGAGTGGAACCGGCTCTATAAGAAACAAAAGCGCCACAAGTTGTTCCATGAACTCCGCGTGCCACAGATTGACGTGTTTTTAATTAAATATGTACATCAAACGAATCATTGAGACAATAAAGTCATAATCAAAGCTTTTTTGTAATCTAATTACTCAATTTACTCGAGTAATCGTTGCAGCCCAAACTGAGACTGAATAATGCAGCACAAACAGCTTTCATTAGTGAGAACATTTCTTCGAGACACTTGTAGTATTAGTATCCAGTGTATCAACTGTCTCCTCTGAGGTCTGAACATGCGATCTACTGATCCTGGGACAGATTCTCGACCACCACACCAGCTGGCCCGGGCTCCTGTCAGAGTTCATTGGAGGAGCCATTACTTCAGAAGGGTGGAGCCCTCATTATCAAACAGGGGGGACCTGGACACACCCTTCAAAGGAAAACAGAACAGTGGCCAGTGACTTTCAAAAGCGAGCTGGACCGGTTTGGAAGCTACTACCCCCAGGGTGCAATTTGAATCACTTAATTGGACTGGGACGGTTCACTTACAGTGCATCTGGAAAGTAGAAAAAGTTGTAGTCATCTGGACACTGTTTTTTAACAAAACGTTTCGTCTCTCATCCAAGATTCATTCTCAATCTGCGGATTTAGAAACTATTCACTTTTCCCCCATTTTGTTATGTTACAGCCTTATTCCAAAATAGATGAAATTACTTATTTGCCTCACAATTCTACAAAACAATACCCCATAATGACAACATGACATAAGGTTGTTTCAATTCAAATCTGTTAAAAATCCATCCATCCATTTTCTACCGCTTGTTCCCTTTCGGGGTCGCGGGTGACTGGAGCCTATCCCAGTGACTTCGGGCCTTAGGCGGGGTACAATTCTATTAAAAATAAAAAACAAAAAAGCACATGTACATAGGTATTCACAGTGTTGATGATGACACTCAATTGAGCTCGGGTACATCCTTTTTCCACTGATCATCCTAGAGAGGCTTCTACATTTTGATTGAGTCCACGTATGGTAAATTCAGTTGATTGAACATGATTTGGAAAATCACACACCTGTATTTATGAGATCCCACAGTTATCAGTGCACAAACAAAGCCAAGAAGTCCTAGAAATTGTCTGTAGAGACAAGGTTGTAACAGAATACAGATTGAAGGTTCCTCTGAGCACAGTGGCCTCCATCAGCTTGATTCTGTGGAGAGAGATAGGAGAACCTTCTAGAAGAACAACCATCTCTATAACACTCACCAATCAGGCCTGTACGGTAGAGTGGACAGATGACAAGGCAGATGACAGCCCGCCAGATGTTTGAAATAATGCACCTGAAGGATGCGCTGTAATGTAGTGGAAACGATTGTGTACTGTACAGCCATGGATGGTCCTCTCTGTGTCAATACTCCATACGGATGCATGATGGAAGGCATACTGAAAATAAGACTATTTCCAGCTTTTGTTGACTACTGTATGAAAGTCTTGTTCCAGATTATCATTGTGAATAATTTATGCAAAACAAAGGCAATAATCTAATTATTTAGAGGGTTTCAACACTAGTGTTTTGCTCCTCCTCCTCAGGGGGTCTGGTGAATCAATAATCCACCACAAATGTGTGCACTTATTGCATTATAATGACATGTCAGTCTGCAGCTCATATTCAGTCGGACCATATTAGGTATGTGTATTGCTGAAGCCAAGCTGAATTTACATAAATCATTTATCTACATTTTGTGTAGATAAGTGTTCCAAAATGTGAATATCTTAAATATGTATTAGCCTGTTGGAGTCCATCCTGTCACATGCAACAGAAAATGTATGTGCTTTTTAACTGTGTATTTATCTATTGAACCACAGCAACAGAGTTAAACCCACAAACAAAACTGTAGCAGAAACACAGGCTTTGTTATAAAGCTTCATAGTACATGATTTGAAAGACACTTGTGTCACCCATGACACAAGATTTACATGACATCTCACATCTTCAAAATAGAATCTTGACTCTCGTTTGACATATAAATAGACTAGTTTAAGTTAGAAATGAGTTAACTGGAAGAATCTACCTTGTTTAGTGTTTTCAGAAGCCTCCAATGGCCTAAAAAATTCAATTCAATTCAATTTATTTTTGTAAGGCCCAAAATCACAACAACAGTCGCCTCTGAGGGCGGTGGCGAGGGACGATGTCCCAGAGTCCTCTGTCCTTAGACCCTCCTTCTCGGCCAGGAAAAACTACAAAAAAACCTCCTTGGGAAAAAGCATAGAAACCTGGAGGAGTTCCAGAGTGAAGGAGAGATCTGACTCTCACAGACGTGAGGGAGACTGGAGCTGGACCCACTCTTCAGACAGATGAGGGACCGTCCACACGGGGCAGGGACCACTTCACCAGAAGAGGGGCATCTGGGTCCACAGGTCCTCAGGAGTGAGAAAAATAAAAAGAAGGCGGTGAAGAGTTTGCAAGTGGAATTAAAAAATAAATATTGTTTGATAGAATAAGTTGTCAGAAGAAGAGGATAGTGCTCAAGCTGCCATACTTCCCCCAGCATAGTTACTCCTAGGGCAGCGTAGCTAAAGCTGTGGGTTTATATTTCTGTTCCTAACTAGTCTGACCATAAGCGATTTCAAAGAGGAACGTTTTAAGCCTGGACTTAAATGAAGAGACTGTGTCAGCATATTTAACATGGACCGGGAGCCGATTCCATAACACAGGAGCTTGGTAGCTAAACGCTCTACCTCCTACTGTACTTTTAGAGACTCTTGGGAACACCAGAAGGCCAGCATTCTGAGAGCGAAGAGCTCTGTTTGGATGATATGGTTCTATAGCATCTTTGAGGTAGGATGGGGCCATGTCATTTATGGCTTTGTAGGTCAAGAGTAGAATTTTGAATTTGATTCTAAACTCGACGGGGAGCCAGTGAAGAGACTTCAGCACCGGCGTAATGTGCTCTCTTCTTTTTGTTCCTGTTAGTAATCTTGCTGCTGCATTTTGAACCAGTTGAAAGCTTTTTATGGAGCTTTTAGGACACGCTGCGAGCAGGAGTTACAGTAATCTAATCTAGTCGTTACAAATGCATGGATAAGTTTTTCAGCATCACTTTTAGGCAGGATTCTTCTGATTTCGGCTCTTGTTGTGCAAATGGAAATAGGCTGTTTTAAAAGCTTGATTTATATGAGCTTTAAATGAGAGCTCCTGGTCAAATAAGACTCCAAGGTTTCTTACAGTAGAACTGGAGGCTTCACTGACATTGAAGTTGACATTGAAGAAGCAGGTAGTTTAGTGTCATCCAGGTTTTTATCTCCTTCACACAAGTACTAAGTCTGTCTACTTGATCGCTCTGATCAGGTTTCATTGATAAATACAGCTGAGTGTCATCTGCATAGCAGTGGAAGTTAATGCCATGCTTTCTGATAATGTTGCCTAATGGCAGCATATAAAGAGTAAACAGAATTGGACCAAGTACTGATCCCTGTGGCACACCATAGTTTACTTTAGAGCAAGGTGAGGAGCTCTGGTTTACATTAACAAATTGGTACCTATCAGATAAATAGGATTTAAACCAGCTGAGGGCTGTTCCTCCAACACCTACATCACATTCTAACCTCTGCAGTAGAATGTTGTGGTCGATGGTGTCAAAAGCTGCGCTGAGTTCCAACAGAACCAGGATTGAGACCAGTCCATCGTCAGCGGCTAATAACAAATCATTTGTGACTTTAACTAGTGCAGTTTCAGTGCTGTGGTGGGCTCTGAACCCTGACTGGAAAACTTCAAATAAGTTATTGTCCTGCAGGTGGCGACAAAGCTGTTTTACTACAACTTTTTCAAGGATTTTAGAGACGAAGGGAAGATTTGAAATAGGTCTGTAGTTTACCAATAGGTCGGGATCTAGGTTAGGCTTTTTCAGAAGAGGTTTAATGACTGCATGTTTGAAGGACTGTGGAACATTGCCACTTTCGAGTGAAGTATTTATTATATTAAGGATAGGGTCTATAATTAGGGGGAGAATGTCTTTGAGGAGCTTGGAATGGGGTCTAGGACACAAGTTGAGCTTTTGGAGGACATAATGGCTGAAGTTATCTCTGCTTGATCAACAGCTGTGAACCTTTCTAAGTTTAGAGGTGGATTTATATGGGACGTTAGATTTACAGCTTGGGCTAGTTCAGGGCTAATAGCGGGGGTAATTTCATCTAATTTATCTCTGATTGTTTTTATTTTATTGTTAAAAAATAGGAGGAAATCATCAGAGCTGAGAGAAGCTGGGATCTAGGGCTCTACTGCGCTGTGACAGTTTGTTAGCCTAGCTACAGTGCTGAAAAGAAATTTAGTGTTACTTTTGTTGACTTCTATTAGAATTTTTAATAGTATCTGGTTTGGGCCTCACACAGAGCCTGCTGATAGGACAGTAGCAGCTTTTCCACGCTTTTTGGAATTCTTCTGTGTGAGAGCGACGAAATAATCCTTCTAGTTTTCTAACTCTTTGTTTATGTGAACGCAGTTCTTGGTTGTACCACGGGGAGGCGCGCTTTGGCCTAATGACCTTCTGTTTTAACGGCGCTGCAACATCAAGAGCAGACTTCAGAGAATTCATGGTCAAGTCGACAAATTGGGCACTTACACTGGGACTAAAACTGTTCTCAGCAGGATCACATGACAGGTCACTGAATATTGGCTCTATTATTTCTTTGAATTTTCTTTGTCACAAATTGGTCCCTATTCTGTTCCTGGTCTAGTCCCGGCTGCACGGGAGATGCTGAGGGGCTGAGCTTGGCCTTACTGCTACTGCTAATGCTAAGCCCTGTAGCGCGGTCCGGTAGCCCTCTAGCTAATACCTGACCGTAGCTGGACTATAGCTCCTCTAAACAGCGGATCCGTGCTTCTAACTCCGTAACCCTGGCCTCCAAAACTACCACTACACTGCACTTTACGCACCTGTCATCAGAGAAGGAGCCAGGGTTCTGACTCGACATATGACAGCTCAAACAGGTAAAAGTAAAAGTTTTGGTGTGGCATAGCTAGCCCGGTTCTCAGTGGTGTTGTCCTTTTCATTTCTCAGTTTCTCAGACATGTTCCCGAATAAGTATTCAAGCTCATTATATGTCTGCTCCTACGCAGAAATATCAAATCTACCCAGGTGAACTTATAATTGTAATATAGCTGGATTCGACAGTAGCCCACTGATGTTTTTATCCATTTGTCCAGGGTTGTGTGGTTTTGCATTAGGGAAAGCATGATTTAGGAGATTTAGAGTTTGCTATGTACTGTAGGAATAATACATTACAAAACAATGCACAATTTAACCATGTTCTTTTTCCGGGAATTCCGGTGACGCCACTTCTGGTGAGTGTATCGCGTTTTCAAAGCTGTTCGTTCCTAGAGCATTTTATCGATTAATCCACGAATTATACACACTAATTACGCATCATATACACAAAAGTGAAAGTTTGATTGCTCCGCAAACAATCCGGAGCCTCAAACAGCTCACTTTTCTGTATTTCGTGGATTAAAAGCCCTCCTCACTCTCTAGCTCCAGCCTGAACTAGACTAGCGGAGCCTAGCCACTAGCGTCATGGCTGGACCTACCTTTACCTGTTTGAGCTGTCATATGTCGAGTCAGAACCCTGGCTCCTTCTCTGATGATAGGTGCGTGAAGTGCAGTGTAGTGGTAGTTTTGGTTGCCAGGGTTACGGAGTTAGAAGCGCGGATCCGCTGTTTAGAGGAGCTTAAGTCCAGCTATAGTCTGGTATTAGCTCGAGGGCTACCGGACCGCGCTACAGGACGTAGCATTAGCATTAGCAGTAGCAGTAAGGCCGAGCTCAGCCCCTCAGCGTCTCCCGTGCAGCCAGAACTAGACCAGGAACAGAATAGGGACCGATTTGTGACAGTTCGGAGGGGGAAAAGCGCTAAATGCCGAACCTTAGCGCACCGTGAGCTTCACCTCTACAATAGGTTTTCTCCCCTCAGCGATCACACGCCCGCTGAACAGACTAGAAAAACTTTTGTAATCGGGAGTTCTATGGTCAGAGACGTGAAGCTGCCAGCTGCTAGCGTTAGGTGTTACCCGGGGGCCAGAATGGGTGACATCGAAGGAAATCTTAAGATCTTAAAGCAGAGTAGGCAGAATTTCCATTGAGTCGTGATTCACGCAGGCGGTAACGACGCCCGGCGGAGACAATCAGAGGTGCTCAAAGTAGCTGCGGTGTGTGAACTGGCGAAGTCGATGTCAGACACTGTAATATTTTCTGGTCCCCTGCCCAATCGGATCAATGCTGAATTGTACAGCCTCTTTCAGCATCAACAGCTGGTTATCTAGATGGTGCCCTCAAAACAACGTAGTCTTTGTTGACAACTGGAGTGCGTTTTGGGGAAAGCCCGGGCTCATACGCAGGGATGGCATCTATCCGACTTCGGAGGGTACATCCCTATTAGTTCGGAATTTGTCTGATAGTCTTAGTCGTGTTAAGTGACCATCTAGGGATGAGCCCCAGGTGCAGAGCAGCAGTTCAAGACCCTCCTCTGTCGCTGAACTTTCGCCCGTTCTGTTACATGTGAAGTGTTCAGATTCAAGACAGATAGAGACTGTGTGTGTCCCTCGTGTTCCTCGTACAAATAATGCCAAAAAGTCACATCTCAGAAAAAATATTTCAGGCGTCAGACCAAATAACTTAAGGAAAATAACAATCACAAATGACACAAATATACAAATGAATAAACACGTAAAATGTGGACTGCTAAACATTAGAGCAATTTCCTCCAAATCGCTCTTAGTTAATGAATTAATTAGTGACAATAACATAGATCTTCTAGCTCTAACTGAAACGTGGCTTCAACAAGACGATTACGTCAGACTTAATGAGTCCACCCCACTCACCCATGTTAACCCCACCCACCCATGTTAACTTTCAGACCGCCAGGAGCACAGGCCGAGGTGGTGGTGTGGCAGTGATCTCACACTCAAGCCTACTCATGACCCCTAAAATTAACAATGTATTTCACTCATTTGAAAGCCTTATGCTGTCAATCACATGTCCAAATATGAAAAACCAAAAAGAGTTTTGTTCATAGTTATCTACCGACCTCCTGGTCCCTATTCAGAGTTTTTAACTTTATATCAAACTTAGTGTTAGCCTGGGATAAAATAGTTATAGCTGGAGACTTTAATATCCACGTGAACATGAGTGATGACGCTCTCAGTAATGCCTTCAGCGCCTTGTTAGACAGCATTGGTTTCACTCAAAATATAAATAAACCGACTCACTCATAAGCACACTCTGGATCTTGTCCTAACGTATGGAACAGAGATTAGTGACCTCATTGTCCTCCCTCAAAACCCTATATTGTCAGATCATTTCCTAATTACCTTTCAGTTTATTCTTAAAGATCATCCAGTCCCACAAAATAAAGTTATAATGAAAAGGACAATATCTGAAAAATCTATCTCAAAATTCAAAGAAATAATAGAGCCAATATTCAGTGACATGTCATGTGATCCTGCTGAGAACAGTTTTAGTCCCAGTGTAAGTGACCAATTTGTCGACTCTGAAGTCTGCTCTTGATGTTGCAGCGCCGTTAAAACAGAAGGTCATTAGGCCAAAGCGCGCCTCCCCATGGTACAACGAAGAACTGCGTTCACATAAACAAAGAGTTAGAAAGTTAGAGGGATTATTTCGTCGCTCTCACACAGAAGAATCCCTAAAAGCATGGAAAAGTTGCCTGCTGTCCTATAAGCAGGCTCTGCGTAAGGCCCAATCCAGATATTATTCAAATCTAATACAAGTCAACAAAAGTAATACTAAATTTCTTTTCAGCACTGTAGCTAGGCTAACAAACTGTCACAGCGCAGTAGAGCCCTCACTCCCAGCTTCTCTCAGCTCTGATGATTTCCTCCTATTTTTTAACAATAAAATAAAAACAATCAGAGATAAATTAGATGAAATTACCCCCGCTATTAGCCCTGAACTAGCCCAAGCTGTAAATCTAACGTCCCATATAAATCCACCTGTAAACTTAGAAAGGTTCACAGCTGTTGATCAAGCAGAGATAACTTCAGCCATTATGTCCTCCAAAAGCTCAACTTCTGTCCTAGACCCCATTCCAAGCTCCTCAAAGACATTCTCCCCCTAATTATAGACCCTATCCTTACTATAATAAATACTTCACTCGAAAGTGGCTATGTTCCACAGTCCTTCAAACATGCAGTCATTAAACCTCTTCTGAAAAAGCCTAACCTAGATCCCGACCTATTGGTAAACTACAGACCTATTTCAAATCTTCCCTTCGTCTCTAAAATCCTTGAAAAAGTTGTAGTAATACAACTTTGTCGCCACCTGCAGGACAATAACTTATTTGAAGTTTTCCAGTCAGGGTTCAGAGCCCACCACAGCACTGAAACTGCACTAGTTAAAGTCACAAATGATTTGTTACTAGCCGCTGACGATGGACTGGTCTCAATCCTGGTTCTGTTGGACCTCAGCGCAGCGTTTGACATCATTGACCACAACATTCTACTGCAGAGGTTAGAATGTGATGTAGGTGTTGGAGGAACAGCCCTCAGCTGGTTTAAATCCTATTTATCTGATAGGTACCAATTTGTTAATGTAAACCAGAGCTCCTCACCTTGCTCTAAAGTAATTTACGGTGTGCCACAGGGTTCAGTACTTGGTCCAATTCTGTTTACTCTTTATATGCTGCCGTTAGGCAACATTATCAGAAAGCATGGCATTAACTTCCACTGCTATGCAGATGACACTCAGCTGTATTTATCAATGAAACCTGATCAGAGCGATCAAGTAGACAGACTCAGTACTTGTGTGAAGGAGATAAAAACCTGGATGACACTTAACTACCTGCTTCTTCAATGCCAACTTCAATGTCAGTGAAGCCTCCAGTTCTACTGTAAGAAACCTCTGAGTCTTATTTGACCAGGAGCTCTCATTTAAAGCTCATATAAATCAAGCTTGTAAAACAGCCTATTTCCATTTGCACAACAAGAGCCAAAATCAGAAGAATCCTGCCTAAAAGTGATGCTGAAAAACTTATCCATGCATTTGTAACGACTAGATTAGACTGTAACTCCTGCTCACAGCGTGTCCTAAAAGCTCCATAAAAAGCTTTCAACTGGTACAAAATGCAGCAGCAAGATTACTAACAGGAACAAAAAGAAGAGAGCACATTACGCCGGTGCTGAAGTCTCTTCACTGGCTCCCCGTCGAGTTTAGAATCAAATTTAAAATTCTACTCCTGACCTACAAAGCCATAAATGACATGGCCCCATCCTACCTCAAAGATGCTATAGAACCATATCATCCAAACAGAGCTCTTCGCTTTCAGAATGCTGGCCTTCTGGTGGTCCCAAGAGTCTCTAAAAATACTGTAGGAGGTAGAGCGTTTAACTACCAAGCGCCGGGTTTCTACTTTTTCCCAAGGAGGTTTTTTGTCGTTTTTCCTGGCCGAGAAGGAGGGTCTAAGGACAGAGGACTCTGGGACAAAGTCCCTTGCCACCACAGACATTGTCTGACTCCAGCGCCACCACAGACATTGTTGATTAATTTTTCACTGTGGCCCTCAGAGGCAACCGTTGTTGTGATTTTGGGCCTTACAAAAAAAAAAAAAATTTGATTCACTACACCAGAAGAGACTTTGGCATTTGCCAATTTCATACGGATCCACATTGGCATTCTTTACTTTTCCCCCTTTATTTCAATGAAAGGGTCCTGGACTTTACTGGAAACATGAGTGTTTTCCAACTTTAGTTTGTAAATACACAGGTGAAAATGTTATATCAACCGTACCGGAGGGCCTTTTTTTTCTACCTAGAAAATGGTTTTCCCTCCACTTTTTGATATCTTTTTGGATCAGTCCGTGGGATCTTGGCATGAGCTGTTCAATTGTGTTCTGTTGTTGTGGTTCCCGTGTTTGTGTGTTGTGTTCGACCAGAGAGCTGTGTAACAAAAGCAGATTTACAATAATGATTTCAACATGGTTAATTAAAAAAAAATTGTAAAATTTTAAAAATTACGAATTGCATTTTTTAATGTTAACGGCATACTGAGTCCAAGTAAGCGGTTAAAGATACTAACAAAGATGTGAAAAGAAAAAATAGATATTATATACCTACAAGAAACTGCCTTTGAACATCAGATAAAGGCAGAATGAGCAAAGTTTCTCTCAGCCAAATACATCAGATTAAGACGATATTTGACAAAATGCCATTAAACAGAAGCAAACAGGTATTTGAAGCTGCTGGTGCCTGTGGAGTCTCTCAAACATCACGGTGTAGGATCCTCCAGAGGCTTGCAGTTATGCATAAATCATGGGGAGAGAGCTGATCAGCCCATTTAGGGTCCCATGGTATAAAAAGTGTGATTGTACTTCCTGTAACAAAATCATCTTCATGCATGACAATACACCATCTCATGCTGCAAGAAGCCCCGGATCACTGAACTTATTGACTACAGGCCTGTGGTCTGAAGTCATGAAGTAATTTGAACACCTGGTCTTCCCCCACCTCTAGTCCTTCACCTCCCCCCTGCTGGACCCCCTGCAGTTTGCCTACAGAGCCAACAGGTCCGTGGACGATGCCATCAGCCTGGAACTCCACTTCATCCTGCAGCATCTGGACTCCCCGGGAACCGATTCCAGGATCCGGTTTGTGGACTTCAGCTCTGCATTCAACACCATCCTCCTGCTCTGCTCCAGGACAAGCTCTCCCAGCTCAATGTGCCTGACTCCACCTGCAGGTGGAGCACTGACTTTCTGACAAATCGGAGGTAGTGCATGCGGCTGGGGAAGAATGTCTCAGACATTCAGTCTATCAGCACAGGAGCTCCACAGGGCTGTGTACTTTCTCCCCTGCTCCTCTCCCTGTACACAAACTGCTGCACCTCCATCCACGACTAAAACGTATAAAGTTTGCGGACGACACCACCCCCATCGGGCTCATCTCGAACGGGGATGAGTCTGTCTACAGGAGGGAGATGGACCAGCTGGTGTCCTGGTGGAGCTGTTACAACCTGGAGTTCAATGCCCATAAGTCAGTGGAGATGATCGTGGACTTCAGGAAAGTCACAGCCCCCCAGCCCTTCCTCACAATCTCAGACTCCCCAATCACCACCGTGGTCTCCTTCTGCTTCCTCTGCACCACCATCACCCTCATATGAGAGCCCACCATCAGCTCCCTCATCAAGAAGGCCCAGCAGAGGATCTACTTCCTGCAGCAGCTGATGAAAGCCAAGCTGCCAGTGCAGATGATGGTGCAGTTCTACACGGCCATCATTGAGTCCATCCTCACCTCGCTTGAGCCACAGACAATCAGAGACTACAGCGCATTGTGCACTCTGTTGAGAAGGTGATCAGCTGCAGACTTCCATCTCTGCAGGACCTGTACGTCTCCAGAGCTCCAGAGGACGTGCAAGTCGGATCACAGCCGACCCTTCTCATCCTGGAAACTGACTATTTGAGCCATGACTAATCACTCACTGGACTGTTCGCTTTCTTAACTACATCTGTACATTTTGTGTACATGGTAAGCCTATCTTTATTTTTTATCCTGTAGCAGACTTTAATTGTTTTTATTTATTATTTTATATGTTGTTTTATCATTGTCCATTGTTTTATGTGCCCCATATCACCAAAGCAAGTTCCTATGTTTGAATTCTGTTCATTGACAATGGCAGTAAACCTTTCTGATCTGATCTGCAAGGAACACCTCTGCATCATTGGCAACTACGGAAATAAAAGAGAAACTCATGGTGTGGCCCCCATCCTCCCCTGACCTCAACCCTATTCAGAACCTTTGGAGTATCCTCAGGAAAAGGACCTATGAGGGCGGGAGGCAGTTCACATCCAAAACATCAGCTCCAGGAGGCTATTCTAACATCCTGCGAAGAAATTCAAGCCGAAAATCTCCACAAACTCACGTGTTTAATGGATGCAGGAATTGTGAAGCTCCTGTCAAATAAGAGCTCCTGTGTCAAAATGTAGTTTGACCTGTTAAGATGTTTTGATTATAATAGCTTTTGATTTCAGCAAATATGACCCGCTTATGCTTCTAATTTAACAATACCAGTTTCAACAAAATCAGAGAAAAATATAATTAGCATAATAAATTTGAACCCAGCGTATATACACCTCATAACGTTACTATTATTTGACCAAACCAGACATTTCCATAACTATGATGAATTTCTTAGATATTGGGCCATAATATATGCACAAAAAACTGACATTCTTTCTTATTGGTGACCCCCAGAAATTCGATTCCAGACTGTCCTAATTTCCATCCCTAAACGGCTGTTTGATGTGTGGAATAAAAAATTAAATCTCAAGATTTGCATGGCAAGGTCTCAAAAATTCGTCTCATAATTCTACAATTTATTTTTTTGTTTGGTTTATACTTTATTTCAGCTCAATATTGAGAATAATGTTGTGCTGAGGGTTCCTGTACTGTATTTGTGTTTTTACAACAAGGAAGAAACTAATCAAAACATACAAATTAAAGATGGTTGGACTGGTTGGCTTACGAGGTTTTGTACCAAATAGTACTGGCCTGAGATTGTAAAAGGTATAAACCTTTTTCATCACATTGTAAAAGATAATCTTATGAAAAGCTTTGTTAAAATAATCATTCGGCTTGGCGAAACAGGACTTTTATAGGTATTTACAAATAAGGAATTATTATAACCAAGAAATAAAATAACATAATTTTTCATATATATTTTTTTAATAAATCAGAACTTTCGGGAGGAATAATATCAAACTTATATAAATGCATTTCTAATCTGGACAGCTACAAAATATATATTTAAAAAATAGGACTATATATTGGACTGAAATTAACAATGACATTGCCATCCCACTCAATTTTAGAACTATGTACTTGGGCCTCAAAACTCCTGCCATGGACAAAATAAACAGATACCACTGGAATATATTTCAGCTGCAGGAAAAAAGACCATCACAAGGAAATGTATGACACAAACCTCACCAATGGTCAAGGACTGGACTGTCAGTAACAGACATCAGACAATAAAATAAATAATGGGACTTCGTTAAACTGAATTGTTACCATCGGCAGAGCTAGCTGGGGCCTGGCTTTGGGGCTTGAGCCCAGGATGTTTTTCCAAAAGCCCCAGATCTTTTTCACTCTTAAAAAAAGCAACATCCACACCTCAAGAGTTTAGCTCAACAAGTAGAGCATTGTGTTGGGGTGCAGGGGACCCGTTTGAATCCTGCAGTGACTTCACTGTATCAATATCATTCTTTTCATATTAAAATTTTTCAAACGTGTCATTTGTGTTCTGTTCAACGTCTTTGGAGGGAGGAGCTCTTTCAGAAGGCAAACAGGCCATGGTCTGTCTTTGCCTTTGGCGGGTTACTGTATGTGCAGAAAATACAGTATTGGGGGCACTAAAACCACATAATATCGGCCTGAATGAACCCCCTCCCTTTCTTTTTGGGCTAAGCCCCTGATGTTTAGAATGTCTGGCTCCGCCTCTGATTGTTACTAGTGAAGAAATAAAAATGTAATTACAAAAAATACTTTAGAACAAATAAGGCTTTTATTTTAATTTAAATGTGCCACAATTGTGTTTATTTTGAAGTTTAATTGATTGTTCATTTGTATTCTTAAATCAATTTTAAGAACGTATTCTTAAGTTCATTTTCACTCTCTGGTCATGTTGTGTCCTACCGGTATGTTTTATCTTCATGCTTAAAATCTCATAGAAACGTATACCTATTTTGCTAAATTACAATGAAAACGTTACAGTATGTGCTCAAGGATATCTTTTTAGAAATGGTACGTTCTCCAAGGGCCTCTTCACTGCAGCATTAGCAGAGTTCTCTCAGAGATGAGGTGTCATGTAAGATTTATGCATTTTCATTTCATTTAAGTGTGATTAATAAGTACTATTAGGCTCCTAAGCTCCTCCCCCAGTTCTGTGGTGAGCATGCCCTGGAAAAGACATCATAAAAACTAAATATTATGCTTCTGATCCAGCCTCCTGTTTGTAAGTGGGCACATTACATTACATTGGCCATGATATGCATTTATAAAAAATCCATTAATAATAAACTAAAAGTGGACTAATAACGAGCTAATTCATATTAAATGTTAGCAAGCAAAGAGTTATTACCTACAAACTGGTTACAATACCGGGATACTCATTAATGAATAGTGGTCTGCTAATTTATTTCTTTATTTAAATGATGTGTTATTTACGTTAAATTATCATCACAATCAAAAAGGAGCAGAGAGAATCTCATAAATATCTGCCCCTTTCTTGAAAAAACAACCAACAAAAAAACACAAGACGGTTCTGAACACATTTTGTTTTAGACAACTTGTTTTACGTTTTACATACACTGTTTTACATTTATGACATGTTTTTGAATTATAATCCAATGAGTTCCAAAATTTTACTCCAACCACAGATATTCCCATTTGTTTTTGTGTGGTCCGGGCAAAAGGGCAGAGAGAGGTGGCGCCCCCTGCTGTTTTGAAGATTGGGTCTAAGAGAGGTCAAAGTTCGTATAGTTAATGGCAACAGCAACTTTCTCACTTTGTACATCGTCGTAAGTGTTTATAATTGTATAAGATCTTGTAATTTCAATAATTTAGATCTAATAAATAATTGGTTGGTGTGCTCTCTTAAATGGACTTTATGAATAATTCTTTGGGTTTTTTTGTAATGTAATCAGAGTTTCAATTGTGTGTGTTTCCCCAAACTTCCAGGGAATAAATGAAAAAGGCATTATCAATGTAGGTGACAATATGCTTAACTTTATGTAAGACTGATATATTTTTGCATATTTTCCTTTGCATATTGTTTACACAAGATTTCCAGTTTAGTTTCTCATCCAGTGTCACTCCCAAAAATAATATTTCCGATACTCGTTCAACATTTATTCCATTAATGGACAACTGGATGGTTTTGTTTTTGTTAAAGTTATTAAAAAGCATGCATTTAGTCTTGTTTACATTTAAGGACCATTTATTTTCATCAAATAAAATTGAATTTTTACCATTTCCTTTCCCATTGTCTTATTAAGTTGTTTATTGTCAGCTGTCAGAAATGTGTGTCATCAGCAAATAGCACAAACTGCAATATTTGTGATACTGCGTATAAATCATTAATATATAATATGAAAAAGTTTAGGCCCAAGAATGGAACCTTGAGGAATTCCACATTCAATATTTAGTTTTATTGAGGTGTTGTCAGCAAACTGTACAAATTGTTGTCTATTCATCAAGTAGGAACTGACCCAATTTAACACTCCCCCTCTTATTCCATCGCCCTAATGAACTAACTGTGGGTAAAATTTGCCTTTTTACATCTGAAATAACCCACAGTTCAATGCCACCCTCCCCAGGGACAGTCAAGTTTCTCCCACACAAAAACAATTGGCAAACAGGTGCGATTAACCAGAGGACAGAGAAATAAATAGTATCTAGTTTTATTCATCGCTGAGGTGGACCAGCATTCAAGAAGAGATAACTGAGGCATGGGTTTTTGCTCCCAGCAAAAACCCTTGGTGGCTTTTGACTGTAAAAAACATGTGCTCAAAACACCAGGAGAGGGCAAGGTGCATCTGAACAGCAACAAAAAATGGAACCACAAGTAATGGTCACATAAGGCATTTCCGTTGATGTGAAGTGAGTTTGATAAATTTGACATCACACGTTTCATGTTGGCTTTCTTTAATGTACAAAAACTCTGTGTCTAGTTACATGCACACATACAAACACAAGGGGGAGGAGGAGCATGGTGGTGCATCCTGTTCTTTGTGAGGATTGGTACCAAGGGAGACTTTCTGGGGGGCCCTTCATTAGAAATGGCCTTTCCTCCTTTTTACGATCTTTTATATGCTTGCTTTTATATATATCAGGTTTTGGGTTCAGTGAATGTTTTTGCATGAATCCTTTTGTTTTCCATTTCATCTTTTCATCTGTTTTGTGTTTCTGCAGTTTCTGTTGTGTTTTGAAAAGGGAGTTTTATAACATTCAAAATGAACAGAAGTAAAATCAATACAATCAACCCAATGGCCTCGGAAGTGTTACAAGTAGCGTTAACGGCATGTTGAATCCAATCAAACTATCAAAAATATTAATAAATATTTGAAAAAAAAAAGCATCCAAATCTAAACCATCAAAATATAAACCATTCATCAACATTGGCAAAGCAAGGTAAGTTTATTTTTAGAGCACAAGTCAGATACAAGTAAAATCATCAATAAAACATTGGCAGTGCTTTTATAAAACAATGAAGAGAATGAATGGATGCTCCATTTGAAAGGATACATACTGAAATGATGAAAACGCCCAAAAAGACAACCTGTTGGTGACTATATTATCTTTAAAACTGCACAGACACCTCCCCCCTTTTTGTTTTCTCGTGTTTAAGATTCAAATTTAAAGTTGGGTGGAGCAGATTCTATTTGAACTACATTTCCCATGTTTTTGTCTAGCCATGTTTCAGTTACAAATATAAAATAAAACAAAGAAATACAATTATTATTAATTAAAAATGTTTTGTTACATAAAGATCTGATATTGAGAACAGCAAGTTTCAGACTAGTTTCAGTGGGACTGGACATTATCTTTTCATAGGGAATGAATCAAATGTCTTGTGTGGTGTGACTATAGAGATAGCTGTTGTCACTCACGGCTCCGGGTTTGTTTGACCTTTTGACTTTATTATGACTATAAGTCCCGGCAACGCTGAGACCCAGTGCATCCTAGCTATGGGTAATAACTGCTCTGGAGACGGGGAAGGGGAGGGAGAGCAGGAGAGAGGTTTGATCAAAACTGAGGGGTAAGAGGGGGTGAGTTTGGGAAGGTGAGGGGGGGAGTGGGTGATGGACCAGGTGAGCACCCTCACCCCACTGCTGCATAGGTGTGGGACATTACTCTTTAACAGGTCCACTCGTTCCCAAAACAGATAGAAGTTCTCAGTGTAGCGCAGGGATGTCAAATTAATTTTGGGTCGTGGGCCGAACAAAATAATATAAATATAATATATCAATATTTTGGTATAGCCTAGTAATAGTTTGTGGACACTGTTGCACAAATCTGCAGCAGGTGAAAGACCTCCATATTCATGAAACAGCAGCAGGAACAAGAATATAGACTTGTGATATGATTTCTGATATGAAATGTTAATATCACAATCCTGTTAGCCGTTGTTGCTCCAACTCAATATGATCTCACTATTTTTATAGTTTAAACTTATATTAGCGACAAATTCACCAGCTCACAACAGCCTCACTCTGTCCTGTTCATCCTTAATCAGAATCAGAGAGGTTTATTGCGATTGCCAATCAACAAAATTCACAAGCATAGGAACTTGCTTTTGTGATTACAATAGAATGATGAGCAATAATAAAACAACATATATAAAATCAAAAAGCGCATGGAGTAAGAAAAACTATTTAAATTTACTATAGGATAAACATAAAAATAGGCTTACTATGTACACAAACATTACAGTTAAATTTACAGATGTAGTGCAGAAAGTGAAAAGTGCAGTGAGAGATTGATTAAATTGTAAAGCGACAGGTGTTTAGAAATGTTCATGAGTCCAACGGCAGAGGGAAAGAACCTGTTCTTGTGGCCTGAGGTTCTGGTTTGGATGCACCTTTGGATGAACCCTCCTGCCTGAGGAGAGTGACCTCATCCTGGAGACGCACAGGTCCTGCAGAGATGTAAGTCTGCAGCCGATCACCTTCTCAGCAGAGGGCGCTGTAGTCTCTGTTTGTCCCTGGCTGTGGTTCCAGCGTACCACACGGTGATGGAGGAGGTGAGGATGGACTCAATGATGGCCGTGTAAAACTGTACCATCATCTGCGCTGGCAGCCTGGCGGGAAGTACATAGTCTGCTGGGCCTTCTTGATGAGGGAGCTAATGGTGGGCTCCCACTTGAGGTCCTGGGTGATGGTGGTGCCAAGGAAGCGGAAGGAGTCTACGGTGGTGATGGGGGAGTTTGTCATGGTGAGGGGGGGCTGGGAGGTTGTGACTTTCCTGAAGTCTACTGTCTTCTGGGTGTTGAACTCCAGCGGGTCCACCTCCCTCCTGTAGACAGACTCATCCCATCCGAGATAAGCCCAATGAGGGTGGTTTAATCCACAAACTTGATCAGTTTTACAGAGTCGTGACTGGAGGTGCAGCAGTTTGTTTACAGGGAGAAGAGCAGGGGAGAAAGTACACAGCCCTGTGGAGCTCCTGGGCTGATAGTCGAGTGTCTGAGACATTCTTACATTCTTCCCAAACCGCACTCACTGCCTCCGGGGTTGGTTGGCAGAGGTGGCAACAGTGGAGGAGGGGGATTGTCTCAAACCTAGAGTAGAAGGTGTTGCGTTGCTCAACCAGTTCGCGGCAATGTGCAGCGTGAGGGGCTCTGGGCCTGTCGGTGAGAAGCCGGAACCCACTCCACACAGTGGTGGGATTGTTGTCAGAGACCTGCTGCTTCAGACGCGTATCACACTGTGATCTCGCTCTCGATACCTCCCTGCTAAATCCATTGCATCTTTGTAGTTCTCTCTGTCAGCTGCCCTGTGCGCTGCCTCCTTCTGCTGCCTTAACTGCCTCAGTTTTGGTGTGAACCAGTATTTGTCATTATCGAAAATGACTTTGGTGTGTGTTGGTATAATGCTGTCCTCAGAGAATCAAATAAATGACGTCACAGTGTCCGTGTACTGATCCAAACAATCTGTGGTAGCTTTGAAAACCTCCCAGTCTGTCATGTCCAAACATGTACATAGCTCCTCCTCTGCCTCATTCGTCCACTTCTTAGATATCCTCACTACAGGTTTGGAGAGCTTCAGCCTCTGTCTGTGCGTGGGGATCAGATGAACCATGGCGTGATCTGAAAAGTCCATGGCGGCGTGGGCCACTGCTCTCTGGTTCGGGACTTTAATGAACAGTCTGTAATTGATAGTCCAATGCTGAGATTCCCCGGATGTGGCCCACGGTCCGCCTTTTGGAGACGAGTGGCCTGAACAATACAAAGATAACGTAAAGTCATCTAAAATACAGCTTTCAAACAGATTTTTACCACTTTCAGAGGCTGAATTAAATGAACAAAGGGAAAATGTAATACATAACGTGGCCAAAATGCAGCAGACAGAGGGAGAATCTGTGTCAAAGGCCAAGGTCACAGAGACTGTTCTGATAGGGAATGGCGCGATAAGGCATGAAAAGATCAGCACACATTCTTTTCCCAGCGCCACAGTTTCTGAGATAACGTCACTCCTTCCAAATGTCTTGGCAAAACATTGAAGAGTTAAACAGCTGATTGTGCACAGACTGAAGTTTTGAAAAGAGACTTTTTGAAGTTATTCGACGTGCTTGATAAAATAGAAATCAAAATGTTCATAAGTGGACCTCTTCCAAACATGGACAGGAAGATAAACAAGTTTAGCCAAAAAATCAAACTAACCCGGGGCCCTGTGTAAAAATACCCTCCCCTAGTGCTATTTCTGTAGTCACATCACACAGATGGGAAAACAAAATGCGAGTCAGGCTGCCCAATCTGAGAAATGTGATTCATATTCCCTGTGAAAAGATAAGGCCCAGTCCCACTGAAACTAGTCTGAAACTTGCTGTTCTAAATGTCTGATCCTTATGTAACAAATCTCTCTTAATTAATAATTTTATTTCTTCTTATAATCTTGATTTTATGTTTTTAACTGAAACATGGCTTGACAAAAACACAGGAAACGTAGTTCTGATAGAATCTGCCCCACCTAACTTTAAGTTTGAATCTGAAACACGTGAAAACAAAAAAGGGGGTGGAGTCTACGCTATCTTTAGAGATGAAATAATTACCCGCAGGTTGTCTTTTGGGGTGTTTTCATCATTTGAATATTAATCCCCAAAATGGAGCTAAAACTCCATCCATTCTCTTCATTGTTTTATACAAGCCTCTCCAGCACTGCCAAAGTTTTATTGATGACTTTACTGAGATGCTTTCAGTCGTATGCACAGACTTTGATGGTTTGGTCATTACAGGTAATTTCAATGTGCATGTTGACATAAGGCGCTGGTACAGCTGGCAGCCCGGTGTAAACGCTCTCTCTTCTTTCTCACACTTATTGTGCTTTATCTCCTATATTTTGTAAATATAGTTAGTATATTTTTTCTATTTTATTGTACGATAGGGACACGCGCTGGAATAGTTTTTTAATTCAACTGTTTTTGACTTTTTTCGGCTGGATTTGAGAGTTTTTCGTTGCGTTCGTTGCGTTGTTGTGACGTGAGCTAGCTCCGAGCGAGCCCACCAGCCCCCCCCCCCCCCGCGCCCTCCGGCCGCGCTAAAGTACGGCGTGTCGTCGGTACACGTTTATATACACGTTTATATGAAAGAGGAACTTCACGAACGATTGGGACACGCACTGGAATCGCTTTAAATTAACTTGTTTTGACTTTATTCGGCTGGATTGAGTGTTTTCGTCGTGTCGTTGCGATGTGTCTTGGCTCTGAGTCCCCCGGCTCCGGCCCCGCCCCTCGGCTCCGGCCCCGCCCCCCGGCTCCGGCCCCGCCCCTCGGCTCCGGCCCCGCCCCCCGGCTCCGGCCCCGCCCCCCGGCCGGCGCCGTACCGCGTTTCCACAAAGGAGGAACTCATGAAACTGCTGAGAACAGTCGTCTTACCATCTAAAAAACATTGCCAAAAAATATAGTGTCTAAACCAGATTTGGAGAGACTTATCCATGCGTTTGTCTCCAGTAGATTAGACTGTAACGGCCGCTCACTGGCCTCTCCAAACGAGCTGTAAAACAGCTGCAGTACATCCAGAACGCTGCTGCTCGGGTCCTGACTAGAACCAGGAAGTACCATCACATTAGTCCTGTTCTCAGGTCTCTGCACTGCCTTCTGTGGCTCAGAGAAGAGACTTTAAAGCAGCTTTGCTTGTGTACAAGTCTCTCCATGGCCTGGCACCAAAGTACATCTTGGGCATGTTAGTGCCATATGAACCATCTCGGACTCTGTGGACTTCAGGGACCGGCCTCCTGCTGGTGCCAGAGTCAGGTCTAAACATGGGTAATCTACGTTTCAGTTTTATGCAGCTAAAATCTGGAACAGTCTTCCTGAAGATGTGAGACAGGCTTCTACTCTGACAATGTTCAAATCTAAGCTAAAAACTGTTTTGTTTAGCTGTGCATATGACTGAAAGGATTTTTCTTTGCACTCTTCTCTTTTATTTCGGTTTTGTGATTTCTGTAATATTTTTGTGATTTGGAATGCATTTTTTCCTATTGTGTGAAGCCCTTTCAATTGTCTTGTGTATGGAATGTGCTCTACAAATAAACTTGTCTTTATTGTTGTAAGCCCCACATTAGCGCAGGTCTAACGTCTACAAAACAGTTTCCTTTCCTTTCCAAAACCACACGTCTCTTTCCCCGCTCAGACCCCTGCTCAAGTAGATTAGTGCGTCGGCACTTCCCAGCCCCCAGCGCCAGCAGCTCGTTCAGCAGCACTGAGCAGCACGTGGGACTCGTAGGTCTAGCGAAAAAACGCTACATATCTATCAAAAATTAATAAATATACATTAGAAATTCATCAAACAATTTTACAGCTGCACCACACATAGACAGTAAAATGTATCATTAAAATGTTGATAACTTTAGATGCCCCACTTTTTTAGATGATGTACAGTGATTTTGAGGACAGTGGGTGAAACACCCAAGGAGGAGTTGGTAAAGTTTGGCTCTTTTCCTGCTTATTTCGACCAAACGTGCATACTGCAGTTGTTGCAGAAGCCAGAGTCCCTACGCCCTACTGGGTCTAGGGCATAATAACCACGTAGCTATACCTGCTTGCCAATGCCTAATTTCTTGTCAGCTCTCAGAAGCTAAGCTGGACAGGGCCTGGTTAGTACTTGGATGGGAGACTACTGGAAAACCAGGTGCTACAGTGAGGCTGCTTGAGGAAATGCCATTCTGTCCTTAGGCAAGAGATTTCACCCACATTGCCTAGTAAACCACTTTGAGTGCCTTAAAGGTGGAAACACGCTATATGGATACACTATATTAATAAATAATAACCCTATTTTTCCACATATTGCAAGTGCTTGTATATTTTGAATGATTGTCTTTTGTTAAAATTGAAAAAATATGCTTAATTGATAGGGAAAATTATGCTGCCCATTTGAGTTATCTTTGAATCAAGGGGGACCACTGTGTGGTGTCCGCAACTTGATAATGTGTGCTAACCAGCGATCAGCAGCCGAGTCCACTCCAGTTCTGCATTCTCATTTGTATGTCCTCGCGGTCTGCTGTAATGGTCTGGATCTGTGTGTATGACAGCACTTTAATTGCTGGAGTTAACAAGGTGAGCTCCACTCATCCACCTTTGAGCACTGCAAATCATGACAGACATTTAAATCCAATCCTGGCCAACCTTTCACCCAATTGGGAAATGCTGCGGCATAAATCTGCCCAATAAGCATAATGAAGAGGTAAAGCCCTAAATGATGTTCTTGTGGCTCACCCTTGTGAATTACTTCACAAGGGTGAGCTAACCCCCCCTTTTGTTCCACTGCAGAGAGCTGCTTCTACAATGTTTGTGGAACTGCTCCTAAAATCACAAGAGCACAGTGACTATAGTTCAGAAATAGCTCAAACTTGTTTTCTCTCTATAGACACTACATGTACATGGCCTATAAATCTATAACTGGCCTAGTCCAAATTAAAAATATTTTTCAAAAGCCAAGTTAACCTGGGAACTATGATTGAGGAGTCTTGATTCAAATGTCAAAGATTCAATTCAATTTACTTTTGTAACGCCCAAAAGCAGTTGCCACGGAGGGCAACAGGGAAAAACAGATTGCCAAATCCCTATGAACATTGTTTAATGTCCCCGCATCCTGTGTCATTAGACTCTCCTTCTCGGCCAGGAAAAACTACAAAACCTCCTTGGGAAAAAGTAGAAACCTGGAGGAGTTCCTGATGAAGGAGAGATCTGACTCTCACAGACGTACAGGCGTATGCGAGGTAGACAGTGGAGCTGGACCCACTCAGGAGGAGAACCAGTTCTTCCAGGTAGATGAAGGACCGTCCATATGGTAGAGGCTGCTTCAACAGGAGAGGAGCATCTGGGTCCACAGGTCATCGATGCGTCTGTCCCACTCCCCTCGGGGGAAGTGAGAAAAAGAAAAGGCAATGAACAGATTGCAAGTGGAATCAAATTTTAAATATTGTTTGAAAGAATAGCTAGTCAGAAGCAGAGGATAGTGCTCAAGCTGCCATACTTCCCCCAGCATAGTTGCTCCTAGGGCAGCGTAGCTGAAACTATCGGTTTTATATTTCTGTTCCTAACTGGCCTGACCATAAGCCATTTCAAAGAGGAACGTTTTAAGCCTGGTCTTAAATGAAGAGAGGTCCAACAGGACCAGGATTGAGACCAGTCCATCGTCTGCAGCTAATAACAAATCATTTGTGACTTTAACTAGCACAGTTTCAGTGCTGTGGTGGGCTCTGAACCCTGCTGTGGTGGGCTCTGAACCCTGCTGTGGTTGGCTCTGAACCCTGCTGTGGTTGGCTCTGAACCCTGCTTTGGTGGGCTCTGAACCCTGACTGTAAAACTTCAAATAAGTTATTGTCCTGTAGATGGCGACAGAGCTGTTTGACAACAACTTTTTCAAGGATTTTAGAGACGAAGGGAAGATTTGAAATAGGTCTGTAGTTTACCAATAGGTCGGGATCTAGATTAGGCTTTTTCAGAAGAGGTTTAATGACTGCATGTTTGAAGGACTGTGGAACATTGCCACTTTCGAGTGAAGTATTTATTATATTAAGGATAGGGTCTATAATTAGGGGAGAATGTCTTTGAGGAGTCTGCTTGGAATGGGGTCTAGGACACAAGTTGAGCTTTTAGAGGACATAATGGCTGAAGTTATCTCTGCTTGATCAACAGCTGTGAACCTTTCTAGGTTTACAGGTGGATTTATATGGGACGTTAGATTTACAGCTTGGGCTCGTTCAGGGCTAATAGCGGGGGTAATTTCATCTAATTTATCTCTGATTGTTTTTATTTTATTGTTAAAAAATAGGAGGAAATCATCAGAGCTGAGAGAAGCAGGGAGTGAGGGCTCTACTGCTCTTTGTTTATGTGAATGCAGTTCTTTGTTGTACCATGGGGAGGCGCACTTTGGCCTAATGACCTTCTGTTTTAACGGACATCGAGTGCCGACTTCAGAGAATTCATGGTCAATAAACACTTGGGGGTTGTGGTGCTTGCTATTGAAGGACTTCTGTGCCAATTTTCATTTGTCTACATCAGAGAATTTTTTTTCATCCCTTTGAAAATGCCTGTACACCAAAACGCATGTAAATCAATGACAATATCTGTCAGGTTGCCACGGTAACATATATGCAGTAGAGGTATGCATTCCTTGGCTTTTTCAATCAAAATGTTAGAATGTCTGTGGCATTTTTTTTTGTCTATATCAAAATTTTTACTTAATCCAAATGTTCAAGGGGGCGCTGTAGAGCCTTTGTAAAATATAGCTGTATACATTATACATCATTGCATTCAGCTCATCATAACGTGTATAAAAACTTGTGTTTCTCTGGCATAAGATGTCCTTTTTTCCGGCAATTATTCAAGTTTTAACACTTAAAAAATAAGCAATTTCTTTTTGGGACAAATTTTCAAGCCTTTTGCCTGAAATTCCAACGTTTACATGTCTTGACATGAAGTATGTTTGTTCCAAGCGCCGTGTTTGATCCAATATTGTTGTCTTCCTGTATGATTTAAGGCAGGGTCACAATATATTTTTTTTACATGTCCCCACATGAACTATTTTTTGTCATATTTTTACAGCAACTTTTATTTCTATTTTTTTGAGGTGGTGCTACTGAGCCATCTTTCAACATGTTTTCACAGAATTTTCACTCAAAATTAGAACTTTTTCCATTGATTTTTGCATTTTTCCAGCCCCGAAAACAATTTTGATAGGTTCCTCTCCTGGACAATTCTCGTCCTTCGAAAATTATCGCCTAATAATAATGCCTTATTCTTTTAATGCACTTTACAGGCTTGTCAAAGTACTACAATGTTGTCAATATTCATCCCACACTTAGTGGTGATAAGATACTATAGTAGCCACAGTTGCCCTGGGGCACACTGACCGAAGTGAGACTTCCAATCTGCACCATCGGCCCCTCCGGCCACCACCAATCATTCACACTCACACCAGTGATCCTTGCTAGGCAATAAAGGGTGAAATGTCTTGTTATGAACACAGCATTTATTCTAGCACCCCACTGTATATACTTACCTGCTTAGATTCTAAGCTCTGACGGGATTGGGCAGTGGCAAGCAGGAATGACCACAATAAAGGCATTTGCTTGTAAATATCATTCGCTTAAACACTAAATTTGTTTGTAAGATATTGAGATATTGAGAAGGAGGGGATAGGTGACGAGGCTTCAGATCCAAGCCCATGAAGTTTTTTGCAACTGCTGGAATTTGGCCCCTAAACTTTGCAGTAATTGCGACGTCTGGGGGAAAATTAGACAACCATGCAAATAATTGAAATAAAGGTGTACTATACAAGACAAATACTATGTACAATACAAATACTCAAAATAAGAATGGCACACAGTAGTACAGTGAGTTATTACTGTACAATACTTTCAGTACTGTTCTTTTCTCAACCCACTACAAAGTCTGTTTTAGTATTCAATAGACCTATTGCGTTATGTTTTTCTTTCAACCTCTGGCTGTCTGTTCTCTAACAACAATCTGGCTTGAAGATGGTCAATAAATGATTATGAATATTTTTTTTACATTTATATTAACTGGAATTGAAGAATTGTCAAAATGTCTCTCAATTCCCTTTACATAGTCCTATAAGGATCATCTTAAAGCTGCTGCTGATTGTACTGGAAAGCAGTTAGTGCTTCATGATAACTCATACACCGAGTGGGTTCAGGCAAACTCTGAATTCACTCGGTGCTCTTTGCCACGTGACCTGCCCCACGTTGGACTTCTTGCTCTATCAGCTCCTCTTCTTCTCCTGATACTGCAGCTCAGCCTTGACCAAAACAAGATATGAGAATATAGGCCACCAGACCATTATACTAATGTAAATGTATATAAATGTTGAGTATTGGCCCCAGCGTTTTACCTTACAAGCCTGTGTACACTGGTTAGCCTGAAAACTCTGTTTTTGGTGATTTTTACCAGAAACTCATATAGTTCTGCACTATTATGCAAAATAACAGGGATTATAAATTTCCTCCTCATTCTCGGTCTAGTTCTCTTGTTTTGATATGGTCATACTGGGGTTTATTGTGGTTGTGTTTAGCATGCTACTAAAGCTTGTTCAGATCATAAAACACTAGTTGGGCTGAATATAGGCCGTTTAGAGTCCACTGGAGTCCACTTAGAACTGTACCGAGACCACCTCTAAACGTGGGTCTCGGTACAGTTCTTTAGTCCGGACCAAATCAAACTGGTCCGCTTTCACATCAGCCCACAAATAACGTAATTACCGGTGTTCCGAACTCAAGTTCAATTGAACCATACCAAATAATGTAGGTGTGAAAGCACCCTCAGAGGGAGAGAACTTACTAAAAAATATGTAAATATGTATCAAGCAAGCGTGAATGAAGTTAAATACAACTTCAGGTTAAAGGTGCAAAAGTAAAGTAGTGTGCAATCCAAGTAAAGTAGTGTGCTGCCCAAAAGTCACATTTCTTATGTTCCTAAAAAGTGGATGGTAGTAAAATGTTGAGAGTGGTGAAGCACTGCATTAAATGTAAAAGTAAAATGTGACAAAAGGTTAGATGGGGCCACACGGTTTAAATGGACAAAAGAGAACCTAATTGCCACCAACCTAGAGACTGGTGGTAATTTACAATCCAAGCCATTACCGTTTCCCCCTGTTGAAATGTCAAAGTGTGAAGGAGAGTGCGATTAAAGAGGGAGCAGAAGGGAGATGGAAGAAGGCTTCACGACAACCTCTGAAGGTACATCCACTCCTGTCATCTTAATTGCTCCAACTGTCAGTATTACAGCCCAATTAGACAGGGCTCCTTATCGGGGCCGTCCGAGAGCACACTGCAATGCCACATAGATAATATTCAAATGATCCATTCAAATATTTCAAATCAAACAAGCTGACAATGACATTAATTATCAGAAATAACAGCTTTCATGTGCACGGAAACAAACATGATTCTCTTGTGGTGGACCAGGTGCCAGGGGGAAATTGTGACATTGAGAGAAAGCTCAAATTGTTTTTTCTCCTCAAAAATACACCAGTATGTTTGTTATATCAGAGGAGGATCACAGTCAAGTCACCACAGTAATCTGGCGGTACAAACCCCTTATGCTGAGGGCCTATTTTTCCAAAAATGCCTGAAAAAATGCCCCCCATTTTAAACTGAAGCTGTTCCTGAACCCTCTGGAGCACAAACACTTGGCTGGAGCCTTTGTGAAGCTAACTCTGGAGTTTTGGACTCGAATGTCATAAGTAGAAACAAGCTTGACACTAGTTTAAGCATTCATTGGGTTTTGACAATTCTCTTTTAAAAGCTGAGGATAAATTCACTTAGAATGAGTAATACCTAATAATTGTAATATAGCAAAAAATATTCAGGCAGAATTCATGTAAAAGTCCTATTAATTTTTCAATTTAATTTAGGGTAATTCTTTTACTTGTGGGTTTGGAGTACAAACTGACACTGATGCTTCCCAGAATGATTGATTTGACTGGAAATAAGAGGGCTACAGCTTTATCATTACATACAGCATATCAAGCAACTTGAGATTTGGCTTTTATAAGATGGTGGACAAAACTGTGGTGTCACTACCAGGACTAGACAGATAGCGAACATCAAAAAAGAGAGTCCCACGACCATGTAGAGAAGACTTGTCTTTAATGTCTTTTCAGACGCTTTTCTCCACAACTTGTCTCTTTGGTCATTTGTTTTTATAAAACTGTAACAAAACACATAAAAGCGTGTATTAATGAACTGTAAATACAAGTACATACAAAATAAATGGTTCGTACATTGACTTATACATTACTACATGTAAATTAATGAATTACAACTTTAACCCTTATAGATGTACCTTTACATCAGTTGTACAACAACAAATACATGTAAGAGCAAATAAAATAAATGTCTGAACACACAGCCACGCTTAAAATAGGACAGGGCTACATGCACAGCAGCTAGCAACAACCAACATTTCAATGAAGTACAGATTCATAGCTCAAGTTTATATTTTAAGTTTATATATGCAAACGTAGAATAACATTACAACACAGAATAGCATTCAACTTACGGACAAAGATATTTTTTTGTTTATGATAAAACACACTCAGTATTTTAGAACACCCCCTTTTGGCATGGTTTTCCTCCAACAATTTGAATTTGTCTTGCTTATCATTTTTCTCCCTTTGTTATGGCTATGTTTGTTACAGAGCCAATAGCTATATTTTTCCTCTCGACCTTTGGACGCATCCCAAACTAGCAAGGACCACAACTCCAGCTTTGATGCAAAGTGTTTATTAACGAATGAGAAAAATGAAAACATGGCTGTATGGAGATGGATGCCGTTTTGGGGCTTCTATCGATGAGGGCTGTGGGCTCCTGGGCCTTGATATTCCAAAAGAAGCCTATTGAGAGAGCACTGATTGAGTTCACTGGAGGTCGTGGAGGTTATGGCAGTGACGTGCATTCAGGGGAGGCAGGGGTGGCAGTGCCTCACCTGTCAATCTTGGGGGGGGAAATAATAAAAAAATACAAAAATAAATAAATTATAAATGATAAAACATAGGAATATTTGTCATCTGGTATGTATTATAAACCCCCTTTCAGTTTGAATCCAATATCGAACAATATTTTTTCAAATAATGTCAAAATGTTCAGATGTTTGCCGTTCAGATAAAGGGAGGAGGCAGCACCTGCTCTGCCTCTGGAGCACACACACACTCCTCACAAACTGAGCTGGTGCGATGCAAGTGATGTGTCGCTCTCTCCCTCTGTTTATAACAAATAAAACACCCTGACGATGTGCTCTGTGCTTCCATATTCTTGATAATGTATGAAATGTATTTCTGAAACGTGTTTTAGGCTCACAGATTCATTATAAAACCGCAGCGAGGCAACAGTACTTGTGCCTCATGGAAGAGGGCGCTCCTGAGCCCGGCCGTGTGTGGACAGGTTTCACTATCTTCTTCGTTATTATTTCGTATGTAGAATCCGGACGATTACATTTCCAAGATAAAACGTTTCGCAAATATGTATTTTCAATCAAAGTAAGAGGTTATAACTATAGAAAGACCTACACCGGAATTGAACGGGTTTCTTCAGACGGAGTGATATATCTAAAAAACACTGACTGCATCCACACCACACTTAGCCTAAGCGGTTAGAGACACGGCCTGAAGTTCAAAAGATCATGGGATCGACTCCTGCTTCCCCTGAAAGTTTGTTTGTGTTCAAACTTTTTAAACTTAAAGATTGCTTATTGCTAATTTGTTTTGGGATGAATTATGTCAGAGATGAACGGAGGCAATGGTTCTTTGACATTTTTGATAACATCAATGATCAGATTAAAGTCAGGTTTGATCATTTTGGTGAGCTAGCTTTCCTTGGTTTAAACTTTAGTGGATTGCACAAAATGTTGTGAAATGTCCCAACATTTTGATGACACAAAACTGTAGAGCCTGTCTAAATATGCAAGGTTTTTTGACTTTGTGAGACTAAGGGCGGATCTAGTGGGACTCACCAGCCTTGAACCTCACCGCACGTCACTGGGTTATGGCGGGTGTAGACTTTGAAGGCCGTGGAGGACCAATTCCGCGCAGATATGGAAAGAATGTCCATAAAAGAAGTTGGGGCAGATGTTGGACCAAGTGAGAATCGATTTGAAAAGTGAAAAGAACCAAGACCTGGTCTAATATGGCCAAGTTCGGTTGTGAAGAGCAGATCGTGAGGGGAGGCGCTGCGTGTTGACCGATAAGAGGTCAAGTCTTGTAGGCTTTCGAAGGGGCTCAAGATGGAGTATAGCTTGAATAGAAAAAATTGGAGTGGAGCTACCGCTGTGGTTGGTCTTGCTCTGTTTGAGTTGGAAAACTAAACAATTGCAGGTTTTCATTTTTGTTTAACCATAATTAGGCTATAGAAACCCAATGTAGGCTTTCATTAATAGCCTAATATTGTTTATCATATACAAATGTGCAACATAAAAAGGAGATAGAAAATCTGCTATTTAACTAGACCATTTAATACAGCTGAGTATTTTGAAAATAAAATATACTGACCACAACGACGCTAAACGATAGAAGGTTCACCTTAACCAGGACTTCCTTTCTCCTCCTTCCTCTCCGTTACACAGCGCGCGCATTGGCGCAATTAGGCACTTTTCTGCGCTTTTCGGCGCTTTCCGGCACTTTTAGGTGCTTTATGGCGCTTTTCGGTGCTTCGGCGAGATCGACCCTCACTACCTCTGAAATCAACCGGTAGATCGCAATCCACGTATTGGGCACCCCTGGCATAGTTTATCACATTTTGTAAAAGTGGTAAACACTGTAATTTACTGAATTTGTGCCATCATGTTGGCGTAACATGTGTATTACAAGGTGTGCAATTCTGCTTGTGGGGGAGGGAGTCCTTGTCAATTACCAGTAGCACTCTAGAGTCATCCATCCCCCACTGGGGATGGTGTCTTTACAGTCCGGAATTGGGCAGTTGACTTTTAAAGTTATTCTATCATTTTACATTGAATAATTTTTGGGTTATTTTGACATTTTAGAGAGCCACCATCATCACCAGAACCAGGACCAAGTTCTCCAAAAATGCCTCGATTGGAGACTTCAGGAAGAGGCTGAGGAAGAGTCTGAGGAAGAGGCTGTTTGGTGGGGCTACTACGAGGTTCTCCATAAAACAAAGAAGTGGTATCACTTTGTGGACATATCTATTGTGAACGCTTATATTCTGTACAAAAAAACAGTGTAATCTGAAGGGAAGAAAGCCACTCCAGCAAAAGGCCTTTCGAGAGACTCTAGTCCTAGAGCTGGCAGATGCAGGAACAGCTCCACCGTAGGACGAACAAAACAAGAAGACACAACATATACTGCATATATAAGCAGTGCTTGTGACCGGGCTCAGGGCGGTGCTGGTGACCGGGCTCAGGGCGGTGACCGGGCTCAGGGCAGTGCTGGTGACCGGGCTCAGAGCAGTGACCGGGCTCAGGGCAGTGACCGGGCTCAGGGCAGTGCTGGTGACCGGGCTCAGGGCGGTGACCGGGCTCAGGGCAGTGCTGGTGACCGGGCTCAGGGCAGTGACCGGGCTCAGGGCAGTGCTGGTGACCGGGCTCAGGGCAGTGACCGGGCTCAGGGCAGTGCTGGTGACCTGAAATGCTCCGCCTGGGACAATCGACACACAGTGACATCGATTATGTGTAAATAGTTTGCAGTGTATATTTTTTAAAATATCTAGATGGTGTGAACTGTTTGTGCAGTGTTTGTTTTGGAATTTCTAAATACTTAACGTCTGGATACAAGTTGAATTTACAAAAAACTGAAATGTTCTCTCACTGGCGACCTCCTCTGTCCTTTAGAAAAACGTACCCATTTAAAAGGCAAATGGAATCCCTTAAATATTTAGGGGTGGTCCTCCATAAAGAACTATGGTCTCAACAATCTTAGAGAAAAACTATACAGTGAACCCTCGTTTATCGCAGGGGTTACGTTCCAAAACGAACCCGCAATAGGCGAAATCCGCGAAGTAGAAACCTTTGTAAATTTTTGAAGATTTCTCTATCTATTCTAGACTCTCCCAATTTCCATCCCCAATTTGATGAGTGGAATATAACAATCTCAAGACAAGGCAAGGCTAGAAACCTCAAATCCGATTTAGAACTATATTATACTATTATACTGAACTAAAGGAAAAAGGAGGTTTACCTTGTCTGAAAAATGACTTTATTTTTCGGCTAATCAAAACATACAAACTAAATCTTTTTTCTTTTATTCTCCAAACTTTATCGGGTTTACATAAAAAGTCTACAATAACAATAGTTTGTATAGTATAGTGTAAATTGTAAAAAATAAAACTCAAAATTAAATTAAACTTACCCCTCACCAATCCTCAGTAGCCTGGTTGTGGCCACATCTAGGGCCGGCAGGATCAACCCCGGTGTAAATCTTTGCCAGTCTCTCTGGAGGCGGTGTAGTATTTTAAACTGAATTAATCCATGACGTATGTATACGAGTCAGGCAGGATCCCCTCTCCTCATCGAACAGACCGTCCCCAATGTCTTATTTTCCCAGGTCTTTTTTGTTTCTTCCCATTGAACAGGTATCATGTCTTGTATCAACTTGTATAAGGCAGGGATACATTTCTTGATCAAGATCTAGAATGGCATCCACTTAGTTTTTAGATGGTAAGGGGAGTTAAGGGAATTACAGGTATATTATAATTCCTTACTAAAGCATCATATGCACAAAAACCTGAAAACAAATTATGACAAACCTCAACCCTGTATTATGCCAAGTTTTAAATGTGCTATCTGAAACAGATGGCAAGTAAAATGGATTGGAGGCTATGGGGAAGAATCTGCTAACTTGTTGAAGTGAGAAATGTTTTCCAAATTGGAGCCATATCCGAAGAGATGTTCTTACAATTGGATACATTTTTGGTTGCTTCATATTCTGAGGTAGAGGAGAGGTTAACAAGGGCATTGGATTAGACATCCAACTCCATTTGTGCCCAGACTTCACCCTCGTTTTTCTCATATACATATTTCCAGAGCAATACTTTGACAATATTAGTTGCCCAATATTATGAAATGAAACTGGGCAACCCTAGTCCAGCTGCTTTTTTTGGTACCTGCAAATTAGTATTTTTAATTCTAGGATTTGAATTAATCCAGATAATTGTATCTAGTTTTTTTTTTTAAATCTGACTTAGTTAGAAAAATAGGAATACTTTGAAAAACGTTTTGGCAGAAAAGCCATTTTAACAATGATTAGTCTGCCTGCCAGTGAAGTTGGTAATGTGGTCTTTATTTTTTTTTTATATCTAGTGACGTTTGTTCCAAATAATGTGTCAAAGCTACAAGTACATAATTCAGCCATTGTGCAGGCTAAATTAATTCCTATATGTTTAGATATGTTTCCTTTGGGTTTCCTTTTCTATTTGAAAGGGAAAGGTGGAAAAATCCAAATAAAATGTATTAATCGGAAACTGCAAACTCTTTGAACAATTCAGTTTATACTCTGACACCTGTCTAAAATTATCTAAGATAATAAGCAGTCTGGGTAATGATGTAGCTGGGTTATATATATACAGCAACAAATCGTCCGCGTATAGTGATACTATATGCCTCATACCACCCCTTAATATTCCAGCCACCTGTTGGTCTGCTCTAAGGGATATAACTAAAGATTTGATTGCCAGACGACAGGGACACAGACTGAAGCCCTGTCTGCATCCTCTGCCTAGTTAAAATAAAACTAGTTAAAAAAAGTCTGAAATTAGACTGATTGTCCACGCTTGCAGCAACAAGAGAGATATAGGGCCAAATTTTGCCTCCAGAAATAGCGCTAACGTGAGCCTTTCCCAGGGGGCGGGGCCAGGGGATTACTTTGCTCACTTGCCGACCTTAACGCTGGCGTCAAGGGGCTGACTTGACCGCTGGAGGCTGGATTGAGATGGTGCCAGTCCATATATGGTGATAATGTTTGAACCAATGACTGATAACTGTGGCATTTAAGAGCCCCGCCTGTTGGAGATGTTTGTCATGCCTCATATCCAGACAAAGAAAGAAGAGCACTATAACGGGTGGATTTCCCATTTTTCAATGAGTCATCAAATATTGAAATGCAGCCTCAGAGCGTTGTTTCTGTATTATTCACCTATATAGGTTTTGCACAACACGGCGTATGTCCTCAAGATGGGCTTGTGCCAATTTAATCGGACCCGAGAGCTAGATGCGACGCTGCGTGGTCTAATGTTAGTCTACTCAACGATCATCAGTTTAAAAACAAAAATGTTAAAAGATACTCAAACCTGTGTAGAGCATAATGATAATGGTGATACCGCCCCTCTCATCCTTTGAGATGCAGCGAAGGCAGTCTTGAAGGGCAGGGTAATTGCATTTGCCTAAGCTAAAAATAAACAAAAGCAAGAAAAACTAAATGATCTATAGACCAAATTAAAACTTTTGGAAGCTTAACATGCAGAAATGGGGATCCTCAAATGCTACAGGAAATTAAAGAGAAAAGAGGCAAGGCCTCCAAAGTAAACTAAAAAAACAACTAAAAAAATATTTTTTTCCAAACAACAATACTATGGAAGTAGTTAAAAATGCTCTAAATCCCTATCCTGAAGCTTAGAAAACAACAGGCATAGAGAACATTTTTTTAAAATGAGACTTTAAATGAGACTTCACTCATATACCACAAAGCATTGAAGAAGAAAGACAATCTTTTCTAGATACTCTTAATTTACCCATTATGACCGAGGAGCAAAACAAAAAATTAGGGGCTGAAATAACTGACTCTGAAATCCAAAGCAAAAGACAGCATAAGACAAACAACAATAAATCTCCAGGTAGTGATGGGTTCAACTCTGAGTGGTATAAAGCTTTAAAAAAGCACTCACTCACCTGCTTTAGTCAACTTTTAACTGGGCCATTAAAAAAGCTCAGATCCCTCCAAATTGGAAGGAAGCCATCCTATTATTGATACCTAAAGAGGGGAAGGATCTTGACTGTGCCTCATACAGACCAATCTCAATTCTGAATGTGGACTATCGTATATATAGCTAAATCATGTCCTAAAGAATTGAATAAATACTCCCACATTTTATTCATAATGATCAGGCAGGATTTATTAACAAACGACAAACACAATCTAATATACGACTATTCTATGATTTTGTATACACAGTAGTTATATAAAGGCTGAAATAATACATTTAGATGCTGAAAAAGCTTTTGCCTATTTTAAAGTATTACATACATTTTAAATAGATGATCTAATCAGAAAAAAAAAAAAACATTGGGACTCTTTACAATAGTCCAACATCAAGAAAAAAAAAATGTGATTTGACGGACCCACTGACTTTGGAAAGAGACAGGGTTGTACCTGGTCCCTCTTCCTGTTTACTTTGTATTTGAAACCATTGGCACAATTGTTTCTGACTGACTGTCAGAAACAATTTGCGGGATGGAACATAAAATTGCTTGCTATGCAGATGATATTTTATTGTTTTTGACCAAACCAGAGATTTCTATACCTAAAGTGATGCATATCCTTGATGATATTGGCCCAATATCTGGATACAAACTGAACGTACAAAAACTGAAATGTTATCCTGCTGGCAACCCCCATTAACATTTCGAGCAAATTACACATTTAAATGGAAAACAGAATCCTCAAATATTTAGGTGTGGTTCTCCATTAGAGAAAAAATATATACTTTTTTCCTCTATAAAGACAGACCTTGAAAATGGAACCTTATACCATATTTAGGATTGATTGAATCCAATCCAACAAAATCAAGGTCTTGCCCAGATTTCTCTACCTATTTCAGACTGCCAATTCCTATCCCAAACCAGCTGTTTGATGAATGGAATAAATCAATCTCTAGATTTATATGGCATGGTAAAAGACCCCATATCCGATTTAAGACCCTACAACTACCAAAAGAAAAAGGTGGTTGGGGCCTACCTTGCCTGAAAAATGACTTTATTTCAGCTCAAATCAGAGCATTGCTGTACTGGTGTGAACCAGAATACGAGGCACAGTGGAAAAATATTAATTGCAGTGTTGTAACTGGGTTTCCTGTTCAGGCCTTATTAGCAGATGGCAAACGGCTGAATAACGGCTGAAAGTTGAGAACACATGGGTAAAATCTGTGGTTATGACATGGAATCCCCCATCTGTGAGTCCCCGTCGCATACCGCCCTACTATCAACGTCCCCATTCCTAGGGGCACTGACAAGCGCGAGCGCTCCATTCTCTACCAGGGAGGTAGAATGATCTGCAATAACTTCAATGACCTGGACTGCATTTCATCTTCCTGCAGGCTCCTCCACGTCTGCTCCTTCTGCGGCGACGCCCAAGCTAGGAACGCATATCCACACAACCCTATCAGCCTCAACAAGAGTGCCTCAACATACGTCACCACAAGGTAAACGCTCTGTCCATCGCCCTTGGCGACCACACTGACCGAGCATCCGTCAATTTTCTTTGCGACTGTTTTACTACAACCTTCACCCTGGCAAAATTCAGCAGAAAACATCGTATTCGTGTAAGAACGTTCAATCCGCACTCATGGATCAAACTGCCATGGATAATCTCTTGGCCAAGGAGGTCGCGGAAGGGTTTATGATCGGCCCGTTCTCACGTCCTCCCTTCAAGATGTTTAACATTAGTCCCATGTCGCCACGTGCAAGTATTCCAGTAAGGTAATTATCGACCTGTCTTCACATCACAGGACTAACGTCCCCAGTTTTAACACTCATTCCTGCCCCCGATTTCTCCATACAATATGCAACCATCAAACGCGCCATGTCTCTCATTCGCCTGGCGGAACGTAGAGCCTGGCTGTCCAAATCCGAGATTACCAATGCCTTCAAGGTCTTACCCATTTGCCCCAACTTCTGGTGCTTCTTCAGAGTCTTCTGGGAAGGATCGTACAACTTTGCAGTGCGACTCACTTTCGGCTGTCACAGCAGCCCCAAGATCTTTGACTCCCTGTCAGAGGCCTTGTGCTGGATTCTCGTCAACAACTTCAAACGTCTGAATGCCAAATCCGCTTCAGTTACGTCTCTTCACGACACGACGGCCCTCAACTCTGCATGCAGGACAGAAATGCCCTATCTAGATTCTTGGAATGGCATTTCCTTCTTAGACGATGACTTCTTGTCCCTTCCCGAGGACATTCAGTTGTTCACCAACGCAGCCCCTTCCATCGGGTTTGGGGGCTCCTACCAAGGGAGGTGGTTCACTTCCATGTGGCCCACGTGTCCTCCTTCTCGTGCTCGAGCACCTGTTTTACGACTTGTTTGAACTTTACCCCACCGTAATAGCAGCTATTCTTTGGGGGCACGAGTGGTCAAGGAGGTGCATCCTCATTCACTCAAACAGCTCCGCCACGTAGATATCATTAACAAGGGTAGGTCCCGTTCCCCAGCTATCTCGCAGTTCCTGTAATAACTCATCCTTGAGTCCGCTCAAAACCAGTTTGCTCACATTCCAGGCAATTCTAACTCAATAGCTGACTCTCTCTCTCGACTCGATTTTCAGAAATTCAGACGCTTGGCACCAAACTCCAACATCTACCCTATCCAGGTTCTTCTATTTTCAGCAATGGTCTTCACCTAGGTGATCCTGCGATCCTAAATCTCACAGCCGCACGGTCGTGTGAAGCCATCTTCAATGCTCTTTCTCCCATTTCCCGACTGGAACCGTTTCAAAAACTTCCCATTGGCTTCCCCTTGGTTCTTCTGACTTCTCCTCCATCTGTAGCTTCAGTTATTTCTGTCACCACTCCCGGAGAATACGCGTCTCCTCCATCTAATCTTATCTCGCCGGAGTCAATTTCCTTTACAAATTTGCGTCCGACAGTGACCTTCCGTCGTTATATCACAGCCACTTTACCATGCTGCTTAAAGGACTGAAGAAGTCCGAACCTCGTCCCCCAACGCGGCGTCTTCCCTACTCCATCTTTGCATCCACACCATACATTCCGGATAGTAGATGTTACCCTAGAATGCATGTTCCTGCTGGCCTTCTTCGCCTTCCTCTGCTCAGAATTTGCTCTTACCTCCTCCAAGTTTGACCACTCTATCCACCCGAGGTTGTCAGACCTCTCCATTCATTCCAGCGACCTGCTAATCTTCACTCTCCGCCGGAGTAAGACTAATCAGTTGGAACACTTTCCCCATCCACCTCTTCTGGCCCGTCTCCACGTTAAGCCCTCACATACCCCTGGCACGATCGATCTCTTTTTGAGCCTCCATCAACACTGCAGGCAACAACCCACTCTTTTTTGCAGAAACCGGCAAGATGGCTACCAGATTCTGGTTCACCTGAAAGGAATCCTCCGTCGATCCTGCTCATCTCCTCTTTCGTTCTCCACCCACTTATTCCGCATCGGCGCAGCTACTTCTGTGGCCAGAGCCAGCATCCCTGTCAACGCTATTCATGTCCTTGGTCACTGGACCTCTCGCGCCTACCTCTCCTACATTCGCCACTATCTCTCCGACCTTCACAGAGGTCATCCCTTCTTGTGTTTATCTAATTCTAGTCCCGAATCGGCTGGAACGACCATCTGAGACGGAGGCCCCATCCTGAGTCTCAAAACCCAGCCTCATCACTCTCCCACTCTCGTCACCATTTATTATTTCAATAAATGTATTTATTCAATTTATTTTGAAAGGTATTTTTGTATTTATTTAGTGTCTGTATAGTCCAGATAATGATAACAGATATATGATAACAGATATACATCCCTGATTATAGATTATAGTCAATTAATCATTGCAGCCCTACTTTAAATTCAGAATCAATAATCTGCCCAGAAAGCAGTAAAAAAGGTGCAATGTGGTGTAAGCTTTATCATTTTTAGATTGATCAGAATAAAAGAATGTGTTTGCACAAAGAACCTGGGTAGAGCCATCTAAGTCAGAAGCTTGTGTATGAAGGCCTTTATTTTCATTTTTCACACGGCATATTGCTTTGAAAACATGACATGGCCAAATCTGTTTGTGATCCAATCTGAAGAATCTTACCCATGTTTGGATACAAAGCAGATAGGACCACAGACCCAAAATAACAGCAGCATTATTATTTGTGTTTGTGAAAGGCAGAGGAGTGTAGATGTGAGAAAGAGTCCACGTGAGACAAGTAATGATTCCGCTCAAAGCCCCTCAGAGCACCACACTTTATTGAATTCCCTCCTATTGCTAGCTCATCTGCTGTGGCAATAATAGAGACCATGTTTTAGTTGATTAGCTACCTGCCGCGCAACACTTTGACGGAACGCTAAGGTAAAATGCTTATTGGGGCTCCGGAAGATTATTACTGAGGAAAAAAAGTGCTGAGCATATGAGCTGCTCCAAGATAGAAACACAACACAATATTTATCTATATTTGTGTGCAGAGGATACCCAGCCACAGGGAAGAAAATACGAATATGAATGAATGAATTAATGAAAAGGTTTGTAAAAAAGACATTTTCTAGTCTATTACTTGTGTGCTTGGAACTGAACTCTCCCTGCCTTCAAACATTAAGCCCTCATATCCCACTATGGTCATTTTATTTAATCGTTTTATACCTGAAAATCATCTTAGAAATACTCATTCTAGAGGCTTTCATGGAGCTTTAACCATATTTTAAACACACAAATATTTCACGTTATTTGTTCCAAAATTCACGTTATTCACGTTATTCCAAAAATCAAGTAGTAAATAGAGTCAAACGTGGATACAAAAAAAATTGTGAGTTCTCGAAAACAATTCAAATTCAGCCAAAAAGACACCAAACACATGTGCAATAAAAGATGGTCAATTACATTTTTCACACAGTTTTGGATTTGGTTTGGGTGAATTTTCAACACCATAAGTCGTTCATCTAGAGCAGAGATGAACGGCTCTTCATCTGCCTGGATGAACTAGATGTTCCACTCTCCTCTTGAGTAGTTCTGACTCCAGAGGCATCCGACGCTCAAACGCACCACGTCCGACACTCAAAACACAGGATTTGTGCTGCAAAAACGCAGGATTTGCGCCCAAGACGTGCGTCCACATAGACTTTGAATGTAAACTTGACGCTTCGATGCGGCGGTCTGAACGCCCCTTTCGGACAGCAGTGAAGGAGGAGGGGTAGGCACAGGCATGCACACCACCAGAAAAAGGACTAACAGTTGGGACTTCTCTTTCCTTGGAAAATTGTCTATAAAACAAGTAATCTTCCACGGTAGGCTCCTCTGCACGAGGATGGGCTTTTATTTCATTCTAAACTCCTTCATGTTCCATCAGCACTTCAGACCGAGGCGTTCAGACCATGCTGTCAGAAACAGGGTGAACTGGAAAAGGTGGACTGGAGTAGTCAGACTGAATACGCGGAATGGAGTTGACTTTGTACCGGATTGGGGGTGCAGTCAAACAGGCATCAAGTCCGATAGGAAGAATTCGCGGTCTGGGGTGGCCAGGGGATGGCCAGAGGTCTATGAAGTGGCCAGTTCTACCGATACTACACTGAGATGATCCCATCACTCCCCAGTGATTTAGTGTTCTTCCGTCTCTTAAATGCACCTTAAAACTGTTATTTCAGCTCCTAATTTGTTATTTTGCTCTTCTGTCATGACAGGTAAATTGAGAGTATAAAACATATATATATATATATATTTCATCCTCTCTATCTCCTGATGTTTTGGAGACCATTCCAAACCCACAATCTCCACAACTGCACAAAGCTATTTCCTCTTAGACTGAGCAATCTCCTCTTGAGTTGTTTCTCCAGTGCGATTTAGTTTTGATTCAATTTCCCATCCCCAAAGTTCACTCCAAATAAGACCCCATTACTGCAATATCTTACAATGATGCTCAATATAGTGCAGGTTTTTTTTTTTATGTGGAAGAAGGTAGTGGGAAAGTTAAAGTGGAGTGAACTAAAACTGGTGTGGTTAGCTTTCTGTATTGCTTCTCTGGTCGGCTGAATTGTGGTGACCTCGAGCCATTCTTGAACAAATAATATTGGCTTTGTGTGTGCATTACTTTCTGTTGACATTTGCAAAGCGCCGCAGCTCCTGGCCATGGGAGATAGATGAGCAGCCTAAATGTCTCAGTATCTCGCAGACCCTTTCATGTAGCAGCAGAGTGTGCGTGTGCACGTGTGGAGACGAGTAGAGGGAATGCCATGTGATTGGTGCTCAGTGCAGATCCGGCAGAGTTTTGTTTCTGACAGCCCAAGGTAAAGGTTATTGTGGTGCTTTCCTTGGCAGCTGACTGCTGTGTGCCGCATGGAGACAAACACAGCCCCCTCCTCTGCCCTAATGCTCACTTCCATTTATCATGCACACAAACGCAGCCACGATTGTATATGTATTTATGGCAGTAAGGGGCAGAGTCAGAGGGAAGCCCATCTGTCCAGGAGGTCAGGCATTTTTCAGAATTTCAATGCCATATTACTGTGACGTGCAAGCCAATTTTAGCCTTAAATAATGGAATGATAGCTAAAGAATGTTATTCTAATCTGATGCTAGAGTTAATAATAATAATAATAATAGTTGTATTTATCTATTCCCTTTGGTCCGCCATCTACAAATAGAGAACTATCAAGCTCAGGTGAAATATAAAAAGAAAGCAATAACATTAGTTCAAGTCAGAGTCCGGCCATTGGGTTGGATTGGTCAGCTTGTTCTTCAAAACTAAACTGAGTCCCCAAATCTATTTTCTTTATATATTGGCTTCAGCACTGAAAGCAATCGTCAAAGCCCATTAAATACTACAGGTTCTAATGTCTGTCAGTCCATACCTCCCAACAACACCTTTACTCCTACTTATACTTACCATAGAAAATCAAGGTAGAATTTGAGTTTAGTTTTTTTATTATTGTTTAAAAAATATATATATATTTAAATATACAAACTAGAACTTGAACACAACTAGAACACAGATCGAGACATAGAGAGCAACACACAAATGGCAAAAGCGGTTCTAAATTTGTAGGCGGTGTATTTGTCCCATTTGGTCCAAAGTCCAACAAATTAGTCAATTTTTAATTTAGTCCAAATGTAATCTTCTTAATTTTTCGAATATCAATTATAATGTCGATCCAGTCCTTAATCGTTGGTTGGGTTTGTGTCATCCTTGTCTTAGCTATGGCTTTTTTCCTGCCGCCAGAAGAATGGTGAGAATTGAGAGTTTTACCAATTTCCCTGTGAATAATGTGCACTTTGACAACGTTCCCTATACAAACCATATATAGGGAAATATTTCCAGACTTAATGCCTGGAACATACTTCAGGATAGTTTGGCCAATCCTGAGCTGCTCTGTCATATTGTAACAATAAAACGTCACTGATTCTACAACAGCCTACAAAGCAGAGGGTCAGGGGTTGACAGAATGAAGGACACAGAGGTACAGGATACAAACAAGGGAAAAAGAAAAAAACACTATCATTACTTAATTACTTGCCTCTAATTAAAGGGCCTAGATCATGCAAAATCTAGTTGTCAGAGCGTTTAACTTTCTTAGAGTGATATTGGTGCCCAAAGTGTTTATTGATTGATTCCTGCAGTCTTTAGCTGGAGAATAGTCTCTATCCTTCCCCTCGTATGAGCAGACGAATGGGGGCTACTGCCGCGGCACGCTTCCCTGTTTCAGCCCATCCTCCAGGAAGCTCTCTGTACCTTTTCTCCGCACATTCAGGACACCCATTCCACAAAACATCATTAATAATCCAAGTTGAAGCATTCTGTTTTGTTTTTATGAGAAAATTGCAAGAGAAGCTCTTCATGTCATGTATGTCAGTTTTAATTAAATCTACACTTAGGATTGATGAAGCTGCTGCAGAATAGCTACAGTGAACACAACACTGCTATTGGTGCAATATATTCTTCTCTGGTTCTATTTGCATTTAAACTGGAAGTCATCACACTTTTTCATATCAAAGCAAGTTGAACGAATTAACTGGAAAGATCTTGGTTCGTCTGTATCAAATCAAACATGTCAGTTTATGGAATATATATCTCAAAGGAAGAAAGAAAAAGAAACAGTACAGATTAAACATTGATCACCTGAGGGTAGAAAAGTTGTAATGTTTGTTCTGAACATTACAAAGGAGATGCTTTCCCCATTTAAGACAAGGACAACAACTCAATGTTTATGATTGATTCCATCAATGTGGGAAAAATTATTTGCTATGATTCCTGGATGTGCATGTGAACGAGTGGGATTGGCAAGGCAGTCAATCAAAAGTTTGTAGGATTTTCACTACAATCACTGAATATATTGTTCAATAGTAGTGTGAATAGAAATAAAATCTGTTCAGAAGAATCAAGTCTGTTCAGAAGAATTACACATGACACACTGTTCTCTGCATTTCACTCATTCTTAATGGAAACATTCAGCAAAATTGACTTTATGTTAGGATGTTTTCCAATAATCATGCCCTCAACTGAAGTTGTATTTAGAGTAATTTATTACTGTTTGACTAATCTTCATTATTCTTCAGTTAAGGTGACATTGCTCTTAGTATACCCGTGTAGTCCTAAAAATGTCACGTTAGACTGAACTGACTAAAGGTGTGTTCAGACTGCGTCAAAGCATCCAGGCTATATGGACTCTTGTTCTGGGCATCCAGCGTTTTGGCGGCGTTTTTTGAAGCACAAATCTTGCGTTTTGATCATCAAGCATAGCGTGTACAGGCGTTTGAGAGTGGGATGCCCTCGATGCTCTGGCATCCCACTCTGGCCAAGGCAGCCAGAGCATCCATTGCTGAAAAGTTGGACAAAATTTAACTTTTTGCAGCCGATGCGTTGCAGCAACCAATCAAAGATTACGCTCCAGTGATGTACATTTCATTATCCAGAAAAAGGAACAAAAAACAAACCCTGCACTGGTAAAACATCATCCAGATGCAGCTCTTGTAGCAAATGATGATGTTCACTAGACTGTGCTCACCTCTGAAGGAGGTCCCTGGTTAGGTACCGGGGAACATAGTTATCGGGAAATATAGGTACGCACCCCTCTGAAGTATCTGGTGGACCCAGACAAGTCGCTGAACCGATCACCTCCGTTTCTGTGTAAAATAAATACACCAAAGCCTCTCTCAATCTGGTCTGTCATTGGACGAAGAGAAGAGCAACACCGGGAAACACAACAACTCCTCCATTGCGCGAGTTAATTTTTGTGTCCTGTACAGGCGTCCAAAGCATCTGCTTTCAAATGTACAGGCGTCCAACTCAAGAATTTGGACGCAGCGGTGTGAATGCAGCTTAAAGCATTAAGTCAATAAATAGCGACAAATAAATATGTATGTATATTTATTTGTATGTTTTTTAAAAGTCTTGAATTGACACATAAACATAGCTGTTTTGTCATTTAAAATATCTTATACAAATTTTATTGCATAATGTTGATGAGTGTGATACCCGATCAGTAAAGAATGGCCGTGGGGCCGAGATCATCTGTGGAGCAGGGGGGTGGCTTTGGGGGGATCAAGCCTTGGATGTTTTTCTAAGTCTTAAAAGGGGGATTTTTTTAGTTTGCAGAATATAACACCTATTGCACCTCTAGGGCTCTGTGTTGCAGCTCAGAGGGCAAGAGGAAAGAGGAAAAAAAACGTCCAGAATGCCCTCTCAGCCTGTGGATACCCGGCTTGAACTCTCAACAGGGTGAAGAGAACCAGAGTTTCTATCCCTTATTTCTCGGGACTGTTGGAACAATTTTATGACGACACGAAATCCCTGTTTATTTTAAACCAGGCAACCCTAAGAAAAAAGATGCTGACACAAAAACAGAGCAATGTAGTTTATTCTATCCAATGCAGTGAAGAAAATTGTAAAGAGCGGTACATAGGAGAGACTAAACAACCACTGCACAAGAGGCTTTATCAGCACAGAAGACATGCAAGTTCAGGACCACAGAGCACCGTGCATCTTCATCTTAAAGCCACAAACCCCTCTATCGAAGACAGTGAGGCGAAAATTCTATGCAGGGAAAAAATATGGTACGAAAGAGGAGTTAAAGAGGCAATCTTTGTTAAAAAAGAAAAACCTTCAACCTTCCGGTTGTTTATAATGGAATTTTGAATCCCAGGAGAGGTAGACGCCCAGGGCATTCGGATGCTTATCAGTTACTCAAGGAGGAGAGAGAGTAAGCCATCAGGAGGTTGATGGCCCATTAAAGGGCTGACAGGAAACAAAGAGGCTAGTTTGATAGTAACAAAGAGGGTTTCTGGTGAAACCAAAAACACCTTTTATCAAGAGGTCTATTCAGAGTAGGATAAATATCTAAGTTCCCAGTCTTGATTCGCAGATTGAGAATGGCAGATTGGATGAGTGTCGAAACGTTAAGTTTTTCCTAAAAACACAGTACAACTGAATCTTTTTCTACAAGTCAGTGTTTAGAACAATATAGGATTGAGCAGCTCGTTGTGTCCGCAAGCTGGGCACTGGTGGTGGCAGCGTAGGTCCCACCCAGGACCATCGTCGGATCATGGTCGTCCCGGTATCCACACAGCGGAGATAGTCTTTGCTCCAGCTCAGCAACCCGCTGGCTCAGGCCCACGCAAATCTCACAGCCAGATAAGGAGGTGAGCGACGGCATCCTATCTGGTTGTAGCTGGTCAGTGTCCCAGTAGTTTAGCTCTTTGAAATGGCCTGTTGCTGGTTGTGTGTAAAGACGCCGCTCAGCAAATGAAGGCAATTTTCAGATGCTGAAAGAAACATGGTCAGGAGTTATCACAGGCATCCCTATGATGGTGACTATGGATGAAATAAAGAAGAATTTAACTGGAGCTAAGGTTGAGGATGTCATGCGATTGAAAACAACTCGGTTTGGAGAAAGATTTGACAACCTCATTGGATTCATGAGCTATGAAGTATGGCCATATGTTCCACCACCCCTACATTGCTTCAAGTGCCAGCATTTTGATCATGTAGCAGCAGTCTGCAAAGAGAAGCAAAGATGTGGAAAATGTGCAAGAGATCACGAGTATGGGAAATGTGATGAAGGAGCAAAACTGAAATGCTGTAACTGTGGGGGAGGAAATAGCTCTGCCTACAGGGGATGTGAAGTTAGCAAAAGGGCTGCTGAGGTGCAAAAAATTCAAGTCTCTCAAGGTATATCCTATGCAGATGCAGCCAAGAAAGTGTCAAGTAAAGAGGTGAAAGTAGATAGAGTGAGAAATGCCAGTGTTACTCACAACCATGGTGAAGCTTCCAAGTGTGAAACTTCCGAGGGTGAAGCTTCCAGGTCTATTTAGGATAGCTTGGTGTTGAATAGGAAGGATTTTGTACTATTTATGGGGGGTGTTATTAATTGTGCTGCTCAAACTTGAAAGAGAACTTAAAGGATCAGGATCATTGTTAAAGCTGCAGAAAAGTATCTTGGAACAAAATATCTTGACTTCAGTGTAATGAGCCAACACTAGATACTTTAAATTGTATTGACAAGGATGTTCAAGGGAAATCAATTTGGTGTGGAGAGTTTAATACACAGAGCACTTTGTGGGGTGGTAAAAGTACAGATACAATTGGGTTGGTGGTAGAAGATGTTAGTGATCAAAGGAAAAACTAAAAAGGCACTGCAGCTCATTGTTCGAGTGCTCATTGATAAGCATTCTGATGATACCGATGGATCTAAAGATCCTGAGAGTGGGCGAACAGAAGCTGCTTTATTCAAACCTGACCTTGAGATAGTGGTTAAGGAGAGGCGAACAGACCGTCTTTCTATTTTCACCACAGAACTCATAGCAATACGATTAGCGATAGAATGGGCTGAAACTACTTTGCATTGTCACAACATTCTGACTGGAAAATCCAATTGTTCTATATAGCATCTTCTATTTGGTACTATCTCTGTCCAGGAAGGATGTGAAGGTCTATTTTGTCTGGGTTCCTGCCCATGTCAGGGTAAAAAAAAATCCCTAACTGCCATTAATTGATGTGATAGTGAAGTCAAGCCTATTATCAAGAGTCAAGTATATAAACTGGCAGAATTATTGCAATCTTTGTGATACTGTATCAGATACAAATTAGTGTGGGTTCTTACAGATCCATGGGCAGGAACATGGGGGAAGAGAGAGCCTTTGCTCGCATGAGAATAGGCCACAATGAACTCAGAAGAACCACAAGAACCAGACACCGTTGACCATGTGCTCATTCACTGTGCAGCATGAACGAGAGAGAACTGAATTAGTTTGATGGTTACAAAATAATTAACAGGAATTAAATCTGCTGAATTCCAGTCACAAAAATCATGTAAATCTATAGTTACTTTCTTATATAACACAAGATCAATTGGAAGATTATAGAGTTAAGAGAGTCTTTGTGTTACACTACAATCCCCTTTTGGTATCATGGTTTCCGTTGAGCTCCTGTCCAAATTCAATTCAGTAGGTGGGGGTAAATTCACCTTTTCAGTTGGCTGCCAACCGCCATTAAAGCAACACACAACAGCTTTGACGAGAAATCCCGAAAAATACCAAGGAATACCAAAAGTGATTGCAGGAATTACACAAAAAATATCTACAAAAAACAAACTTGAATGAGGAAAATCAGATGGTAGCTGCTCAAATTCAATATGGGCTCACTATTTTTACTTTAAGCTTAGTGAGAATAAACTATTCATATATTGAATCAAATTAGTGAATTCTGTTTGTATTCACACAGTGTCCAGCTCTTTAATCTCTAGTTTAGTCATTAGTGTGGATACAGTCAAAGCTTACAGCAGCCTCACTCTGTGATGCTTTATTACACTGCAGTGACACATGACCTTTATACCTGTGACTCCTGATCTGTCCAAGTTTGCACAAGTTTGGTTGTTTTCCTCACAGAGAATCATCACAGCAGTGTTTTCTTGTTGTTAGCTCCACATTAGCAGCACCACTTTTATTAAGCTCGAACGTCCACAAATCTCTCCATTCTTTCTTCCACATGATTATCAAAGCCACACGTTTCTTTCCTCGCTCAAATCTCTGCTCAAGTATGTAAAGTGCGCGATGGGTTAGCATGTATGAATGATGGGAAACTACAGGGTTTAATGTCCAGAATAAATCGGCTTTGTTCACTCATGTAGCAATGACTCATAGTCAGAGTCATATCAAGGGTAAGTGTTTGACCGAGAGTACAAATGGAAGTGGTCACTTCCCAATGTTGAAGCGTTTTAGTCACTAGGGAGGAGAAGCCTCCACAATATTCTAATTATTGAAAGGCAGATTGGGAAAACTTTAAGATATGTGATAAACATATGGAGGATGTTAATGATAGTGAAACCATTTGTAACCCCCATTAATTGGGGCATTGTCTTTATTTATTATTTATCTTTTATTTTCAATTGCCACAGTAAAAGTTGTTCACTTGTTCAAATATAGAAGTTTTGGGTGCAGTTACAGTTATCCGCCAGCAGATGGCAATATATGCTCTATTGTTTTTGTTCGGTTGCGCGAGTCAGTGAAATGCGGGAATGGAAAGAAACGTGGCAGGTAAAGAACACGTTGTGATTCTGGTCCGTTCTTATTAAGAAAATATATGTTGAAACTGTGTTTTTCTTTGTCAAAACTTTAGCTCACGGGTAAACAGATGTAATTCATCCCTGTTTTCTGCAAAGATCTTCGTCGGTGTGTCATTTTGGGTGTTTTGAATAGAGCAAATCTTGCTAGCTAACTGTAGCTTCCATGCTAATTCACTGAAAGGAATGGAAAAAAACAATCGGAGATTACTGTATTTTGGAACAATGTACCAGAATGTTGTTTTGTGTGTGTATAACGGTGGTTTGCTGTTAAATTTAGCATTTGGCCAATGCTTTTTACTTGTTGTAAACTAAGACGGTTATTGAGAGATTAATTCAAGCTTGTAAATGTGAATGTAAATTAGATATGAGATAGCCCTGCATATGGATTGTGACAGTAACGTATAATTCATAATATGTAGGTTTTTTTTTTTTTTTTTTACGAGAGATAATATTCAACTGAGGACCACATCACCCTGCCCGCTGCTTTTCCTCGACACTGAGGCCGAGGACAACCATACCATCCAGAACACTTCTCATCACAACGAGGCCCTTTTGGATTACAGATAAGAATACTGAGGAACTATATTGTCACAAACTATACCATATAGTAAAACTTGACTGACTGAACAAAAAGGAACTGTGAAAAGGAAGACACTACCTGTTTTAAAATGGTGGACACTTTATGTTATAAAAAGTTATACATGTGGAATGTTTTAATTTCATTATTTTTGGATTAAACAAATCCTGTTTTGGTAAACTCATGAGTTCTTTATGCTTACTATTCTCCTTTTAATAATCTAGAACAGTTGTAATTACTGCCATTGGTTACAACCACGTGTTACACATTGATGAGTTGAATAAGGGTTTGTGTGGCCCATGCTAGAATACAGATTTCCGGTTGTGCTGTCAGTCTGTGCCAGTTTTACATAGACAGGACAAGAATGTATCATATTTCAACATGATCACACATCTTACTTAGAATTCCATATTCTGCACTGTCAAGTAGTTTCCTGTTTAGCTTTGGCCACGTCTCACAGCGCCACAAACTTGGCCTTAGCGCTTCACCTTTTTGAGATGCGAAGGCCTTATGATTACAAGTTTGATTCAGGTACTATTTAGATTTTATTTTTTTTAAAAATACATTTGCGAGGTTTGGGTGCTGTCAGTTGCTTTCGTTGAATAGCAGACCTCTGTGAGCCAGGACCTGAGCATAGAGGTGCATTGCGCCATCATTTAAAGAACCAAGCAAACCGGTCTGGGGGATCAAGTTCAGTTATAACATGGCTGTTGTAAGTAATTTGCAGTTCATCAACTGACACAATAAAAAAGTCAAGGTGAAGAATGTTAATGTAAATCAATACTCATCTTGATATGTTTAACAAAAAAATTATTGTGAAATGAAAATTGTTTGGATCCATTCAGTAATATTTGTGTCCATGCTTGTGACCAGCAGACTGCTTAGAGCTGTTCTGGAGCACGGCGACAAAGATATCATCTACTTCTGTGCTAGATACACCAACCATGTCATGACCCTATTTTGAAACAAATATGAGTAATTATCTCCCAGTGGCTACCAACTCCACCAACAAATCCATGTGGACCAGCTTAAGTGACCTCTCAAACGTGGGTAATTTTGAACATCCATCTCCTGCTGACACACCACACACACTCACAACTCCTCCAGTTGTCTCATTACTCCACAGCTCATCCATTTTGTTTGAGTGTGAACATCTAATTGGCAAGGCTCCTCACTTGAGCCTATTCATCATGTTCTATTGGGCTGTTACTCTGGTTACTAGTTCAATGAGAAAAAAGCCAAATCTCTGAAAATGAAAGGTGTTTAACATATTTTACAAACTCCTCCTTGGGCGTTAGCCCTAACAAGCCTAAATTTGGTGAAACTGTATAGTCACTTCACATTTTATCAACCGTTCGTGCTGTCAATCTGCCCCGAAGCCCACACCATCAGTCCCTCTGACCACCACCACCCATTCACACACATACCTGATCCATACTAGCCTCCACTGGTGTTTCAGCAGTCTCCCATCCAAGTACTAACCAGGGCCTGCCCTGCTTAGCTCCAAAGACCTGATGGGATTGGGCATTGGCAAGTATGGTTATCCAATATTTTTTTTCAAAAGTGCTACGGTCTCGGAAAAGCCGCAAAAATAATTGAGAATTGTGTTATTCAAGGTTCCTATTGATGACAAAAATATCATATTTTTTCCAAATCCAAAAGGTCAATGGGACCCATGTTGTATTTTGTACGGTGTTGCAATGACAACTAAGCATACAAGAACATGGCCCCATATATTAGACCAGGGGTGTAGGCTGTGGGCCAAATTTTGACACTCAGGCTCGGTCACGGGCCAAAAATAACGTAACACATAATACAATAAAAAATATAAGAAATAAATAGCTTTATATAGCCTTTTTGTTCTATGAGGAAACTGTTGCACAAATCAACAGCAGGTGAAAGACTGAGTCCATATTCATGCATCAGCAGGATCAGGAACATGGACTTTTGATATGATTTCTGATATGAAATGTTCATATCACAGACGTGTTTCTGCTCAAACTCAATATGAGCTATTTTCATTTAAGCTGATCTTAGTGACAAATGATTTATGTAGTGACTCAAATGAGTGCATTGTGTTTGTGTTCACAGTCACATTAGTGTGGACACAGTTCATACTTTATTACACTCTAACCTGTGTTTTTACCTGTGCTTCCTGATCTGTCCAGGTTTGCTCTGGTTTGGATGTTTTCCTCTTAGAGCATCATCACAGAAGTAAGTTTTCTTGTTGTTAGCTCCACATTAGCTCCACTTTTAGCACAGCTCTAACGTCCACAAAACCGTCTCCTGTCTTTATTCCACATGTTTCCCAAAGCCAAACGTCTCTTTCCTCGCTCAAACTTCTGCTCAAGGCTGCAAAGTGCGCGATGCGCTTCGACACTTCTCAGCCTTCAGCACTTGCACCAGCAGCACACACAGCAGAGCAGCGCTGCACCATCATCTCCGCTGTCAGATTGGATTTCCTCAGCTGCCATAGGAAGTACATCCTCTGCTGGGCCTTCCCGGTGAGAGAGCTGATGGAGGGCCCCCATTTGAGGTCCCGCTTGATGGTGTTGCCAAGAAAACGGAGGGAGTCCACAGTGGAGATGGGGGAGTCTGAGATGGTGAGGGGGGGTTGTGACTTTCCTGAAGTCCACGATCATCTCTACTGTCTTAAGGGGGCGTTGAACTCCAGGTTGTTACCACTGCACCAGAACATCAGCCGGTCCATCTCCCTCCTGTAGAAAGACTCATCTCTGTCCAAGATGAGCCCGATGAGGGTGGTGTCGTCCGCAAACTTAATTCGTTTTACGGAGTCGTGATGGAAGTGCAACAGTTTGTGTACAGGGAGAAGAGCAGAGGAGAAAGTACACAGCCCTGTGGATTCCTGTGCGCATGTCCGAGACATTCTTCCCCAGCCGCACGCACTGCCTCCGATCCGTCAGGAAGTCAGTGATTCACCTGCAGGTGGAGTCAGGCACGTTGGGCTGGGAGAGCTTGTCCTGGAGCAGAGCAGGGAGGATGGTGTTGAATGCAGAGCTGAAGTCCACAAACAGGATCCTGGCATAGGTTCCTGGGGAGTCCAGATGCTGCATGGTGAAGTGTAGTGCCAGGTTGATGGCGTCGTCCACAGACCTGTTTGCTCTGTAGGCGAACTGCAGGGGTCCAGCAGGGAGTCCAGCAGGGAGAAGGTGAGGGACTTGAGGTGGGGAAGGACGAGGCGCTCAAATGACTTCATGTCTACAGACGTCACAGTCATTAAGTCCAGTGATCAGGGGGTTCTTGGGGACAGGGACAATGATGGATGACTTGAAGCAGGCTGGGACATGGCATGACTCCAGGGAGGTGTTGAAAATGCCAGTGAAGACTGGGGCCAGCTCGCCTTTGGCGGGTTTGTTTTGGGTCTTTTTCCGGGTCGTCATTGGAGCGTCATCTCTGATTGGCTGCTGCGGCGCATCTGCCGCAGAAAGTTGGACAAAGCTGAACATGTCGCGCCGGCCGCTTTGGACACCTCGGCCGCCTCGTACGCATGCTCAAAGCGTCAAGAGCGTACCATAACGCAGAAATCGCGCCGTGGAAAACACAGGACGCGTTGGACGCACGTTTACATAGACTTTGAATGTTAACTGGACGCTTTGGCGTGAAGTCACCCTTTAGAAGTCCTCACTACAGGTTTGGAGAGCTTTAGCCTCTGTCTGTACGTGGGGATCAGGTGAACCATGACGTGGTCTGACAAGCCCAGCCCGGAAGACGACACCACCCCGCGGAAGGTGTTGCTGACTGTTGTGTAGCAGTGATCCAGCGTGTTCTGCTCTCTGGTCGGGATTTTAACCTGTTACCATCTGCCTATTTGGCCCTGTGCACAATGGTTGGACTTACCCAAATGGCATTGCTTATCAAAAGAGGATCTTACAGCCCACATGCAAGTGTGATGCATCGTTAGAAAGCTTAGGCCTTCTAGTTTCTGCAGATGTGCACATGAACACTGTCAGGGCTTCAGAACTTACACTACAGAAGCCCAAACATAAACAAAACATCCTTTTTTAGTCTCGCCTGAACATTGTCAATTTGTAATGGTCCTGAGCATGACATATTTCATTGTGTGCTTATGCTGTTCACTGTACATGATGTTTATCTTGTTGACAACAACTGTGTAAAGTTTCAGATCTCTGGGAACAGGCATTTTGGTGCTGTTGACCTTTTTGTATCAAAAAGTATATTCGGAACAAGTGATCCAAATATATACGTGCCAACTGTGCCAAACTGTTTTATTACAATTTTAACTCCTATGATCATAAAATATACATTTTGATGTTTTGTAGGCCACTAATACCCATTATAACTGCTAAAAACAATGTATGTGAAAATGTGTAAATATGAGTTTACCCATGAATTTCCCATATCGAGGTGAAAAAAAATATTATATTTTTATTCTATTTTTGTATTCGTATATTAATACATATATCTAACAAAATGCGCGTCCAAAAGGCTAATAAAATCAGAAAACGTGATGCGTAAAATCTAGTCGCCTCCTGCCGAAAAATCTAGGCTCTGACAGCCTTTACGGATGTGAATAGAGACGATTCTGTGTGATGAAGCCTTAAGTCCCACCCACCATTCTAAAGCTATTCTTATTGGCTAGAATGATATGTCAATCAAAGTCTTCTACGTCATCACAAGCACGCGCTAACTGGATGTCAACAAAGATGGATGCGCGCGTCGGAAGCCGCGTATTTATTTTTGCGGAGGCTGTAGAAAACAAACCCGTGGATGGTCTCATTCTGTAGCTAACAGTCTGAAGAAAAGATCGATACGAAACACCATCTCATAAGTCAAACAGGTAATTTGTTATGGACGGAGAAATGCGCCGGACGAGCCTTCATCCTGAATAGCATCAGAGAAGAAAACTTTGTTTACTTGACAATATCTCGAAATCGGATAACTTGAGGAAAAGTGGATATTGTTTTTCAATGGTTCCTTACGGAGAGACTGAGTACAAGAATGTACAGATTGAAAGCCGTTTCGTCCGTCATAAACAGCAAACAGGTAGGACATGCGTTTGTAAAAGTTGAGACTTTCTCACAAACTATTGGCAATCGCTTATTGGGGCATATTATTCAATGTAAGTCAATGACATATTTGTTTTGTTGAGAAAATAACCTTTAAAATGATGTATAACTTGCTGATATTGACCACAGAAATAAAAGTGATGATGTAATAGAACTTTTTTAATTTGGAAAATGCGCGTCGGCGCACAGGTGGATGGTAACAGGTTAATAAACTGTCTGTACTTTGGTAGTTCGTGGCTGAGATTCCCCTTGTTAAAATCGCCCAAGATTATACACAAGGAGTCTTTATGAGTGACCTTAAAAATGTCCAGACTAATGGCATTGTTCACAATGGTAAATGGCTCCAGGTACTTGTTTCCTCATTTGTGTGTGATGCGCCAGCTAGGCTGCTTACATCAAGAATGTAAGTCTCATAATGGTTACTCAGGCTGTGATAAATGCGAGCAGGAAGGGGTCTGGAAGAATAAAATGACTTACCCTGAAACCACTGCGAGACTCAGAACTGTTGCATGTTTCAGTAATATGACTGATGAAGGACATCATTTCCGAGTGAGACTCAGTCCTTTAACAGGCATTGTGCAAATGGTTTCAATGTTTCCCATTGATTATATGCATCTCTGATGTCTTGGTGTGACAAGGAAACTGCTTAATATGTGGCTGAAGGGAAATCTAACCATTCGACTTTCTTCACAGTCTGTTAAAGACATATCAAGTAAACTGTTGGACTTGCGATCACATGCGCCTTGTGATTTTCACTGCAGACCAAGGGCGTTGAATGAGCTGGATTGATGGAAAGCCACAGAGATTAGGTCATTCATGCTGTACTAGGGTCCTATTGTTTTGAGGGATTCTCTCCCAAGTGAGTTGTTTGATAACTTCATGATGTTTTTGGTTGCCATGTGTGTGTTCTTATCTCCTGGCATGTGTGGCAAAATGGTTGAATTTGGACTGACATTAATGATTTCCTTTGTGAAACACTTTGGGCAGTTGTACGGCAGGAATGAGATTGTATCTAGCATACATCAACTTGTTCATTCGGCTGAGGAATATAAAAGGTTTGGTCCTCTGGATGATGTGTCTGGTTTTCCATTCTAAAATGATTTAGGCCATATGAAACGCCTTTTGTGCAAACCCCACCAACCACTTCAACTGTTGGTCAAAAGGATGTCTGAGATGCAACATGTTGAAGTTCCAATTCCAGCAGAGAAGCCAGTCTTACAGAAAAATATACAGATGGTCCACTTCCTGCGAATTTCAATGGTAACCCACAGTACAAGAAGGTCTACAGCAGGCACTTCACTTTGTCAACTGAGCCAGGAGATAATTGCGTTGTCGTTGTCAAGGAAATTGCGTTGTTGCAGAATGTAGTGGAAGTTAATGATGAGGTCTATGTGGTATACAGATTTTTCAGACAAAAAGAGACTCATTACACTTATCCATGTGACTCCTCCCACTTGGGTACCTACAAAGTTCGTGACTTGTGTGACAGTATTGGTGTTGGTAGGCTTGGTTGCATACGGCAAAAGTGTGTTCTGTATCCACAATCAAACTACCTCATAGCAATCCCTATAATACATTAGCGGGAGTAAGACGTCTCATTGAGTATTTTATTTGTCCTTGGAGTTATGATCTTCCAACCTCTAAATTTTCATGGAACACTCATCCAACGCAGAATTCCAACTCAGACACTGAGGAAAATCAAACATATCTGCACCATGGTGCACCAAAATTATTTTATATAATCAAATGTAGTGATAATGTCCAGGTCAATAAATAAACTTAAATGGCTGATATTTATTTAGTTATTTGGCTGATTAGTGCACTTTCCTTGTCTTTATTTATTGAGTTGTTACTATAATATACTGGTATTTGTTTTTTCGACTTGATGACTTTCCTAAAGAAAATGTCACAAGGTTTGAGTTATAGCTTCCGAGGATGACTGAAATGCAGCTTAGATCCTATCATTATAGAACTTCAAGATCAAGATCAAATCAAAATCACAATTTTTAACATCACAATTGGCAGAATCTTACTAGCAACTTCATAACAAACGTAGCGTTATTATTAAGTGTCAAAAAAGAACAAACATTTTCAGATTATTTGTATCTATGGAATTCATTACATTTGAATCAATTGTATACAGGATGGAGAGTGAGGTGGTGCTGTGGGCGGTTGTATCATTTTCAAATGGTGGAACTGCAACAGTTCTTTCCAACTGGTTAAATGCAAAAGAGAAAACAGTGTTGTAGCCACCCAAAAGTATAAATTACTCTAAAGCCCTCAGAGACTAAATGCAGCCTAACCAAGCGTGGACCTCATATCAATTACTTGTGGTAAGCATTTATAGCACTGGAATTCATACGTTTTATTGGCATGATTATATATATATATATATATATATCACACATAATGATGTCACAAAAGACAAATATTTTGAAGAAAAAAATGTAAAAACTGGATGTGCAACCCCAGAGATGGGGCAGACGATTGACCAAAAAAAGAAGAGCAAGGTAAAATGCTGTTTCATTAGCACATCGTAATACTTTCTTTATTCTTCCTTTACCAGCACTGGGATAGGAATCTTGTTACCCTCTGTATACCATACAAATTCTATGCTGCTCAATTGATAAATTATGTATTTTGTATTTCAAGGCAATGAATCAGAAGAGGAATCAGAACCTCAAATAAACTACAACAGTAATGATAAGTCCCTGCTTCTTTCTTGGAGAAGGAAATCCTTTTCTTTTTAATTTTCTTTTGTTTTGATCTACCGTGTCGTTTTTTCCTTTTTCGTGCCCCCTATTTTTAGCATTTAACATTATTTCAAAGTCTAATTATAAAGGGTACGTTGTGTATTTGAGGGCTATTGATTATTTTAGTAATTGAGTAATCTATTGATTATTTTAGTAATGCTTACATTCCGTAAAATATAATAAAATCATATATTAAAAAAAAAAAGTTATAGAGATAAATAACAAACAAAGAACTTCTATGTAAAATAACATATTTTTGTCATGGTCACCGTCTGTCTGGTGATGTATAGTTTGTCTTGTTTTACTCACGGTGTTTCTGTCTCTGCTGCTCTTCGTTTCCCCCCTCCCTTCTTGTTCTCCTCTCTGGTTACCGCCCCCTTTGTCTCTCAGGCTCCTCACACCTGTGAGTGGGTTCACAGCTGTATCTGCTTGTTAATCACTGGGTGTAGTATATAAGTGTGTGTGTTTCTTTGCTCTTAGTGAGATTGTCTGTTATTGCCCATAGCCCAGCATTCGAGTGGGCTTTCCCCGAGTCTCTGTTGACCTTTTGACTTTGATTCCTGCCTGACCTTCGTTGTTCCTGTTTGCCATTACCGACCCTGGACCACCTTGAGTTTCGCCTTCTGCCTGATCCCCTGTTAACGCTGTCTACCTGTGTACTGAACCTGGAACGGACCTGACTACGCCTCTCGTCTGCCCCCGACACCACGCTTGCTAGCGCTGCCCACCGCTGGAAAGATCTTTTGTTTTCGTTTCTCTTGACCAAGAGTTTTGAAGTTTTCTGTTCCTTATCATTAAAGACTTTTTATTCATTGCCTGTTTCCAGCCCTGTAAATTGGCTCCGTTCTGCCGTCCATGACAATTTTATTGTTAATTGCACATCTTCTAACATAGTGTTGCAACTAGGTCTGCCACGATTACTCACTTACTACAAAATAGCTTCAATAATTCTTTTAATGCCTTGATGACTCGTTTTATTTAAAACGCATGAATCTGTGGCGCACGGAGCAACTTTTGGCGCTTTTTGTTTCCCACAGAGCCTGCTCAGACCTGCAGCAGCTGAACCTCAGAGCGGTGTGTTTTAAACTCACGAGTGTGACTGGGAAGAGTTTTGTTGTGTAAAAGAGCATGGTGTACTGAGCTGCCACTCTAACCACTGCAACTAGCTGCCCGCCCCGCCACCGTGGACCCCCTCCGCTCCACACTCGTGGTCCCCCGCGCTTCCCCACACAATTCTGCTTCCCACACAGTTACAGCTACTGTAACTGTTTACAAGTTAGTCCTTTTTTATATATTCTTTATATACAAACAGAACACTTTGGACTAGTGAAGCAAAATGTTGCTGTTGAGAACAAACTTGTGTGAAATTAAGGAAAAGGAAAAATATATTCAAGCATAAACTCAATTTGTTTATTACTATGAACTATACGTTTGATTAAAAAAATATTTAACATGCTTTTAAACAGTTCAAAATAACCGATTACTCAAAGATTCCTAAAATAATCGCTAGCTGCAGCCCTAGTTGCGGCGCTAGCTCCTAGCTTTGTGTGCCGTTAACTTCAGTCTTGTCTTTGCTCCTCATCGTAGACTCTTTGTCATCATCACAGTCCTCCGTGTTTTCATACACAACAAAACTCCATACTCACAGGCGCTGCCCGGAAAAAAGCTCACAAGTAGTTCTACGCACTTCAGATTCAGATTCAGTTTTTTTTTATTAAATATGCAAATGAAATGAATAATGCTTTTTTTGTAATCAAATTGCTGGTCATTTAGACTACACCTGCCTGACGGAGCTTTAGTTACCAAGCACATCAGGTAGTGATGGTAGGTAGACAATTATTAAATGCATGTACTCCATGTAAACTGAAATAAAATTGACACTTTATTGTCAAGTCTGTTAAATATGGCAGCAGCTATCGCTTTAGTAATCGCGCAATCGATTTTGTTCATTTATTTGAGTAAAGGTTTTTGTCCATTCAGTAAACTATTTAAACATATTCAATTTGTTTTAATTAACTTTATAGTACATGTATAGTATATTGTAATAAAGTTTCTGTTAATTACAAATTTTATTCTTAATTTCAAATAAGTTTGTCCCCAAAGCAGCAACATTTCACTTAAGTCCAAACTGTTCTTTTTGTATAAAGAATCAAAGGTTTATTGCCATTGAACAAAATTCACAAACATAGGAACTTGCTTTGGTGATTTGGTCCAGCATAATACAATGTAGGACTTAGTATGTCTTTGTAAACGGTTAGTCGCTATTAATTCATTTGCCTTTCTTTCAGATAACTTAAAATAAGAAACTTGTTTGTAAAACTATGTTGAGTGAGACCAGTGATGCTGGTGTTTTGAGCTGTAACTCTGCATTTTGCAGCATTAGCTCTGTGTGCTGTTCATTTAAGCCTCTGTGTCATCGCCCTGTTATCGTAGACAAACGCCACAGATTCTTGTGTTTTTTAATCAAAAACATAAATTAAACCATTAAGGCATTAAAATAATAAAGCTTTTTTTTGTAATCAATTTACTCTATTAATTGTTCGCCAAAGTCATTTTACTATAAGATGTAGATAGACCATTACAGGGGCCAGTAATGCCTTACAGAGTAGGATAAATATCAGAGCTCCCAGACCTCTGCAGATTGAGTGACTCTTGGATGAGAGTCCAAATGATACAACTGCATTTTTTTACAATGGAACACTCCTGGACGAAAGTGTGAGATTACACCGACTTGTTTAAAAGGTAAACGTTACGTTTTTTTGATGTTAAAGCTTGTTCTTTTCTTTCTTCTAGACATTACAAACAACAAAATTACAACAATGCTCGCACAGTTAATGGTGGAGGTCAGGCAAATGGCACTTGACATCGATGTCACAGAAAACAGAAGTCACTAACCTGAGAGCAGCTGGACCGAGCTCACACGGGGACCTTCCGTTTGTCCTGCCTCTGCTCAATGAGGCCCAGTTTAATGAAGCCGAAGCTGCATTGCGGGAGGACTCAGTTCGCCAGAAAATGCTACACTTTAGTGTTAAACACAAATGATTTAGTTTAATCTTCAAAAAAGTTTCTTGACACCTTTTTTTTGAAATATTCCATGAATACTACATTTCAATGTGAGCCGAACACTTTTGGGGAACAAACCCGGAAAACATGATCCAGCAAATGCTTTTGGGAACCCTGTCCAACAATCTTGCCTGCATTTTTAATTGGATGGGAAAAGGACAGAAGAGGTTCTTCCAAGACATGATGGTGCAGGATTGTATGTTTAGTGAGACTACACATACAGATCTTTCTTAATGAGGACCTGTGGACCCAGATGCCCCTCTCCTGGTGAAGTGGTCCCTGCCCCGTATGGACGGTTCCTCCTCTGCCTGAAGAGTGGGTCCATGTTCCAGTCTCCCTCGCGTCCGTCTGTGAGAGTCAGATCTCTCCTTCATCTGGAACTCCTCCAGGTTTCTACTTTTCCTAAGGAGGGAAGGGTTTTTTGTAGTTAAGGAGGAGAGTCTAAGGACAGAGGACTCTCGGACATTGTCCCTCGCCACCACAGACATTGTTGATTCATTTCGCACTGTGGCCCTCAGAGGAAACTGTTGTTGTGATTTTGGGCCTTACAAAAATAAATTTTGATTTGATTTAATCCTGATTTAGATCTGCTTAAGTCCTGATTTAGGTCTGCTTCTGATTTGAGAACTCAAGCGGAAATGCCCATACGCACTCAACCCCGTGCGGATACACACAACAGCCTCGTTGCAACACGTGCGATTAGCGCGACGGATCGTATCTCTCGTCTCCGTAGATCAGCTCCGTAGTCGGCTCGAAGAGAGGGAGGGAGAGAGGGGGAGATGGAGAGAGAGGGAGAGACGCAGATACTCCAGCAATGGCTTCAGCCATTGCAGATTTTCTAGTGTATTTTGTTCTCTTACAGTTCTGTATTGTTACACTGATATTGTACCTTGCATAAAAATTGTTCAATGCCATAAAATTCATCAAAAGGTAAATTATGGTCAGTGATGTTTTAAGATCTTTGTTTATATTTCGTTCATTAAATTGTCTATAGGCATTTTAAAATTAAAATATTGCTTCAGTATAGAATCAGTTAATCTTTTTTGAATTGAAATTTCAATGTTGAAATTTCAATTCTGTATCAACATCACATCGACGTTGAAACAACGTTGAAAATTATTTCACGCTATTTCAATGCTGATGAACTCAAGAAAAATTACATTGATTCAATGTCAGATATCACTGTTGATTCAACCGAAAAGCCTGACGTAACATCAACGTTGATTAAACATCATTTTGCAATCTGGGTAGACATTTTATAATTGACTAAACCAGAAAAAGTCCATACCAGTCCATGCATTTCCTTAATATTAGTTCAATGTCTGGATTGAAATGATTAAAATCAGTTCCAGGATAATGGCAGCCTAGCTTAGACAGACTTCTGTTGGATTTATCAGTCAATATTACGTGTTCACTTGGTAAAATTTGACATTTCAACATGGGAGCAAATAAATAAAATAAAAAAATAGCTTGGACACCTGCCTAAGAAACCGAACAAGCACACCGTCACCAAGAGCCAGGCAAGCGATTCTATGCACAAGCTCCGACCCCTGCTTTCTTGTCTGCCCACAAACAAAGCTCCAGAGCTCAGGAGATCAGGAGTGAGATAGACCCAGTGTCTAACACTCTCCAAGTGCCAGGCCTCTTTTTGGGGGAGATAAATGCTTCTAATTCAAAGGCAGTTGATTATAAAATTGATGCTGTGCTTGCTGGTAATGCGTGATCTAACTTTCAACACACACACAAACAGGATAACCGAGCCACAGCAGCTGAAGATGAATTCTGATTTGAAAGACATGGTGTGTACCCTGTGGACTAACATGGCAGAGCTAATGAGCCAGGTTGATGGATCATTTGGATACCCTGAAGAATTTTAGTTGCAGAAACAATCTGTGGGATTGTCTTCTAGAGGATACTGAAGTGAAAGATGTGGTCCAAATTATGGAGGCTTGGATTCCTGATATCTAAATTGGGGATCCATATTTAAAAATTAGATATTTAAAGCCGTCAAAAGCTGGGAAAATAAAACTTGACTGTGCACAATGCTCCCCTGGCTCCAGAGCCACCTCAGGACCAGTGTCCAAGTCCAAGTACCATAACCTCAGTGAAAACTAGGACTTCAGGTTTTGTTGATGGGCTGAGTGGACGCGCTCACTCCGCTGAGATGAGTCAGCAAGGAAAACACATATATATATATATATATATATTCTTGATGCATGAAGAGGGGAAAGATCGACTGGATTGTGCCTCATTAGACCAATCTCTATTCTGAATGTGGACTATCATACACCTCAATTATGTCATAAAGAATGGAACAAATACTCCCAAATTTATTTTATTAACAAACAACAAAAAAGATCTTTACACATAATGAACCATGAAAAAAAAAAGCAATAATTATAAGTCTGGATGCTGAAAAAGCTTTTGATCTTGTTGACTGGCCTTATTTTTGTTAAAAGTGTGATAATAAAAAATATTGTGGCTCTTTACAATGGACCAACATCAAGAATTAAAATTAACGGTCACTTGACACCCCTCTCTCTGTAGACAGAGAGTCTAAGACAAGGTTGTGCTTGGTCCCTCCCTTTTGTTCACTTTGTACTTGGAACCATTGGCCCAATATATCAGACATACATGGTATATCAGACAAATATATGTTGTACATAATTATATTTCTCATACTGGTGACTCCGACCTGTCCTCTAGAAAGACCCATCCATCCGTCTTCTTCCTCCAACTCCTCTGGGGGATCCCGAGGCGTTTCCAGGCCAGCCAAGAGATATAGTCCCTCTAACATGTCCTGGGTCTTCCCTGGGCCTCTTCCTGGTGGGACATGCCCGAAACACCTCCCCAGGGAGGCGCCCAGGCCTTTAGAAAAACCTACCCATTTAAATTCCAAATGGAATAGCTTAAATATTTGGGGGTGGTCCTCCAGAACTCCAGAACTGTCAACAAAGTTAGAGAAAAACTATACTCTTTTCTCTATAAAGAAAGATCTGGAAAAATGGACTTATCCCATACTTAGTCTAAGTCAAAGGATTGAAACTATAAAAAATAATGTTTTGCCCATCTCTCGATTTCCATCCCCAACCAGCTGTTTGATGAGTGGAATAAAGCAATATCAAGATTTGTATGGCAAGGAAAGAAACCTTGAATCTGTTTTTAAAATTCTACAAACATCAAAAGAAAAAGGTTGGGGTTAACCTTGTCTGAAAAAACAACAACTTTATTTCAGCTCAAGTCTGAGCATCGCTGTCCTGGTGTGATCCAGAATATGAAAATCAGTGGAAAAATATTTATATTGATGTTGTGCCGAGGATTCCTGTGCAGGCCTTACTTACTGGCAGATGACAAACGGTTGAGTAATTTGGAGGAAGTTAAGAATCCCTGGGTAAAATCTGCTAACAACATGGAAGGAGCTGATCAAAACATACAAACTAAACAAATACATTAAAATCTTAAACTGGTTGACTTATGACCAAGGTTTTGTACCAAGTAGAGTTGACCTGAGATCCAAGGTCTGCATTTGAGTGATAAAACCAAAGTTATGATAATTTCAAGTCCATAAAAAAAAAGTGCGTAAAAATATGCGCTTTTATGTGCGCGTTGCATTTATTATAATAACTTTGTCGTCTTTTGTGATAAAGGAACGGAAAAAAACTTGTGCAAACCTGGATCTTCAGGATGCAATGGCCAATGAGAAAGAACAAACGAGAGGAATCAGTGCTGTTTTTGAGTCTTTTTGGAGAGTTTTAGTATTTCAAGTATTTTGTCAGTAGTATAGTTGTGAAGCAAAATGAGGCACACACTTCATATTGATTAAGCCGTCGACTTATTATTTCACATGAGCGACGAAGAAACTTTGGAAAGTTCATCGTCAGACAATGAGAGTGACGACGATGAGATTGAGGACTCAGATTTTGTTGCAGAAAACGTGAGGTAAGAAAGACATTTTTCTAAACAGACTTTGTGTTTTATTGCTTTTGTTTTCTTATTATATTGTTCTATTCTACTTCACTGTAGTGCAAATGCCAATGAACATTTTGAACTTTGAATAATCTTGAATCGGTTTACGGTTTACAGTGACGAGCAGCCTGGGCCATCAACCAGCTTCTCCAGTATTACTGGAATAGCCTTCCCGGCTGTGTTTAAATCTAGGGAGTGTCTACAGAGCCACGCTGCGAGGCCAAAACTGCGATGCTATTTCGTGCCGCGGCTCCTGAAACTGCTGGGCTATTTGACCGCTTAATCTAAGCTAAAGACTGGTTTGTTTAGCCGCGCCTATGACTGAAATACTTTTATCTGGTTTTAATATTCTAAATACCACATTCATTTGTTTTTATGTTTTATTTATTTATTTTGACATACACTGTTTCATATTCTTATAAACTGTATTGTGTTTTTATTTTTTAAATATGTCTTAAAATTGTAAAGCACTTTGAATTGCGCTTTGTACAAATTGTGCTCAATAAACAAATTTGATTGATTCAAGCGCCACTCCTGCTCCTTACCCTTAACTTGACTCGTTCCGCGTGTGTTACACAACTTTCAGCCAGTGATTTCGACTTTCGGTTCCGCGTGTGTTACACAACTTTCAGCCAGTGATTTCGACTTTCGGTTTTCAGCTCAAGCTTTTGGCTTTTGGCTCGTGCGTTCTGCTTTTTCTCTTTCAGCTCATGCTGTGCAATACAGTGGTGTGCTCAGGCTAAAACTCACGATAAGTGGCCAAAATAAGAACTGTACTCATGCTGATTGTAGCTCTCGGTCCTCATGCGCTGCTTAGAGCTCTGGACTGTCCCTTGTAATGCCAGACTATAAACTAAAGACAGACAGGGCTTTGGGATCGACCCACACTGCCTCTGATGTCGACCAGTAGACCAATTTATGACACAATATTACTAAGAAATGCAAGTTTAATAATTCCTCATTCTTCGAGGGGTGATCCGCTCCAGAAAAGGAATTGCACTCCTGTTCCCAACTAACTGGCTCTTATTTTATGTGTAAATTTCACCACGTGCTAACACTGGTCCTTTGGTCAGGATAGCCTTGCTGCAAAATCCAAGAGAGAGTGTTTGGTCAAAACAGATTGTGTGACTTTTTGTTAATTCAAGATTCATTTTTCAATTACCTAAATGCATTAAATATTGACAGCCCTAGTTGTGTGTTTTAAAATTAACAAAATGTAAAATAAGCAATAAGTTAATAAGCAACATTAACTACATTAATGGGTGATTTTTCGGCAATTTGAGAACTCAGGCGGAAGTGCACATGCCACTCCCCCGTGTGGACTGATACAACACACACATGCGTTTGTTTATTAGCGCAACGGAGCACATCGCATCTCTCGTCTCTCATAGATTTCCGTCTCTTCTGCGTCAGCTCGAACTGTCTTTCTCTGTCTTAATTTTGTCCCGTACACTGAGGGAACTATATTATGATAGATCCATGCACTTGGACAAGCGGAAACGTGCTGCTCTCCTGAGGACGAGCCAGAACGAGGCTGCAGGTGAGCGGTAGGTGCGTTCTATGATTGATACGTGGCAGGACTAATCGGCCGTCCATGCCACGAGGAAATGAGACTCAGATTTGGGCCAAAAAATCGTCCATTCAACCTTTAAAATTTTATTTGTGAAGACTTCCAGTTTCATCCCTCTTCCATTAACTCATTACCAGAGGTGATGGTGCAGTTCTACACGGCCACCATTGAGTCCATCCTCACCTCCTCCATCACCGTGTGGTACGCTGGAGCCACAGCCAGGGACAAACAGACTACATTGTGTGCTCTGCTGAGAAGGTGATCGGTTGCGGACTTCCATCTCTGCAGGACCTGTACGTTTTCAGGGCTCTGGGACAAGCAGGTCGGATCACAGCCGACCCTTCTCACCCTGGACATGGACTATTTGAGCCACTCCCCTCAGGACCAGAACCTCCCGTCACAAGAACAGTTTCTTTCCCTTTGCCGTTGTACTCATGAACACTGCCTAAGCACCTTGCACTCACTGCACTGTTCACTTTTTATTGCACTACATATTTTATTCATGCACATATCATGTCTATTTCTAACATTATTTTAACTTTACTTAGCTATTTGTTATATCTGGTAACTATTCTTTGTCCATTGTTTTGTATTCACTGTTCAATGTTTTTTTTGTTTCTGTCCCATCGAATCACCAGGACAAGTTTCTATGTTTGTGAATTGTGTTCATTGACACTTGGCAACTCTCTCTATTACACCAGGTTTATACCAATTGTGAGACTGGTGCAGTTTGGGACCCATGTGGGGCACTGCAGAGAAGAATCCACAAGGAGTTTATTTTTCTCGAACATGCCTGTTCAGTATATTTGGCTTTAGGCTTTTCTGTTTCTTTTCATTCTACTGGAAAACTGCCCAGATTATATCAAAAGTACGTGCAAAAGATGGGATAATTTTGTTTTAACGGATGAAGAATTGGAAAATGCATGTACATACCAATGGAGAACCACAAAATCACATGTTTTTTTTTTTTCAAACACCATGTGAAAAAGCCCATTACTCACAAGGAAATGTGAACTGCTGTAGAAACTGTGGTTGCCAGGAGGCACGCCATCACCGTGTGCTTCTCTACTGTCTGTTACTGGGTAATATATAGACTGAGAAACAAAGCAATGCAGTCAGTTTTTGACATTGCATCCTATTTTCTTTCATAACTATGTATTTGGTCCTCAAAACCCCTGTATTGGAACATACTTCTGGCCACAGCGAATCACAAAAAAAAAAAAGGATGACACTCTGAACTGACAATCAAGGACTGGACTGACATTGATTGATGTTAAAAAAAAAAAAAAAAAAAAATGTACTGCATGTCCTCCCATCTCTCTCATCCCCATTTCACACTGTCCTGTCCTGTAAAATAAAGTCTACGGGCAAAAAAATTATATGCCAGACTACATGTTTGTTTTGTGTGTTTGTTTTTGTTTTTTGTTCCCAAAGAAAGACCCAAAAAAAGGAATTAAATGGATAGCGCACACGAAACCCGGAGCCCTGCGGTGCTCTTGGGCTCAGGCTTTGATCACGCACTTGCAAAACTATGTGTTTGCACCATAACTAAGCAATAATGTAATGGAAACGCTTGCGGCGGGCTCTAATGTCCGGCGAAAGTTACCCTTGCACAGCGTGTGGTCTTAGCTCCTCTTGTTACTTTTAACCCAAGACATATATTTGCACATATTTGGACATATTTGCACAGGTTTTATCCGTTCTGACTGATGTGTGAAGCTGTCGTAAATAGAAAATGTCAAATGTACCCTGCAGTGTGCTGTTTGGCTTTGTCTCGGCTGAGCTGATATGTGCTCAAATGAAAGATGCGTGTGGAGCTGGAAGCGTGATAACAGCCCGTGTCGGAGCGTTGTTATTGCCTCTGATAGACATCAATATGACAGATATGATCAGTCATTTGAGCCGCGTATGGATCCAGCTACAGCATGACCGCAGTGATATATGAGGGCTACGCTATAAGGGAAAGAATGGCCTTTACTGCTTTATATTGTCAGTCTCCTGTCACAGAATGATGGCCTCAGTTACAAGTGGATTGCAAATGGGTGAAATGAAAATACGGTGAATGATAAATCAGCATAAAGACGGCTCAAGTTAGAGATGAAAACAGTCTTCTACCCGTCTGCTTTTATACTGGCTTAACATGCAGGTATATTCAGAACACTGAGGTCCAAAACCGACAGCATCAGAAGTTCACAAACGTAGATGGTAAAGAGCTGTTTTTACAGATTTAGAGCCTGATTTAGAGCCTGGCTGCATCAACGTCAGGTCTAACTATGTCTACTAACCTTCTAGTTTAACTCAGAGGCCTTTACAAAAAAAAAAAAAAAACCTTGTCCATTGATTTGCCCAGAGACGGTGCCTGGCAAGCCAAGCTTTTCCTATTATGTTGAGTCACCCTGAGGTCAGATGGCGCTACATTAGTTCTATTTCCCTGATGCCTGTGTAATGTGCTAATGAGAATGTTGTTCCTCGCTCCTGTTGTGTATCTGAGTTTAAACTCCAACATTTACATGGAAAAAAGATACCGGTAATTGACCTAGTCCCAATTTAAACTGATTGTGAAAAATACATTTAAACCCAGGAACTACAGTTGAGGTGTCTTGATGTGAACCTCCTGTCATCATGTGGAGAAGTGTGTGTGTAGTTGTATTCCTGCTGCATGATTACACTAGGAGCAGACTAGCAGAGGCTTCAACTGCATTAGGTTAGAAACAGAAAGAGAAATATTGGAAAGATCAGCAGAAGTGACAAACTATGGTTGATCTACTGTGTCGAAATGAAAGTCAAATGTTCAACGTAAATGAGATGCTTTGTCTATGTTTGCCAAAAGTGTGGTTAGATACTGTAGCTATAACGTTTTAGTGCTGATGCTGAATTACCAGACACTGCACATCTCTCAGGCCCCGCTCACACCAAATCAGTTCTTTGATCAGTTGTAGACTGGGAAAAGAGTGGACTGAGTTTGGTTGTTTAGGGCACTCATAGTTCTCTGCATGTAAACGTAGTGACTATCAGTCAACTCGCTGTCGACTGTTTGGTCAATTACGCTTTTATATTTCTTGGCCTCTTGATGCGTATCAAAGTGGTACATTTACCTGGTCACTCAGTCCCTGCACACACTACTGCAGCATAGTAAGTCATACTTATTCCCTTGTAATGTAATGTGGTACTGTGTACTGGAGGTGCATTGTCTCTTCACCTTTTGTTTGACTGTTAAATGTTTTAAAGCTGTGTTGTGGCAATCACTCCATGAGGTTTGATGGGCTCTGGAGCAAAATTGTGAATATGCTTGACAGTAACAAAATTATATTGAAACACAATCTTTTTAATTTTAGTGACGCTCAGTGGCTGAGTGAATAACACATATACAGCTCAGAAAATTAACTGCAGGTCTATCCATCTTTAATGACCACTTCATGCTATACTGCCCTGTCCAATACAGCCTATGGGTCAAAATATCCTTTTAAATAATATTTTAAAGGACCAAACAAAAGTATTCTTCGAACACAAATATTTGTGTTGTTTTGTTTATTTTCTGTCATTCAAGTGACATTATTGGGCTCTTTTTATTCAACCTACATTTATTTTTGCTATAACCACCCTTGTATGTCACATGTAGAAGGGGCTCTGCCCAATTTCATTTGTAATATTCATATACCGTCATCTCTTTTCATATGACATTTGCCTGCTCTTGCATATTTGCTTGGTATACACTATAGTTATATTGAGCCATAATGATTACATTTGAAAATAGGCTTGTTATGAGGCCACATCATCAGTAAATAGGTTTAAGTTCTACCCTGCAGCATATGGAGAAATATTAATAACGATAATAATTATGCTTTCCTTATTGAGTCGTTTCCCTCTGTCTGTGATATTGAAGATTTCTTGTGGGGAGAAAAGGCAGAGTTTAGAGTGACTGAGTGTCTGTGGTCTGTGCCTGTTCATTCGCCGTGCAGGGAAACATTATGGGGCCATTAGAGCCTCTTAAATTGGATTCAAGCAGGAAAGTCATTATCGTCCACATAAGGAAGATTTCAATTGAGAGTGCTTCATCTGATATCTGATATAACTACCATATTAGAAGCAAATGTTGGATCGGATTCCTGCCAAAAGATGATTCTACGCAGCACTGTTGGAACCATTTGATTTCACTTTAATAACATGTGGATTCAGTAATTTCTTATTTCCCAGATGAAACGTTTGGATATTTGAGTCATAAAATATGAGCTCCATTAACAGGTACAATCATGCTTAGGTTTCATTTTAGGGCAGGGCTTATTCATATCATAATCTGAAATATGATTGTGGATATATTTGACATTCATACATTTTTTGATTCATATCTCATGATAAGGTGCATATTGTGCATTCTCAGACTGACTGAGATTTTATTGGATTTCTCCTCATATAATGAATTCTAGAGTAAAAATCCAATAATAACCCATTATTAGAGTATGTGCATGGTAGATGTCATAGACCAACAAATACTACATCATAGCCAGTTGGCACAGGGGCTGAGTAGCTAGCACTTTTGCCTCACAGAAAGAAGATTCCAGGTTGGACGCTCAGGTCTTTTGTGCAGTGTGCATGCGTCTCCCGTGTCCGGGTGGGTTTCCTCCAGGCTCTTTTTTTCCCATAAACCCAAAACATGCATCATAAATAGAGGTGAATAGTTTTTATATAGCGTCTGTTTTGTTTTTCCTTGCCTAATGTCTAAGGACAGGGGAAGTTCTGGAACTGTTCTCCATTTGCTTATTTCCTGTGAATGTTAGGGGTTAATCTGCTTGTCCATTATTGACCAATGACAGTTTCATTGTTTGATATTCTAACTCTCTATTGGTAAAGTCAACAGTTAATACTTGAGAAGCTCTGTGAGGGAACAGCTGTTGTGATTTTGGGCTTTACATAAAACATTTATTTGAAATTTAATTGAAAAGCCGCTCGGTGGACGCATAGATAAGACACTTTGAATCCGGCCCTCGACGGTCTCATGCCCATTTTACGGGCCAAAAAAAGTCTTTTCACAAAAAAGAAAATACATTTTTGAGGTTAAATCCTCCAGCAAGATCAAGCCGAGATCTGGAGGTGGGTCTCCAAGCACTGCTCCTGTCAAGTTTCCTTAGCTGCAGTGAATGGGCCAACAATAAATGCAGAGAACAAATGACCTAATAGGAAAAGTGAAGTGTACATTAAAGCTGATATCTGGAGTTTTTAGAAGAGACCGATTTGATGAATAAAATGCATTTAAACAATGATTTGGTCCTGATGTTAGGAAGTAGGTCTTTTTTTAGGAAGTAGGTCTTTTTGCGATCGCCTCTCCCTTGTCCTCTACAGTGACTGGAATGGCAAAGGAGCCGGTCATGGCTAAACAAATGCACACACTCCAGCTCCAATGCATGCTGGGGTTTGTTGACGGGAGGGAATGCCATGTCTATGGAGATCATCTAACTTCTCTGCTCAGGTATTAAAACTGTCTTTTTTTAATGTTACTGTGCTTGGAACACACATATTGTGACTGGTATATGGGGTGAATGAAAATGCAAGCATATGTATGTACACTAAACAAAAATATACATATTTTGTTTTTTCTACCATTTTCATGAGCTGAACGCAGATAAACATTTTATGTATACACCAAAAGATTTTCACAAAGTGAACAAAGGTAGTAGGTCCACCCACCCCAAGAAACATGGAGCAGGACGCTGAGAGAGATGACTAACCACAGAAAAAACAAGCATAATGGGCATGGTGTTTCTCCAAATTAAGTCTGAATGTAATTCTTTCCATTCGTCTGATGTTACTATGTCAGTCCAGTCCTTGATCATCGGTGAGGTTTGTGTCAGCCAATTCTTTGAGATGGCCAATATCAAAAACAGTCTGCAGTGCATTGCAGGTCAATATTTGTTGTTTTTAGCCTTCTAGCCGCCAGAGTTTCTCCAGAAATTACCTTGTGAACAATGAGAACATAGACATAGTGTTATGAAAAGACGTGCACACATTTCGTCAAAACAAGATTACCTTCTCTTTCCCTTTTGTTTCTATATTAAGTTTAGTAGCTGTCCAGATTAGTAATGCATGGATATCATTAAATATTATTCCGCTTGAAAGTTCTGAATTATAAGCCTTTATTAAAAATGTGGTCATAGGGTTATAATGGTCATTACTTTGTCTTGGTTATGCTAGCTTATATCCTTATTTGTAAATATATAAAAGTCCTATATAAAAGTCCTGTTTATCCAAGCAAAAAAAATATTTCAATGTATCAAAGCTTTTCATGTCATTATCTTTTACAATCTGGTGTAAATCTTACATAGCTCTTGAATCTCAGGTCAGTACTAGTAGTACAGTTTAATGCCACTTCCAATAGTACACTTCCTTGTCGTAAGCACAGATTTTACCCAAGGACTCAATTTGCTCCACATGACTAAACGATTCATCATCAGTAAGGCATGCACAGCAACCCGGGTATAACATTCTCAATATTTTTCCATTGAGCTTCATATTCTGAGTCACACCAGCAACACTGATTTAAGATGAAATAAAGTATTTTTTCAGACAAGGTAAATCTGTACGGTTTATAATTTTGGATTATTTTGCCTTGCCATACAAATCTTGATGTTTTATTGTTGTTTTATTCATTTATTTATTTATTTGTATATTTATTTATTGTTTTATTCCACTCCACTATTTTTATAGTTGAGAAAAGAGGGGTATAGTTTTCTTGAGATTGTTGACAGTTCTTTATGGACTACACTTACACTGTAGAATTAAAAAATGTTGTACATTCTGTTTGTATTCAGACACAGGACCAACAACATGAAGAACATTTTCTGGCATCATCATCATCATAGAAATCATCTGTATAGCAGGTAATTTTATGTTCTGTCCCATCGAATGAGACACCATAAATGTCCTCATTTTGGGCCAATGGTCCAAAGTACAAAGCGTACAACAGGGGGATCAAGCAAAGCCCTGTTTCACCCATTTTTCCATTTGATTCTTGATGTTAGCCTGTCGTAAAGCCCCAATATTATTATTCGACCCATCTTCTTCCGCTTTATCCGGGGCCGGGTCGCGGGGGCAGCAGTCTGAGCAGGGACTCCCAGACTTCCCTCTCCCCAGACATTTCCTCCAACTCCTCCGGGGGGATCCCGAGGCGTTCCCAGGCCAGCCGAGAGACATAGTCTCTCCAGCGTGTCCTGGGTCTTCCCCTGGGCCTCTTCCCGGTGGGACATGCCTGAAACACCTACCGAGGGAAGCGCCCAGGAGGCATCCAGAACAGATGCCCGAGCCACCTCAGCTGGAGGAGCAGCGGCTCTACTCCGAGCTCCCCCCGTGTGGCCGAGCTCCTCACCTTATCGCTAAAGGAGCGCCCAGCCACCCGGCGGAGGAAACTCATTTCGATCGCTTGTATCCGCAATCTTGTTATTTCGGTCACTACCCAAAGCTCATGACCATAGGTGAGGGTAGGAACGTAGACCGAACGGTAAATTGAGAGCTTTGCCTTTCGACTCAGCTCCCTCTTCACCACAATGGTCCGATGCGGCGACTGCATCACTGCAGCCGCTGCACCAATCCAACTGTCAATCTCACGCTTCATCCTTCCCTCATTCGTGAACAAGACCCCGAGATACTTGAACTCCTCCACTTGGGGCAAGGACTCCCCACCCACCTGAAGAGGGCAAGCCACCTTTTTCCGGTCGAGAACCATGGCCTCGGATTTGGAGGTGCTGATTCTCATCCCAGCCGCTTCACACTCGACTGCAAACCGTCCCAGTGCATGTTGCAGGTCCGGGTTTGATGGAGCCATCAGGACAACATCGTCTGCAAACAGCAGAGCTGGAATCCTGTGGTCCCCAAACTGGACACCCTCCGACCCCTGACTGCGCCTAGAAATTCTGTCCATAAAAATTATGAACAGAACCGGTGACAAAGGGCAGCCCTGGCGGAGTCCAACATCCACTGGGAACAGGTCTGACTTACTGCCGGCAATGAACACAGCTCCTGCTCCGATCATACAGGGACCGGACAGCCCTGAGCAAAGGGCCCCGGACCCCGTACTCCCGGAGCGGTGCATGGTCGAAAGCCTTCTCCAGATCCACAAAGCACATGTGGACTGGTTGGGCAAACTCCCATGAACCCTTGAGCACCCGATGGAGGGTATAGAGCTGGTCCAGTGTTCCACGACCGGGACGATTCGGGCTCCTCCTGAATCCTAGGTTCGACTATCAGTCGGATTCTCCTCTCCAGTACCTTGGAATAGACCTTACCCGGGAGGCTGAGGAGTGTGATCCCTCTGTAGTTGACACACCCTCCGGTCCCCATTCTTGAACAGAGGGACCACCACCCCGGTCTGCCAGTCCAGAGGCACGGTCCCCGACCGCCACGCGATGTTGCAGAGATGTGTCAACCAAGACAGTCCTACAACATCCAGAGACTTTAGGTACTCAGGGTGGATCTCATCCACCCCTGGAGCCCTGCCACCGAGGAGTTTGCGAACAACCTCAGTGACTTCAGCTTGGGTGATGGATGAGCCAGCCTCCGAGTCCCCGGTCTCTACTTCCTCTTCGGAAGACGTGACTGAGGGATTAAGGAGGTCCTCAAAGTATTCCTTCCACCGTCCGACGACATCCCCAGTCGAGGTCAGCAGGCCTCCACCCGCATCGTAAACGGTGTTGGTGAGGCACTGCTTCCCCCTCCTGAGGTGCCGGACGGTTTGCCAGAATTTCTTTGAGGCCGACCGATAGAACTCCTCAAATCAATTATTTTAAATTTGCTCAGCAGTTTAAATATCAACCTGTTACCATCCACCTATTTCGCCCTGTGCACAATGGTTGGACCCAAATGGCATTGCTTATTAAAAGAGGATCTTACAGCCCACATGCAAGTGTGATGCATTATTAGAAAGCTTAGGCCTTCTAGTTTCTCTTCACATGAACACTGTCAGGGCTTCAGAATTTACACTACAGAACAAAACATCCTTTTTTTAGTCTCGCCTGATTATTGTCAATTTGTAATGGTCCTGAGCATGATATATTTCATTGTGTGCTTATGCTGTTCACTGTTCAAGGCACACACACTCACACTAACACACACACACTCACACACACAGACTCATACATACACACACGAACACACACACACACACACACACACACACTCACACACACACTCATATATATACACACTGAAGGCACACGGCCTTGATTCCACAGCTCGGTACCACACCGTCCCACGCGGAGGGAGGCACGGGGGAGGCCTTCTCTCTTATCTGTGCAGGTTGGCACAGATATACGGGCCACATCCGGAGCTGGGATTGGAACCAGTTTATGACTCATCCTTCCCGCCGTCTTGGAGAGAAACCACGCCTCCTTCACCATGAAATAAAACTGTCTAGTCTTTTATATCCTTTGTCTTGCTCTTGGCTTCAGTGGTAAGACACATGTCTGGTGTGCTCAGCTGACCTAGGCAAAACCCAGATATCTGTTATTGCAGATTTTCTAGAAACCTCTGTTAAGGCAATAAACCTTTCTACTTGGAAACAGTCGTTTCTCCTGGTCATCTCTCTCCGATGCATGAACACGCAGAAGGGCACAAGACGTTTAACCCCTTCACTGTACATGCTGTTTATCTTGTTGACAACAACTGTGTAAAGTTTCAGATCTCTAAGAACAGGCATTTTGGTGCTGTTGACCTTTTTGTAGACCCGGAACAAGTGATCCAAATATGTGCCAACTGTGCCAAACTGTTTTATTACAATTTTAGCTCCTCTATGATCATAAAACATGCATTTTGATGTTTTTGTAGACCACTAATATCTATTATAAGTGCTAAAAACAATGTACGTGAAAATGTGTAAATATGAGTTTACCCATGACTTTCCCATATAGGTGAAAAAAAAGTTTTTATTTTTTATTTATTGGTACATACATATAACAAAATGCACGTCCAAAAGGCTAATAAATCCGAAAACGTGATGCATAAAATCTAATCGCCTCCTGCCCAAAAATCTAGGGTCTGACAGCCTTTATGCACGTGAATACAGATGATTCTATGTGAATAAGGCCTTAGTCTCACCCACCATTCTAAAGCTATTGGCTATATGTCAATCAAAGTCTTCTCTGTCACCGTTAGCATTAGCTAAGAGCTAAAAATAAGATGGATGCGCGCGTCGGAAGCGGCGCATTTTTTTTTGCGGAGGATCCTCGTGGATGGTCTCATTCTGTAGCTAACAGTCTGAAGAAAAGATCGATGCCAAACACCATCTTATAAGTCAAACAGGTCATTTGTTATGGACGGAGAAATGCACCGGACGAGCCTTAATCCTGAATGTCAGTGAAGAAAACTTTGTTTACTTGACAATATCTCGAAATCAGATAACTTTAAAAAAAAAAAATGAATTGAAAAATACAAGTGGATATTGTTTTTCTATGGATCCTTACGGACAGACTGAGCACAAGAATGTACATAATTAAAGCCGTTTCATCCGTCATAAACAGCAAACAGGTAGGACTTGCGTTTGTAAAAGTTAAGACTTTCTCACAAACTATTGCTTCTTGGGGCATTTTATTCAATGTATGACATATACAATCAATGACATTCGGTTTGTTGAGAAAATAAGTTTTAAAATTATGTATAGCTTGCTGGTATTGACCACGGAAATAAGTGATGATGTAAGAGAACATTTGAGATATGGAAAATGCACACTGGCGCGCAGGTGGATGGTAACAGGTTAAAGTCCAGCTAAAACAATAAAAACATTCTCTACGTCTACTTATTATTACAACTTTTTTTGCTTTTGTATATGGTTCATTCTGTGTAAAGATTTTCTTATGTCATCTTGTGTTGTTAATATTGTGAACTAAATTTGGGAGTATTTGTTTGATTCTTTGGACATTATTGAGGTGTATATACGATAGTCCATGTTCAAAATTGAGATTAGTCTATATGAAGAATAGTCAAGTTGATCCTTCCCTTCTTTACGTATTAAGAACAAGATGATGATCGCCGCCATATTGGAATTCTGACTTTCGTGAGGCAGAGGGGGGCTGATCTGGACCTAACCATCTTTCCACTCCACCTGTTAGCCACGCCTCCTCATCAGACCCACTCCCTACACCTGTCTCTGCGCCGCTCTACCGGTTAGCCACGCCTCCTCATCAGACCCACTCCCTACACCTGTCTCTGCGCCGCTCTACCGGTTAGCCACGCCTCCTCATCAGACCCACTCCCTACACCTGTCTCTGCTCCACGCTACCAGTTAGCCACGCCTCCTCATCAGACCCACTCCCTACACCTGTCTCTGCTCGACTCCACCTGTCAGCCACGCCTCCTCATCAGGCCACTCCCTACACTCCTCAATGTCAGGCAAAATCGATGAAGGATGAAGGAGCCCTGCAGACATACAAACAGTGTAAGCTAAGGCTGGTAAAATAACACAGATAAACAGTAGAGAACAAAGAGTGAGCTAAAGTTGGTACATTTTACATCACAATTATCTCTACCACAGATACTAACAACAGAGAACAGACTTACAGGTATAAGTTGAGCAGCAACAAACAGCCATATGACATAAGGTCTGGTTTAAATACAAAATGGCTGCCCGGCTTCCTGAGCTCTAGCCTATAGTGGCCTCTAGTGGCCGGTAGTGAACTCTGCACCCTGGATATTACCTCAGCCTTCTGTCTTCGACCTCGAGTTTCGCCTGTTCCTTCCTGGTCAGACACCCGCTCGGCTCTGTGGCTAAACCGCTCATCACTGGACCTGCAAGTTAGAAGATCACCGTAAGCCAAGACTTTTCACCCCGTCTCTGTATAAACTGTCTGCTGTGGTAAATAAAGGTAATTACCGACTGATATTCCGTCAGCCTGTGCTGCTTTTGGGTCCTCACCATACTCGTGATAAATGGCTTCCTTCGTATGACAATTTCAAAACATAATGTTTAACTTTAGACACTGACTTTAATTCACTAATGTGTTTTTGCACATCTTGTTAACTAAACGTTATACAGCAATCTCATATTTGTTTGGAAATTAATAAGCTGTAATCATCATCTCTGTTCTCCCGTAGGTCTGGATAGAGGATTATTGCTGGTCTGTGGCCTTTTGGAAACTCAAGAATGCCCATTTAGAATGTGTCTAAACCAGGTAGGAGACATTTTTCAATACAGTTATTATGTACAATAATCTTTTTTTTCCCCTTTTTATATATGGTGTCTCATTGTTTCAATAATGAACTTTATTCTAATAGAGTGAGTTTACATTGAACAAAACTAAATTTGATTTTCAATCCAGTATCCACTGAAATAGAATAGTATTGTTAAGAAGTGTTCGGGATATATCTGCTCAGGTTAACACAATATTTGGATATATTTCAGAAAAATGTAATTATAGTTTTGAAAAAGAAAAGATTCAGATTTTATTGGTAAATCACTGATTGCCTCGAGTGAGTTCTGGGGGGCTAGAGCACCCACCCAAATCTGTGAGCATTCAGGTGAATTTCCCTTAATCTCATAATTATGCCTAGTGTATTTGCTGTTTACTTTACCATTATTCTTAGTATTATTTGTCTTATGCCAGCTATTTTTATTTTTACCATTTTTTTTATTTTCTGCCCTTCATTCCCTATTAAGATATGAGAGGATCAGTTTTGTTAATAAGAGTTTTTGATTTTAAGAGTTCTTCTATCTGTCCTCTCCCCCTGTATCTACCTGCGTTTCCCCATGTGTGGACATTAAAGGCATATCTTATCTTATCTTATGTACCTTTCTAGTCTTTCTATGGAGATGTTATTGCTTTGTCTGGGATGCTAAAACAAGAAAAAACTTAAATTAAGGCAAATCAAACCTACTTATATCTTGACAACAATATCCCTTTTCCTTCCCTGCCTGTTGTAGCTCTTGCCGCAGAGGCTTGTTTATGTGCAGTGCAGACTTAGCTCAGTTACGGTGGCGCTCAGGCCGAAGCATCTGTCATCTACAACCATAAAAGTCATCAGTCTTCTGTTGTTTATCACTGGAGCGCTAACACCATGCCGTGCTAACTTACTCCACACGTCAACCGTAATCAACAGTGTCAAAACACCATTTAGCTTTGGATGACGGAGTGGAGGGGCTTTCGTATGGTCAAGGCTAAGGTTAATGCTAACACGTATTCACGAAGGGGGGGTGGGGGGGCTGAACACACCTGAAATGATTGTATACAGAAATGGTCACTAATCCAGAGATCCAGTTTAGAAAGTTTCCACGAGTCAAGGTCCATTCCTTTTATGCAGATCTTAATAAGTAGTATTATAATGTACACAATATACCCGTTAATTCTAATTTATGTCAAATGTTTTTAATAAATCAAATACTGTTGCTCTTTTAAAAGTTGATGCAAAGTCGAAGATTCATGTGGTATACTGACTTAACCATGTGCAATACCGTCATATTCATGTGCAATTACTGTTGTACTCACACGCAATAATGTCACATTCATGTGCACATAACTGATGAAACCATTATTATTAGTATTATCTTGACTTACGCTAGCTGTTTTTATTTTATTTTATCTTTATTTTTCCCCTCCATTCCTTATTAGGAAATGAGAGGTTCTGTCTATAGGAGTTTTTGTTTATAAGAGTTCTTCTATTAAGAGTTAAGTTATCTGTCCTTTTCCTCTGTATCTACCTGCGTTGCAACAATGAAATTTCCCCATGTGTGGACAATAAAGGGATCTCTTATCTTAAAGCTTCTGGCATGTGCTGTCCTGTGAAGTAGAATTCTGCTTTTGCACTGATCAAAACATAACACACTGGACTCTGTCACTGATTTTCTCTTTGTGCCTGACTCTTCTGCCCTAAAGTTGTCACTGAATGTGGCAATGTGATTGGCTGTGATGTGCGTGTGTTCGTCTCATCTCATTAAATCTGTTGCTGTTGCTAATCCTAACCCTCCATCAGTCTGTGCAGTGCTTCTTTCTCATTTAGTCAAGATAACAGATATCACTAAATTTGACTTTTCTTCTAACAAGACAAGCGATAGCTCATTTACTTTTTTTGGTGGCTGGACCTCTGCCTTCATCAGAGGAAACCTGCTCTGGACCTGAAACTGGGGCAAAGGTTCATCTTCTAACAAGACCAGGACCCTAAGCAAGCAGCCAGGAGCACAAAGGAGTGGCTACAGGACAACTCTGTGAATGTTTTTGAGTCCAGCCTTGAACTGATCTCCTGAACTGACCAAACGTATTTGGGTTGGAAGGTTTTGTAAAGAAGAATGAGAGAAACTGCCCGTAAATAGTTGTGCCAATCTTGTGCTATTATACTCTAAAAGATGCAAGGTGCTTCAAAAAAGTATTGCGCAAAGGCTGTGTGTTTCGTTTTTTTCATAAATTTACCAGAATTCAAACTAACTTTCATGTTGTCCTTATGGGATATTGTTTGTAGAATTTTGAGGCAAATAATGGATAAAATTTATTTCAGAATAAGGCTGTGACAAAATAATGTGAAACAGCATGTTGTGTTAACGTGACAACACTATTTTAGAACTTGCTCTCCAGAGTGGACAGAGTGTCCTGCAGGGGACAGAGTGTCCTACAGGGGGCGACACTCATGGTCCAGCATAGATGTGAATCTAGCCAGGACCCTCCTGTCCCCCACCTCCTGCACCGAGTCCAGAGCACAGCCCTGGACGGAGCTGGACTTCTTGATGACTTTGTCCAGCTTCTTCCTCTCCCTCTCTGTGATGCTGCTGCTCCAGCAGGCCACACCTACAGGAGCTGATGCACCACAGAGTCGTAGAAGGTCTTCAGGAGTGACAGGAGTGGCCCTGTCACTCCAAAAGACCTGAGTCTCCTCAGGAGGTAGAGCCGACTCTGGCTCTTCCTGTACAGTGCGTCTGTGTTATGAGTCCAGTCCAGTTTGTGGTTCAGATGAACACCCAGGTACTTGTATGAGTCCACTCTCTCAATGTCCCGTCCCTGGATGTTCACTAGTGAGGGGGCAGCAGAGTGGCGTCTACGGAAATCCACCACCATCTTCTTGGTCTTCCCCGCGTTGATGAGGAGGTGGTTCTGCTGACACCAGTCCACAAAGTCAGTCCTCTGTACTCCGCATTGTCATCGGTCCGTGATGAGTCCGATGATGTCAGTCATCAGAGAACTTCTGCAGGACACAGCTGTAGCCTAAATGCTGTCAAAAACACATATCACAAGCAGGGAGTAGGGACACAACACAGCACTGCGCCACACCTGGACCTTGCCGTTTTACCTGCAGAGCCGCAGACATAAACATTGCACATTGCTTGCCGCTTGAATTTATCTCAAAACCACACAGCGTACTTCGAGAAGTGCGAAGATGTAATGTTGCGTCTCTTTTTTTTAATCTATCGTATGCTGTATTTGTGAGGCAAGATCAGTGAACGGGAAAAGAAGGAAAAACATGCAACTTTATTATATATATTTATTATGGGGGAAAAAAATAAAAATAATGAACTAACTAATTTAACTTATTTATTGTTCCTCCAGTGCCTCTTGAGTTTGACACATCTAATGGGTTAATAGGTTGTTAGGTGAATGCGAAAATTCCAATAGTCGCCAGATTTTTAGGGTTCTCTCAGAGTGGTTTACAGTCAGGTCTATAATATTAGCCCGGAATGTGATCTCACTCCCTGGCTGAGCATAAGCAGTCAACAGAGTGAAAACCTTTCCATTAATAGTTCTTTTGACCAGTACATATCTGCCTTCTTTGTCTTTGCATTCAAAACTTTGTTCAAAAGCTATTCAATTTGAAAACAATATTGCAACTCCCCTGCTATGTTTGCCTCTGTATGATGAATAGTCTGATGGGCCCTACGAAAAGCTCCCCGGCCACTCCTGTCTCCAATCCTCACAAAGAACGTGATATACCAAATCCAGGATCTCATTCATATTGTAGTTCTCAGTCCACAGCGTCCCCACGTTGGCTTGCAGTGCCACCATCCTGGACCTGTGTCAGCAGATCTTCTGTATTGTCTGAAATATGCTGTTCAGCTTAATCGATGTGTGCTCCGTTTCCTCCCCCGCTTTCAGCTCCCTTATGTTGCATTCAAATAGGTTGAATTGAGCTGCACCACCCGCCGCTCTCATTTCCACTCTCAGTGATGCCATGGCATGTGCATTTCGCAATTAAAACATATAGAAAATTAAATTCAGACTGAAAATGGCCACATTTTTCTGACTGAACATGGCCACAATTTACAGACTTTAGACCATATGGACTTAACATTCTGGCCTACTTGTTTAGGACTTTGTAAATAGTTTGAATATTTTCTTTCTCTTATTTTGTTCCTTGTTGAATAAATAAAATACATTTTAATTGTATACATTTTAATTATATATTAATTTATTCAATAATTTTAAATCAAGTGTTTATTTTACCAATAACTATTATAATATTGGTTTATTCAGTTGTAAAAAAATAAAAATACATTCAACATGATATACAATTATTTTATGTCTACATTTTGTTTTTTTTACAATCACTGTGGGTTGCCAGATACGTAGACTAAAACCATTTTGCAGTGAACACAAAAGGGTCTTCTACCGCTTGTAATTGCAGCTTATGTTTCTTATATCTACTGTAACACTGACTCAAGAGTTTAAAGAAACAAGAGACCATGCTCAAAGATCCAGCAATACTACAAGGCTGAAAAATCTTCTAACAAGCCTGAATAATTCACAACATGACTTCTATAAGACTCCTCTATAGTAGAGAGAAGCCTTTCACACTTCATCATGGCCGCCCTCTTCCTGCTGCTGTTGAGTTTTTTACGTTGGCCATGTTTCTGAAGCGCTTGTGCGTTAGTTTGATCACATTTGTCTGATCGCCATCTGATTCGTTCTAAGATGGTGGCGCACAATGGTAATGATGTGTTTGGTACGTGTGACAGACAGGCATAATCAGCTTGGTGTCAGAGTGCTTCGGGGCTTTACTTAGTCGCATGGTAACTGCTAATTAAGTGGAAACGTCAAATGTAGGGCCTCTATACTCTGCCATTGTTCCTGCAATGTGGATAAAGCTATGCACCGTATTTATTGCCAGTGTTAAAATTATTGTCATGAGTTTAATTATGGGATATTTCTTTGCAACATCATAAAATATATTTTAAACACATAGCTAATGGTACAGGCTCCGATTCCAACCAATCGTCCAACTTTTTAAATTCTACGCTATATGATTGCACTGCTTGTACTTATTTGTTTGTATCCTTTTTTATAATACTCTTCTTCCTATTATTTCACTGCCATGGATATTCAGTTGTGTTCCAATGTGCACCATCTCATCTCTAATTATTCAAAAGCTCTGGAAAAAGTTTTTTTAATTTCATTTTTTTAAATCATTACGCTGATCCTTCCTCGTCAAGGGTTGCTAAAGTGAATTATTTGCGTGTTTATCTGGCGGATTTTTACATTTGTTGACTCTCCGATTCCTAGGACTGGATTAGGCAAAGAAGATTCTCACAAAGGGACACAATAACCACGTTTCGACTGGCCATGGAACCCCAGACCTTTTTGCCTCGGATCGCTTTGGCACAATTTTGGTTGATCTCCACTCTCAGGGCCTGGGTCTGGGTACAGAGGTACACAGAGTTTGTGTCGCTCTGAGAATGAACAGGAAACTACTTAATCCTCATCTTTTTATGTCTCAAGACTGAGATTATTAAAAGATTGTGATTTATTTTTTTCAATGGCAATGTACCTGAGACTTAAAATGTCTGAATTGGACACAATGGATGGATACTTTTGGAGCAGCATTAAAAAAAAAAGGCTATCACAAAGAACTGATGTTTATAATACGCAAACTATGTTGAAGGTGGTTAAAAGCTTATAAAAAGTAAATTCATGTGTAATTTAAGTCTACATTTTGAGCATTTACATTTGGGGCAGACTTGGAGCCTATTATAGCTGGTTTGTGTTGCATCCTCTACGCTGTACCTGGTCCTGACATTTCAACTGTTCAATTGTTGAGTGAGCGGTCTCTTTCCTCTGTTCACACAACCTTACTCAACTCCCAGAAGATTTCATGACAAAAATAAACACAGCCACCATCCACACTCAGGGAATCTGACCTTTTCCTCGGAGCACATCCACATGTGTCTATTGTTTGAGTCCTACGATATTATTGGAATATAATCCCAGCCTATACAATAGTTAGGTTAGTATATCGTGATTGAAGACTATTCCTTTTACTGGCGCTATTTATTTTAAAATATTTTGGTTTTAGTTTTTGAAACATTTTAATGCAACGTTTGGTTGTTGTGTAAAGTCACTGTAATGTATTTATGACCTGTACAAAAAAAACATTTAAAACAAATGTGGATTAGAAAAATAATGAATCCGAAAGGAAGGCTTTTTAACATTCAAAACATATATATTTTTTAATTATTTACTATTATTAACTTTTTTGCCACAAATATTAGACACAATTTAGATTGTTATGCGTCTTCTGCTGTGACGCTTCGACCAATCAGCGTATGATTGGTGTGGTTTTTTTTTAAATTGCTTTCGGCATAGAGACTTTCCAGATTTATTCACGTGTAGAACTCAATTCAGAGTGCTACACATACTGGTATTAATCTGGCAAAGGCCAGGTTAGACAAACCCACCAGTAGCCTCTAAATGTGCACATGAAATATTGCTTATGAACTTAGAAATTGGTTAAATAGTCATTTTGTGGTTTAAGATGCATACCCCAGCGTCCACAGGGTCTTAAAAAGTATTAAAAGTTGATCAATTGAATTGGAAATTTAGGTCCTTAAAATGTCAATCATAATTTTATGGGTATTAGTAGGGAATATTAAAGTTTTTTTTTAGAAGAAGCATTCTTGTCAGACCCAGGGCCGGCCCAGCCTATAAGCGAACTAAGCAGCCGCGTAGGGTCCCGAGGCTTTAATAGGGCCCCCAATCTGGCAACCCGTTTTATGCGAAGTGCAAGCGCAGTGTGCGCCACTAGTGTAGTAGCGCTGCTGGCGCCCCTGTGCAGCCTCAGTCAGAGATGAGCGGGTTTGAGTTTGCGTCCCTCTCTCTCACATCACCATGTGTGAGATCAATCGTGACTCGTGATGTCTGTTTTACTTTGACTTCTTAACGTGGAATGAGAGGAACGTAAAGGTTTACGCATGTAAGGTCCATCAGCCAATCACATCGCAGCATTGTTTCATGCAGGAGTCCAGTGTGTGATGTTCTGATCAGAACAAACATTTATATTGTAATTAACTTTTAATACAGCAATAAAACATTTCAATTTATTTAAAAAGCATCATTAGACTATTTGTTATAAATTATAATAAATTGATAGTGAAAAATAACCAGACATATTATGATTACGTCTGTTATAGAATAATACTATATATTTTTATATAAAAGTGGCAAAGTTGCAGAAAGCAGTCTCTTCACTATAACTAGGTTTGGACCTTCACTTCTAGTTCTGTTCATTCTCTGGGAATAACATGTTTGCACTGTTTTATCAGTGTTAATTGTTCATCAAGCAATGCTTATGCCATTTGTTTAATTTAATATAACTTGTTTTGTCACTTTAGCAAGAAGGAACAGTTGGGAGCTGTAAAAGATAAATTAATAAGGATAACTATTACTTTTACATTTTCAGTTAAAATGAATCAATTTGACCATAATTATTTTTCATAGCCATTATTGTATTGAGTAATTAAGTACACTAATGTATTAATAACTGGCTTTAGTCATTTTCTCCTGGCACAGTTTCATCACATCATCATTTTATAGCGTTACAACCTCAACATTTTACTCTTACTTAAACCACATTAAAATGCACCAGAAGACCCAAAAAAGGTCTGAAAATCTCTTAATTTAAACTAATGTGCTAATGTGGCTGTCGACCCTTAACGCCCACAAATACACCCAAAAACATATCTGGGACGTGTGTTATTTGTACAGGGAGTAGAGGTGATGTCAGCGGAATACCAAGTTGCATTGTGGGATTTAAGTTATCAATATTTGAGCTTGTGAGGTGCTGAGAATAAACTAACTGGCAAACGGATGCCCTGGAGTTTTGGTGCGCTTTGTTTGCGTTGAAGAAAGTTCCCATATGTGAATTGTTCACTGACAATGGCAATAAAACTGATTCTGATGACGTGGTGAGGGGCCCCCAAAAATGTTTTCGCTTAGGGCCCCCTGAAGGCTTGGGCCGGCCCTGGTCAGACCTCAAAACTATTTTCCATAATGCGCACACATAAATATCACAGCCAATCATTGATGCTTGTACATGTAAAGCACGGAGCTTTGAGCCACGTCACTTTCACTGTATCGTGTCAGGGGCTGGATCCTGGAGTAGAACCCCCACTTTTCTAAAAGAATAAACAGAACAAAGCACGACCCTTCACCATGTCCATGGCAGGAGTTTTGAGGCACGTACATAGTTCTAAGTTCAGAAGGATGACAATGTATAAGATAAGATAGCCTTTAATTGTCCACACAATGGGGAAATTTCAGTGCTGCAACGCAAGATACAAAAGTATGAGAACAGATAACTTATAAGAAGCTTTAAAAAAACACTCTTAGCAGAAAAAACTCTTTTAAACAAAACTCCTATAGACAGAACCTCTCATATTCTTAATAAGGAATAGAGTGGGGGGAAAAAAATTAAATAAAAAATAAGATAACATTAGACAAATAATAATAATCATAATAATAGTAATAGTGGCAAAGTAAACGCTCTTATTTACAGCAGTTATATGTCAAATACAGTCTGCAGTGCATTGTGAACTCCAGTCCCACATTTCTGGGACAGGACGCTCCCAAAACACATGATAGTGGTTTGCCATACTATTTCCAAGATGGCGCTGCAGAAGTGTGCCCTTTGTTTTGTCTGTTTTTGTGCGTGAATCGTGGGTCAGCGTGCTCTTACACCCGTGAAGAGCGCTTAACTATCAAAACTACGACTCCTATGAATCTAGTTCAAAACTATTTTGCAAACAATTCGACTCAACTTGAGTTAGCCTTATTAATTCTGGCCGCTGTTTAGATTCCACTGAGCGCGTACGTGCAGGAGGCACAGCGTGCGCTCGCAAAGCAGGTTTTAACCTGTTATCCTTAGGCGGATTTTTGTGCAACTGTCTCTAAAGACACCTCTCCATATTAAAACCATACGTGTGGATTATATACAAAAACTCGGTCTCTGTGTAAAGGTAACATTCTCTATTTTTACCCTCAACAGTCAGAACTACTCTAAGTCTGACTGAACAAAAGTTATACATCTTGGAACATACACAAAAAAGTTTTTTCTTTATCCTCGCCTAAGTTTTTTGTTAAAAATGAGGATGTTTATAGCTGTCGTTTGTATGTGAGGCCTGAAATAAACTATATATCATTACAAAAACTAGTTGGCCACTTCAGATCATTATCTGTAGAAACAAGTATTTTACCACACTTTTTGTAATACTTTATCCAGGCGTTGGATAAAAGGACCATTCCAAATTGGACACATTTAGAAAACGTTAGATAACTTTTGACTTCTTCAACCTACATACATCAATGAGGGCTCTATTGAAAGCTTGCAACTAGGGGAATCCATTTATCTACTCTGAGACACTATATTATGTTATTGAAATTCATATTCCCATAAATAAATAAAAAAATCACAATAAAAATTGACAAAAAAAGTGTTATGTGAATATATGTATTGATAAATTCCAAAACAAACACTGCACAAACATTTCACACCACATATTTCAAAAATATACACTCTGGTTCACACTAACTAACAAGCAAACTATTTACACATTTACATAAATCAAAATCACTGTGGGGCTGATTCCTAGTTGCCCATGTGCCACTCGTTATAGCAACAGTTTGTCTCACGCGGAGCATTTCACTGCAGTCTTGGCGTGACACTTTCTGCATCTCAGCCGGCCATGAGCCCGGTCATGAGCCCAGTCACCAGCACTGCCCTGAGCCTGGTCAGCCTGGTCACCAGCACCGCCCTGAGCCCGGTCACCAGCACCGCCCTGAGCCCGGTCACCAGCACCCCCCTGAGCCTGGTCACCAGCACCACCCTGAGCCCAGTCACCAGCACCGCCCTGAGCCTGGTCACCAGCACTGCCCTGAGCCTGGTCACCAGCACCCCCCTGAGCCCGGTCACCAGCACTGCCCTGAGCCTGGTCACCAGCACCGCCCTGAGCCCAGTCACCAGCACCGCCCTGAGCCCGGTCACCAGCACCGCCCTGAGCCCGGTCACCAGCACCGCCCTGAGCCCGGTCACCAGCACTGCTTATATATGCAGCATATGTTGTGTCTCCTTGTTTGGCTTCTCCTGTGGTGGAGTCGTTCCTGCATCTGCCAGCTCCAGGACGAGAGTCTCTCGAAAGGCCTTTTGATGGAGTGGTTTTCTTCCCTTCACTGTTCTTTGTAGAGAATGTAAGCGTTCACAATAGATATGTCCACTAAGTGATAGAAGAAAGATTTATACCACTTCTTTGTTTTATGGAGAACCTCGTAGTAGCCAATAAGTGCATCCGAAATGTCAACTCCTCCCATGTGCCTGAAAAAAAAAAAAAAGAGTATCAGCAACATGCAAATAAATGTCAGAGGAAATAAAGTCAGTATATATTACAAACTTGTTTTATAGTCCTTCATTGCTGGAGGAATGGGGACATCTTTCACGGTGGAACGTCCAGCATCATCCCTTACTCTGCGCTCCACCGTCTCAGGACCATGGGCCGTGTGCATCGTGGAGCAGACAAACACATCCCGTGTATCCTTCCACTGAACAAATAGCAAGAGGTCTTCCCGGATCCATTTGATGGTGCAGCGGGGAGATTTTGAGTCCAGGGCGTTGTGGTTTGTTTTAGGGTACCCTTGTCTATTTGTCCTCATGGTGCCACAGGCTGTAACATTTTTCTTCCATAGAGCTTTGAACAGAACCGGACTGGTGAAGAAGTTGTCAACATAAAACTTGTATCCCGTGCCTAGTAAAAATGTATTCATCAAGTTCATCACAGAGTCATAACTTAGTCCATTTTTGCTGGCTTGTGCGTTCTTTCCCTCATAGACAAAAAAGTCCCATGTGTAGCCGGGGACAGAGTCTGCCAGGATAAACAGATTATAGCCCCACCGAACAGGTTTGCTCTTTAAATACTGCTTGAAACTGACCCGAGCCTTTGAAGTCACCATTCGTTCGTCAATGGCAATATGCTGGTACGGCTGGTAGTTTTGCCGGCTTGATCTTCCCGAGGCAATACAATTCAGCAGTGCCTCTTTTGTTTTCGTTTTCCACATCATCTTGGGGACTACTAAGGTGCAGAGCTCGGACAATGGAATGAAACTTTATTCCCGGCAAAACAGATTTTGGAAACTGAATGGAAACCTGCCTTGTCGCCAATAATCTTCAAATGAAGGTGCTTTTAGTAGACCCATATAAATGATGATGGAAAGAAAAGAAAACATGTCCTCTAATGAAATGTCTTTCCAAGTCTTATATGTTGCCCTCCCGTGCACTTTGCTGTTGCTCACTAGTTGTAGTAAAACTGGCTGTGAAGACCTGCTGGAACATTGCTAAGACTGTGATGTCACATGTGCTAATCAAGTTAGCACCGGGCGTGCGGGCAGAACGAGAAGGTGTGATATCCTGCACATTAGTGTCATTCCACTAGCCCTCTGCAGGAGATGGTTCAGTCTGCCTGGCACCTCTTCCTCGGCCTGAAGTCTCCAATCGAGGCATTTTTGGAGAACTTGGTCCTGGTTCTGGTGATGAAGGTGGCTTTCTATAATGTAAAAATAACACACACAAAATATTCAATGTAGTATGATAGAATAGCTGTAAAAGTCAACTGTACAACTGCAGACTGTAAAGACACCACCTCCATAGACTAACCCTCTGCTTCCGAAGAGTGCACACGCTTTTTTGCTTGCTCCGCTTGCTATCGCTGCTTTCCTTATTTATTTTGCTTTTTAATCAGTTTTTGTCTTCCAAACATTTTTGCTTTAGACTTTTTCAAGTAAACCAAGGATTTTAAGAACATTTTTCCAGTTTTAACGACATATCTGACGCCAGCGACATGTCCGGGAGAAGAAGGGAGAAAGACTGTGAATGCTGTCGGAAATATCAACAAGAAATCAATGAGCTGAAAACACGGATATTTGTTTTGGAATCTGAAAAAGTTCTTCACGATACCATTCCTGTGTCAACCGACGGTAAGAAGAGCACACTTTTTACAAGAAAAACTGCTACTTTCAACCTAAACCGCAGTGACTCTGTGTCGTTTCCAAAACTGTCTAAAACCAGAAAGACCAGGCTGTTTCTTTGAACAAACTTGGAGCAAAGCCTAAACGATACAAAGATAACGTGAAGTCACCTAAAATACAGCTCACAAACAGATTTTTACCACTTTCAGAGATGGAATTAAATGAAAAAAGGAAAGATGACGTGGCCAAAATACAGCGAGGAGGACCTGTGCCAGGAGCCAAGGTCACGCAGATTGTTTTAGTTGGGGACGGCGCGATAAGTCACGTGACGCATGAAAAGATAAACACACATTCTTTTCCAAGCGCCACTGTTTCTGAGATAACGTCACTCCTTCCAAATATTATGGCTAAGCATGGAGGAGCTAAACAGCTGATTGTGCACGTGGGTGCAGTGGAAATGCGGCGGGAACAGACTGAAGTTTTGAAAAAAGACTTCTTGAAGTTATTCGACGTGCTTGATAAAATGGAAATCAAAACATTCATAAATGGACCTCTTCCAAACATCGACAGGAGGATAAACAAGTTTAGCCGGCTTCTTCAGCTGAACACATGGCTGTCCAAAGAGTGTTCCCCGAGAGGACTACACTACATTGAGAACTTCTATCTATTCTGGAAACGAGAGGACCTGTTTAAGAGAAATGGCCCCCACCTATGCAGAGGTGGAGTGAGGGTGCTGACAGAGAACCTGCTCCACGCTCTGAGGCATTGGACTGGGGAGTGAGGAATGAGAGAAGAATTCCTGCTCCATCAGCCAGAGACCGAGCCAATGTTTCAACATCAAAAGCACCACAACCTCAGCCTCCACCAAAGGATTCATCAGCAGCTGCTCCACCACCACCAGCAAAGGATTCAGCTCCAGCTGCTCCACATTCACCTCCACCGCCTCCAGCAAAGGAACAATCTTCAAAGGCCTTGGACCCATCTGTGACAAGCCCAACAACATCCCTGTCATCGCCCCTGCCTTCACACCAGCCCTGGGTTCCCCCTGCAACATCTACTCCCACTAAAGATTCATCATTCTCCTTCTCATCTCCACTCTCACCCATGGGCCTTCCCAGCCATTTTGAAAGTCTGATCAAATCAGGCATTAAGATGGCTCCACTCACGCCCAATATAGCAAGGGCTATGTCAGTCCCGACTACACCAACAAAAGCCCCACCACCCATCCCCCCTCGCCTCTCACCTGGTCCCAAACTCTCCTTGGCTACAAAAGCCCCACCACCCATCCAACCTCGCCTTTCACCTGGTATCTCCCATAGCTAGGATGCACTGGGTCTCAGCGTTGCCGGGACTTAATGTCACATTAAAAATCAAACCAACCCGGGGCCCTATGTAAAAAGAGCCCCCCCTAGTGCTATTTCTGTAGTCACATCATCACAGAGATGGAAAAACAAAATCCGAGTCAGGCCCAATCTGAGAAATGTGATTCATATTCCCTGTGAAAAGATAAAGCCCAGTCTCACTGAAACTAGTCTGAAACTTACTGTGCTAAATGTCAGATCCTTATGTAACAAATCTCTCTTAATTAATAATTTTATTTCTTCTTATAATCTTGATTTTATGTTTTTAACTGAAACATGGCTTGACAAAAACAGAGGAAATGTAGTTCTGATAGAATCTGCTCCACCCAACTTTAAGTTTGAATCTGAAACACGAGAAAACAAAAAAGGGGGTGGAGTCTGTGCTGTCTTTAGAGATGAAATAATTAGCCGCAGGTTGTCTTTTGGGGTGTTTTCATCATTTGAGTATGTATCCTTTAAAATGGAGCTAAAACAGTCTCCATCCATTCTCTTCATTGTTTTACACAAGCCTCCCCAGCACTGCCAAAGTTTTATTGATGATTTTACTGAGATGCTTTCAGTCATATGCACAGACTTTGATGGTTTGGTCATTACAGGTGATTTCAATGTGCATATTGATAATATTTGTGACAGAAACGCTAAAGAGCGTGATGCTGTCCTTGAAACCTTCAGTCTTACTCAGCATGTGAGAGGCCCCACCCACAGCAAAGGACACACTCTAGATCTCATAATTACAAAGGGGGTAAATATTTCAAATGTTAATGTGATCGATGTTGCTCCGTCTGATCATTTCTGTGTCTTCTTTGACCTGTCTGTTTCTCCCAAACCTCCGGTTGGTCCTGCAGTTGTTCAGAGGAGACACATGGCACAGGTGCACTGTTTATGGAAATGATAAACTTTGAAAATGTCTCATGTTCTAATGTAAATGATTTGTTGAACTCTGTTACATCTAGTGTTTTGAATGTTCTGGACACCATCGCCCCTATAAAGGCTAAAATGGTTAAAAATAAGCAGAAGGCGCCGTGGAGAAATGATGATTCGGTCAGGGCACAGAAAAGGGAGTGCCGCAGGGCCGAACGGAAATTGCGCAAGTCAAAGCTCCAGGTTCAAAAAGAGATTTACAAAGAAAAGCTGAACATGTACAACCTAATCTTATGTAGAACTAGGGAAAGATATTTTTCTGAAATAATTGGAAGCTGCAGTAACAACTCGCGTGTCCTGTTTGCCACAGTAAACAGATTAACAAACCCTCCAGCTCAGCTGCCGTTAGAACTCATTTCCACATCCAAGTGTAATGAGTTTGCATTATTCTTTAATGACAAAGTTCAGGGCATTAAAAATGCTATAAATCCCACAATGCAAAAAATTACCCTAAAACCACCAAGACACTTAGAGCTAACTCACTTTGCACCAGTAACTGACAAAACTGTCCATGAGATCATCACCAGTCTGAGTTCATCTACATGCTGCCTTGATGTGTTACCCACCAAATTTCTAAAGTCTGTGCTGAACAGTTTGTTAGCACCATTCATTCACATAGTTAACATGTCGCTTCAATCTGGAACATTCCCAATGTCTTTGAAAACTGCGGTCATAAAGCCTCTCCTAAAGAAGAGCAGTCTTGATGCCGCAGTACTGAGTCATTACCGGCCCATCTCTAATCTGCCATTTTGGGGCAAAGTCCTTGAAAAGGTTGTTTACCAACAGCTCACAGATTTCCTCTTAATAAACAACTCATTTGATGTTTTTCAGTCAGGTTTTAGACCTCATCACAGCACTGAGACTGCTCTTGTCAAGGTGACAAATGACATCCGCCTGAACACTGACACGGGCAAAGCCTCAGTCTTAATTCTGTTAGATCTGAGTGCTGCTTTTGACACTGTCGATCATGGGATCCTCTTACAGAGACTAGAGGACTGGGTGGACATCACTGGCCCCGCCCTAAACTGGTTAAGGTCCTATCTGGAAGACAGGAAGTACTTTTGTTGAAATTGGTAGCTGTGTCTCAGACCACATGACCCTGACCTGTGAAGTGCCCCAAGGGTCAGTCCTGGGTCCCCTTCTGTTCAACCTCTACATGCTGCCGTTGGGTCAGTTGATACGCAGTGAAAATGTGTCCTATCACAATGATGCAGACGAGTCAGATCTATGTTTCACTATCGGCAGGTGACTATGGACCAGTAGATTCACTCTGTCACTGCATCCAACAGATCAGTGTGTGGATGAAAAACAACTTTCTCCAGCTGAACTCAGACAAGACTGAAATAATCGTTTTTGGCCCACAGAAACAAAGAGAAAGTGTTAGCGGTCACCTCCAGAGTCTCGCTCTAAAACCTACAAACCAAGTTAGAAATCTGGGGGTAATAATGGACTCAGACTTGAACTTTAATAGCCACGTCAAATCAATAACATCAGCAGCTTTTTACCATCTAAAAAACATTGCCAAAATCAAAAATATAGTGTCAAAACCAGATTTAGAGAGACTTATCCACGCGTTTGTCTCCAGTAGATTAGACTACTGTAATGGCCTGCTCACTGGTCTCTCCAAACGAGCTGTAAAACAGCTGCAGTACATCCAGAACGCTGCTGCTCGGGTCCTGACTAGAACCAGGAAGTACCATCACATTAGTCCTGTTCTCAGGTCTCTGCACTGCCCCCTGTGGCTCAGAGAAGAGACTTTAAAGCAGCTCTGCTTGTGTACAAGTCTCTCCATGGCCTAGCACCAAAGTACATCTTGGATATGTTAGTGCCATATGAACCATCTCGGACTCTGAGGACCTGAGGGACCGGCCTCCTGCTGGTGCCCAGAGTCAGGACAAAACATGGGGAATCTGCGTTTCAGTTTTATGCAGCTAAAATCTGGAACAGTCTTCCTGAAGATGTGAGACAGGCTTCTACTCTGACAATACTCTGCTGCGCATATGACTGAAAGGATTTTTTCTTTGCACTCTTCTCTTTTGTTTGTGATTTTATTAGTTTAGAAAATCAGTTGGATTGATATTTTTTAATTTAGTTAATTTTATTGTAGTTAATTTTTATCTTTGCACTCTTCTCTTTTGTTTGTGATTTTATTAGTTTAGAAAATCAGTTGGATTGATAATTTTTAATTTAGTTAATTTTATTGTATTTCTGTAATTTCTTTGTGATTTGAATGCATTTTTCCTGCTGTGTGAAGCACTTTGAATTGCCTTGTGTATGAAATGTGCTCTACAAATAAACTTGCCTTGCCTTGCCTTGCCTCCCACAGGTATTGTAAGGTGTGATAATTCTGCTTGAGGGGGAGGGGAGCCTTGTCTATTGCCAGTAGCAGTCCAAAGTACGTGCATCTGCTTCAGACTGCTACTGGTAATAGACAACTTACAATACAAAAGTTACTTTTTCCGACATGATGTACAAATACATCATTCAGCAATCAACATATTTAAAAAAAACAATATTTACAATAGACACTTACTCTTTTTCCATTTCAACAAGGACATAAGCCAGGACAATTTCTGGCTCCCAGTCAGGGTCTGATTCAGTGTCAGTTTGCCTGCAAAAATACAATTTAATAATAAACTCATGGAATGCATTTTTAAATCTTACACACTTGAGGCATACATTCAGTAAATAAGTGTTAACCACTTTTACAAAATGTGACAAACTATGCCTATATGCATAAAAGAGAACAAACCATAGATCTACAAGCAATGCCAATAAATATTGTTTTAATAAAATGCATAGTAAAAAATATACTTACATATCAAGGAGAACATCCATCCCCTCAATAAAACACTGAATCTGCGTCGCTTCCATCCATAGAATCTTCAAACTCAGAAATGTCACTTTCTCTCCCGGTACACACCTCTGCAGCCTCCAGAGCGGTGAATTTCGTCTTTTGGGTACTTTTAGACATGTTCCAGTCTCAAAAAATTGCCAACAGTTCGAGAAAAACTTGAGGAAAGAAGACCAGCTTTACACACGTTTTACGCACAGAGCTCGAACAGAGCTATGCTTTGGATGCGCACAGCCTGAAAGTGAAACTTTTGCAAGAAATACCATTCATACTGAATATATCCCTGTGCTTGTCTACCCATTGGCTGTTTGTCTGTAGTGTCAAACACAGTCTGTAATCTAACTGGTTGATTTAGTAAGGATGGGACTTGTGCGTAATTTGCATCTCTATGTGACACTTCATTGGCTTTACTGGGCCCTAGGACGGCCAAAAACCCTCCTTATTGGCTCATCTTGGTGTCAATAAAAAGCTAACACTTGCCGTTAGCAGATGTAGCAAGAACAGCGCGGTGAAAATTATAGTCTCTTTTTTATGGCCAAAAGAAAATGAAAAATGGAGTTGACAAAAACTTTTAACATGGAGGCCTTCATGGAACTAAAATATGTATTGGCCCTAATTGTTTTACTGGATTTTATTTGTTGGACCATTACGAACAGATTGATACCAATCTTGTGGGGACATATTGAAGTTTACAGAGCCTTCAAAGTAAGGAAAGTCAAAACTTTTACTTTGTGCTTTTCTGTACAAAGGCCGTGTGTGTTCGGGCTGTGATTGTTGCACGTGAAAATGGAACATTTGATGTGTAGATTGGCTTTGTGACTGGGGAGCGTGGTGACACATGAGTACGTGGTGGCATACCTGTGCTGTCCCACCAGTTGGACGCCAAAAGGATAAGAGGTTAAGTGTGGAGCGGACCTTCCCGGATTCCTTGTGTATTATCCTGGGCAATTTTAACAAAGGGAATTTCAGCTATGAACTACTACTTATTTAAGTCCCAACCAGAGAGAAGAACTCGCTTGACCACTGCTACACAACAGTCAGCAACACATTTCGCACAGTGGGCCGAGCTGTAGTGGGCTTTTCAGATCACACCATGGTTCAGACAGAGGATGAAGCTCTCCAAACCTGTAGTGAAGACCTCTAAGAAGTGGACCAATGAGGCAGTGGAGAAGCCACGTGCGTGTTTGGACATTACAGAGTGGGAGGTTTTCAGAGCTGCCACAGATGGCTTGGATGAGTGCACAGCCACTGTGACGTCATACATTCAATACTGTGAGAACAGCATTCAATAATGACAAACCTTTTGGTTCACACCAAAACTGAGGCAGTTAAGGCAGCAGGAGGCAGCGCACAGGGCCGGTGACAGAGAGCAATTACAATCTCAGAGCCCCCCACGACGCAGACAAGCGGAAACTGGCTGGTTTGAGACCACTCCCCCCTCCCCCACTGTGGCCACTTCTGCCAACCCAACTCCGGTCCCCCCACCACCCTCTCAGTTCAGAGACAGGATGTGGACGTACTATTTCGGAAGTCCAACCCCCAAAAAGCTGCTGGACCAGACGGTGCTGCTCCCGCCACCCTAAGAAACTGTGCAGGAGAACTGACCCACGTCTTCTCAGAGATTTTTGATACCTCACTAGAGTCATGCCATGTCCCAGCCTGCTCAAGTCGTCCATCATTGTCCCTGTCCCCAAGAAGCCCCGGATCACTGGACTTAATGACTACAGACCTGTGGTGCTGACTTCTGTAGTCAAGAAGTCATTTGAATGCCTGGTCTTGCCCTACCTCAAGTCCTTCACTTCCTCCGTGCTTGACCCCCTGCATTTCGCCTACAGACTCAAGAGGTCTGTGGACGACGCCATCAACCTGGCACTCCACTTCATCTTGCAGCATCGGGGCCCCCCGGGAACCTATGCCATCCTGTTTGTGGACTTCAGCTCTGCATTCAACACCATCCTCCCTGCTCTGCTCCAGGACAAGCTCTCCCAGCTCAACGTGCCTGACTCCACCTGCAGGTGGAGCACTGACTTCCTGACGGATCAGAGGGAGTGCGTGGGGAAGAATGTCTCAGACACTCGGACCACCAGCACAGGAGCTCCACAGGACTGTGTACTTTCTCCCCTGCTCTTTTCCCTGTACACAAACTGCGTAAAACTAATCAAGTTTGCGGAAGACATCATCAGGCTCATCTCGGGCGGGGACGAGTCTGTCTACAGGAGAGAGATGGACTGGCTGGTGTCTAACCCATCATTTGATAAACTCACTGACTTTGGAAAGGAGGGTGAGACAGGGTTGTGCTTGGTCTCCCCTGTTGTTTGCTTTGTACTTGAAACCACTGGCCCTATATATTAGACAATTGAAAACAATTTATGTTGTCTCAATTGATGGGATAGAGCATAAAATTGCCTGCTATCCATATATTTTTACTATATATAACCAAACCAAAAATTTCAATACCTAATATGTGATGCATTTCCTTCATGATATTGGTCCATTGTCTGGATACAAATTGAATGTACAACATTTTTAAATTTTCTCCATTCCAGTACTTGAGTCAAAGGATTGAAACTATAAAATTAATGTTTTGCCCAGATTTCACCTCTCCCGATTTCCATCCACAACTGCCTGTTTGATTAGTACAATAAAACAATCTAAAGATTTGTATATCAAGGCAAGAAACCTGAAATCGGATTTAAAACTCTGCACTTATCAAAAGAAAAAGGAGGTTGGGGTTTACCTTGAAAAAAACACTTTATTTCAGCTCAAATCAGAGCGTTGTCGTATTAGTGTGATCCATGACATAAACTAAGCAAATATATTAAAATCTTCAACTGGTTGGCTCATGACCATGGTTTTGTGCCAAATAGAACTGATCTGAGATTCACGGTCTGGATTAAAAAAGGTATAAATATTTTTCACCAGATTGTGAAAGATATTCACATGAAAAGCGTCGACATGTTGAGAGAATCCTTTGAGTTGGAGAAACAGGACTTTTATATGTATTTACAAATAAGTAGTTATTATTAGCAAGAAATTAAACAGTAAAGAAATAAAACCACTTTAACCTGTTACCATTTTCCAAATTACAAAAGTTCTCTTACATCATCACTTTTATTTCCATGGTCAATACCAGCAAGTTATACATCAATTTAAAGGTTATTTTCTCAACAAAACGAATATATCATTGATTTACATTGAATAATATGCCCCAATTAGCAATTGCCAATAGTTTGTGAGAAAGTCTCAACTTTTACAAACGCATGTCCTGTTTGCTGTTTATGACGGATGAAACGGCTTTCAATCTATACATTCTTGTACTCAGTCTGTCTGTGAGGAACCATAGAAAAACAATATCCACTTGTATTTTTCTTGAAGTTATCCAATTTTGAGATATTGTCAAGTCAACAAAGTTTTCTTCTCTGGCTCATACTTTTCGTCCGGCTTGTCTGGCGCATTTCTCCGTCCATAACAAATGACCTGTCTGACTTATAAGATGGTGTTTGGCATTAATCTTTTCTTCAGACCGTTAGCTACAGAAGGAGACCATCCACAAATGTTTCTGTCCATGGGTTTGTTTTTTACAGCCGCCGCACAAAAAAATGCGCCGCTTCCGACGCGCGCATCCATCTTTGTTTTTATTACATAGCGCCAGCATGCGGTGACGTAGAATACTTTGACATATTATTCTAGCCAATAAGAATAGCTTTAGAATGCGGGGTGGGACTAAGGGTTTCTTCGCACAGAATCGTCTCTATTCACGTGCGTAAAGACAGTCAGAGCCTAGATTTTTCAGCAGGAAGCGACTAGATTTTACGCATCATGTGTTCGGATTTGATTAGCCTTTTGGACGCGCATTTTGTTAGATGTATGTATTATTATACCAATAAATAAAAAATTAAATATATATATATATATATATATATATATATATATATATTTTTTTTTCACCTCTATATGGGAATTTCATGGGTAAACTCATATTTACACTTTAATTTCACATACAATGTTTTTAGCATTTATAATAGGTATTAGTGGCCTACAAAACATCAAAATGTATGTTTTATGATCATAGAGGAGCTAAAATTGTAATAAAACAGTTTGGCACAGTTGGCACATATTTGGATCACTTGTTCCGAATATACTTTTTGATACAAAAAGGTCAACAGCACCAAAATGCCTGTTCCTAGAGATCTGAAACTTTACACAATTGTTGTCAACAAGATAAACATCATGTACAGTGAACAGCATAAGCACACAATGAAGTATGTCATGCTCAGGACCATTACAAATTGACAATGTTCAGGCGAGACTAAAAAAATTATGTTTTGTTTATGTTTGGGCCTCTGTAATGTAAGTTCTGAAGCCCTGACAGTGTTCATGTGCACATCTGCAGAAACTAGAAGGCCTAAGCTGTATGCACCTAATGATTTATCACACTTGCATGTGGGCTGTAAGATCCTCTTTTAATAAGCAATGTCATTTGGGTATGTCCAACCATTGTGCACAGGGGGAAATAGGTGGATGGTAACAGGTTAATACCCTTTGACATTTTTATCAAGGCTTATAAATCAGAACTTTCAAGGGGAATAATATTAAACAAACAGCTACTATACTAAACATATGAACAACAAATGGAAAAGAGAAGGTAACCTTGTTTTGCCAGATGAGGAGTTGGAAAATGTGTGTACATCCCAATGGAGGACCACAAAATCAAAAAAATGAGTCACGTGTCACATTTTTCACACATGTCCAAGGGCCCATTATTCACAAGGAAATGCTATCTGTTGGAGAAACTCTGGCAGCCAGGACGTAAACCATTATCACCTGTTATGGGAGTGCCTGTTGCTAAAAAATATTGAGCAAAAATTAAAAAAGCACTGCCGGCAGGTTTTCTCATTGCCATCCCACTCAATCTCAAACCTACGTATGTCCCTGGGCCTCGAAACTCCAGCCATGGACACAATAAATGGATACCTTTGGAATGTACTTTTGGCGGCAGGAAAAAAGGCCATCACAAAGAAATGCATGACACACAGACATTAGACAAATGGAAAAACTGACATTCAGACTTTATTTGGAAATTGATATTTTGGACAAACTGGACTTCTTTTTGCCGTGATTTTGTTTTATATTTATGTTAAGTTGATGTTATTGTGTTATTATTTTAATTCTAACTCTTGGGTTGTATTGTGTTCTATTTTTTCTTTAACATTTTTTTTTTTCATAACACCATGTCAAAATGTTCATTATTTACAAGGAAACTGCTGGAGAAACTGGCAGCCCATTACCACATGTTTTGCTCGTGTCCTGTTGCTCAAAAGTATTGGGCTGAAATTAACAAAGCACTACAGACCGCTTGGATGTGTCCTTATGACAATAGTTGACCGGTAAATCCAGAGCTTTTCCGTTCAACTCAGCTCCTTCACCACCACAACAGTCCTACACAGTGGCCACATCACTGCAGATGCTGCACCGATCCCGTGAACAGATCCTGAGATACCTGAACTCCTCTGCTTAGGCCAAGGACTCCCCACCCACCTGCAGAGGGCAAATCATTGTGATGGTTTATGGTTATTTTAACCCTTCGGGGTTCGGCGCTTTTTTGGCCGTTTCTGGGTACCTTCAATTTTGCCATGATATACTACATAAAGAAATGTTTACCAGACCAATGTTGGGTATCTTTTTTTTCAGCACAACCTCACCTATATGATCAGTTAGTTAGTTTTTCACTTTGACATACTATTTCAACATACTGGACCTAAACACACACAGAAAACACAAAGTCCGTTTAGAAAAATTGTTTTTTTTTAATTGTAAATCATGCTCAACCAAGCATTTAAAAAGGTTCAAACTGAACCACAAGGTGCAAATATGAACATACAAAAGTATTTTTGTGAAATATACAAGCAATAAACAACTATTTACAAGTAGGGATATCCACAGGCGAATTTCTTATACCCCTAACCCTATTTGTGCCACTTCTCAAAGCAGTTTCTGTCCAAAATGAGACAGAGAGCCACATTACAGGCCTTGCACTTCCATGGAGTGTCCTTCCTTCTCTTGTCAACTTGTAGACAGCGTTGACAAACCCTGCGACCTGCTGCTTTGTTGTTGGAAATGGGAACAGCAACATGGTTGGTGCTCCTTTGAACTGGAACCCCTGCCTGGTTCATTCCACACAGCTGGGACACAAGTTCTTTCAGGAAGTTCTTGTGTGTCATGGGTCCGACCTGTTGGGTTGCGCTGATGTCACAGTGCAGAATGTATGCATTGGTTGTTCCCATGTCCTCAAAGTGCATGAACAGGGTACGGTACCAGCGAGCAGTTCTGCGGTGGGTGGAGTAATACTGGAGAAGCTGGTCTGACAGGTCAACCCCTCCCATATGCTTGTTGTAGGCCATAATGGGGGTAGGGCAGGGAATGTCTTTTACCACCCAGTGTAGAGGTCCTTCCTTCACCTTCCTCTTGACAACCTCGCCAGAAAACGCTGGGTAGATTGTGGATCATATAGACACCTCCCGCATATCCATCCACTTCACAAAGACCAGGGGACCCTCTCTGATCCATCTCACGGTGCCCCTCTTGGATTTGGTGGTGAGGGCATTTTCTCTGCCACAAGGACACCCTTTCCTGTTGCTCCTGTAGGTCCCACAGGCTCCAAAATTCATACTAACCAGACTCAGGAACAGTTTTGGGCTTGTATAAAAGTTGTCCATATAAATATGGTATCCTGTACCAAGATGTGATAGCTGAATGAGGTCCATGACAGCGTCATTAGACTGGGTGTGTGTTCTTTCCCAACATACACATTGAAGTTCAGGGTGTAGCCATCGTTCAACTCTGCCAACACAAACAGCTTGATCCTCCATTTGTTTGGTTTGTCCTTCATGTACTGGGTCATGCCAGTTTTAGCTTTTGTAGCCACCATCCTCTCGTCGACTGACAGTTCCTTCTTTGGATGGTAATAAGCCTGGCAGGCAGTCAGAATGTCATCCATCAAAGGTTTAACCCTGAACAGTTTGTCCTGCTGTGGTGTACCCTTGAGCTGGTCATTTCTGACATCCTCCTCTGGATCACTGAGGTGGATGTTCCATGATATGGACCGGAATCTGTCTCTTGTCATGACAGTCGCTGGAAATGGCACAGACAAGATGTCGTTTTGTTTCCAGTAGTCCTGGATACTTGACAGAGGCACCAATAAAGTGTACATGAGGAGACCCAGAAATGTATACATTCCCTCGACATCAACATCAGTCCACTGGTATTTGCTCCCCTTTTGCCGATTTATTGCTGCCTGTTTGTTGGTGTTTCTGCAGAGTGTCCTCATTGTATCTGCAGAGAAGTAGAGCTGGAAGAGGTCCTTTGGTGTGTGCCCTGAATGCAAATCCACCTGGGCTCCTGGTGGTCTGCGGGGCATGAACCTACTGGCTTGTGGGGCAGTGTCAGGATCAGTCTCTGTTTTCCATGGCTCAGAGCTCTGTTGTGGCTGTGCTGCTGACTGGGCTGGAGATCTTGACCTGGCCTGATCTTGCATCCTTCCACGCCCCCTCTGTGATGGCCTCCGTCGGCTTGTTGTGGGGGTGGGGGTTGTTGATGGCCCAGGCTGCTCGTCACTGTACAAAACACATAAACAGATTCAAGATCATTCAAAGTTCAAGATGTTCATTGGCATTTGCACTACAGTGATGTAGAATAGAATAATATAATAAGAAAAATATTTGTCTTTCTTACCTCACGTTTTCTGAAATAAAATCTGGGTCCTCAATCTCATCGTCGTCACTCTCATCCGATGAACTTTCCAAAGTTTCTCCATCGCTAATTTGAAATAATAAGTCCAAGGCTTGATCAACATCAAGTGTGCGCCTCATTTTGCTTCACAACTATCCTACTGACTGAATAAAATACAATAATTATACTAAAATACTAAATATAATATGTGACCGACCGTGGATAAACCAGTTACATGTCTACCCGGAGACATTTTGAGTCATCACATCTGATAATATTTGAATAAGTTGTGGTCATTTGAATGTATACAACTCTCAAAACCTTTCACTGAGAAAACGGCTTCTAAAGATTCTCACCTGATTGAGCCCAGAGTCACAGGGGGGCGGGGCTCATTTGCATCTCATTGAGATAAGCCCTCCCCCTGTCACACTGACAGCACCTTCTTCCTACAGCTGTCACTAAAGACTCAAGAGGAGTGTTGTTATTGATGTGAACTGGACTTGAATCAGAATTAGAAGTTACTATATTAAAATGGAAATACTTGGATTACAAAAGGCCCTGAATAGCATCAAAGAATCAGAATCAAAATCAGAATAGGGTTTTTTGCCATTTGTCGATAAACAGAATTCACAGGTGATTCAGTGCAACACAAACAAAACATTGAACACTGAGCACTTAACGGCATGATATTTACATAATAAAATATAAAGGTATAAAGTTATGTAATGCAATAGGATAGATGGGTCTGCCTGTCAATGTTCAGTCCAGGTGGGACCAGGACATGGAGATTGGAGACCTTTTGCAAGCACCACACCTGGTCTCTTGGCATCAAAGCTGTAAGCAAATAACAGGACATTTAAGAACTGGCTAATTATTTCACATAAAACACTCATTAACTATTTTTTTTTTTTAACACAATGTGAAAGTTTCAATATAAATACCTGAAGTGCTGATAACTCTTGATCTTTAGAAGCCGTCTGAAGAAGGGACTCAGATGCTTCTGCCAGTCGAAGTTCTTGGGAAACACTTTGCCATCCCCCGTTCCAACAAGCTGTGGGATATTGAGGCGACTCTCAGGAGAGCTGTTTTCCACTCCCTGATGACAAGGGCGACAATGTAAAAAAAAAATTAGAACAGAAGAAACATATTTTAAGCAGAACAGAGAGCAGTACTGAAGTTTTGCCAGGCTAATGTTTACACATTATACTAGTCAAATAATATAAACTAACCTCATCGATGTCTTCCAAAGCCTCCTCGTTGAGAGCGCGCCCGCGTCCCCTCCGCGCTGAGAGCACGCGTCGCCTCCGCGCTGAGAGCGCGCGCCGCCTCCGTGCTGACCGGCTGCAGAGGGTTTGAGGGAAAGTGTATCTGTAGAAGACAGAGGGAGAGAGGGAAGTTAGATGAAGACAATGTGACATTTGATAAGCTATTCCTTTATTGTCCACACATGGAGAAATTTCATTGTTGCAACGCAGGAAGATACAGAGGAAAAGGACAGATAACTTATAGGAAGTTTAAAAAAAACTTAATAGAAGAACTCTTATAAACAAAATCTCCTATAGACAGAACCTCTCATTTCTCAAGGAATGGAGGGGGAAAATGAAGATAAAATAAAAACAGCTAGCGTAAGACAAAATAATACTAATAATAATGGTAAAATAAACACTCTTTACATCAGTTATATGCACCTGAATGTGACATTACCGCGTGTGATAAAGACATTTATGTCTATTCATACTGTATAATTGCTATTCTGCATTTGCACTTTATTGTACATTTAATAAAGTGAAGTTAAGCAAATGATGTGTAATGAATAGTACCTGCTGTGCAAAGTCGAAGCTGTAATGCAGTGGACTTCTACATAGTTTTTGATTAACTCCAGCTGTGAGCAACTCTTCTGAAAAGTGAAACAAAGAAGTTTGGAACGAGCTAAACCGGCTAACGCGGGCTACAGTAAAAAACAGTAAAAAAAACACGAAGATACAAACATTACACCATCCCAAAACAGCTAGTTTCAAGAGAGTACGTGATGGTAATTATTCAGTAGTAGTCACATTAAATTCAAGCCCGTATTTGTTATGCTGAAGCCAGGAAAAAAGAACACGGCCCGGTGCTAGCTTGGACAGTAGTGAGCTAAAGCGGCTAACGCGGGCTACAGTAAAAAACTGTAAAAAACACGAAGATACAGACATTATACCATCCCAAAACAGCTAGTTTCAAGAGACTACGTGATGTTAATTGTTCAGAAAGTGGTCACATTAAGTTCAAGCCCGTATTTATAACATAGAGTGCACTGAAGCAGCATGTTAGCTTAGCATTGCTCTATGTCTGCTCAGGTGCCGAGGCAAGTGACATCACGAAACCACCTTAAAACACAGCGTTAAAGCAATACTTTAGAGTAAAAGTACCTCAGATCCGTTGCAATGTAGTCCAGGGAATCATACGCTCTGGAGAATGAATAATGTCCCTGAGAGGAGTCCATGAGAGGAGTACACGGCCGGACACGTAGCTGTAGCCATGTGGTTCGCAGCTGATTGGTGGAAAAAGATCAACAGTACGCTGCTGAAAAAAGGGTAACGCCCCCCGCGCAGCACACAAAAACTACCCATTTTTAACAGCTTAATGTGTACTTTTAAGGTAATGAATACTGTTATCTGAAGCACGGAGGGGCTCCTTTATAACTTCAACTTTCACATAAAGCAAAAAAACGAAAATCACAAATTTGGGGGAAAAAACCTAAAACACTGTTTTTCTCAGTTTCACCGAGGCCGACATGTACCGGCATTTACGCTGCTCCGTCACATATATCATAAAATACTGAAACTCTCCAAAACTACTAGCAAAACAGCACTGATTCCTCTATTTGAAATACTAAGTTCGTTCGTACTCGTTTGTTCTTTCTCATTGGCTATTTCATGTCATGTGACTTAATGTTTACAAACTTGAACATCCGGGTTAGCACAAGCTAACGTTTTTTTCCGTTTCGTTTTATCACAAAAGACGACAGTTATTATAATAAATGCAATGCGCGCTTAAAAAGAATTGAAATGATCATAACTCATTTGGTGGATTTACATGAAACTGCAGAGTCCTAAAGCCGACCATGTTTGAAAACGCACCGGTGCAGGCGTCGACCCCGAAGGGTTAAAAAACATACTTGGATATCAATTACAGACATGATCCACACTAGCGACATTATGTTCTGTGTGTGTTTTGGAAAGTGTGACCACATCAGTGGACTAATGTAGACACTCAGGCCCACAGTCCAGTCCCGGCTCGCAGTCCTCCTCTTCCCCCCTAACGCTTTGTGGATTAGGTTCGTTCTTATTTCTTGTCTAAATGAAAAGAGGCAGAGGATTCACATGAGGCAACGGCCCAGGAAGCACACTCCAACTCTGACTTTTTCATTTGAAGAGGGCGACACGCAGAGAGCAAGTCCCTCTCCCCAACTCTGTCTAATTACTGGCTTGATCACCGGGATGACCTTTCACACGGCTGGACAGAAGAAAGCACTGGCACCTTGATAGAGCGAGATAATAAGAGCAGGGCCAGAGGGCCAGGCAGTAATTGTACATTTTCATCCTTTAGGGAAGAAACTAAATGACAAGCATTTACTTCTATAATAGGAATCGATTTAAGTGTATATTTCACATCAGATGAAATATATATATATATATATATATATATATATATATATATATATATATATATATATATATATATATATATATATATATATATATTACACCAATAGTTATTTTCCAGAACAGAATCCAAACTGAATGTTTGATAGTATGCAAGTGTAAAAAATAAAATAAACATGGTGAATGTATTTATTCAGTCTTTATTCTTCACTGCTGTTTCCCCTATTGTTTGTATTAATTGTTATTTATTATTTAATGATCTTTTCAGTTTTTTACATAGGTTGGCTGCTGTGTCCTTTTATAAATATGGAGTCTCCTGTTTGGGTCATAACATACATATGGGGTAACTAAACATGATTGCTATCCGCTTCCACGGATGGAGGATTGTGTGTCACGTAGATGCCACTAAATTTGTCACCAAGCTGGACCTCTTACAGGAGTAATGGAAAGTGCCTTTGTCTGAGCGTTTGTTACACCCGACGACTTCCTGGAGTACACAGTCATGGCTTTCGGCATGTGCAATGCACCTGCAACTTTTCAAAGGCTTATGAATGTTGTTTTGTCTGGTTTACCTTTCTGTGAGGCTTATCTGGATGATTTAGTTATTTGTTCTTCTCATTGGACTGAGCACAGTCATCATTTGATCACTGTTTTACAGCGCCTGGCTGAGGCTAATTTGACTGTAAATCTGTCAAAATGTGAATTTGGCCAGGCAACGGCTGACGCCTGACTTATCTAGAAAAAAAAGGGGGGGGGGGTCACGTATGATCACGTATGGGCAAGTTGATAAAGACGCGTTTTCAGATAGAGTTCCTTAATTCATCCAGTCACAAAGTATTTATAGCCATCCAAGCTCTTGTAACTTGTCAGTGCTTCAGGAGCGTACAAAGATGATTTGTTGATCAGGTAATTGTATATGTCTGGGTAGCGTGTCACTGCCGAAGAGCCACGACTCGCTGAAAACACTGGCTGTAACATCGCTTTCAGCAGGGAGTACCGGTCTGGGCATACTATCTCACGAATCTTGGATAAATAACGCTCTTTGTGAGGGTCTGACAACCTCGCTGAGACTCTGTTTACTGGCTTTATTCCAGGGCTGACTCTTCTTCATCTATCTCTTCTTCTTTGATGTACAGCTTCATTCTTTAGGCTTCATTCTTTAGGCTTTTATATGTTGTTGCACCTGCTTCTCTGAGTGTATCTAAGTTCAGTCTCCCCTTTGTTCTATGTCTGTTCGTCATTTGATGTCTGTCCAAAAGACTGCTAGTATCTCCTGCCCTGCCCTGCTCCTGCTTTGTTTTCCTTGTCTACCTGAGCTAAGTTGGTGCTTTCCTGTTTTGACTTTTTGGAATTTTTAATCTTTGGTGGTTTTGCCTTTTGGAGTTTCTTGGGTATTTTGTGTTTTCGCATTTTTTGGACATTCTGAACCTTTGTGCTTTGCCTTTGGATTTTGAACATTTGTTAAATAAACTCTACTTTGACTTTATCCGGACTGCTTTTGGGTTTTTGCCACCGGGATCATAACACTCGCAGCATATTCAGAAAGTCCATAATTTGCAGAAAGGTGCGACATCACAGTGCGTGTACGTGTATTACGTGTATCCGTGTGCATGTATCCGTGTGTTTTTGCAGTCCGCAACGGTTGCTGTTGTTGTTGTTGTTGTTTTATGGCGGTTGGCATCCAATTGTTGCATTACCGCCAGACTTTATTCCTCAGACTTTTTGTAGTCCTCAGACTCTGTCGTAGTCCGTAAAAGTACTCCTCCCATTGCTTTGGTGTTACAAAGCCCATGAGGTCATGATATGTCTTTGTGACTAGAATAGTTGTTGTTGTTTCAGAGACCAACCGGCTTTATTCCAGGGAGACTCTTCTTCATCTTCCTCTCCTTCTTTGACGTTCGGTGCTTCCGCCGTACAGCTTTATTCTTTAGGCTTCATTCTATAGGCTTTAATATTTCCACTGAGTAGGATAGGCAAACATCCGACCGGTCTGTGTGGTCACTGTCGGGTGCCAGAGACTGTCGAGCATGTGCTGATTTGCTGTGAGGCTTATGATAGAGAAAGGGCCGGGTTGGCCTTGTGGTTTCGGAATAATGGGCGGGAGTTCAATCTGCGGTACGTTCTGGCGATCCAGTCACAGGGTTTGTGTCAGGCTGTGGTTGCTTACTTATGTAGCACAGGGCTGGGTAAACGTTTATAGAGGTGGGGGGTGTTGGAGACTGAGCCGAGGATGAGGAGCAAGAGGATGTTCTAACGCGCTTTGACTTCATGGGCCTAGAAACACCAAAGTGATGGAAGAAGGACTTCTAAAGGATAAAACGACAAAGACGTCCCATGACCTCATGGGCTTTGTAAAACAACAAAGACGTCCCATGACCTCATGGGCTTTGTACTTCCAAAGCACCGAACGTCAAAGAGGGAGAGGGAGATGAAGAAGAGTCTCCCTGGAATAAGGCCGGTTGGTCTCTGAAACAACAACTATTCTAGTCACAAAGACATATCATGACCTCATGGGCTTTGTAACACCAAAGCAATGGAAGGAGTACTTTTACGGACTACGACAGAGTCTGAGGACTACGAAAAGTCTGAGGAATAAAGTCTGGCGGTAATGCAACACTCGGATGCCAACCGCCATAAAACAACAACAACAACAATATTTCCACTGATGTCGCTGCTTGGTAGCCGTGCGTCTACGAGACTGGGCAAGGACAGGAGACCACCCCCACCCCCATCCCGTCACTCCGATCACTCCGACTCCCCAAAAGCAGACCCCCATCACTCCGACTCCCATTCAGCGCCTCTAGCCTGTTCTCTACATCTGCCCAATCAAGCCCCCTTGCTCCAAGGAATCTCCCCGCAGCTCCAGCAATGATCCTGATCCCCCCAGCCCTGCTTTGAGTCTGAGCAGCACAGCCCACAACATCCACCATAAAGAGCACAAAATCCTCTATCCACAACCAGGGTACTCTCATTAATTCTGGAACCTGCACACTTGGGACCTCCACTCTTGAAACCTTCACACTTCTTGGGAGCCACGCTGGCCTTTCTCATTTCGCCCTGGCTGGGAGCAGCGCTGGCTCCTCTCTCTGTATTTACTCTAAACTCGTTACTTGAAACTTTCTTGACTGCATCTGCATAGGATATACCTTGAGAGACCTTTATTTTATGCACCTCAGCAGCTCTTCTGCTAAACCTGCATCCCCCGTAGGCAGAGCTATGTTCTTCCCCACAGTTACAGCACTTCAGTTTTGCTCCCACGTCACACTTCCCATACTCGTGATCTCCTGCACATTTACCACATCTTTGCCTCCCTCTACAGACCGCTGCAATATGCCCAAAGCGCTGGCACTTAAAGCAACGCAGGGGCGGTGGAAAATATGGCCTAACGTCATGGCACATGAACCCAATGAACACCTTACTAGGCAGGCACCTCCCTTCAAGTGTTACCATTACCGACAAGCTATCACATCTTACCCCATACCGGGTCACCTTCAACCGCCTAGCATCCACCACCGTAGCTCCAGTCAAATTCTCCTTAACTTCATCCACAGACGTCGCCGTAGGGACACCTACGATAACTCCTCTGACCGTGTTTCTTTCAGCATCAGACACAAGAATGTCCTTTCCACCCAGACGTTTAGTTCCAATCGCCTTCCGTTGCTGAGCCGCGTCCTTGCACACGACCAGCAGCGAGCCATCTCTAAGGACACTCGCACTCTTGATCACTCCCACAGCTACAGTTAGGCTCTTTGACAATGCCACTAAATTCCACTCTTTAAAGGATGCACTATCCTGTGCAAGCTTTATGATCACCTTACAGTCTCTGCTCTCACCCCGGATATCAATAGCTTCAGCCTCATCCTGCTGCTTATTCCCAGAACCCTCGGACGAGCTAAGGGACTTTTTACGTTTCCGGGCACGTGCAGCCAGAAAAGGCTGCTACTCCACGCCGTCCAGAACGTCTTCGACCACCGATCCACTCTCCTCCACCATCTTCCGTCTCTCCAGACCGGAGACTAGTTGCTGTTGTTGTTGTTGTTTTATGGCGGTTGGCATCCAAGTGTTGCATTACCGCCAGACTTTATTCCTCAGACTTTGTCGTAGTCCTCAGACTCTGTCGTAGTCCGTAAAAGTACTCCTTCCATTGCTTTGGTGTTACAAAGCCCATGAGGTCATGATATGTCTTTGTGACTAGAATAGTTGTTGTTGTTTCAGAGACCAACCGGCTTTATGGTTGGTCTCTGAAACAACAACGGTACGGTAATGCAGCACTCGGATGCCAACCGCCATAAAACAACAACAACAGCAATTCGCCTCGGTCCGTATGACGGGGAAGAGGAAGCGTGACCTGGTCGGTGACGATATGAACAGCGGGGAGGACTCCCCTGGAGCCACTGATCCTGTGCAGCGTAGAGCATCTTCTTGCTTGTCTATGGAGGGCTCTCTCAGTGAGGAGCAGGGCGGGGGGGTTGCAGATATCGGCGATGTGAGTTCAGAGTGTAAGGTGTTCATAAAGCTCGCGCAGGATAATGCGTCCTTTAAGGGGTGGGATCCGATGGCGTTGACAAGGAGCCTGACTGTAGCTGTGGGAGTGGTCAAGCATGCGAGTGTCCTTAGGGATGGCTCGCTGCTGGTCGTGTGCAAGGACGTGGCTCAGCAAAGGAAGGCGATTGAAGCTAAGTGTCTGGGGGGGAAGGACATTCTTGTGTCTGATGCTGTAAGAGGCACGGTCAGGGGAGTTATCGTAGGCGTCCCTACGACGACATCTGTGGATGACATAAAGGAGAATTTGACTGGAGCTAAGGTGGTGGATGCTAGGCGGTTGAAGGTGACCCGGGATGGGGTAAGGTGTGACAGCCTGTGGATAATGATTAGATTTGAAGGTGGGATCCTGCCTCGTGTGGTGTGCGTTGGGTACATGCGCTATGGCGTACGCCCATATGTTCCGCCGCCCCTGCGTTGCTTCAAGTGCCAGCGCTTTGGGCATATTGCAGCGGTCTGTAGAGGGAAGCAGAAGTGTGGTAAATGTGCAGGAGACCACGAGTATGGGAAGTGTGAAGAAGGAGCAAAACTCAAGTGCTGTAACTGTGGGGGAGAGCATAGCTCTGCCTACGGGGGATGCGTGTTCAGCAAGAGGGCTGCTGAGGTGCAAAAAGTTAGAGCCTCTCAAGGCATATCCTACGCGGATGCGGTCAAGAAGGTGTCTGGTAGTCAGGTGAAGGTGGATGCAGTGCGGGCTGCCAGTGCTGCTGGTGACCTAGGCGACAGGGGAAGGGGCAGCGTTGCCCGCGGCCAGGGGGAGGTCCCCACTGGGATGCCTGTGAGTGTGGCTTCCACGGGCAGAGGCCCTGTGGGTGCGGCGGATGTACTGGTTGTGAAGAGGAAAGATTTCTTCCTCTTTATGGTGGAAGTGATTAACTGTACTGGTCAAACCAAGAAGAGATCCGAAAAGACTAGGATCATCGCTAAGGCTGCAGGGAAGTACTTTGGAGCTGGGGGTCCCGAGTGGACGGAGATAGAGGATGCGCTGCGGGAAGGCACCCTGCCCCATTCTGGCAGTGGGAGTGGGGGGGCTCCCGATGCGCCGTCAGGTTCCGGGGGCTCATAATGGCGGTGGTTGTCTTGCAATGGAATGCGCGTAGTCTTCGTGCTAATGGCCAGGAATTTAAGCATTTTGTCTCTACCTTGTTGAACAAGCCTCACGTTATGTGCGTGCAGGAGACTTGGTTACGACCTAGGTGGGGTTTTGGGATACAAGGGTATGTGTGTGTTAGGAATGATAGGGAGCAGGGTAGAGGCGGAGGTGTGGCTGTGTTTGTCCGAGATAACCTAAATTACGTTGTTGTCAGTGTGAGTAAAGCGCCGGAGGCTCTGGTGGTAAGGGTCTGGCTGGGTGGTGAAGCTGTTACTGTGGTTAACCTTTATAATCCGTGTGGTGAGTTAACGTTAGAGTCCTTACATAGTATCGGTAAGGATGTTCGGGGAAAGGCCGTGTGGTGTGGGGATTTTAATGCGCATAGCGCTTTGTGGGGCGGTAGTGGTACCGATAGGTATGGGCAGGTGGTAGAGGGTTTTATCAATCAAAGGGAGTTGGTTTGTCTGAATGATGGGAGTGGGACCCGCTATGATATGGGGACCGGTACGGAAAGTGCAATAGATCTTACGCTTGTGTCCAAGGAGTTAGCTGGTGTTTGTAGTTGGGAGGTTCTTGGTAATCTTTCTTTTGGTAGCGATCACTATCTAGTCCGCACCGAGATTGGCTTTGGGAGCTGTGTGGTCAGGGGGACGAGGATCCAGAGGTGGCAGTTGGCAAGGGCGAACTGGGGGGCTTTCCTGAGGAAAGCTGATGATGGTTCTAGGGTTCTGCGGGAAGGAGGATTGACTCAGGTGGATGTTCTCAATAGTGCAATTGTCTCGCTCATCACGCAGTCAGCGGTAGGCACGATTCCTAAGAGTGGTGGTAGTGGACATAGGAAGCGGGTGCCGTGGTGGAATGAAGCATGTGGTTATGCTGTTAGGGCGAGAAATGCGGCGTTTCGCCGGCTAAGGGTTACCCACACTGAGGGTGCCCTCATTGACTACAAGAGGGCCCGCGCTGTTGTGCGGAAAACTGTAAGAACGGCCAAGAGTGCCTATTGGAGGCGGTATTGTTCCAGAATTGGGAGAGAAACGCGTCTCGGGGATGTTTGGGGGATGATTAAGCGGATGCATGGGGTTGAGCGCCGTCATGGGACCCCGGTCCTAATACTGAATGGTGTTGAAGCAGTCAGCGACGTTGACAAAGCTGAACTGTTGGCCAGCACCTTTGTGTCGGTGCACAGCTCTGACAATCTCTCACCTGCGGAAAGGCACTACAGGGAGAGTACTTTGGCCCAGAATTCTGAGCTGATAGGGCACCAGCCTTCGACTCAAGATGACCTTGACCTTCCGTTTAGTTTGTTTGAGCTAAGGAGAGCACTTTCTAAGGCGAAACAGACAGCCCCGGGTAAAGATGAGGTGTGCTATGACATGCTCTCTCATTTGACTGATGACACGCTTGGGCTAGTCCTGGGTCTTTTCAACCGTGTTTGGGATTCAGGTTGTGTTCCATCTGCGTGGAAACAGTCTACGGTGGTGCCGGTTCTGAAGCCGGGTAGGCCAGCGTCTGACCCTTCAAGTTATAGGCCGATTGCCTTGACGTCGCAGCTCGGGAAAACGATGGAGCGCATGGTTACCGAGCGGTTGGATTACTTCTTGGAGAGTCAGGGTTTGCTTCCCGCACACCAGAGTGGTTTCCGTAGGGGCAGGAACACCATGGATTCCGTGTTGTGTTTGGAATCTGATATCCAGCTGGCAAAGGCTCAGAAAGAAAAGGTTATTGCGGTGCTCTTTGATGTGGAGAAGGCGTACGATATGGTTTGGAAGGATGGGCTCCTCATTAAGCTGCGGAAGTGTGGTGTGAAGGGTAACTGTTTAACTGGGTCCGGAGCTTTCTGTCTGGCCGGCGTATCCAAACCAGAGTGGGCGCCGCTTACTCTGGGGTCTATGAGGTAGAGAATGGGATCCCGCAGGGGAGTGTGTGTAGCCCTATCTTGTTCAATGTTATGATTAAGGACATCTTTGACGACGTGGATGGGTCTGTTGGGAGGAGCCTTTATGCTGATGATGGCGCTCTATGGGTGAGAGGGAGGAATCTCCGGTTTTACGAGGCGAAACTGCAAAGGGCAATACAGCGGGTGGAGCAGTGGACCCTGAAGTGGGGGTTTAGACTGTCCGTGCGGAGGTCTAGGGTGATCTGTTTCTTCAATGGGCATAGGGACGTCTCCCTTCGACTGCATGGGCAGCTGCTCGGGCAGGTCAGGGAGGTGAGGTTCTTGGGGGTCGCCTTTGACGGGAGGCTTGGTTGGCGTCGGCACATTGATGAGGTCAGTGGTGAATTGTGATAAAATGTGAATATATGATTATATTTCTGTGATGTATTTTATCTGCATAATAGTGATATTTTATCAGCATCATTAGTCTAAGAGAAGAACGGGTGTGTGACAAACTGGATTTTTGAAGGGGTCGTAAAGATGGCCAAAGGATGTTTACCCGAGGGGGGGTGATAACCCAGAGGAGTCTGGGTAATGTTTACCCAAGGCTTGATCTCTACGGAAAAATACCAAGTGCCTTGATGTGAGGCTGACCAATGAGAAATGTGACCCGCCTATTCCAGAATATCTAATAAAACCAACCAGCATGGGAAAAAACAGAGTGAGACGCGGGGGTGAGACGCAGGAGGGTCAGCCAGGCTCCTTACAACGGCCTGGCTGACACAGTCCCCGCGTTTTCTCCCATGCATGCCACACAAATGTCTGATGTTTCTGTGTCGTTTCATATTCTAGGTTGAATTGTGTTCTCTATGTGTTAAGGAATAGCATCGGTGTATGTCTAATTCCATGACATGAATGCAGAGGGGTGAATGGCTTGCTTCGTTGTCAATCCGGCCAGGACTGGGGGGCCGGCAGAGGGTCGCTCCTGGGTATTTATCGGGCCGTCATGAGGGCGGCTATTGATTGTGGCTGTGTGGCCTACATGTCTGCGGCTGAGACTAACTTGGGGAAGCTTGATGTGGAGCAAGCCCAGGCCTTGCGCATCTGCTGTAGGGCTTTTAGGACCTCCCCTGTCTCGGCGCTGCAGGTTGAGTTGGGGGAGTTGCCGTTGCGGCTCCGGAGGCTAGAACTTCTGTTAGCTTGCTGGGTGAATGTGCAAGGTCATGCGGGCTCTCACCCGGTGAGGGACTTTCTCAGGGTTGATGGGGGGCAGAGTGAGGCTGGCGGTGTGGTTTTTAGCCAGGTAGGAAATGTGAAGGCGCGGCTTGCGGGGGTTGGTGATCTGCGTGTGAGCCCGTCGGTGGCTTTGTCTGCTATAGCTCCGTGGAAGTTTGTCCCGGCTCCTGTTGATGTTAGCTTGCATGGCAAGCTTAGAGGAGTCGCTGGGAGGGCACCGCAGTTTGCCGTTCAAGCGCTCATTGATAAGCACTCAGGTGATGTGTTTATTTATACCGACGGGTCTAGGGATCCTGAGAGTGGGCGTACTGGCGCCGCTTATTTTGTGCCTGACCTGGGGCTGGCGGTCAAGAAGAGGTTGACAGATCGCCTTTCTGTTTTCACGTCGGAACTCATGGCGATACGGTTGGCATTGGAATGGGCGGAATCTGCTTTGCAGTGTTGCGGCATTGTGGTGGCCTCTGACAGCCTTTCTGCATTGCAAAGCATTAAATCTGGGAAATCGGATTGCAGACAGGATGTGTTGAATGGCATCTTCTGTCTGCTGCTCTCCCTGTCCAGGAAGGATGTGAGGGTTTCCTTCATTTGGGTCCCTGCGCATGTGGGGGTGGATGGTAACGAAATGGCTGATGCACTGGCTAAGCGTTCCCTTAGGCGGCCATCAATTGATGTGGCGGTTGAGTTAGGCAAATCTGAAGTCAAGCCCGTTATCAAGAGTCATGTGGTCGGCCTTTGGCAGGAATTTTGGAGCCACTGTGTTACTGGACGGTGTCTCTATCGCATGCAGGGTAGTGTGGGTCCTTGCGGGTCTATGGGCAGGAACGCGTGGGAGGAAGGGGCCTTCGCCCGCATGAGGATTGGCCATGCTGGACTCAATTGGTCACTGAGTGGGATAGGCAGGCATCCGACCGGTCTGTGTGGTCGCTGTCGGGTGCCAGAGACTGTCGAGCATGTGCTGATTTGCTGTGGGGCTTATGATAGGGAAAGGGCCGGGTTGGCCTTGTGGTTTCGGAATAATGGGCGGGAGTTCAGTCTGCGGAGCGTTCTGGCGATCCAGTCACGGGGTTTGTGTCGGGCTGTGGTTGCTTACTTATGTAGCACAGGGCTGGGTAAACGTTTATAGAGGTGGGGGGTTTTGGAGACTGAGCCGAGGATGAGGAGCAAGAGGATGTTCTAACGCGCTTTGACTTCATGGGCCTAGAAACGCCAAAGTGATGGAAGAAGGACTTCTAAAGGATAAAACGACAAAGACGTCCCGTGACCTCATGGGCTTTGTACTTCCAAAGCACCGAACGTCAAAGAGGGAGAGGAAGATGAAGAAGAGTCTCCCTGGAATAAAGCCGGTTGTTGTTTTTTTTTTTTTTTTTTTTTTTTTTGTTGGTCTCTGAAACAACAACAACTATTCTAGTCACAAAGACATATCATGACCTCATGGGCTTTGTAACACCAAAGCAATGGAAGGTGTACTTTTACCGACTACGACAGAGTCCGAGGACTACGAAACGTCTGAGGAATAAAGTCTGGCGGTAATGCAACACTCGGATGCCAACCGCCATAAAACAACAACAACAACCGGCTTTATTCCAGGGAGACTCTTCTTCATCTTCCTCTCCTTCTTTGACGTTCGGTGCTTCCACCGTACAGCTTTATTCTTCAGGCTTCATTCTATAGGCTTTAATATGTCCACTGATGTCGCCGCTTGGTAGCCGTGCGTCTACGAGACTGGGCGAGGACAGGAGACCACCCCCACCCCCATCTCGTCACTCTGATCACTCTGACTCCCCACAAGCAGACCCCCATCACTCCGACTCCCATTTAGCGCCTTTAGCCTGTTTTCTATATCTGCCCAATCAATCCTTTGTTCCAAGGAATCTCCCTGCAGCTTTAGCAATGATCCTGATCCTTTCAGTTCTGCTTTGAGTCTGAGCAGCACAGTTTACAACATCCACCATAAAGAGTACAAAATCCTTTCTATCCACAACCAGGGTATTCTCATTAATTCTGGAACCTGCACACTTGGGACCTCCACTCTTGAAACCTTCACACTTCTTGGGAGCCACGCTGGCCTTTCTCATTTCACCCTGGCTGGGAGCAGCGCTGGCTCCTCTCTCTGTATTTACTCTAAACTCGTTACTTGAAACTTTCTTGACTACATCTGCATAGGATATACCTTGAGAGACCTTTATTTTCTGCACCTCAGCAGCTCTTTTGCTAAACCTGCATCCCCCGTAGGCAGAGCTATGTTCTTCCCCACAGTTACAGCACTTCAGTTTTGCACCCACGTCACACTTCCCATACTCATGATCTCCTGCACATTTACCACACCTTTGCCTCCCTCTACAGACCGCTGCAATATGCCCAAAGCGCTGGCACTTAAAGCAACGCAGGGGTTGCGCAACTGAATCACGTGACTGGCCATCGCTCATGCCGTTCTCTATCATGGTGTGGCGTGATTTAAATTTGACTTGCGCAATGCATTCTGGGATTGAAACACGCCCAGCAGCATCATCACAACAAAGATGGTGGCGCCCATGTCCCCCGCATGTTCCCCCCGCTCGCCTTCGCTACCAAAAAAAAAGTATAACGATACAAAAGGTCGATTGAAATATCTTAAAATCGGGAGATTTAGTCTCCCGACGTTTTCCGGCATTGACTGTTGAAGCCTGACCCCTGGCGGTCACTCAGAGTCAAAAAATTGCAAAATTTTGATCTTTTTTTTTTGCCTTCAAATAAAAAAAAAAAAGAATTTACCTACCAACCGACCCACTTGGAAAAATGTTGGGTCGGGTTACAGTAAACATACAATTTATTTGGGGTAGCCTTAGAAATGTTCGGCGGGCCGGATTAAAACGTTTGGCGGGCCGGATGCAGCCCGCGGGCCGTATGTTTGACACCCCTGCATTAGATGGTTCAATCAGATCACTGTTCAGAATATTTGCACCACTTTTATGTATTGCATTTATTTATCTCAGATTAGTGAAGGAAAGACCACACACTCACCACCATGAGTTGTGTTTTCTATTGTTCCTCACAAATAATTTTGATACATGTATGTAGTTACTTCCAAACACTCTATATAGCACATTAAGAATGTAATTAGCATTCCTCACAGGTGTTTTAATTGTATAATATTGATTTTACAAATGACACCACACAGATAATTGAATGTACAGAACAGTTTAGCTCAGAAGCTCGCCACTTCTCTTCAGGCACGAGCTCAGAGACGTCCTCCTGAAACTCCAGTCTTCAACCAAACAAATGCTAAAACAAACAATATTGAGTAAAACGTTTAATCTTTTGACAGATGATACAGTAATTAATATGTTTACCTGGGTTGGATTCTAGTGGGCCCAGTCAAATCTTCGTTTTTTTTGGCTCTCTCCTCTACTCTGAAAATGCACAGCATAAAGTCACTTATGCTGGGCCAATAAATTACTTAGAGCAGTCACATGTATATCTTGTTATGTTTACTTAGTTATTACATATTAACGCAACATAATAATGACAGGGCACTGCCTATGGCGCACTTGCCCCAGGCCACAAGCCCCGTCTACCGGAGCTCTGCGCTGGAGCCGCGTGTAATGTGCACTTGGGGCTCTGTGCAGGGCCCCATGCACCTCGGATGCATGACGTAAAAACTTGCAGGGGACACACCCAGACTTATCTGCGGACATTAGGCGAGACCATAAACTCAATTCAACTCACTCAACTGTTGTTCCAATAGCATTTCTCACATTTAACTTTGTGGTTAAATGAACTGAGCCTGCCAGAACTCGTGTCTTCTCAGGCAAACGTGGTAAAATGTAGGTCCGAGATGGTTCATATGGCACTAACATGTCCGAGAAGTACTTTGGTCGTAGGCCATGGAGGTCTCTGAGCCACAGTGAGCCAGTGCTAAGAGGAAATCTGTGAGCTTTTGGTAAACAACCTTTTTAAGGACTTTGCCCCAAAATGTCAGATTAGAGATGGGCCGGTAATGACTCAGTACTGCAGCATCAAGACTGCTCTTCTTTAGGAGAGGCTTTATGACCGCAGTTTTCAAAGACTTTGGGAATGTTCCAGATTGAAGCGACATGTTAACTATGTGAGTGAATGGTGCAAGTAAACTGTTCAGTACAGACTTTAGAAATCTGGTGTGTAACACATCGAGGCAGCATGTAGATTAACTCAGACTGGTGACAATCTCCTGGACAGTTTTGTCAGTTACAGGTGTAAAGTGAGTTATCTTTAAGTGTATCAATCTCAGAGGCAGTGAGGGTCGATCCCAAAGACCTGTTTTACTTTATATCCTGACATTACAAGTGAGAGCTCTACAGCAGCACAAGTGGACTGAGAGCTACAATCAGCATGGTATTATTTTGGTCTTTTTTCCTTGAGTTTCAGCAAGAACACAGAGCAGCGCAAGCCGAAGCGCCGCGAGCCGAAGAGCGTGCTGAAGAGCGCAAGGAGTATAACGCACGCCGTCAAAGGAGAGAAGGGAGAAGCAGGTGGAGGAGAGTCAAGGCAAGAAGCAGGAGGAGGAGAGAGGAGAGATAGTCAAGGCAAGAAGCAGGAGGAGAGAGGAGAGTCAAGGCAAGAAGCAGGAGGAGGTTATTAGTTTTAGGGTTATTTTTTGCATTATGGGATTTATAGCATTTTTAATGCCCTGAACTTTGTCATTAAATAATAATGCAAACTCATTACACTTGGATGTAGAAATGAGTTCTAACGGCAGCTGAGCTGGAGGGTTTGTTACTGTGGCAAACAGGATACAGGAGTTCCAATTATTTCAGAAAAATATCTTTCCCTAGTTCTATATAAAATGAGGTTGTACAAGTACAACTTCTCTCTGTAAATCTCTTTTTGAACCTGGAGCCTTGACTTTTGACTTGCGCCATTTCCGTTCTGCCCGGCTGAGCTCCCTTTTCTTTGCCCTGACCGAAACATTATTTCTCCATGGCGCCTTCTGCTTATTTAAAAAAAAAAAATGTTGCCTTCAATGCCTTCATAGGGACAATGATGTCCAGGACGTTCAAAACACTAGATGTAACAGAGTTCAACATGAACATGAGACATTTTCTAAGTTTATCATTTCCATAAACAGTGCACCTTGTGCCATCATTTATGTGTCTCCTCTGAACAGCTGCAGGACCAGCCGGTGGTTTGGGAAAAACAGACATGTCAAAGAAGACACAGAAATGATCAGACAGAGCAGCATCGACCACATTGACATTTGAAATATTTACCCCCTTTGTAATTAGGAGATCTAGAGTGTGCCCTCTACTGTAGGTGGGGCCACTCTGCTGTGGGTGGGGCCTCTCACATGCTGAGTAAGACTGAAGGTTTCAAGGACAGCATCAATCTCTTTAGCGTTTCTGTCACAAATATTATGACCAAACCATCAAAGTCTGTGCACACGACTGAAAGCCATCCATCCATCCATTTTCTAACGCTTTATCCGGGGCCGGGTCGCGGGGCAGCAGTCTAACCAGGGACTCCTAGACTTTCCTCTCCCCAGACACTTCCTCCAACTCCTCCGAGGGGATCCCGAGGTGTTCCCAGGCCAGCCGAGAGACATAGTCTCTCCAGCGTGTCCTGGGTCTTCCCCGGGGCCTCTTCCCAGTAGGACATGCCTGAAACACCTCCCCAGGGAGGCGCCCATGAGGCATCCAGAACAGATGCCCGAGCCACCTGAGCTGGCTCCTCTTGACGTGGAGGAGCAGCGGCTCTACTCCGAGCTCCCCCCCATGTGGACCCCGTGGCGGAGGAAACTCATTTTGACCGCTTGTATCCGCGATCTTGTTCTTTCGGTCATTACCCCAAGTTCATGACCATAGGTGAGGGTAGGAACGTAGACCGACCGGTAAATAGAGAGCTTTGCCTTTCGACTCAGCTCCTTCTTTATCACAACAGTCCGATGCAGCAACTGCATCACTGCAGACGCTGCACCGATCCAACTGTCAATCTCACGCTCCATCCTTCCCTCACACGTGAACAAGACCCTGAGATACTTGAACTCCTCCACTTGGGGCAAAGACTCCCCACCCACCTGGAGAGGGCAAGCCACCTTTTTCCGGTCGAGAACCATAGCCTCGGATTTGGAGGTGCAGATTCTCTTTCCAGCTGCTTCACACTCGGCTGCAAACTGTCCCAGTGCATGTTGCAGGTCCGGGTTTGATGGAGCCATCAGGACAACATCGTCTGCAAACAGCAGAGATGAGATCCTGTGGTCCCCAAATCGGACACCCTCCGACCCCTGACTGTGCCTAGAAATTCTGTCCATAAAGACTATGAACAGAACCGGTGACAAAGGGCAGCCCTGGCGGAGTCCAACATGCACTGGGAACAGGTCTGACTTACTGCCGGCAATGCGAACACAGCTCCTGCTCCGGTCATACAGGGACCGGACAGCAAAGGGGTCCGGAGCAAAGGGCCCCGGACCCCGTACTCCCGGAGCACCCCCCAAAGGACACCCCGAGGGACACGGTCGAAAGCCTTCTCCAGATCCACAAAGCACATGTGGACTGGTTGGGCAAACTCCCATGAACCCTCGAGCACCCGATGGAGAGTATAGAGCTGGTCCAGTGTTCCACAACCGGGACAAAAAACACTTAGCTCCTCCTGAATCCAAGGTTCGACTATCGGTCGGATTCTCCTCTCCAGTGCCTTGGAATAGACCTTACCGGGGAGGCTGAGGAGTCTGATTCCACTGTAGTTGGAACACACCCTCCGGTCCCCCTTCTTGAACAGGGGGACCACCACCCCGGTCTGCCAGTCCAGAGGCACGGTCCCCGACTGCCACGCGATGTTGCAGAGACATGTCAGCCAAGACAGTCCTACAACATCCAGATACTTTAGGTACTCAGGGTGGATCTCATCCACCCCCGGAGCCCTGCCACCGAGGAGTTTGCAAACAACCTCAGTGACTTCAGCTTGGGTGATGGATGAGCCAGCCTCCCGTTCTCCCCGGTCTCTACTTCCTCTTCGGAAGACGTGACTGAGGGATTAAGGAGGTCCTCAAAGTATTCCTTCCACCGTCCGACGACATCCCCAGTCGAGGTCAGCAGGTCTCCACCCGCACCATAAACGGTGTTGGTGAGGCACTGCTTCCCCCTCCTGAGGCGCCGGACGGTTTGCCAGAATTTCTTTGGGGCCGACTGATAGTCCTCCTCCATGGCCTCCCCGAACTCCTCCCAGGCCCGGGTTTTTTCCCCTGCGACAGCACCAGCTGCGGCTTGCTTGGCCTGCCGATACCTGTCGATGACCTCCGGAGACCTATGAGCCGGAGTGGCCTGATAGGCCTCCTTCTTCAGTCTGACGGCATCCCTTACTTCCGGTGTCCACCACCGGGTTCGGGGGTTGCTGCCACGACAGGCACCACAGCTCCGAGCAGCCGCATCAACAATGGAGGCGGAGAACATGGTCCACTCGGACTCAATGTCCCCAGTCTCCCCCGGGACATGGGAGAAGCTCTCCCGGAGGTGCGAGTTGAATACCCTACTGACAGAGGGCTCCGCAAGACGTTCCCAACAGACCCTCACAATGCACTTGGGTCTGCCAAGTCTGTCCAGCTTCCTCCTCCGCCAGCGGATCCAACTCACCACCAGGTGGTGATTGGTTGACAACTCTGCCCCTCTCTTCACCTGAGTGTCCAAGACACGCGGCCGGAGGTCAGATGACACGACAACGTCATTGACCTCCGGCCTAGGGTGTCCTGGTGCCACGTGCACTGATAGACACCCTTGCGCTTGAACATGGTTTTCGTTATGGACAATCCGTGGCTAGCACAGAAGTCCAATAACTGAACACCGCTCGGGTTCAGATCGGGGAAGCCGTTCTTCCCGATCACCCCTCTCCAGGTGTCACTGTCATTGCCCACGTGGGCGTTGAAGTCCCCCAGTAGAACAACTGAGTCCCCAGTCGGTGCACTGTCCAGTACCCCTCCCAAGGACTCCAAGAAGACCGGGTACTCTGCACTGCTGTTCGGCTCGTAGGCCGCCACAACAGTGAGAGACCTGTCCCCCACCCGTAGGTGAAGGGACGCGACCCTCTCGTCGACCGGGGTGAACTCCAACACGTGGCGGCTGAGCTGAGGGGCTATAAGCAAGCCCACACCAGCCCGCCGCCTCTCCCCGCGGGCAACACCAGAGAAGTGGAGCGTCCAACCCCTCTCGATGAGATGGGTTCCAGAGCCCAAACTGTGCGTGGAGGTGAGGCCGACTATATCTAGTCGATATCGCTCAACCTCCTTTAGTAGCCAGGGAGAGTTTGGGACCAGGTGAAAGGTAAGGGGGGATGGGTGGTGGGGCTTTTGTTGGTGAAGCAGCATTCGGCTTGTGCAGGGAAGAGTTGAAAGGTGTTGACATAACTCTTGATCTTGATATATTGGGCGTGAGTGGAGCCATCTTAAGGCATGATTTGATCAGACAATCAAGATGTCTGGGAAGGCCCCTGGGTGAGAGTAGAGATGGGAAGGAGAGTGAGTAAGTGGGAGTAGATGTTGTAGGGGGGACCCAGGGCTGCTCTGAGGGCAGGGGCAATAACAGGGATGCTGTCGGGCCTGTCACAGATGGGTCCAAGGCTTTTCCAAGGACCCTATGGGGAATATTTTGAACGACTCCTGCGCTGGCCGCTGTGAAGATTGTTGTGGTGCTGTTGCTGATAAGTCCTTAACTGGAGGCGGTGGAGGTGATTGTGGAGCAGCTGGAGCTGAATCCTTTCCTGGTGCTGGTGGAGCGGCTGCTGATGAAATCTTTGGTGGAGGCTGTGGTTGTGGTGCTGTTGATTCTGAAACATTGGCTCGGTCACTGGCTGATGGAGCAGGAATTTTCTCGCATTCCTCTCTTCTCTAACTATCTGCTCAGGACCCTGTCCAGGCCCAGTCCAATGCCTCAGAGCGTGGAGCAGGTTCTCTGTCAGCACCCTCACTCCACCTCTGCATAGGTGGGGGCCATTTTCTCAAACAGGTCCTCTCATTTCCAGAATAAACATAAGTTCTCAATGTAATGCAGTCCTCTAGGTGCACTCTTTGGACAGCCATGTGTTCAGCTGAAGCAGCCGGTTAAACTTGCTTATCTTTCGTTGTTTGGAAGAGGTCCACTTATGAACGTTTTTATTTCCATTTCATCAAGTGCATTGAATAACTTCAAACTTCAGTCTGTTCTCGCCGCATATCCACTGCACAGACGTGCACAATCAGCTGTTTAACTCCTTGATGTTTAGCCAAAACATTAGGAAGGAGTGACGTTATCTCAGAAACAATGGCGCTGGGAAAAGATGATGATATTTGATGTGCGTCACATGACGTACTGCGGCATCTCCAATCAGGACAGTCCGATCAGTAACCTTGATGTTTGCCACAGATTTTCTCTCGGTCTGCTGCCTTTTGGCCACGTCATGTCTTTTGTCATTAAATTCAGTCCCTGAAAGTGGTAAAAATCTGTCTGTAAGCTGTATTTTAGGTGACTTTACGTTATCTTTGTATCGTTTAGGCTTTGTACCGAGTTTACAGCCTGTTTTTTCTTGTCTTTAGATCATTTTGGAAACAACACAGTCACTCCGATTGTGGTTGAAAGTAGCCGTTTTTCTTGTAAAAAATGTGGACTTCTTACCACTGGATGACACTGAAATTGTGTCTTGGAGTCCTTTTTCAGATTCTAAAGCAAATATCCGTGTTTGTAGCTCATGAATTTGATATTTCCGATATAAATCCTTGGTTTACTTAAAAAAGTCATAATCAAAAATGTTTGGGAGACAGAAACTGATTAAAAAGCAAAATAGATAAGGAAAGCAACTGGAGCAAGCAAGAAAGCGTTTGCACTCTTCGGAAGCAGGAAGTAGATAGAACATAAAGTTGCCTGCAATGCAGATGATGTTCTATTGTATTTGACCAAAACCAGACATGTCCAATAAAATGCATTTTGGGATGCAAGACCATCAAAACATTTCTTTAAAAATTGAACCGTATCCCCTACTCTCTCGATTTCCATCCTCAACCAGCTGTTTGAAGAGTGGAAAAAAACAATCTCAAAATTTGTGTGGCAAGGCAGGAAACCCTGAATCTGATTATAAACGCTACGATTATCAAAAGAAAAAGGAGGCTGGGGTTTTCCTTGTGTGATTTTTTTGTAAATTTAAGCTCAAATCAGAGCCTTGCTGGTGTGACCCAGAATATGAAGCTATTCAGGGATTGGATTACAAAGGGTATTAACATCTTTTACCAGATTGTAAAACCTAATCAAATGAAAAGCTTTGATATGTTGAAAGAATCCTCTGACTTGGAGAAACAGGACTTTTATTGGTTTTTACTAATGGGAGTGTCTACAGAGCCGCCGCCGAAACTGCCATGTTATTTTGTGCCACGGCTCTTGAAACTGCTGCGCTATTTGACCGCGCCGTTTTAGACTGCGCCGGGCTAAGGGTTAAGGTTAGCCATGAGGCTATATGGCAGTGCCGCGGTTCCTGAAACTGCTGGGCCATTTGACCGCGCCGCGGCTCTGCAGCCACGGCCTTTACTAATAAGGAGTTACTATTACCGAGAAATTAAACAGGTGGCCCTCTGATTGAGACGTTAATCAAGGCTTACAAATCTTAACATTCAAGGGGAATCATATCTAAATTTTATTTATGCATCTCTAATCTTGACAAATACTCTACTAAATATATTAAAACAAATGGGAAGGAGAGAGTGGTCTTATTTTAACGGACGAACAGTGGGAAGATGTTTGCACATCCCTGTAAGGAACTACAAAATCACATGTCTGCAGAGAGTTTTGTTGAATGTATCACGTTTTTGTCACGTTATGTCAAAGTGCCCATTCCTCACAGGGAGGTACAGACTGTGGGAGAAATTGTGGCAGCAGGAGGAAAACCACTATCACGTCTTCTGGGAATGCCCTTTTGTTCAGAAATTTTGGACTGAAATTAAAGATGCGCGGCAGACACTTTTTGACCTTGTCATTCCACTCAATTTTGAAACTATGTACTTAGGCCTAAAATCTCTTGCCATGGACAAAGTGAATGGATACCTTCGGAATGTGCTTTTGGCAACGGGAAAAAAAGTCATAACAAAGAAATGGATGATGCAAAGCCCCCCGATGAAGGACTTGACTGACATAATAACAGGAATTAGACAAATGAAATAAATAACGAGAAGGACAAATTTGACCGACTCTGGACTCATTGGAACTTTCATTTTACTTTGAATTTACCATAAAAGAATAAAAAAATAAATCTGTTAAGGTTTGTTTACTGGTGTTTTTTTGTTCTCTGATTGTACTGTGTTCTATGTTTATTCTTTTTCTCTAAAAATTAAAAATGAATATATATATATATATATATATATATATATATATATATATATATATATATATATATAGGCATTTTGTCTAATAGCTATTTATCCTTGACACACTCGAATCATTACGCCCCAGATATTTTCCTGCTCATGTCAGTTGTGGCCAAATTTAGGATATAATTTGAACGTCATCTGTCAGTCATGAAACTAAAGACAGTTTTTTTGTGCTTAGTGCTCTCTCTTGACACCTGTCAACACATCACAAGCTGCTTCCTTTGCCTAAATAATTGTAGCATTCATACAAGTTCTTCCTGTTGAAGTTTACATTTCCAGTAAACTACCTCATAGAAAGTGTGAAATGGAAGATATATATAAAAAAAGAAAAATGCCATTGTAACTGGTTATATAAGCTCATGAAGTGTATATATTTTCATTCTTGTTATATTTGTATTTAAAAAATGTGGTTGCTTGGCGTAGTTTACAGAACAACTGTACTGGGTAAAGTACTCTTAAAGTGATAAAGCCTTTAATGTAAATCATATATTACATATCCCCTGTTTAAAAGACGGATGGCTTGGATAGAGTAAACAGAAATGATCTTATTTCCTGATGTCTAATACCATTCAGATAAATTATGTTTAATCGTCCAAACACATATCTACCTTTGCTACACTGTATCGGATAATAAATCATCCAAAATATGCAATCCATTATCCTCCCCTCAAAGATGATTTTAAAAAAAGGGTTGACCTCCAAAATGTCTGTCTACATGTAGCATGCGAGGGCAAGGCCTCCACTCGTATACAGTTATTCACCTCAGTAAACGAGGACACAGGTTCGTATTGATCAGAGGACAAGTTTGTTCCATTTGAAGCATAATTTATTTCTACATTAAGCTAGTTGGTAGATTGGATGGTTGAAAGTTAAGTTCCTTTGCAGAGTCCATATCAAAGAGAAATACAATGAAGTACATTCAATCATTAACATTTTTCCACAAGAACAATCCGGATCCCAACCGGTAACAGGGAGAGTAGCACTTGTTAAAATGAAACATAGTAATCAAAAAGGCAGCGGTGGTTGAGCTGGACGCCCGGTGGGCTCCTGCACCTTCACCTATGAACAAATATATTATTTTAAAAACACAGACACATCAACTTAAATGCTCGCTATAGCCAATCACCAGAAACATACCCCTTTGAGGGCACACCGTACAGGGGCTTTAAACTGGGCTGGGAATGACCCCTGGCTTCAGAGGACCACCGGGGACACACACCCGGTCTACAGTGAAGACAAACCCAGCTGCGCGATGAGGCGCTCCCCGAGCGGACAGCGGCACTGCTACATGGAGTAGACGCATGGACCACACACACACACCGAGCGACCAGCACCCAGAAGTGCAGACGGCCAGAGGACGAACAACAACATAGAGCGTATTTTTATAGTTTAGGTCTGGCGCCCCCTGCAGGCGGGGCAACACAAACAGACTCACACATCCACACGGCTACATACACATTGTCTCAACTGTAAGGTAACTGTAAGAACAGTGCAAAAGAAAACAGTGTGGGCACAAACACTCCACATCACTCACAGGTTCAGCAACTTGTTTGCTCACTCTGCCAAAACGAGTTACTTTAGACCAGGGGCCTCATTTATACAAGAGTGTGTCAAATTGTGCTTGAAAGAGTGCGTACTGGAAAGCAAAGATTTAACGACTGCAAAGAAAACGTACTTCTCTCTTCCAAATTGGCGCAGCAATTCCTCATGAGTTTCAGTCCTGAGCCCTCCCTGATATACCATATATGGCTATGCATATCACCAAATTAACATATTCATAAAGGCGAGACGCGGCGCTGCAGACGGGAAAAAGACGGAAAAAAGGCGAGAAAAGTGGAAATTCTCTCAGATGGAGACACGAGTCTGCGAGTCTTGCGCACGGGCGCGCACACACACACACACACACACACACACACAGCAATATTGTGAAAGGCTAACATAATTCTAGAAATCTTCCTTTTAAAATGCCTTAACAAGACTTTCTCTTGTCTGCACTAAAATTCAGCAAAGGTCTTTGTCCTGAGTCCTCCAGGTGGAATCCGATCCGGACCCAAGCGCCGTTCTCACAGACCCAAAACTCTGACACCCTTCCCATGTATGTTATAGGACTTATGAGTGGGTCAGTTTTTTTCAAACCCGTGGGTCCAGCAATTTTGGCATTCTTTGATCCGCTCGCCCCGCACCATGGCCTCTATTTCAACTCTGCATTAAATACATACAATGTCATTAAATGGGGCACTAAACTGGTAACAGCAGATATGCACCAGATAAATTTTGCATTCAAACAAATACTTTTTTTTATTAGAAACTAACAAGAGAGTTCACATATTTCACAATTATAATTATGCTTAATAGTCAACTAGTAACGATTAGTTGATTAATCGTTGTCGCTCTTGATTATAACATTGTGAAAAGTGCATGTAGTCTACTGGTCAAAACTGTAAATTCGTCCAGACTCAGCTTAGGACCTGCTCCTTCACTGATGTGCATTATGTGCTGTCCCTCCTGGGAACATTTCTCAAAGCCTTGTTTTTCTCCCTGGCTGAGGCCGTCTTCTCTCTGCTTCCTGTATGTGGTCAAATGACGAGCCGGACAGCGTTGGAGCCTGTGTCCGCGCTTGCTCTTTAGCCCATTATTGCCTGGTTGTTGTTGTTGTGGAGCGGGTGGTTTGCGGCAGGGAGCTATCAGCACTGAAAGGCCAGAGTCGGTTGTGGTCAGGACGATCGATATGAACGGGTCTGCTCTGAAGGTCAGGCGCTCTAATGAGAATGAGGTAATTGCGAATATTCATCTTTTGAATGCTGGCCTCTGGGATAAGGTTATCAATTACATGTAGACACAGAGCCGCGGCGTCTGCTCCAGTCTTAAACGTGAGAAGTGATGGGGAGTCCAGGAGAAGGAAGCTACCTGGACATAAGTTAAAGAGGAAGAGTGATTATACTGGACCTGTCTGCAAAGGTCAGGAGGCATCAGCATGCAATTAACATCCTCATCTGCATTTACTCTGTGGGATAGCATAAGGTAAAGACAGAGTTAAACTGGCATTTCTATTGTTTTATTGATTTAGTTTTACAATTAATCACCTTTTCAGATGAGCTAATGGCTAACCAATATTCTACTTCAGTTAAGGTATACGTTATAGTCCTAACACTTAATTTTCTCCTTTTGGTCAAGGTTATCATGTTGTAAAGGACAAGGATTATGCTAAAAAAATTTTTTTTTGATTTTAACAATGTTCTAAAAAGTTTCCCTCATCAAAAACATACCTAGAGTTGCATTTAGCTTCATTCATGCAAGTTTGATGAATTCTTAGTAAGATAATCCTCTCTCCTCCGAGCGTTCTGGATTTCCCCAATATGTGACGTTTTCTTGATCTGTGTCGTGGCTCTGAGAATCTTCTGCCGTTTTCAATTCCATAAATTATCGTCAAACTCATTCTGAGAATTTCTCCCTCAAATCACAATCATTAAAACTGCATTGGCCTGTGGCTTGCCTCCAATATTTTTTTTCTTCCAAATATGTAATTCCGCTGCTGCCAGTAGATGTAGCCAATAGCTCAGTTCCTCACGTGGGATAAGCCAGAAAGTTTTTTTTTTTTTATTTGTTCTAAAACATGAGATGCCAAACCAAATATACTCAAGAGCATGTTTAAAGGCCAATAACAATAGAAATTAAAGCCGCAAGCGGCATCCAACGGCCCTCGCAGGCCGCCGGCCTTCCGACTCTGTGCTTTCGACTTGATAAAGATGGCGCCCTTATTGTGTGTTGAATTAAAAAAAGAACTTGACAGACGGCGACACATTGGACATGGCCAATCCAGTGCAAATGAACACAAGTGTCAGTCAAATTTGCTGCTCCGCCGCACAGAGACCGTAGCACTTGGAATAAAAATATGGATAACTTTTGATGCCCCGCTTGTGTAGATGATATTTCCCAAAGTAAAGCTTGATCGAGCTATTGCCCACGAAGGAGTTCATTAAAGTGTGAAGCATAAATTTGAACATTTCAAAGATTTGGCATTTTCCCATTTGTGACAGTATATTTGCAGCTCCACGGCACAGAGACCGTACCACTTAAAATCAAAATATGACTAACTTTTGATGCCCCGTTTGTGTAGATGATTTTCCCCAAATATGAGTTTGATCGGGCTATCGCACTAGGAGGAGTTTGTTAAAGTGTGAACCGTAAAAATGTGGTCATTTTAGAGATTTTGCTGTTTTCCCATTTCTGACATATATTTGCGGGTCCGCCACACAGAGACCGTAGCACTTAGAATCAAAATATGGATACGTTTTGATGCCCCGCTTGTGTAGATGATATTCTCCAAATATGAACTTGATCGGACAATCGCCCTAGGAGGAGTTTGTTAAAGTGTGAAGCGTAAAAATGTGGTGATTTGAGCAATTCTACGATTTTCCCACAAGGATAACATGGGATGTTTCTGTCATCGCTACGGTTACGCCGTACAAAATATGACTTTGGCTCTCATACTTTTATGATCAGGATGGCAAATTAGAATTTTGTTCAAAATATCATGTCATTTGGAAAAACTCTATTGTTTATAGGCCACTCTGAAGGCCAAATAGTCAGAATTCTGGGAAACGTTTGCGGCTCCGTCGCACAGAGACCGTAAAAGTCATCCTTCAAATTTGGATAACTTTAGATACACCACTTGTCTAGAGCACGTACACCGATTTTGAGGTTGGTGGGCAAAACGCACTAGGAGGACTTCGTTAAAGTGTAAAACATAAAAATGTGGTAATTTGAGAGATTTTGTTGTTTTCCCATAGGGATAACATGGGAGGTTTCTGTCATCGCTACGACTACGGTGTAAAAATTTAGGCATTTTTGTGATTGGCTTTTGTGATCGGGACGGCAAAATAGAATTTTGGGTAAAGTCTAGACAATTTTGGTAAAACTAATTTTTGACCTTCAATGTTAATTTAAAGGTCACTCTGTAGGGGGCGCTATCACTGCCATTTCAATTTTGTCAGCCTAAACTGGTCCAAACTAGAAAGTTTAACAACTGATTCAAATTTGGTCCTAATCGGACTGGTTTTGATCAAATGGGAGCAATTTTTAGACCTGCAATATTCCAAAATAAGTTGTCCAACTTTGCGGCTGCGCCGCACACAGACCGTAAAAGGTATCTCAAAAAATTGGATAACTTTAGATGCCCCACTTGTCCAGAGGACGTACGCCAATTTTGAAGTCAGTGGGCAAAACGCCCTAGGAGGAGTTCGTCAAAGTTTGACTTGAACAAAATGGCTAACACAGCGTGTTTTCATTTTCAAAGGAAGATGGTGGCCATAGGGTAAGTCTGGGGGCGTGGCCACAATAATATTTATTTTTTGTCCTCACAAGAGGAATGCGTGTCCCGAATTTCGTAGCTGTACGACAAAGTTGACCTCGGGGCGTCTCCCATAGGCGCAATGTATTTTGACTTTTGTCGGTGGCGCTGTCGCGACATTTTTTGCCCAAAAAAAAAATGGCCCAGAAAAAATAAAATTTTTCGCCGATTCTGAATTTTGGGCAAAGTTTGGTGAGTTTTTGAGCATGTTCAGGGGGGCAAATTAGAGATCAAAGCGCTGAAGAAGAACAAGAAAAATTAAAGCCGCAAGCGGCATCCAACGGCCCTCGCGGGCCGCCGGCCTTCCGACTCTGCTCTCTGCATTTTACAGAGATGGCGCTAACGCAATTGTCTAAGAACTAAGACAGTGACACATTGGACATGTACAATGCTGTGCTTAACCAGTGCAAATGAAGACAAATATCGGTCAAATGTGCAGCTCCAGCGCACAGAGACCGTGACACTTGGAATAAAAATATGGATAACTTTTGATGCCCCGCTTGTGTAGATGATTCTCCCCAAATATGAACTTGATCGGGTATTCGCCCTAGGAGGAGTTTGTTAAAGTGTGAAGTGTAAAAATGTGGTCATTTTAGAGATTTTGTGGTTTCCCCATAGGGATAACATGGGCTGTTTCTGTCATCGCTACGGCTACGCTTTACCAAATATGACTTTGGCTCCCATACTATTATTTTGGGGAGGGCAAATGAGAATTGTGTGCAAAATGGCATGTCATTTGGAAAAACTCTTGTTTATAGGCCACTCTGAAGGCCAAATAGTCCAAATTCTGCGAAAAGTTTGCGGCTCAGCTGCACAGAGACCGTAAATGTTATCCATAAATTTTGAATAACTTTTGATGCCCCTTTTGTATAGAGGAGGTACACCGATTTTGAGATCGGTGGGCCAAATGCACTAGGAGGAGTTTGTTCAAGTGTGAAGCATAAATGTGAACATTTCAAGGATTTGGCGTTTTTCCCATTTGTGACAGTATATTTGCAGCTCCACGGCACAGAGACCGTAGCACTTAAAATCAAAATATGGATAACTTTTGATGCCCCGTTTGTGTAGATGATTTTCCCCAAATATGAGCTTGATCGAGCTATCGCCTTGGGAGGAGTTCGTTAAAGTGTGAAGCGTAAAAATGTGGTGATTTGAGCGATTTTGCGATTTTCCCATAAGGATAACATGGGATGTTTCTGTCATCGCTATGGTTACGCCGTACAAAATATGGCTTTGGCTCTCATACTTGTATGATCAGGATGGCAAATTAGAATTTTGTTCAAAATATCATGTCATTTGGAAAAACTCTTGTTTATAAGCCACTCTGAAGGCCAAATAGTCAGAATTCTGGGAAACGTTTGCGGCTCCGTCGCACAGAGACCGTAAAAGTAATCCTTCAAATTTGGATAACTTTAGATGCCCCACTTGTCTAGAGGATGTACACCGATTTTGAGGTTGGTGGGCAAAACGCACTAGGAGGAGTTCGTTAAAGTGTGAAACATAAAAATGTGGTAATTTGAGAGATTTTGCGGTTTTCCCATAGGGATAACATGGGAGGTTTCTGTCATCGCTACCACTACGCCGTAAAAATTAAGGCATTTGTCTCATTGGGTTTTTTGATCGGGATGGCCAAATAGAATTTTGGGTAAAGTTTAGAACATTTTGGTAAAACTAATTTTTGACCTTCAATGTTAATTCAAAGGTCACTCTGTAGGGGGCGCTATCAGGCCCATTTCAATTTTGTCATCATAAACTGGTCCAAACTGGATAGTTTAACAACTGATTCAAATTTGGTCCAAATCGGACTCGTTTTGATCAAATGGGAGCAATTTTTAGATTAGCATTATCCCAAAATAAGTTGTCCAATTTGTGGCTGCGCCGCATGTAGACCGTAAAAGGTATCCCAAAAATTTGGATAACTTTAGATGCCCCACTTGTCCAGAGGACGTACGCCGATTTTGAAGTTGGTGGGCAAAACGCCCTAGGAGGAGTTCGTCAAAGTTTGACGTGAACAAAATGGCTAACTCAGCTTTTTTTCATTTTCAAAGGAAGATGGTGGGCATAGGGTAAGTCTGGGGGTGTGGCCACAATAAAAAAAAAAATTGTCCTCAAGAGAGGAATGCGTGTCCCAAATTTCGTAGCTCTACGGCACAGTTGACCCCGGGGCGTCTCCCATAGGCGCAATGTATTTTGACTTTTGTCGGTGGCGCTGTCGCGACATTTTTTGACAAAAAAAAAAATGGCCCAGAAAAAATCAAATTTTTCGCCGATTCTGAATTTTGGGCAAAGTTTGGTGAGTTTTTGAGCATGTTCAGGGGGTCAAATTAGAGATCAAAGCGCTGAAGAAGAACAAGAAAAATTAAAGCCGCAAGCGGCATCCAACGGCCCTCGCGGGCCGCCGGCCTTCCGACTCTGTGCTTTCGACTTGATAAAGATGGCGCCCTTATTGTGTGTTGAATAAAAAAAGAACTTGACAGACGGCGACACATTGGACATGGCCAATCCAGTGCAAATGAACACAAGTGTCAGTCAAATTTGCTGCTCCGCCGCACAGAGACCGTAGCACTTGGAATAAAAATACGGATAACTTTTGATGCCCCGCTTGTGTAGATGATTTTCCCCAAATATGAGCTTGATCGAGCTATTGCCCACAGAGGAGTTCATTAAAGTGTGAAGCATAAATGTGAACATTTCAAGGATTTGGCGTTTTTACCATTTGTGACATATATTTGCGGCTCTACCGCACAGAGACCCTAGTACTTAAAATCAAAATATGGATAACTTTTGATGCCCCGCTTGTGTAGATGATTCTCCCCAAATATGAACTCGATCGGGCAATCGCCCTAGGAGGAGTTTGTGAAAGTGTGAAGTGTAAAAATGTGGTCATTTTAGAGATTTTGCGGTTTCCCCATAGGGATAACATGGGATGTTTCTGTCATCGCTACGGCTACGCTTTACCAAATATGATTTTGGCTCCCATACTTTTAATTTGGGGATGGCAAATGAGAATTGTGTGCAAAATGTCATGTCATTTGGAAAAACTCTTGTTTATAGGCCACGCTGAAGGCCAAATAGTCCAAATTCTGCGAAAAGTTTGCGGCTCAGCTGCACAGAGACCGTAAATGTTATCCATAAAATTTGAATAACTTTAGATGCCCCACTTGTCTAGAGGAGGTACACCGATTTTGAGATCGGTGGGCCAAACGCACTAGGAGGAGTTTGTTAAAGTGTGAAGCGTAAATGTGCCCCGCCGCCGCAATTGTCGGACCATGTCGGCCTCGGTGAAACTGAGAAAAACAGCATTTTACTTTTTTTTCCCCAAATTTGTGATTTTCATTTTTTTGCAGAATGGGCTAGTTGAAGTTATGAATAAGCCCCTGTGTGCTTCAGATAACACTATTGGTTGTCTTAAACATATACATTAAGCATTTAAAAATGTGGAGTTTTGGGGTCTTTTTCCTGCTCTCCTGGGGGGCGTCACCTTTTTCTAGCCAACATATTTTTTACATTTTCCACCAATCAGCTGTGATCCGCATGGCCAGCTGCGTGCTCCGTGTTTTCCTCTCATGACTCCAGACCGTCTGCAGAGCACAGTCTTCAGAGCTTACATTTCCTGGACTACATTGCAACGGAACTGTTTACTCAGGTACACTTTTACTTTACTACTAAATTATTGCTTTAACGCTGTGTTTTAAGGCGGTCTCGTGATCACTTTAGAATCTTACTTGTCTGCTCCGGTGGAGCTAATGCTAAGCTAACATGTTGCTTCAGTGCACTCTGCAATACGGGCTTAATGTGACTACTTGCTGTTATCACCATGTTATCGGGTTATTTTTCGGCGTGGGTTGGCCCGTGGGTTGTGTGGGTCGTGCTTTGTGTCTGTTTTATGGTGCTAAACCGGCTGTTACCCCCACAGCCCGGAGCTAAACGCAGCTATTCGGAGCTAAGTTGTAAGCTAAACTTTGCTATGTTATCGGGTTATTTTTGGCGTTTTGTCCGTACAAATTATATACTTATGTAGTATTTCTTGACCCGTGGGTCGTGCTTTGTGTGTGTTTTTATGGTGCTAAACCGGCTGTTAGCCCCACAGCCCGGAGCTAAACGCAGCTATTCGGAGCTAAGTTGTAAGCTAAACTTTGCTATGTTATCGGGTTATTTTTCGGCGTTTTGTCTGTACAAATTATATACTTATGTAGTATTTCTTGACCCGTGGGTCGTGCTTTGTGTCTGTTTTATGGTGCTAAACCGGCTGTTAGGCCCGGAGCTAAACACAGCTATTCGGAGCTAAGTTGTAAGCTAAACTTTGCTATGTTATCGGGTTATTTTTCGGCGAGGGAAGAGAAAAAAACTACAACTCCCGATACCACTTCTGGTCACGTGGCTTACGTACGTTGCACGTCACGCACGCACTGCGTCACTCGACCCAATCACGCGCTTGCCTGGCCATTATCAGCTTCCTGTGTGTCTCTCTGTGCACGGTGTTGGGAGAGACAACAGGACGGCTGAACCAGGTAAGCTTTGCGACTAAAACACCCGCTTTTAATCACTTTAATGTGCGCCGGTTTTAAACTCGAGTGTATGTTTATGTTTTGGTGTGCTGTTCTGCAAGTGTTTTGCTTTTACGAGCCGTGTTATCTCAAGTGAGCTAGCTAGCCCCGCTAGCCGAGGGCAGATGTCCCAATATCTCCGCGTTTTGCATCTTAAATACACCGTTAACGTCACAATGTGAACTGTTATCTGTGAAGCGTGTTATTCCCATATTACTGTTAACCCTAATCCTTTTTTCCCCCTTTTCAGAATTGGCAAAGACACCCTGACTGACATGACCTGTCTCTACGTGAAGTCTGCTAAGGAGCGTGGTAAGTGTAAAACATTATTTTGGTGATTTTCATGTTTTAATGATTAGAGTATAATTAACCATAAGTAACATCTGTTTTTCAGGTGAGCCTGCAGTTTGTACATCAAGCTTCAGATCACTGTGGAAACAGCTTCTCCCACACATCAGAAGCTGCAGGCCACGCACAGATATCTACAACAGAATCTAATGTGCTGTCTTTCAAACCCTCACCGCCAACGTCTCACTTCAATATCCCACAGCTTGTTTGAACGGCGGATGGCAAAGTGTTTGTCAAGAACTTGGACTGGCAGAAGCATCTGAGTCCCTTCTTCAGACGGCTTCCAAAGATCAAGAGTTATCAGCACTTCAGGTATTTAGATTGAAACTCTCACATTGTGTTAAAAAAAATAGTTAATGAGTGTTTTATGTGAAATAGTTAGCCATTTCTTAAATGTCCTGTTATTTGTTTACAGCTTTGATGCCAAGAGCCGAGAGTCACAGCACAGAAGAGTGCACAGACGAAGAAGAGGATGAGGATGTGATCTCTGATGTAATTGGACTCTGGTGGTGTACATATCATATCGATTATCTCATATATTCAAAGCCATGGACCCGTTGCAGTTCGTATACCTGGCATCTGTTTATAAGAGTTCTTCTATTAAGAGTGTTTTTTAAACTTCCTATAAGTTACTGTCCTTTCCCCCTGTATCTACTGCGTTGTAACATTAAAGGCTATCTTATCTTATCTTTTGTTGTTTGTGTTGAATCATTCAGTGCACCATTGCTGGCACTGAATCACCTGTGAATTATGTTTATCGACAAATGCAATGAACCCTATTCTGATTCTGATTCTTTGATTCTATTCAGGGCCTTTTGTAATCCAAGTATTTCCATTTTAATATAGTAACTTCTAATTCTGATTCAAGTCCAGTTACCATCAATAACAACACTCCTCTTGAGTCTTCAGTGATAGCTGTAGGGGGGAGGTGGCGTCAGTGTGACAGGGGGAGGGCTTATCTCAATGAGATGCAAATGAGCCCCGCCCCCCCTGTGACTCTGGGCTCACTCAGGTGAAAAACTTTGAGCCCCGTTTTCTCAGTGAATGGGTTTGAGAGTTGTATACATTCAAATGACCACAACTTACTCAAATATTATCAGATCTACATGAGTGAGACATCATTGGAAAGCTTTGAATTCACACTTTCAGAATAACTTGTAACTGGTTTAGCCACGGTCAGTCACAAATGTGAATATTTCAAGGATTTGGCGTTTTTCCCATTTGTGACAGTATATTTGCAGCTCACCGGCACAGAGACCGTAGCACTTAAAATCAAAATATGGATAACTTTTGATGCCCCGTTTGTGTAGATGATTTCCCAAAATATGAACTTGATCGAGCTATCGCCCTGGGAGGAGTTCGTTAAAGTGTGAAGCGTAAAAATGTGGTCATTTTAGAGATTTTGCGATATTCCCATAAGGATAACATGGGATGTTTCTGTCATCGCTACGGTTACGCCGTACAAAATATGACTTTGGCTCTCATACTTGTATGATCAGGATGGCAAATTAGAATTTAGTGCAAAATGTCATGTCATTTGGAAAAACTCTATTGTTTATAGGCCACTCTGAAGGCGAAATAGTCAGAATTCTGGGAAACGTTTGCGGCTCCGTCGCACAGAGACCGTAAAAGTCATCCTTCAAATTTGGATAACTTTAGATACCCCACTTGTCTAGAGGACGTACACCGATTTTGAGGTTGGTGGGCAAAACGCACTAGGAGGAGTTCGTTAAAGTGTAAAACATAAAAATGTGGTAATTTGAGAGATTTTGCGGTTTTCCCATAAGGATAACATGGGAGGTTTCTGTCATCGCTACGACTACGCCGTAAAAATTTAGGCATTTTTGTGATTGGCTTTTGTGATCGGGACGGCAAAATAGAATTTTGGGTAAAGTTTAGACAATTTTGGTAAAACAAATTTTTGACCTTCAATGTTAATTTAAAGGTCACTCTGTAGGGGGCGCTATCGCGGCCATTTCAATTTTGTCAGCCTAAACTGGTCCAAACTAGAAAGTTTAACAACTGATTCAAATTTGGTCCTAATCGGACTGGTTTTGATCAAATGGGAGTAATTTTTAGATCTGTAATATTCCAAAATAAGTTGTCCAACTTTGCGGCTGCGCCGCACACAGACCGTAAAAGGTATCTCAAAAAATTGGATAACTTTAGATGCCCCACTTGTCCAGAGGACGTCCGCCGATTTTGAAGTCGGTGGGCAAAACGCCCTAGGAGGAGTTCGTCAAAGTTTGACGTAAACAAAATGGCTAACTCAGCTTGTTTTCATTTTCAAAGGAAGATGGCGGCCATAGGGTAAGTCTGGGGGCGTGGCCACAATGATATATATTTTTTTGTCCTCACGAGAGGAATGCGTGTCCCGAATTTCGTAGCTTTACGCCAAAGTTGACCTCGGGGCGTCTCCCATAGGCGCAATGTATTTTGACTTTTGTCGGTGGCGCTGTCGCGCCATTTTTTAACGAAAAAAAAAATGGCCCAGAAAAAATCAAATTTTTTGCCGATTCTGAATTTTGGGCAAAGTTTGGTGAGTTTTTGAGCATGTTCAGGGGGTCAAATTAGAGTTCAAAGCGCTGAAGAAGAACAAGAAAAATTAAAGCCGCAAGCGGCATCCAACGGCCCTCGCGGGCCGCCGGCCTTCCGACTCTGCTCTCTGCATTTTACAGAGTTGGCGCTAACGCAATTGTCTAAGAACTAAGACAGTGACACATTGGACATGTACAATGCTGTGCTTAACCAGTGCAAATGAAGACAAATATCGGTCAAATGTGCAGCTCCAGCGCACAGAGACCGTGACACTTGGAATAAAAATATGGATAACTTTTGATGCCCCGCTTGTGTAGATGATTCTCCCCAAATATGAACTTGATCGGATAATCGCCCTAGGAGGAGTTTGTTAAAGTGTGAAGTGTAAAAATGTGGTCATTTTAGAGATTTTGCGGTTTCCCCATAGGGATAACATGGGATGTTTCCGTCATCGCTACGGCTACGCTTTACCAAATATGACTTTGGCTCCCAAACTTTTATTTTGGGAATGGTAAATGAGAATTGTGTGCAAAATGTCATGTCATTTGGAAAAACTCTTGTTTATAGGCCACTCTGAAGGCCAAATAGTCCAAATTCTGCGAAAAGTTTGCGGCTCAGCTGCACAGAGACCGTAAATGTTATCCATAAAATTTGAATAACCTTTGATGCCCCACTTGTATAGAGGAGGTACACCGATTTTGAGATCGGTGGGCCAAACGCACTAGGAGGAGTTTGTTAAAGTGTGAAGCGTAAATGTGAACATTTCAAGGATTTGGCGTTTTTCCCATTTGTGACAGTATATTTGCAGCTCCACGGCACAGAGACCGTACCACTTAAAATCAAAATATGGATAACTTTTGATGCCCCGTTTGTGTAGATGATTTTCCCCAAATATGAGCTTGATCGGGCAATCGCCCTGGGAGGAGTTCGTTAAAGTGTGAAGCGTAAAAATGTGGTCATTTTAGAGATTTCGCTGTTTTCCCATTTCTGACATATATTTGCGGGTCCGCCACACAGAGACCGTAGCACTTAGAATCAAAATATGGATACGTTTTGATGCCCCGCTTGTGTAGATGATATTCTCCAAATATGAACTTGATCGGACAATCGCCCTAGGAGGAGTTCATTAAAGTGTGAAGCGTAAAAATGTGGTGATTTGAGCGATTCTACGATTTTCCCATAAGGATAACATGGGATGTTTCTGTCATCGCTACGGTTACGCCGTACAAAATATGACTTTGGCTCTCATACTTTCATGATCAGGATGGCAAATTAGAATTTTGTTCAAAATATCATGTCATTTGGAAAAACTCTATTGCTTATAGGCCACTCTGAAGGCCAAATAGTCAGAATTCTGGGAAACGTTTGCGGCTCCGTCGCACAGAAATCGTAAAAGCTATCCTTAAAATTTGGATAACTTTAGATGCCCCACTTGTCTAGAGGACGTACACCGATTTTGAGGTTGGTGGGCAAAACGCACTAGGAGGAGTTCGTTGAAGTGTAAAACATAAAAATGTGGTAATTTGAGAGATTTGGTGGTTTTCCCATAGGGATAACATGGGAGGTTTCTGTCATCGCTACGACTACGCCGTAAAAATTTTGGCATTTTTGTGATTGGCTTTTGTGATCGGGACGGCAAAATAGAATTTTGGGTAAAGTTTAGACAATTTTGGTAAAACTAATTTTTGACCTTCAATGTTAATTTAAAGGTCACTCTGTAGGGGGCGCTATCGCGGCCATTTCAATTTTGTCAGCCTAAACTGGTCCAAACTAGAAAGTTTAACAACTGATTCAAATTTGGTCCTAATCGGACTGGTTTTGATCAAATGGGAGCAATTTTTAGATCTGCAATATTCCAAAATAAGTTGTCCAACTTTGCGGCTGCGCCGCACACAGACCGTTAAAGGTATCTCAAAAAATTGAATAACTTTAGATGCCCCACTTGTCCAGAGGACGTCCGCCGATTTTGAAGTCGCTGGGCAAAACGCCCTAGGAGGAGTTCGTCAAAGTTTGACGTGAACAAAATGACTAACACAGCGTATTTTCATTTTCAAAGGAAGATGGCGGCCATAGGGTAAGTCTGGGGGCGTGGCCACAATGATTTTTTTTGTTCGTCCTCACGAGAGGAATGCGTGTCCCGAATTTCGTAGCTTTACGCCAAAGTTGACCTCGGGGCGTCTCCCATAGGCGCAATGTATTTTGACTTTTGTCGGTGGCGCTGTCGCGCCATTTTTTAACGAAAAAAAAAATGGCCCAGAAAAAATAAAATTTTTCGCCGATTCTGAATTTTGGGCAAAGTTTGGTGAGTTTTTGAGCATGTTCAGGGGGTCAAATTAGAGATCAAAGCGCTGAAGAAGAACAAGAAAAATTAAAGCCGCAAGCGGCATCCAACGGCCCTCGCGGGCCGCCGGCCTTCCGACTCTGCTCTCTGCATTTTACAGAGATGGCGCTAACGCAATTGTCTAAGAACTAAGACAGCGACACATTGGACATGTACAATGCTGTGCTTAACCAGTGCAAATGAACACAAATGTCGGTCAAATGTGCAGCTCCAGCGCACAGAGACCGTGACACTTGGAATAAAAATATGGATAACTTTTGATGCTCCGCTTGTGTAGATTATTTTTCCCAAATATGAGCTTGATCGAGCTATTGCCCACAGAGGACTTCATTAAAGTGTGAAGCGTAAATGTGAACATTTCAAGGATTTGGTGTTTTTCCCATTTGTGACAATATATTTGCAGCTCCACGGCACAGAGACCGTACCACTTAAAATCAAAATATGGATAACTTTTGATGCCCCATTTGTGTAGATGATTTCCCCAAATATGAGCTTGATCGGGCAATCGGCCTAGGAGGAGTTTGTTAAAGTGTGAAGCGTGAAAATGTGGTCATTTTAGAGATTTCGCTGTTTTCCCATTTCTGACATATATTTGCGGGTCCGCCACACAGAGACCGTAGCACTTAGAATCAAAATATGGATACCTTTGGATGGCCCGCTTGTGTAGATGATTTCCCCCAAATATGAGCTTGATCGGACAATCGCCCTAGGAGGAGTTTGTTAAAGTGTGAAGCGTAAAAATGTGGTGATTTGAGCGATTCTACGATTTTCCCATAAGGATAACATGGGATGTTTCTGTCAACGCTACGGTTACGCCGTACAAAATATGACTTTGGCTCTCATACTTGTATGATCAGGATGGCAAATTAGAATTTCGTTCAAAATATCATGTCATTTGGAAAAACTCTATTGTTTATAGGCCACTCTGAAGGCCAAATAGTCAGAATTCTGGGAAACGTTTGCGGCTCCGTCGCACAAAGACCGTAAAAGTTATCCTTAAAATTTGGATAACTTTAGATACACCACTTGTCTAGAGGACGTACACCGATTTTGAGGTTGGTGGGCAAAACGCACTAGGAGGACTTCGTTAAAGTGTAAAACATAAAAATGTGGTAATTTGAGAGATTTTGTGGTTTTCCCATAGGGATAACATGGGAGGTTTCTGTCATCGCTACGACTACGGCGTAAAAATTTAGGCATTTTTGTGATTGGCTTTTGTGATCGGGACGGCAAAATAGAATTTTGGGTAAAGTTTAGACAATTTTGGTAAAACTAATTTTTGACCTTCAATGTTAATTCAAAGGTCACTCTGTAGGGGGCGCTATCACTGCCATTTCAATTTTGTCAGCCTAAACTGGTCCAAACTAGAAAGTTTAACAACTGATTCAAATTTGGTCCTAATCGGACTGGTTTTGATCAAATGGGAGCAATTTTTAGACCTGCAATATTCCAAAATAAGTTGTCCAACTTTGCGGCTGCGCCGCACACAGACCGTAAAAGGTATCTCAAAAAATTGAATAACTTTAGATGCCCCACTTGTCCAGAGGACGTCCGCCGATTTTGAAGTCGGTGGGCAAAACGCCCTAGGAGGAGTTCGTCAAAGTTTGACGTAAACAAAATGGCTAACTCAGCTTGTTTTCATTTTCAAAGGAAGATGGCGGCCATAGGGTAAGTTTGGGGGCGTGGCCACAATGATTTTTTTTGTTTATCCTCACGAGAGGAATGCGTGTCCCGAATTTCGTAGCTTTACGCCAAAGTTGACCTCGGGGCGTCTCCCATAGGCGCAATGTATTTTGACTTTTGTCGGTGGCGCTGTCGCGCCATTTTTTAACGAAAAAAAAAATGGCCCAGAAAAAATAAAATTTTTCGCCGATTCTGAATTTTGGGTAAAGTTTGGTGAGTTTTTGAGCATATGTTCAGGGGGTCAAATTAGAGATCAAAGCGCTGAAGAAGAACAAGAAAAATAATAATAATAATAATAATAATAATATTTTTAGCAAAAACAATATAGCCGTTTTTACTATAACAACAAATGATACATCGTTTGAAAGCTCTAAGCCTTCCCGATGCCGCCATGGGGTGGAATCATCATTACGAGCGCTTACGCGCTCGTCACTCCCTATTCCGTCGGGATGCCCCGCCCACTCCCCATAGACTTCCATTGATTTGAGCAGATACAAGCATGGCCCATGCCTGCGGCATGGATTCTCGCGTACGGGACGATGCCAGGAGGGTTTTTGGAGGAATGCAGCGCTTCGCGCTGCTGTTGTCAACAATTAGTGAATGGGCTACGCCCATTCACTAATTGTTGACTATTTCTGTCATAGCAGGAGTAAGTATGCATGATCCATGCCTTCGGCATGGGCTAGTTCACTGTACTTGCCAGGGGCGACGGGGTACCAAACATGCGGGCTGCGCCCGCATGTTTGGTCAGACAGTTGCAACGCTGCCTTCGGCAGCGTTGCGGGAGCAATAGGCCCTCCCCCTGCTGGGGCTCGGGCCTAATAATAATATTTTTAGCAAAAACAATATAGCCGTTTTCACTATAACAACAAATTATACATCGTTTGAAAGCTCTAAGCCTTCCCGATGCCGCCATGGGGTGGAATCATCATTACGAGCGCTTACGCGCTCGTCACTCCCTATTCCGTCGGGATGCCCCGCCCACTCCCCATAGACTTCCATTGATTTGAGCAGATACAAGCATGGCCCATGCCTGCGGCATGCATTATCGCGTACGGGACGATGTCAGGAGGGTTTTTGGAGGAATGCAGCGCTTCGCGCTGCTGTTGTCAACAATTAGTGAATGGGCTACGCCCATTCACTAATTGTTGAATATTTCTGTCATAGCAGGAGTAAGTATGCATGATCCATGCCTTCGGCATGGGCTAGTTCACTGTACTTGCCAGGGGCGACGGGGTACCAAACATGCGGGCTGCGCCCGCATGTTTGGTCGAACAGTTGCAACGCTGCCTTCGGCAGCGTTGCGGGAGCAATAGGCCCTCCGCCCTGCTGGGGCTCGGGCCTAATAATAAAAATAATACTATTTTTAGCAAAAACAATATAGCCGTTTCCACTATAACAACAAATTATACATCGTTTGAAAGCTCTAAGCCTTCCCGATGCCGCCATGGGGTGGAATCATCATTACGAGCGCTTACGCGCTCGTCACTCCCTATTCCGTCGGGATGCCCCGCCCACTCCCCATAGACTTCCATTGATTTGAGCAGATACAAGCATGGCCCATGCCTGCGGCATGGATTCTCGCGTACAGGACGATGCCAGGAGGGTTTTTGGAGGAATGCAGCGCTTCGCGCTGCTGTTGTCAACAATGAGTGAATGGGCTACGCCCATTCACTCATTGTTGACTTTTTCTGTCATAGCAGGAGTAAGTATGCATGATCCATGCCTTCGTGATGGGCTAGTTCAATGTACTTGCCAGGGGCGACAGGGTACCAAACATGCGGGCTGCGCCCGCATGTTTGGTCAGACAGTTGCAACGCTGCCTTCGGCAGCGTTGCGGGAGCAATAGGCCCTCCGCCCTGCTGGGGCTCGGGCCTAAATATAGCCGCAAGCGGCAATGATCGGCCCTCGCCACGCCGCCGCCACGCCGCCGCCACACCGCCGCCACACCGCAAGAGGACGGGGCGCTAACGCGCCCCAATTGTCCTTTTATTACGCCTACTGCTGAATCTGTGACGCTGTCACATCTTCTCCCCTTTGTTTTACCATCAAAAAGCTATTTTATTTTGAATTCTTGGCAAAATGTGCGGCTTTGCCGCACAGACACCGTGACTCTTTGAATTAAAATGTGGATAACTTTTGATGGTCCTGAAGATGAGTCTCACCAAATTTCAGGTTAATAGGGCTGACGCCCTGGGAGGAGTTTGTGAAAGTCTAAAGTGTAAACATGTTCTGGCGATTTCCCCATTGGAATAACATGAAAGGTTTCGGTCATCGTTACGGCAACGCCATAACAATTATGACATGGGTCTCATTGACTTTTTTGATGGGGATGCTAAAATTGAGTTGTGTGTCAAATTTCATATAATTTCGCAAAACTAAACATTTAACCTCCATATAAAATCTGTAGGGGGCGCTGTGGCGCCAAATGAATTTATTTCACTTCAAGTAGGTTTAGGGCAAAGAGTTTAACAACTGATTCTAATTTGACGCAATTCGGACTTTATCCGCGCAAACGGCAGAAATTTTAAATATGGGAGATTTCTGAAATTCTAGCTACAGTTTGCGGCTTCACCGCACAGAGACCGTGAGAGGTATTAATGTAATTTGGATAACTTTTTATGTCCCACTCCTCAGTAGCATTTTTACCAAATTTCAGCTTTTTAGGGCTAACGCCCTGGGAGGAGTTCGTAAAAGTACGACGTTTGGAAAAACTCCGAAGTCATGTTTAGCCATTTTTGAAGCAATATGGCCGACATTTGGTTGGGCGGACGGCGTTGCCGTAATAATATTTTTTACTTCTCTTGTCACCATCTTCCTCTGCGCCAAATTTCATGATTCTACGATCAGATTTTTTTTGGGTCATTTCCCATCTCTCAATGCATTTTTGGTACATTTGGGGGCGCTGACGCGCCAATTTTTTGTATTTTAGAAAAGGGAAATAGCCAGAATGTAGAGAGGCACGATTTTTAGAGGTGTGAACATTTTTGTGACTTTTCGTCAATGTTCACTGGGTGAAAAATAGGGGGGTTGGTCCCGAGAAGAAGAAGAAGAAGAAGAAGAAGAAGAAGAAGAAGAAGAAGAAGAAGAAGAAGAAGAAGAAGAAGAAGAAGAAGAAGAAGAAGAAGAAGAAGAAGAAGAAGAAGAAGAAGAAGAAGAAGAAGAAGAAGAAGAAGAAGAAGAAGAAGAAGAAGAAGAAGAAGAAGAAGAATATTCCGATGCGAAGACAATGTTTCCCATTTTTCAAATATCATAAACTATACATTTTCGGAAAGCGCTCGCGCTTTCCTACCTCATGGTGTGGGTCCCTGGTCACTGACGGGTACTTTTGTTAATTTTGAGTGGGCTCCGCCCACTTTGTGTTTTTGGCCCTCTATACAGTAATAATGTTCAATTTTTGCATTACATGCTTATATGCACGGAACATGCAAGAGATGGGGAACATATTCGTGAGCTACTTAGCGCAAATGAGTGCTTTATATGGGGATGACGACCGCTTCGCGGTCAATGTAAAGTGCTCGTTTAGTGCGCACTTTTGCACGGGCTTCGCCCGTTTACAACGGTAATGTTCCATTTTCCTACTACTAATTAGTATGCACGGGGCGTGCATGAGTGAAGGAGTGCGTTAGTGAGTGTTTGGAAGTGGGCGAGCGCTTCGCGCTCGATTTCGTGCGCACTACGTGCGCACTTTCGCAGCCGTGCTTCGCACGGCCTTACAAGATTAATAGGCCTCTCGCCAGCTTGTGGCGCTCGGGCCTAATAATATTTTTAGCAAAAACAATATAGCCGTTTCCACTATAACAACAAATTATACATCGTTTGAAAGCTCTAAGCCTTCCCCATGCCGCCATGGGGTGGAATCATCATTACGAGCGCTTACGCGCTCGTCACTCCCCATTCCGTCGGGATGCCCCGCCCACTCCCCATAGACTTCCATTGATTTGAGCAGATACAAGCATGGCCCATGCCTGCGGCATGGATTCTCGCGTACATGACGATGCCAGGAGGGTTTTTGGAGGAATGCAGCGCTTCGCGCTGCTGTTGTCAACAATTTGTGAATGGGCATAGCCCATTCACAAATTGTTGACTATTTCTGTCATAGCAGGAGTAAGTATGCATGATCCATGCCTTCGGCATGGGCTAGTTCACTGTACTTGCCAGGGGCGACGGGGTACCAAACATGCGGGCGCATGTTGCAAGTTGCAACGCTGCCTTCGGTGCCTTTGTGAATGGGCATAGCCCATTCACAAATTGTTGACTATTTCTGTCATAGCAGGAGTAAGTATGCATGATCCATGCCTTCGTTATGGGCTAGTTCACTGTACTTGCCAGGGGCGACGGGGTACCAAACATGCGGGCGCATGTTGCAAGTTGCAACGCTGCCTTCGGGAGCAATAGGCCCTCCGCCCTGCTGGGGCTCGGGCCTAATAATAATATTTTTAGCAAAAACAATATAGCCGTTTCCACTATAACAACAAATTATACATCGTTTGAAAGATCTAAGCCTTCCCCATGCCGTCATGGGGTGGAATCATCATTACGAGCGCTTACGCGCTCGTCACTCCCTATTCCGTCGGGATGCCCCGCCCACTCCCCATAGATTTCCATTGATTTGAGCAGATACAAGCATGGCCCAAGCCTGCGGCATGGATTTTCACGTACGGGACGATGCCAGGAGGGTTTTGGTTTTCGGTCACCTACACCGGGCTGAACAGCTGTCAGCTCCGCCGTGCGCCGCTCCGTCCGCGCGCGAGTGAGTGACAAACGATAAAACTTCAGGTCAACAAAGTGTGTACTAAACCGATGTTAATTCTACAGCGTCCGCAGAACAGATAGACTTATATATCCGGAGCTCCAGCGCAGGCAGGCGGTGCGTGAGTCTGCATGCCCGGGGTTCAGTCACCTCCACCGGGCTGAACAGCTGTCAGCTCCGCCGTGCACCGATCCCGCCGCGCGAGTGAGTGACAAACGATAGAACTTCAGATCTAGACTAGAAGAGTCTACTTTGAGCCTAAATAAAACTGATGTTAATTCTACAGCGTGCGCAGAACAGATATATCTACAGATATATATATATATATATATATATATATATATAAGTCTATGTTCATCGCGCTCTTATTTCCGGGTTTCTCGGTATCGGATAGAACTTCTCGCCGTTTATTTTCCCGGTTGCTGCATCAACTGCCACATAAACCTTCACCATTGTGATAATAGTAAAGAGTGTGAGATCATGAAGGAAGTTTTGGGACTCTTTGAGCCGTGTTTAACTTAAATAGCCCCCCTTCCCCCCTCAGCGCGGAGCCGGGGGGAAGGAGGCGGGAGGCGGTTAAGGGGGAGGGGGGTGGAGAGGGGGAGGGTGAGGGGGGATGGTGACGCATGCTTGCCCTTATGACGCAGTCTTGCCCCACTGCCCGTCAGTTTGGAGATTCGAGGAAAGGAGATAGTCTGTACTAAAGCAAAAAACTGCGGGAATCAATCAAAAAAACACTCTGGACATATATGAAGCACAAATAGCAATGTAAGAAGGTTAAAAGCTTATCTTAGTGACAAATTATTCATGTAGTGAATCAAATGAGTAACAGCGTCACTCTGTCATGTTAATACTTTATTACACCCTGACGTGTCTTTTTACCTGTGGCTCCTGATCCTGAGGTTTGCACTAGTTTGGATATTTTCCTCAGTCGTCACAGAAGTTTGTTTTCTTCTTGTTAGCTCAACATTAGCACCGCTTTTAGCACAGCTCTAACGTCCACAAAACCATGTCCTTTCTTTCTCCCACGTGTTTCCAAAAAAACACGTGAAAGAAAGGAAACGGTCTCTTTCCCCGCCTAGACCTCTGTCTCAAGTCTGTAAAAAAGTATAAAAAAGTAGTAAAGTATGTGATGCACAAGAGCACTTCTTAGCCCTTGTCACTTGCGCCAGGAGGAGGGGCGGCTGCTTCAAAGGATTGTGGAACTTTTTGTTCTAGTGATAAAAAAGTTATACATCTATCGGAAATTAAAAAAATATAAATTAGAGATGTTCGGCGGGCCGGATTAAAATATCTGGATGGCCGGATGCGGGCCGCAGTTTCCCTTTTAGTTTGCATTGCAGAATTTGTCTGCTGAACATAGTGTTTTCGTCGTGCAATGATCATGGCACATGGAACTACTAGAACTACAAAGTAGTTACAATCACTAGAACTACAAAGTAGTCGCTCTTTATTATTATAGAAACACATTATTTGGACCGTTTCATGGGTCGCATTTCTTGTCTAATTTTTGTCATTCAAGGTTCTTTTTGTAGATATTTTTTGTGTGATATTTGCCATTACTTTTGGTATTCCTCTACTTTTAGTAGTTTTTTCGGGATTTCTTGATGATCATGGCACTACTTGCAATCATGCAATGATCATGGCAACTGATTGTGATTAGACACGAGAAATGCTCAGAAACAGGATTTATCAAACTAGCGTAAATTAAGCTAAATGCTAAAATAAATGTTTTTGATGGGGGAACAAAGTTGGAACACGATTAAAAGCTCAAAAAAGTTATTTGCATATTGTTCATGGATAGTAAAAATGTTGTGAAATTCAACCTGGCCACCTGGCTACAATTGCCCCATATGCAAACAATAATGCACTGACAGTCAGTAAACACAGAGGTAACATGGAAAGTTAAAGGTGAAGAGTAACATTTGGAAAAACTGGCTGCACAAAGACAGATGTCCAGCTCTTTTAAGTCGGGAGTAAAAGTGCAACTCAATAGTAGAATGGAGCTTTGCTAAGAGGCTTTCATTGATCCAAGCCAAGGATGTTGAAAGGAGGCTGAGACGCAGACGGCCCCGCAGACACAGGACAGACTCTGGGTAGCCTCAGGACAGCCACAACAGAGCTACAACCCCGCCACAACTGAGCCGGCAAACTGGACGCCAAACGGCAGGTACCATCAAAACAAAAATATCATTAGTTTCCCACCGAGACAGATGAACTTTACATTATATGAAGTTTGGTGGCGGAGGCGTGGTGGGTCATGCTGTTAGTTTTCACCCAGGCTCACTGAAGTCTCCCATGGGTGAGTTAAATAAATGAAAAATGAATGGGCCGAAGGGGAGGGACAGACTTTTATTGTTGTGGCGTTTATGCCGTCTTCTTCATGAGCTAAGCCGCATTTTGGAGTTGTGAAAAGTTGATCAGTAAAAGTTTATACACAGGTGTACTTAGAACACACACTCTCACACACACACACACACACACACACACTCTTAGTCCACTGACTGTTATTTACTCTCTTGTTCCTCAATTTGAACGTGAAGAACATAACTTGTTCATTTTAAACTATTTGCAATTGTCCAATGTATCGCTCACTCACCTAATACCTTGCTATTATACTATGATACAATGAGCTTGGATGACTTTTGACGTTAAAGCTAACAAACATTAGCATGCACTTGCTCAGCAGAGAGGACGAGAGATTGACAGTGGAGCTGGACCCTCTCAGGAGGAGAACCAGTTCTTCCAGGCAGATGAAGAATTGTCCATAAGAGTTATGTCCCCACTGGCTTTTATGTTCTTTTGTTTAGAATGGCAAGAAAGCAGGATAAGCTTGTTATCTTAAGTTTTGGAGCAGGACCACACCCCTTTCACATCCAATGATTGCCATTCTACTTTAGAGTATAATTCACAGTGGTGAGTTCTGGATCCTTCTCCTGTAATGAACCTCAGAGCTGAACCTCAGAGCTGAACCTCAGAGCTGAACTACAGAGCTGAACCTCAGAGCTGAACCTCAGAGCTGAACCTCAGAGCTGAACCTCAGAGCTGAACCTCCAGGGCTGAACCTCAGAGCTGAACCTCCAGAGCTGAAACTCCAGAGCTGAACCTCAGAGCTGAACCTCAGAGCTGAACCTCCAGAGCTGAACCTCCAGAGCTGAACCTCAGAGCTGAACCTCAGAGCTGAACCTCCAGAGCTGAACCTCCAGAGCTGAACCTCCAGAGCTGAACCTCAGAGCTGAATCTCCAGAGCTGAACCTCCAGAGCTGAACCTCCAGAGCTGAACCTTAGAGATGAACCTCAGAGCTGAACCTCAGAGCTGAGTGATAAACTGAGTTCAGAGGTTTTAACACTGTTGCTATAGAATGCATATATATAATATCACCATCATCTAGAACTGAGAGAAATGTAGCCTGGATTAACTGTTTTCTTCAGTGAAGAGGAAAACTAAAGAAGAATGACAATCTGGCTTTAAGACTATTATGTCAGCTCTTGTATGTGTTTGCTGAAGGAGAGTTCATCACCGATCCAGATGTCCAAGTATTTGTAATGGGGTACTTGTTCAGTCATATTGCCATCAAGCGTAACAGCATACTTTTTTTTTTAATTTAAATTAATTAATAACTTTAATTTAACACAGTTTTGTTGGATGGAGTGAAAATCATCTTGAATATTTTGAATCACTTATGGCCCGTTCAGACTGGTGCGTCAAAAGCGTCCAGTTTACATTCAAAGTCTATTTAAACGCGCGTCGAGCACCTCCTGCGTTTTTGCGACGCGGCTTCCGCGTATTTGCGGCGCGATTCGCCGAGGAGCGCGGCGAGGCGGGCGCGGTTTTGCGTTTTCCGCTCGAGACGCTTTGACGGGCGTATAAGCATCAATGCATCAAAACGGTTCGCCGCAAATAAGTTCAGAATTTTGAGCTTTTCAGCGGCGCGGCGGTGCAGCAGCCAATCAGAGATGACGCTCCGGTGACGTACGTACGCATTTTGCCCGGGCAAAATCACGTTTGTCCCGGGCAAATGACAGACATGGCGGACGGAATGCTGATAGTGGCAGTGTGCGGGCTGAAGGAGTTGTATGACGTGGGAACGATGGAGTACAGGAACAGGAGAAAGAAGGACCAAGCCTGGAGAAAAGTCAGTGAGGAGACGGGACTGTCTGGTAAGTTTTTCCATTTTTTAAACGATAAAAAAGTGTTGATAGTTGATGGATCCAAATAATTTGTGAATCCATCAACTATCAACTCAGTTTTATTATTAATAATACTATTAATAATACTATTTTTTTTCTAGTGTGTTTGACAAGTAAATGTGTTTATTCAGAGGAATTCTGCAGAAAGCGGTGGAAGAGCTTGAGGGACACCTACATGAAGGAGAGGAAAAAGGAGAGGGAAAAGAGGAGTGGGTCAGCAGCAGGGTCAGCAGCAAAGTGGCGCTACTCTGGGGTCATGTCCTTCCTCGACCCTTTCATCACTCCCCGTGAGTCCAGCGGCAACATGGAGAGAAGGGTCGAGGAGGCAGAGGACCCCGGAGAGCCTGAAGACGCAGCAGAAGGGCTCTCCGAATCAGGTTTGTTGTATGAAACTTGAAAAAAAATATTGGCTCCATATAAAATACATGTGCCTCATTAAATATGATATTTAATAAAGCAATAAATGTAATTGGCTGAAATATAACTGCTGTGCAATGTTCTTTTTGAAGATCAGGAATTGAATTGCCGCCCTTCTGGCCCTTCAGCTGCTGGCCCTTCAGCTGCTGGCCATTCTGCTGCTGGCCCTTCTGCTGCACCCACAGGTGTGTGAAATCCTTTGGTTTTAAAAAATAACAATTTCCTTTTTTTTTAGCCCGTGTCATCTAAATTGCTATGTGTATTATTTTTGTTTAGGCCCAGCGAGGAAGAGGAAGAGGCCCAGGGATCAGGAGCGCAGCTATGAGGAGTATCTGCTGGAGGGGCTGATGGCTCGCCATGCTACTGCTGCTGCTGCTCCTCCCCCTCCTCCTCCTCCTCCTCGTGTCCCGTGTGGCGATGAACAATTCCTTCTTGGTCTCCTTCCTCTCCTGAAGACGGTTCCAACTTGAAGAAGGGAAGAAATAAAATTTGGAATTTACCAGTGGGTGTATTGATTTAAATTTGGAACCATTGGAGAATGTCGATACGACATGAGCTGGAACCTTCTTCAGGAGAGGAACGAGACCACGATTTCTTCTCCTTCAACGTGTCCCTCAAGCTCTCCTCCAGGCTATGGTCCTTCTTTCGCCTGTTCCTTTATTCCACCGTTCCCACGTCATACAACTCCTCCTTTCTAATTTTTGTAAATAGTTCTTTGTAATTGTGTTCTATTTTTGTTGTTATTGTAAATAATAGTTCTATTTTTGTAAGAATAAATGTGTTTGTTATAAAACGTGTCTCCTGCATACTTCTGCACCTTCTTATATATAATCCTTGGTAGTTAAATTTTATTAATTTAAAGCTGTACTTAATGAATTATCCAAAATTAAAACTAATAAACAAAAAGCTGAGCTAATCACTGCTTTATTGATTTAACTTTATCTCATTCTATGTAAACAGCCTGGCATTTGGGCTCAAACTTGACAGATCATGTGGTCTTTGCAGACGTTGCCTATAAATATGAAAAACACTTTATAAAAACACTATATACAACAGACTGTGGACAAATGTACATAAACAGACTCAAATTAAGCTCTTTGTTGTTTAGTGCGTGGCTCTTAAAAGAGCCGTTGTGGGTCAGTCCTGTGGAGGACATGACTACTCTCTGGGCTGCCATGGCACTGCTCCTTCTTCTGAGAAATGGGCCTTAAACGCCTCCCTCACCCTCAAGGCCTCTCTGGAAGCGTTATTTGCCCCGATCCGTCCCACACCTGGAAGTGGCTCCTCCTGTGCTCCAGCTCCCCACGCTCCAGGCACATGCTCCGGCGCTGTGGCCCGCATGAAATTGTGGAGGAGACATGTCGCCTTCACGCACTTCTCCACAATTTAAAGGTGGACTTCCAGGCGCCGCAGGAACATCCTCCACTGTGAGGTCCATATCACGAAGGCGTCTTCAACCACCAGCCGTGCCCGAGAGAGGCGGTAATTGAAGACCCGGTTTTCTATGGGGAGGCGCCCACTTCCAGGGAAGGGTCGCGTCAGGTGTCTTTGCAGCGGGAAGGCTTCATCCGCCACAAAGACATGCGGCTGTGGGCCTCTTTCTTCAGCCCCGGGCAGGTTCTGGTCAGGGGGCAGCTGGAGAGTGCCTTCACGCAGGGCCTGACCAAAGGCTGAGTAGGACAAGATCCCCCCGTCACTCGTCCTCCCGTATCCCCCCACATCGATTACCCGGAAACGATACCGGGCATCGACCACGGCCAGGAGGACAAGGGAATGATCCCCCTTATAATTGAAAAAGCGGGATCCTGAGTTGGGAGGGGCCTTCAGCCGGACATGTTTCCCGTCAATAGCTCCACAGCAGAGAGGGTAGTTCCACCGCTCCTGGAACTCTGCTGCAATGGACCTCCAGTCCTCTGCTGTGGGCACAGCCATAAAGTCTGCCACGAGACAGTCCCAGATGACAGCTGCAACTTCAGGGACGATGGAGGAGACTGTGGACACACCAACCCTGAAGCTGCTGGCAATTGTCCTGTAGGAGTCTCCAGTGGCAAGAAAACTGAATAAAAAAACAAATAAATAAAACAAATTATACATAGCCTGAATATAGTTTACTTGTACTTTTATCAAATATACCCCAATCAATTCTAAAATGGTGCACTAGAACAGGCAATATAAAGACATTTAAATAAAAATACACTTGCTGTTGTATGAGCGTCGAGCTCCGTTTAAATATAGTTCAAACATCATCCACTATTTACCCTGGTTACTTTTATTAGCTATGTATGAATACACTCTGTTATTACATGAATAATTACTGACCGAAGACAGATGGACAGGCGCTCAGCAGCTGGAATCGAGCGCCTATAGTCGGTGTCCTGGTGGGTTATCCTCGCACCAATGCGGGACAACAGGTCGTCGAACTGGGGACGGGACAGACGAAAGTAGCACTGAAAGCGCTGGTCGTCGAGCCGCAGCTCCTGCAGCAAATGGTGGAATTCACCAAACTCCGTTCGCCTCTGTAGTATTTGGTGAACCCACGCACGTCGCCGCCGAGCCTGGCGCCTCCGAATGAGGGTTTTCAGAATCAAAAACGTGAACACTTCTGTCTCTATATCCGCCATTTTCACCAACAGAGAGAAGCCGCCAAACACAACACCTCCACTGCGCATGCGCACGCGGCAAACGCGCGTCTGCTTATTATATTTCGTCTCTGCTCCGCTGCGTCGAGAACGCGGCGTATTTGCGTTTTTCTTCATGCGTACTTGCGTCCAACTTCGCCAATACGCGCGAATAGGCGTTTGCGGTCTGAACGGGCCATTATGCAAAAGAAGGAGCCTTAGCATACAGAATTGCATCATCTGCATACAAGTGGATGCTACTGTGTTTTAGATGATGCCCAATTGAGGGTATCTAAATTGTAAATAACAGTGGTCCAAGGTCGGAGCCTTGAGGAACACCTTTATTAAGGTAAGAAATTTCAGATTGAAAGCCATCAGCAGAAACAGCTTGAGCTCTATTTGTGAGGTAATCTGTAAACCATTTTTTAGAATTTGTATCAAACCCAAAAGCATCCAGATGATCCAAGAGAATCCAGTGATCCAAGAGGATCAAGTGATCCAAGAGAATCCAGTGATCCAAGAGGATCAAGTGATCCAAGAGAATCCAGTGATCCAAGAGGATCAAGTGATCCAAGAGAATCCAGTGATCCAAGAGAATCAAGTGATCCAACCGAGGGTGTCGGCTCCAGTGGACATTTTTGGGTCTATAGAGAGCAACATATTTAATACTTCATAGTGTGTAAAGGGCTTAAGGGAAAATACTTGATCATCAGGTCTATTCTCATGTATTTGGGCTATGACAGCAGCACATGTTTAATTTTATTTTATCTTCGTCAAAGCAGATCATACAAGAAGGGGTCATCTGGTCGCAATTCGGCCCAAATATTATTTACAAAAGGAGGAGCACCACATCTGGCGATTTGTTGCACCTAAAAGGGGAGGTATGGCATGGAGATGGTGTGATGTTCGAGAGGGGACTGCGCTTAAGCACTTTTGTGGTGCACGCAGCTCATTAGTGCCTGATCATGACTGCTAGTTTTAACCCGGGGAGAACGGGATTTTAATGCTCCTCTGCGTGAGTACTGTACGAGCTTCCAGTGGGTGCCTCATATTCTTAGATAACTGTAGATGGCTGTGAGATGTTAGGGGCTGCTTGAATAGCTGTTCCACTTTGTTCCTCACCTATCCTCAGCGTTTAAGGCGCTGCCGTTTTTCACTACAAGCCTGTTGGCAGTCAGTCCAGTCGGGTAGAGCGTTCTCATCAGGTCGTTGTATATGTAAGAGGAATCCGATACAGCTGTGTGAACATTTTTTTTTAACCTGCAGATGAACAGGCCTTTGTAACCGTGGCAGAGGCCGTGTCCAGTTATGTGTACATGTGGTGTCAAGCACCACTGCATTTGATTAAATCAGCTGTAGGAACTTTTTCAACTGTACAATAGACTTGTTTAGAAGGAATTACAGAACTGGCTCCAACCTCACTTATGGCTTGGCAGAATAGATCTTGACATGCTCTTAGTTGAAAAATCTAGTATTTGCTCAATGTTTGGTACTGATTGCTGCACTTTTATTCCTAACAATACTGCCCCTGATGGCAAGGTTGCTAAAGCTCTAGCTAGTCTCAAATCTCTCTCAGCTGAACTTGCTGAAAACTAAGATACTTCTGATGACTCCTGGTTATACAGCATCTTTGGCCCCTTGGGCTGGCACTGTTGCTTCTGCTTTCACCACTATCCTTGCTATTATCAGTGTATTGATTGTGATTGGATGCTGTGTTGTTCCCTGTCTTAGATCGCTTACAGAATGCTTGATTGCAACTGCTCTTACTAATGAACCTGCACATGTTCTAACCTTGATGACAAATGCTGACTATTACTTTGGCAATCAAGAATCTAACCCCGATAATGACGACACTCACATATCTTGAGCCTTAAATCTGGACTACTACGGCCATGTGTTTAACTGGGAATGCTCCTCCTGTTGGGTTATTTAAAAAAAAAATGTTTTCTTTTATGGTTTTGCTGAAGTAAACAATGATTGAATTAGACTTTTAACATTGAATATGTTATTGGGGGGGGGGGGTTAAGTTCTATCATTTTGTGAGGTTACGTCTGGCGCCTCTTTAGTGTGATCACATGTGTCTGCGATCAAAAGGGGATATTGTGAATGTTGACCAAGCTATTGTCTGGCCTCCTGCTGGTGCCCAGAGCCAAGACCAGACACGGAGAATCTGCGTTCCAGTGCTATGGGGCAAAGGTCTGGAATAGCCTTCCCGAAGTTATGAGACAGGCCCACACCCCGGCTGTGTTTGAATCCAAACTAAAAACTGTTTTGTTTAGCCACGCCTATGACTGACACAATTTTACCTGTTTTTTAATATTTCAATACTACATTATTTTTATTCTTCACTTTACTCTAATGTACATTATTTTACATTTTTATAAACTGCATTGTGTTTTTACTTTATTGTTTTAAATTGTGTTTTAAACACTGTAAAGCACTTTGAATTCCAGTTTGTATGAATTTTGCTTTATAAATAAATTTGATTTGTCGTGCATTCATCTTGTTTATATCTCTGTGTCATAATTATCATATGGGACATGACATTTTGTCACCGAGTACTTCCTCATTATCTGGTACTCCATCAAGTACTCTTTGTAACTGGTAGAAACAGACCTAATGCCATTTCATCAGACCCAAGCAACAGCTATATAAACCACAATTAAACTGTGGGAGGACGAGGGAGCACACAATTGGCATAACGTGTAGCAGCAAAAGCCTGGTGTTCCTGAAATAAAATAACTTCTTCTATTCAATTCAATTCAATTTATTTTTGTAAGGCCCAAAATGTGGGACAATAAAGGATTATCTTATCTTATCTTAAAATCACAACAACAGTCGCCTCTGAGGGCCGAATCAACAATGTCTGTGGTGGCGATGGAGTCAGACAATGTCTGTGGTGGCGAGGGACGATGTCCCAGAGTCCTCTGTCCTTAGACTCTCCTTCTCGGCCAGGAAAAACTACAAAAAAAACCTCTTTGGGAAAAAAGCGTAGAAACCTGGAGGAGTTCCAGTGAAGGAGAGATCCGACTCTCACAGACGGACAGACGGACACGAGGAGACTGGAGCTGGACCCACTCTTCAGGCAGATGAGGGACCGTCCACACGGGGCAGGGGCCACTTCACCAGGTCCTCAGGAGTGAGAAAAAGAAAAAGAAAGCGGTGAACAGTTTGCTATTAGGCGTGGACAGGTCACTGTACATTTCAGTTCATACCGTTTCATCTGACCACGTTTTAATCCATCTGGTTACTGAGACTGTTTCTTTTTTTTAAAATAAACACCTTTTAATTCCAATTCAATTAAAATCAATTTAAACTCTTCTGTAAGTGTTGATTTGCCACTGAAATGTTATGAACGGTATGTATTCATGTTTTAAGTAATTTTGTCAGTACCTCAAAGATGTATGCTTGTCATCAAACAGCACATCAAAATTTAGACTTAACGAGGACTAAAGCCTAAATTAAACATAGTCAAGGCCAAGACTAAAACAGTACAATAAAGTCTAAATCAGAATTAAACTGGGCTCAAATCAGTACCAAACATGTACAATGTGTACCTTAATCCAGTAAAAGTTTAAAGGCTAAATAATTGGATGGGGTGTTGATTTGGAAATCACAACCGTTATCTCAGTAACAAGATGGATTCAAAATGTTAGCAACCTCATTACTACACATTTTGGAAATTAAGCATTATAGACTTTTAAAAAGGACCAATTGACTTTGCCTTGGAGGAGCTGGAGGAAGTGTCTTTGGTGAGGGAAGTCTCAAGGAGTCCCTGCTTAGAATGCTGCCCCCGCGACCCAGCCCCGGATAAGATGGATGGATAATTATCTTAACAGACTGTATTGTAAACAGGCCAGATTAAATCTGAACAGTTGCTAGGAATGAGGTGTTTTATGTCACATCACTTCAGATCACTTCAAACATCTACATGTGTTAAAAAACTTTATGAAACTACGGCAGGCCAGTGTTGTATCATGTCGTGCCATGAGTACTGTATTTGTAGATGATTCTTCTGAGGTTGAGCCATTTTGCAATGCTAAATAGGTGTACTCTTTACTGTAGCCTCTGTAGCTTCACGCCTCATTTCAGACTTTTTGTTTCCTCCGTGCTCTTGTACACAACAAAACTGCTCTATTGACACACTCGTAAGTTTAAAACACGTCGCTCATTGGTCTGTGGCTGCACACGCACGAAAACAAGCTCCATGGGAAACAAGCGCCACAAGTAGTCACAGATTCATGCAGTTTTAATTAAATATATAAATTAACCATATCACAGAAGCAATAAAATAATAACGTTTTATAGTCATCTTTTTATTATTTATGCAATGAATCTGTCACGGTGCACTATGACCCAGAAGGACCAGTCAGTGGGTAAATAAAAGTGTATTACAAAAAGGGTGAAAATAATGATATTGCAGGTGGAGTTGGATGTGTCTGGATTGCCGGTTTGTGGACGTGAGCAAGTAAGAACCAGGACAGACAGGTAACAGGGCAGGTGGTCAGGCAGGCAAGCAGGAAAACAAACTATTACAATAGTCTAAGTGTTAGGAGACAAAAGCATGGATTATGAGTTCTAGATCATTTTGAGACACCATTTTCCTGAGTTTAGAGATTTTCCTCAACTGAAAGAAAGTTTCTTGTCAACTGCTTCGAGTGGTGCTTTAAAGACATGTCTTTGTCAAAGACAACACTGTCAGTTTAGCAGTCTGGCCTAGATCACCCAAGTACTGGTTTATTCCTGGAATGGCATCATCAGGGGCAATAATCAGTGTTTCTGTTTTGTCAGCATTTAGCTGCAAGGAGTTTTTACTCAGCCATTGTTTTAATTTTCACTTAACAACTGACCAAGGAGTTCAGCTTCTGGATCTCAGAAGGCTTAAAAGAGCAATATAGCTGAATATCGTCAGCGAACAGGTGGTAGGACACATCACTAAACTCTTTAATGATCTTTCCCAGGGGGATTATATAAAGCAAAAATAAGACAGGACCTAAAAAGGAGCCCTGAGGAACTCAACTCAACAGATCAGCTGAATCAGACATAATTTGGTTTGCAGCAACACTAAAACTACGACCAGATAAATGAGGAAAACAATAGAAGAACTGACCCTGATAGTCCAATCAGGTCCCTATTTTTTTTTTTTACAGAATATGATGGTCGACAGTGTGGAAGGCTGCAGACAGATCTAGCAGAACCAGAACAGTGCATTTTCCAGAATCAGCAGACATAATGTCACTGGACACTTTTAGCAATGCGTTTGAGCGCACAGGCTCAAGAGATGAGCTCAATTCAAATACGACATATCTATGATCACTCATACGGACATCCTCCACACAAAGGTTAGCAACACTCAAAAACAAGTCTAAAGTGTGTCCCTTTTGGGGAGTTAAATGTTTCAAAGTTAAAAGATCCATTGCAGGGCACGATGAGCCGTAGAGCCAAATGTTGAAATCCCCAAGAATTGAAACATTTTCCAGCTTTATAATAGAAGATAAAAAGTCGCTAAAGTCCTTTAAAAAGACAGCAGCAGGACCAGAGGGGCGGTAGACTAAAACACAGTCAAATTAACTTGAAGAACCAACCTTGATCGTAAAATAAGATAATCCTTTAATTTCCACACAAGGGGAAATTTTGTTGTTACAACGCAGTAGAAACAGGAGGAAAGGACAGATGATAGGTAGTTTAAAAAAAAAAATACTCTTAATAGAACTCCTGGGGACTCTTGGGAAATAAAATAAAATAGATAAATAAAAAATAAAAAGATAAAGATAAAAATAAGATAATAATAATAAAATAATGATAATAGAATAAAATCAAATAAAGTGATTCAAAAGTTTGAGTTGAGCGAGTTTATGACTATGCATGTGTAACTGTCCTGGAACACAACCGCAAGTCCTCCTCCACCTCAACCTGGGCGGGGCATTGCAGCAACAGAGCAGCCAGCTGGGCCTTGTGCCTCTTCTCCTCTGCTTCCTCCTTTTCTTCGGGCCTCGGGACAGCAGCAAGACTTCAGGTGAGTTGGGCGGACAAACAAGGGGTGGCGGAAAGGCTTGTTTGTACCGGTCCCATGTATCATTGACGCTTTGATGCAAAAAAGTGAGCCACGGTCGTAAATCCTTACAGCAGAAACACAACTATTGTCTGGGATGATAAGACTGCATATTTTGTAACGATCATCACTAATAAGCGGCATAACAGGAGTCGAGCAGTGGCGTGGCCAAACACAGGCGCCATCTTGGATCTGACAAAGCCTTCTTCAGCTCAACTCAAAAGAGATTTACAGAGGGAGCCAAGTTCCTGCCTGAGTCAGCAGAGATAGCTCTATAGTGAGTCAAATTAAAGCTGTACCTCGTTTGGACTTTTCTGTACATACAAAATTGTTTGATTCTCTGGTTGGCTCAATTCTTCTTGTTTGCGGGTTTTTAAGGAGCTTGACCATGTTAACGGTCTATTTGAATTTTCAAAACTGCACAAATTCGTCATTAAACTAGCTTTAGACTAGAGGGTGACATGGGATGGGATCCGTGTATCATAAAGCAGAAGATTCAGATGTTGCACTTATGGAACTGCTTTATCCAGCTGCCAGAGCATGGACTTACTAAATTTGTCCAAATGTTATTTTTTCCATTTGCCTGATGTCTGTTCCTATGTCAGTCCAGCCCTTGATCGTTGAAGAGGTTTGTGTCAAGCATTTCTTTTTTCTGCTGCCAAAGGTACCATACTTTTTGGGTTATACAACGCTCCTGAATAAAAACCGCGCACACAATATTTACGAAAAAATAACTTGTCCGTATACGGGATGCACCTCACAATAAACCACAGGTGCCCACGTTGTAACATGAGATATTTACACATCAACATGATAGTGATACCTCTTTTGAATTGGGGGTCCTGCGGTGCACCCAAGGTCCGCTGCGCCGTGGGACTTATTAGACACATTTCTGAGTGAATAGGAGTTGTATTGTAATAAAACACAATGTTTCGAAGTTTAACAAACAGAAAACACATGAGCTGTCCCCTCTGTCCTTAATGACTGTGTGAGCTGATTGACCTGTGTCTGTGAGATATTTACACAGAAATATGGTCCATGGTAATGATGCACATGTTGCCTTTTGACCCGTTAGTCAGGTCTGGCCAAGAAAGTTTAGTTTTAATGCGGCAGGTTGTTAACTACAGACCCATATATCACATGTCTGCGCTCCCTGTGACTTTGTATTCTGCCGCATCGAGATTAAGATAAGATATTCCTTTATTGTCCCACATGGGGAAATTTCATTGGTGCAACGCAGGTAGATACAGAGGTAGATACAGAAGAACAGATCACTTATAGGAAGTCTGAAAAACACTTTCATTACCATGGACCATATTTCTGTGATTCACTTCCTCACTGAAGTAATTTCTCCGTGAATATGAGTCTGATTGTAATAAAATACACCGCGTTTTGATGCTTCAACAATAGAAATCACGACGTGTCCCTTGGACAATAGTGGTGCGCCAAAATATCGATCTGGTGATATATCGTGATATTTACTCTTGCGATTGATTTTCGATGCGTTCTTGTCAAGTATCGATCTTTTTCTTCTTTAGAGTTAGCTAGGGGGCGCACAGGGCGAGATTGGCTGTGGGCGGAAAAAGAAGTCGAACACGGACACGGACACGGATATGGCGCCGTCAGATGAGGAAAACAAAAGTGAGACGCGAGACGAACCAACAACATTTATGTCCAAAGTATGGACTCACTTTGGCTTCTATTTCAGCACAGATGGTACAAAGTTCGAAAAGGACTATGCAATTTCCAAGAACTGCTTTTCAAAAGTTTGGTACACGGGAAACACGACCAACATACACAGCCCACTCTCGCGGCATCACCCGCAGCTGTGTGGGAAAGGCTCAAAGCCGACTCCCCTTTCCAGGCAAAGCAGCCACCTTCTCCTGCAAAGGCAAAATCAATCACAAATGGGATCACTGTTTACATGTGTAGAACTCAAATGAAGAGTTGCTGTTTCATTGAGGGTAGTTTAATGATGGCTTTTCATTACATCTTGTTTGCCAGAGGGTATATTATGCGGGTGGGTGTGGTCTTATATCACACACACACACTGCTAGACTGGGGAGGCAAACAAACTGCTAATTTACCCTGTAAACTTATATGAACTTAGATGGCGAACTGCAACGCACCAAACTTTTTCTTCTCTCTCTCGCACCTTGCACACTGCTCCGCTCACCGGTGCTCTAGGCTTCGCCCCTTAAAGGGCCAGCATGACAGTCTCTCATGGAGCCTTTTTAACAAATAGGATACAAGTTGTATATTTATCGTGTTTCAACAAAAAATAAATTGAGAAAATTTACAAAAAAAAAGGATTTCTTTAAACATTTGATGTATTAGGCCATAAGCAAAGGGCCAGAATGTGGCTAGAAAGTGGGTTCCGTTCCCCCAACCTGGGGTCTACTTTTCAACAGTCGTTTTCCAATCTTTATTATGTACTCTAACTGGGGGAAAAAGTTCTCCATCTGAATCCTGCCAGTTTGAGAAAATGAGCACAGTCGGCCTTTTGCCCAAAAAAGTGACAAATATGGGTCTATACCCATTTTTGTACCCTTGTAACTTTACTATTCTTTGACGAAGGTATGTGACATTTCAGATTCTTATCGACATTTCAACTTTCTTTAGGTTAGAAAAGTTGCAGATCTCCTTTAGGCCCAGTTAACGAGTAAATCTAAATGCAAAAGTACACATTTTGAAAAAGCGACCATAATTGAAAGCACCATGAAATTTTGTCACGATTTCAGATTTCCAATTAATAGAAACTTAGGAGACAATCAGTTTGCCTTGTTCATGATCCAAGCCTTAAGGAATAGTTGAAAATATAGTTTAACCCTCTCCATGCCAGTGACAATAAAATTGATTTCAACAAAAAAAAAATTGATTAGAATATCCAGTAGGCAATGTGAAGCTGTTTAACATGTCATAATGTAAACGTTTAACATGTCATAATGTAAACTTATGGAAATAAAAAAGAGCATGATTTTGTTGATATAATCTTTTATTGCAGAATAGACTCGTATGATACAATTAGAAAACTACAAACATAAAAGTGGTGGATTTTACAGACTCAACATAATCAACACAATCAGTTTTTGAACATAAATCTTTCATGAAAGGGTGTGCATTATATAATATACACTCAATGGATTGTGAGGGATGTAGTTTCTCCTTGCTTTTACTCTCATCATCCAAAATACTCTCACCTAAAGTTTGAGGTCCTTGTCTTTTCTGCCGATGGTACAGCTCAAACTGAGCTTTCAGTGGCTCCAAAGATCTCTGCCCTTTCTTTAGACAGATAGTTCGATTCTGTACAGGAGCCTCAGCTGAGTTGTCACCCATCATTTCTATGATGGGTAGTGTCCTGACCAGATGATGTTTCTTCAGCAAAATCTATGTTGTCCCACACAAGTATAGTTGCTTTATCCTTGATGACGTCAACAGCTGTCTGCCGAAGTTGGGCTAAGCTTGTTTTATGTCGCACAACCAAGTCCCAAGATCCGCAGTCTCTAGCAGCAGGATTTAGGCAAGTCTAAATCATCAGCAGTTGGTGGCCAAGAGCAAGTCATCTTTGTTGCACATTTTAGTCATTGATTCACTATCTGACTTGCCATGTATATAATACAAGTCCTGTCAAGGTTTCCCATCTTTGTTGAAGGCGTGTCAGGGTCATCATCTTCAGCAGATCTGCGGCAGAGGTTTCTGTTTCAGTTGAGGAATCACAATCAAGCTGCACTCCTGTCTCCACACAGACAAATCTCACTCTCTTTTTTCGAAATGGCTAGTAGAAGTTCACCTGTGGGTAGTCTCTCTGTAACCGAAACTTCAGTTTGTCTGATCTGAAATGTAAAAAAGTAATATTGTCAGCGATGCTTTTTTATGGATGTGCAGATCCCCAGAACATAACCCATTGTGATGGATTATGTTCTGGGAAATTAAGCTGAAAAAACATCTAATGGGTTGGCTCAGAGAAAAATATTTGCTAAATCAGACACACACTAGATTAAGGGATCCCAGACTCTTATGGAAGTTAAATGGTTAAAACATGGTAATGTTATAATTATAATGAATATCAGTCTTTGATAGCCAGTCAAAATTATGTTTGCATTATATGGCCATTACATATGGTATAACCCTAATTGTATCTCAGCTTTTATGTTTAAATGTGTTTTCATGTATTGATTAATGTTATTGATTGTTCTATTTGTGTTTTAGTATCCTATGTCTCTAATATATATTTTAAAATGTATAATTCATTATCTCACCTGTAACTATTGGTAGAACCACAGTGTTCTCTAATGATTTTGTTAAAGAGATTTTCAAGTTTCTTCATCTGAAGAATCTCATGACCATCTATTAGCCTCTTCTGGAGAACATTCTCACAAAATTGGGTATATTCTTTTTCATGCTGCCATCCCAGTGACCTATAAAAAATAAATGAATGATTAGACTACGGTTTTGACACAATAACCTTGCTGTTCCAAATCAAGAAAAAGTTTATGTGCAGACATTGGAATACATGAAACTAGCAAGATGAGTTCATTTGTTCATCAGAAATATTATTTTCTTTTTCCTGTACAGAAATCTTGTGTACTCCTTACAACAGGAACGGTGGTATCGTACTTCAATTGCAACACAGTCTTGTCCACGTATATACAGAAGCACTGATTCCTCTTTTTTCATCTCTGCGGCCATCTGTAAGCTCCCTGAAAATTATAACAAGAATTAATTGTCATAAATGTTTGAATATTGGCTGAATGTTTTTCAAATTATCTCCCTCTTGCTTGAGTTGCAAATACATTTTAATAGCAGTGAATGGAGAGAAGACAACCCTACAAGTTTACAACTACTGCTAGCTAATGACAACATGATAAATATGTTGAAAAGTAAAGTAAAAATTAATATGAAATGATCAAAGGTCATCAGAAAAAATTCCAACTTACCAGCAGTGTTAGTCTCAGCCAAAGCCAACTTTTCAATCAATGTCTTTGCTCCAGCTCTGACATAACGTTTATCCTTTTTGCAGATCATACAAATCTTCAGTAGCACATTAGGCATCTATAAATTGGACCTTGAAATCTTCATCTTGCTCAAGCGAGTCGACAAAATGTTTTCGAAATGTTTGCATATGGACTTTGCAATATCGCGCTCATTTCCATCTATTTCTGTCCTCCGCCGTCCTCCAGTCAGTGGTTGTATATCTTCATTTTTAACACTATCTCGATGTATTATGCAGTCATAGTCAGGAGAAATGTGGCGTTTTCTTTTGCGTTCGGCTGAACCGTGCTGTGCGGGCGGCGCCATGTTTGTTATGGTCACGCCTCCGCGATGGTGAGAACTACTCGCTGATTGGTCGCCGTGCCGTGGGAAATGTGGTACAGATTTCTGTTTTAAAACTCTTATACCACGAAAACTTCCAGGAATTAAATGGAGAACTTTTAGATCTTGGATGATATAACGATGGCGAATTCATTTCAATAGTTAGATTTTACACCCTCGTCAGCGGGAACGAACTTGCATGCTAGAGAAACCTGCTTATGGCCTATATCACGAGTTATTATAGACAATATATCGATTATCGCAGTATTGCCATATCGCGATATTATTGTATTGTGAGCCGTGTATCGTATTGTATCGTGAGGTACCCAGTGATTCCCAGCCCTTTTGGACGGTGCTTCCACTGACGTCTTCTTCTACAGTGTGTCAAACGCTTGTGCTTCCTGTTAGATTGCCCCCTGGTGGCCGTTTGCTTGTAAAAATCAATCAATTAGACTCACCGTTATATTGACCTGAAGGTTCAAAGCGTGGGGACAAAGTTGCGGCTTAAAGTCCATAAAGTATGGTAAATACCAAAGATATCCGTTATTTGTGTCCATGGCATTAGTACATAATTATAAAGTTCAGAGGGATGGAAATGTCAAAAACAGTCTGCAGTGCAATGTCAACTTCAGTCCAATTTTTTTTGAGCAACAGGACAGTCCAAAAACATGTGATAGTGGTTTGCCTCCTGGTGACACAGTTTCTCCAACAGTTAGCATGTCCTTATGAATTATGGGCACTTTGACATGATGTTATAAGAAAAGACATTTTTCCACTCTTTGTCAAAATAAGGTTAGCTTCCCTTTATCATTCATTTTTAATATATCTAGTAGAGTAACGGTCCAGATTAGAAATACATTGACATAATTTAGATATTAGTCCCCTTAATTTAAGTGCCTTTTATAATTCAGTAATTTAGAAGTTGTGAAAGAATGACCAAAATGAAATGCCAAACTGTGGAACATTCCAGGCAAAGCGATAACTTCACCATGGAGACAAGCAGGTGGCATAACCTTCACGAGAAACGCTAAATGTACACCTTTAAAATTCTGTCCTTATAGTTACATTCACTTCATATTATAAAGCAAATGTTACTCTTACAGTTACTCATAATTGAGTAACAGTTTCCTATAGTACACTAGATCAATTTAAATCTTTCTTAAAAACGTGCCTTTTCTCTCTGGCTGTCAGGTTTATATGGTTTTTTGGGTTTATACTGGATGAATGCTGGTCCAACTTGAAAGCAGAAGCAGCAGCAGGTCAAAACCCCTTAAACAAATGCAAAAATAAGGCACTTAATTTCTGTTATCTTTTAAACATTTTATACAGAAATAATATAGTATTTTAATATTTTTTAATCATTTTTAATGTTTCTAATTTTCCAAACCATAAAATAGGAATTGATCCATATATCAATGCTGACTTTTAATGTGTTTTAAACAATAAACTAATTCGGTTTTTAATGAATAAACAAATACATTGTTCCAAGTAGTTCCACACCCCAGTCTAAATGATCCAACTAGCTTTTAGGTTAAATAATTATTCCCCAACATTAAACATTAAATAAAATATTCCATTACATAAACGTCCCATCTTAAATATAAATGAAAATGTTCAATGCAAACAATTATTCAGTTTAAAAGTTGCTAAACCTAGATGAGGCCAAAATTATCTGCTTTACTTCTACAGTTAGAAAATGTAACTGCTCCAACCAAATTAAATACCTTTGAGCAGGTTTAAGTTGAAATGAATCTATTTTTACCAAGCAAATCCACTCACCAGTGCATCTTTGTTCTCTCCTGTTCATTCATGTGTTTGGCCCTGCACACCTGTAAACCTGAGCCACATTAGTTGTGGAAAAACTAAACTGTAACAAATGACAGAGAAAATGAGGCGAAATATAACCAAGTTGTCTCGTTCAAAAGTGGTTCTTTATTTCAGCCGTGCACAGCCAAAAAGCTCTCCCTGACATTTGCCGTTCTGTCCCTCCCTGATCTGACCAGAGCAAACATTGAGTTCAGCTTATTAAGGCACAACAGGTGCCACGTATGCACAAAACCAGTCTAAACATATCGCAGAAACTCAATGTTCTACCGCATGCGAGACGTCCTTGGATCCGCAGCTGTCAGTCTGTGGGACGTCTGCAGAGCCATAATAAGTGTGACTCGGATCTTACACATATGTTGACCTAAGTTTTATGGCATCACGCAAAGACATTACATTTTTACATCACATCCTGCAGCTTAATCTGCCTAGGGCCCCATCTGCTGGCTAGATTGGAGATAGCCTACTTGGACCAGAAATTAACTAAAGAAAATAGCAGAGTGGGAAAGAAGAGTGAAAGGAGAGACATTAGAAGTAGGGCTGGGCTATTTGACTTGACATTGGCCTTTTGACATGACCTGAGCTGAGTCATTATTTTTATTAACTTTATGTGTACCAGTAATTTATTGTATTTTTATGTATAGCTAATGTATTTTATTGCACTTGTCTGTACAGCACTTTGGGATTGTAAAGTTGTAAGTGTGCTTTAGACTTTGACTGGCTACTTTTTACTCGTAGTTGAGTAATGTTTTGAACCACTACTTTGTACTTCTATTTGAGGTATATTATTTTGGCTACTCTACCACCTCTAATATTTACCATTGAAAATGTATAAAAGCCCACAACATGAATTTATGTTCATCAATGCAATTAACATTTCACGACAAATAACACAATATGTGCAACATTGCTGAATTCATTTGGTGCGCCACTGAGCTGAACGGGCTCTGCGTTTCCAGTGGAACCTGTTGAGCTCGCAGCTTATTCATCTTATGAATTCATATTGATGCTTTTAATTTTAAGTGCAGAGTTAATGATGGAGTTATTGGACACATTATGCAAAATAAAAGCCGACAGGAGCAGTGGAGGGAGAAAATCTATGTTTGGAAGCGGACTTTAACGAAGCATCACTCGGCTGCAACTAGAATCCACAGTCTGCACCAAGGCCAGAGCATTCCATTAGCATATTAATAAAGTACATTTCATAACCAATAAAACAGCCCCAAGTCAGTGTGTCGTGTGCTCATAAGGTTATTCATGTTCTCCCTGCAGAGGCTTAAGTCAATGCCTCTGTGTTTATGTTGGAACAAAAGGAGTAGATTCAAGTTCAGACATTCATGCTAAACAAAGGTAATAAGCAAGACACAAAGCAATGTAAACTAAATACCTGCAGCGGGCAGGATTTCCTGCGGGACTCGAGTCCCTCTCATGTTCCAAATGACAGGAGAACAGGCCTGCGCAGAGCTGTCAGATTGGGCCAGACCAGTGAGTATCCTTGAGGAATCAGTGGTGATATAGAGAGCAATGTGCGCCTGTGCATGAGAGCATGTGCCCGCTCTGCTCGCTGTGCCATTCATCCACAAATATGTGACTCGCCGGAGAGTCGGAGAAAACAAAACTGAGAAAAAGACCAATTAAGTTTTTTTTTTTTTCAAATTTGTGATTTTGTTGTTTTGCAGAATGTGCTAGTTGAAGTTATGAAGGAGCCCCTCTGTGCTTCAGATAAAACTATTGGTTGTCTTAAAAGTATACATTAAGCTGTTAAAAATGGGTAGTTTTCGGGTCTTTTTCCAGCGCTCCTCGGGGGTGTTACCTATGTCCAGCAGGGCATTATTGTTATTTTTCAGTCAATCAGCTGCGAGCCACATGGCTACTTAAAACACCATCATACTCCGTGGTGTTGAAGATGGAGTACGGAGTACAAAAAGACGAAAAGAAAAAAGATCCACAAAAACAAAGTGCCTGGCGTAAGTACTCACAAGATCCCTGCATGCATGCATACATACATGCTAAAATGATATGCACATCGAAAACTAGCTCAGTAGGTGTTGTTGTTCCTGTGTTAGCCGCGGGCTAAGTTGGAAGCTAAGCTAAGCTAGCGTATGTAGTATTTCTTGACCCGTGGGTTGTGTGGGTCGTGCTTTATGTGTGTTTTATGGTGCTTTGCTGTTAGTTTTCGTGGCTAAATCGGCTTTTGCCTCCGGGCTCCGGGGCCTGGAGCTAGCTGTTAGCTCCAGGGCTAACAGCTTGCTGCTGAATAGATGAATCAAAAGTACATTTAAAATAAAAGGGTGGGCAAATTAAAAAAATAAAAGTGATGACTATAATTATGTGTATAATGTAGAGAGGTGGTAGCAGGGCCTATATTCTGAGAATCCAAGAAAATCATTTAGAATAAAATGTTATTTTTAAATTCAACTCGACTTCTGGATGGTAGATTATCTGTGATTTGATAACATGAAAATAAAATTTCACTTAACTCTGTGTTTGTGTAGATTGTTACCGTTAGCGATTAGTGTAATAAACATTTCTTAAATCTAAGGTTTTTCTGAATGCACCAAAAACAGTCAGTGTGACAGTGTGAGGAGGGGAGGGGCTTATCTCAATGAGATGCAAATGAGCACATTGTCCTCCTTGTGGCCCAGGCCAGGAATGTTTGAGCCCCGTTTTCTCAGTTAGTTTTTCACAGGTGTTTACATTCAAATGACCACAACTTATTCAAATATTATCAGATGTACATAAGTGAGACATCATTGGATAGCATTGAAACTACACTTTCAGAATCTGTGAATAACTCAAAATGTCTCAGGGGAGACTTGTTCCTGGTTTATCCTCGGTCGGTCACATATCACCTCATGTTGCAGCATGATCATGCACGGCCCCATATTGCAAGGATCTGTACACAATTTCTGGAAGCTGAAAACATCACAGTTCTGGTATGGTCAACAAACTCACCGAACATGTTAACCATTGAGCATGTTTGGGATAAGATAGTGTGTTCCAGTTTCTGAGAATATCCTGCAACTTTGGTGGCCATTTTACCAGATATTGACCCCCTGAACATTCAAAACACTAGATGTAACAGAGTTCAACAAAGCATTTACATTAGAACATGAGCCATTTTCAAAGGTTCACCTGTGCCATCATTTATGTGTCTCCTCTGAACAACTGCCGGACCAGCCGGTGCTTTGGGAATAACTGACAGGTCAAAGACACAGAAACGATCAGAGCAACATTGACCACACTGACGTTTGTTTGAAATATTAACCCCCTTTGTAATTAGGAGATCCAGAGTGTGCCCTCTGCTGTGGGTGGGGCCACTCTGCTGTGGGTGGGGCCACTCTGCTGTGGGTGGGGCCACTCTGCTGTGGGTGGGGCCACTCACGTGCTGAGTAAGACTGAAGGTTTCAAGGACAGCATCAAGCTCTTTAGCGTTTCTGTCACAAGCACTATCCACATGAATGTTGAAATTGTCTGTAATGACCAAACCATCAAAGTTAGTGCATACGACTGAAAGCATCTCAGTCAAATCTTCAATACAATGTTGGCAGTGCTGGGGAGACTCAAGGCAATCAGTGATTGACCAATAAAAAAAAAACACAAAATCACTGTGTCCCCCCAAAAAATATTATAAATCTATAAGAGCAGAAGAAGAGCTGAACCAGGTAAAACACAAACAAGAACAGAAACACAGGATCATGACAGAACCCCCTGTCATGACAGAACCCCCTGTCATGACAGAACCCCCTGTCATGACAGAACACCCTGTCATGATCCTGTGTTTCTGTTTCTTTTTTGTGTTTTACCTGGTTCAGCTCTTCTTCTGCTCCAGTTTGTTTTTTGCTCCCTGCTCTGTTAAGATAAGATATGATAAGATAAGCCTTTATTTGTCCCACAATGTGGACATTCCAGTGTTGCAATACAAAGTAGGTACAGAAGTGAATAATGAAAAACATATAACTTATAAAAAACACATAGAAAAGCTCTTAAAATATCTCTTATACTATATAATAAAAACAATAGTGACATTCTTATTTATTACAGCTGTTTTATGGACAGATAATATTGCACCAAGATGATTGACATTATGTCAAAGTATTGCACATGAATGTGACAGTATTGCACATGATTATGAAGATGAATGACACATGTTCACAGTTGTCAGTGTTTGTTGTAGAGTCTGACAGCAGCAGAAGGAAAGACCTGTGAAACGTCTCCTTCTCACAGCGAGGGTGGATCAGTCTCTCACTGAAGCTGCTCTCCAGAGCAGACAGAGTGTCCTGCAGGGGGCGACACCCATGGTCCAGCATAGATGTGAGTTTAGCCAGGACCCTTCTGTCCCCCACCTCCTGCACCGAGTCCAGAGCGCAGCCCAGGACAGAGCTGGACTTCTTGATGACTCTGTCCAGCCTCTTCCTCTCCCTCTCTGTGATGCTGCTGCTCCAGCAGGCCACACCGTACAGGAGCTGATGCCACCACAGAGTCATAGAAGGTCTTCAGGAGTGGCCCTGTCACTCCAAAAGACCTGAGTCTCCTCAGGAGGTAGAGCCGACTCTGGCTCTTCCTGTACAGTGCGTCTGTGTTGTGAGTCCAGTCCAGTTTGTGGTTCAGATGAACACCCAGGTACTTGTATGAGTCACTCTCTCAATGTCCCGTCCCTGGATGTTCACTGGTGAGGGGGCAGTGGGGTGACGTCTGCAGAAATCCACCACCATCTCCTTGGTCTTCCCCGCGTTGATGAGGAGGTGGTTCCGCTGACACCAGTCCACAAAGTCCTGCGCCAGTCCTCTGTACTCCGCGTCATCGTCCGTGATGAGTCCGATGATGGCAGAGTGGTCAGAGAACTTCTGCAGGACACAGCTGTCCGTGTCGTGTCTGAAGTCTGCAGTGTAAAGGGTGAAGAGAAAGGGCGCGAGGACAGTGCCCTGGGACGCCCCCACACTGCAGGTCCGAGTGTCAGACACAGTCTTGGGCTCTCACAAACTGGGGTTGGTCTGTGAGGTAGTCCAGGATCCACTCTGCCAGGTCATACTCCACACCAGCCGTCTCCAGCTTGTCCCTCAGGAGCTGATGGTGTTGAAGGCGCTGGAGAGATCAAAGAACAGAATCCTCACAGAGCTGCCAGGCTTCTCCAGGTGAAAGAGAGAGCGGTGCAGCAGGGAGATGATGGCGTCCTCCAATGCCAGGCCGGTATGCAAACTGTTTTCCCGCTCTCTCCAGTTGCCCTTCATTCCATTGTTAGTCTATGGGAGGGTATATATGCTCCTTCTCTCCCTTCAGTCTCTGCTGGATTGTCAAACAGTCAACACAGACATTCAAGCCCCCTGTTTGCCTTGTACATATATCTGTTTAAGAATTCTGCTGAAGTTTGTTACTTACCTCCAGTTCATATTACTCTGTTCATATTACTCTGACACTTTTAGTTTAATTCATCTGATCTCAGATCTGAAACCTGTTTTGCATTTGTTCACTTTTCCTGAAATAAAGGAACCCTGTCCGGGACTCTTCTAGTTACCTTTAGTCTGTTTTGGTATTCCTGTTTCATTATCCATGCCTTTTGAGTTTACTCCATTCAGTGTAGCATTTGAGTCCGGTTGACCTGCCTTATACCTAATTTGTGTCACACATTTTTCTGATGGTTGGGGTGTAAACCGATGATATAATAGATCCATGGTGTAAACAGAGGCCGAGGCGTGTGTGTGCTTCCTAGAGGATGGGCTGAAACAGAAGCGTGCTGCATCACTAACCCGGCCCCTGTTCGTCTGCCCATCCAAGGAGAAGGATAGAGACTGTTCTTTAGCTAAAGGCTGCAGGAGTCAATCAAAAAAACACCTTGGACACATATATGACGTACCAATAGAACTCTGAAAAGTCGATTTTGCATGATATGAGACCTTTAATCTCAGTCCAATATTTTTGAGCAACGGGACTGTCCCAAACACATGATGATGGTGTGCCTCTAGGCAACCATAATTTTTTACCAACATTTAGTATTACTCTTTGAACAGGGAGCACTTTGACATGGGGTATGAAAGAAATAGGATACTTTCCTCAAAAAGAAATCGCTCCATATATGTGACTTTTTGGTTCTTCATTGCAATTGACAAATATTTTCCCAGTCAGAACAAAATTTTATTTATTTTTAATATATTTATTAGAGAGGCAGTCCAGAATATTAATGCATTTATATAATTTATATAGTATTCCCCATGAAAGGTCTAATTTGCAAGCCGTAAAAAATATTTCAGAGGGTTGTAGTGGCCCATTGCTTTCTTTAATTTCTCCTTCTACCATTTCAACAACATAAAATAATTGGTAGAAATGCATACAAACCCCACCACCAATATTTAGTCAATAAACTGTTCTCTAAAAACATCAAGGTTTATACAGACAGAGCTGGTCTGCATTGCACCCTGATAAGCCTGGAGCAGAGCCGCACACAGCTGTATCCGTCACCTGCCCACTGTGCCTCCTGTTTTTATTGCCTTGTATATGAAGCCACATTGCATTCTGTCTTTATGGAACATTGTGTTTGCAGTGTGACGGTAGCCTGACAGCTTCTAACCTCTTCTTGACACATCCTGTTTTCTTCTCTTTCCAAATGCTGAAAATGTTACTTTTTCCTTTCTGCCATGGCTGGGCTGTAAACTTGTCCACGTCCTCTCGTTTTCACTTAAAATGTCCCCTGCTGGAAATGAGAGACATAAATCAGCGTGCACATCTAGAGCCAACATACCACGGTGTCACATCAGCCTGAATTTTTTACGACGTGGAGAGAAAGCGGCGGGCTGTTGACACTTTGCAGCTGGGAGCGACTGTTTCGGCACCACTCATATCCATTTTTAATGAGCTTGCAGCCATGATATAGTGTAATTTCACCTCACGGACCCAAGCGCGCTGTTTACTGTTAACGAGAAGGAGTGGCGTGCAGGCTAAATTCTCCCCGATTGGAGCATTTATGAAATTCACAGGTTTATGACTTGGACAGGACATTGTGTGAAATATGAACACAGATATGGTGTCTGTTAGTTTAAACTGGAATCTGACACAAGCAACTTCTACAAAAAGACAAATAAATGTTATCTTCTGTCATAATATTTTTCTGACGGCCACTAGGGGGCACTAGGAACCGGAAGCTATTGGCGACTGTAATAGAAGAAAATGTGTAGCCATGGAAAAATAACAGCGCTCACATTTTTAAAAAATATTTTAATTTCTATGCTTTACAGAGTTGGAGCACAATTTTGCAATGAAATGTTGAATTCAAATGCCCAAATTCACAATAGAAGTTGCCTCGAGGGGTGACTTAAAAGGTTGTGTCCAAAAGTGGTTTAGGACTTCCCACTCAGCAGAGAAAACCAGCCTCAGCGCACATCGGCTACGTTGGTTGATCCAAGATGGCGCCTGTGTTCGGCCACGCCACTGCTCGACTCCTGTTACATCGTATGCAGTTTTATCAGCCCAGACATGAGTCTGTTGTGTGTCTGCTGTGCGGGTTTATGACCGTGGCGCACTTTTCCGCATCAAAGCGACGATGGAGTCGCTTTTCGACACATGGGACAGGTACAAACAAGCCTTTCCGCCACCCCTTGTTTGTCCACCCGACTCACCTGACGTTTTGCTGCTGTCCCGAGGCCCAGGGAAAAGGAGGAAGCAGAGGAGACGAGGCACAAGGTCTGGTGTGCAAGTCAAGCGCAGACGAGCCTTGTGTTCGGAGCACATGAGCCTGGGCTTTGGGAGACATGCTCGGTGCTTGCGCCTGGTCCCGCTCCTCGATGTTTGCGGCTGTTCGCCGTCGCCGTCTTCGCCGCCTGCCCGTGTCATCGCGGCTGCTTTACCGCCGCCTGCCCGTGTCATCGTGGCTGCTTTCCCGCTGCCTGCACGGGCCATCGCGGCTGCTTTCCCGCCGCCTGCCCGTGTCATCGCGGCTGCTTTCCCGCTGCCTGCACGGGCCATCGCGGCTGCTTTCCCGGAGCCTGCACGGGTCATTGCTGCTGTTTTCCCGGAGCCTGCCCGTGTCATCGCGGCTGTTTTCCCGCTGCCTGCACGGGTCATTGCGGCTGTTTTCCCGGAGCCTGTCTGTGTCATCGCGGCTGTTTTCCCGCTGCCTGCACGGGCCATCGGGGCCGCACCGGTCCTGGAGCCTGCGCGGGATGTGGCGGCTGTTTTCCTGGAGCCCGCGCGCCGCTGGAATTATGAGCGCTGGGGTCCACCGCCACCGTCCGCTTCCTTGTTTTCGTCGGCTTACCGGCGAAACAGATGGGAATCACGTGACCGCAACGCGTGCCTTCGACAGGTCCCGCTGCGCTCAGCTGAACCGATGTACGTGACGTCATCCACGGTCCGGCTCGGCTTGTTGAATGCCCGTTCAATTGCCAACAAAGCCTTTTCCTTTAATGAACTTTTTACAAGACAAAACCTTGATTTCATGTGTCTTACGGAGACATGGCAGAGAGAGGGTGAGTTTATTCATCTAAATGAACTCTGCCCACCTGGCTGCTCCGTTTCTGCGATGCCTCGCCCTGGTCGACGTGGAGGAGGTCTGGCAGTTGTGTCCCAGGACCGTCACGTTGAGGAGGCCTGGCAGTTGTGTCCCAGGACCGTTACATGTGTAAAGTCATCGACTCACACACTTTCACTTCCTTTGAATCACAGATGATTAAGGTTGGTTCTTCAAGTCCTTTTTATTGTGTTTTAGTCTACCGGCCCCCTGGTCCTGCTGCTGTCTTTTTAAAGGACTTTAGTGACTTTTTATTTTCTATTATAAAGCTGGAAAATGTTTTAATTCTTGGGGATTTTAACATTTGGGTCGATGGCTCATCATGCCCTGCAAAAGATCTTTTAACCTTGACTGAAACATTTAACTTTGAGCAGCATGTCTCAGGTCCCACTCACCAAAAGGGACACACTTTAGACCTGGTGTTTTCACTTGGCCTGAGTGTTGCTAACCTCTGTGTGGAGGATGTCCATATGAGCGATCATAGCTGTGTTTTATTTGAATTGAACTTTTCTCCTGAGCCTGTGCCCTCAAACATAAGGTCTCAGAGGCGCATTATCACTGCAAATACAGCCGTCCAATTTTCTGCTGTATTTGATCCTCATTTGTTTATGAATTGTCTTGATGTGGACAGTTTAATTAATTCCTTTAACAGCCAATGTTTATCCATTTTAGATCAGGTGGCACCTGTAAAATCCACTGTGTCATCACAGAATAAAGCTTGTCCTTGGATAAATGAAGATATCCTAAACCTAAAGAGACTATGTCGGAAAACTGAGCGTCTGTGGAAAACCTCCAGTCTTGAGGTCCATAGGTTCAGAGATCTTGTGTCATCTTACAATGAAATGATGGAAAGTTCCAGATCTGATTACTTCCGCCAGCTAATAACATCCAACAAGAAAAACCCCAAAGTGTTGTTTGACACTATAAATTCTATTGTTTGTCCTTGTGACTCTTGTCCTTGTGTCCAGTGACTCCTGTTTCCTGCAAAGCTGACAGCAATGAATTCCTCAGGTTCTTTATCGATAAGATCAAGATGATCAAAGACCAAATCCCACTCCCATTGTCTGATAAACCTGTTTCTGTGGAGCCTGTTTCCCAAAACTGGTCTTCTTTTAAGCCTGTCACTCTAGAAGACATCTCAGCTCTGGTGACCAAGATGAAACCCTCCTCTTGTACATCAGATGCCCTTCCCTGCAGGCTCTTCCTCAAAGTGTTTGATGTTATTGGCCCCTGGGTTACCAAAATGGTAAATCTCTCTTTTTCTACTGGTGTGTTTCCTGGTCCATTTAAACATGCCATAGTTGAGCCTTTACTGAAAAAAAACAAACTTGGACCCGACAGACCCCAAAAGTTTCAGACCCATATCAAAGCTCCCGTTCATGTCTAAGATCCTTGAGAAGGTGGTCTCTGAACAATTGTCAGATTTCCTTGATCAGTCAAACATTCACGACTCTTTTCAATCTGGTTTCCGCAAACATCATTCTACGGAAACCGCATTGCTCAAAGTGTCCAGTGACATTATGATGTCTGCTGATTCTGGAAAATGCACTGTTCTAGTTCTGTTGGATCTGTCTGCAGCCTTTGACACTGTCGACCATCATATCCTGTTGAACAGACTGAGGGACCTGATTGGACTGTCGGGGTCAGTTCTTCATTGGTTTTTCTCATATTTATCCGGTCGGAGCTTTAGTGTTGCTGCAAACCAAATAATGTCCGACTCAGCTGATCTGTTGTGTGGAGTTCCTCAGGGCTCCGTCTTGGGTCCCGTCTTATTTCTGCTTTATATAATTCCCCTGGGAATGATCATTAAAGAGTTTAGTGATGTGTCCTATCACCTGTTCGCTGACGATATTCGCTATATTGCTCTTTTAAACCTTCTGAGATCCAGAAGCTGAACTCCTTGGTCAGTTGTTTAGTGCAAATAAAACAATGGCTGAGTCAAAACTCTGCAGCTAAATGCTGACAAAACAGAAACTCTGATTATTGCCCCTGATGATGCCATTCCAGGGATAAACCAGTACTTGGGTGTTTTAGGCCAGACTGCTAAACCAAGTCTTAGAAACTTGGGTGTTGTCTTTGACAAAGACATGTCTTTAGAGCACCACTCCAAGCTGTTGACGAGGAACTGTTTCTTTCAGTTGAGGAAAATCTCTAAGCTCAGGAAAATGGTGTCTCAAAATGACCTGGAAGTTATAATTCATGCATTTGTGTCTTCACGTTTAGACTATTGTAATAGCTTGTTTTCCTGTCTTAACAAGAAGGAACTCTCGTCTGCAGTTGGTCCAGAACTCTGCAGTGAGGATCTTGACCCGCACAAATAGAAGGGCCCACATTTCACCCATTCTAAAAGCCCTTCACTGGAGCCGGTCTCCTACCGGATACAGTTTAAAATTCTTGTTTTAACTTTTAGAGCTTTAAATGGTCAGGTCCCATCGTACATCAGCGATCTGATTAAACCGTACGCTCCCTCTCGCTCACTAAGGTCCTTGGACCAGAAACTGTTGTTGGTTCCTCGCACCCGTTTTCGGACCAGAGGAGACCGATCCTTCCAGGCAGTTGCCCCCAGACTCTGGAACGATCTTCCGCTCTCCCTACGGTCACTGGACTCAGTTACTGCTTTTAAGGGTCAGCTTAAAACCTTTTTATTTAGTCAAGCCTTTTAAATGCACTTGTTTTACGGACTGATTTTACTGTATATTGTTGTATATGTTTTGTTCACTAAGTTTTTTGTGTTTTTATTGTTTTATTCTGTGTTTTGTGAAGCACTTTGTGACCTCTGTCTGTGAAAGGTGCTATATAAATAAAATTTACTTACTTACTTACTCTGGCTAAAACTGGCAGTTACAGTTATTTTTATTATTGTTTTTTTTTTTTTTTATTTAAAAACGTTAAACAAGAAAAGGAACATGAGCAGAAAGAGGAAATAAAAATAAACAAAAAATAAAGAGGAAGAAAATAAAAAATAAGGCACATAAAGTCAAAAATAAATGTGACGGAGCCAGTCCGTCTTTAACGCTTATTTGCTGAGCAGCCGCGCGGCCCTTCATGCCCGCGCGCACTTTCCAACACACACTCATTCATTCCCCGCTCCCCGCGTTTCCCTCTGTTTCATTCATTCGCATCAGAAGCTCCACCCGCAGCTTTCTCCGCACTCCTCCGTCACTGATCCACTAAGGGTGCACACTTGCGCGCGTTAGGTTCATTCTAAGCACACACTCCAGTTTTTACCTGTTTGTCACGAAGCCGCGCTCCGCCGATGCGTCGCGTTGGGTCGAAACCGAGCCAGGACTTCCTGGAAGTTTAAATGGGCGCTGTTCGCGCCGTGGTGCTGACCATGTGACACCGGCTATTTTATGTATTTCTATTGCTTTATTTTGAACATGTGTATGTAATTAATGATGTCTTAAGTTGTAGAAAGAGTGGGCAAGTGGGGAATAAAGGCGAGAGCCGCTCTTCGCTGGGGGGTGAGTCTGTCTCCGACACCAGTGAGGATAACAGTGTGCACAGAGAGAGTCAAAGAGAGAAAGAAAGAGAGAGCGAGTTAAAGTTGAACTCATAGTTGGAACTCTGTAAATTGATGTATTTTGGATTTTTGGACCTTTTTTGTTCACTTTAAATATTTTTGCACCGTTTCACTATTTTTGCACTTCAGTTTTGGCAGAATAAATCCACCTGAGCACTTGAAACCTGACTTCGCCATTGTTTTGAAAGAGAGCCCCGCTACAATAAAAGTCCAATTTAGTCTAGAGTCTGTCAAATTTGTCCATTAACAAATTAAGTCCAAATGTGATTTTCCCCCCCCCATTTTCCTAACATCAATTATAATCTCGATCCAGTCTTTGATAGTCGACGCAATTTGTCTTTTTCACTGATGCCAGGAGTATACGCCAAACATATTCATGTATTGTGGCCATGGCTTTGAGGCCCTGATACAAACTGTAGTTCTGAAATTGAAATTATTCTCTAATAAATTGGGTCAATAGTTCCAAATACAAAGAAAACAAGAGGGGGGACCATGTACAGCCCTGTATCACTTCTCTTTCCAGAGTCAGTGGGTGTGTCAGGTGACTTTTCATTTTAATTCTTGATGTTGGACCATTGTAAAGAGCCACAATATGGTTTATGAACGAGTCGTTTTATGAAATTTGTTCAGTACTACGACCAGTTAACAGAGTCAAAAGCTTTCTCAGAGTCAAAACTAATTATTACAGCTTTGTTTTGTTGTTTTTGTACATGTTTCATTATGTGTCATTAACGCTGTCTTATGTTATCTTGTGTTTGTTAATAATGTCTGATCATTGTGAACTAGATATAGGAGTATTTGTTCCATTCTTTTGGACATAATTGTTATGTAATAGTCCACATTCAAAATAGAAAAGGGTCTATAGTAAATGAGGCACAATCGACAGTTGGCCTTTCCCTTCTTTAGGTATTAGATTCTTCAGGTGATGGCTTCTTTACGACTTCAAGGCATAGCACTGACTGACTAGTCACACTGCTATGCCCTGCTGCCGATATTTGCCTTTTACCCACAAACCGAGGAGCAAGATGGTGAGAAAGATGAGTAATGACAGAAAAAGCAAGGGAGGTAATGCTTTAGAACTGAAGGAAAAGGTGGTCTCTGAAACTTCCCCACAAGCTAGTGATGCTAATGCTAGTATGGCTACCCCACCACACAGCAGAGCCCGGCCCCTGGTGGGGACCCCGCGGGCCCGCACGGGAGGGGAGAGATTACATAACTTTACAGGTGAACCGTGTGTTACATGAAATGCAGTGTGAATGCCATGTCTGGTGGTGTCTGGCTCAATGAAGTGGACGCCGATGTAGTGGACCTAAGGGCTTCTTTTCTAGAATACACATACACTCTATTCCAGAACAGACTACTTTTTTGTTCTCAATAAAGACAGATCTTAAATCACGGAAGCAGATATATCGTGTCTACATTTCCTTCGATTTGTATGAAAAATGAAACACACTGTGGAGGTCCAATGCCTGCTAAATGACCCTTTGTTTAAAGAAAAAATGTCAAAAAACATTTAAACTTATCTGGAGAAAATGATACTGGTGAAATTACTCGGCCCATTTGGGATGCTTCTGCAATAAAAATTATAGCCATAACATCCAAAAAATGGAAACAAATGGAGAAAAAGCTAAAAGATCTGCAAGAATTATTAAAAACTATGCCAATAAGGGATGTCCTAAAATGCTACAAGAAATTCAAAAGCTAAGAGGAGAAATTAATTATATGACCTTACAGGAAATAGTGTGAAAGATATGTGACCCGCCGCCCGTAAAACCGCCACAAATCGGCCTTGATGAAACCGAGGAAAAGACAAAATAAGGTGTGTTTTTTTCAAATGTGTGATTTTCGTTTTTTGGAGAATGTGCAAGTTAAAGTCATGGAGCAGCCATTCCATGTATCAGATAACAGTATTTGCAGCATTATAAGCATTATAAGCATACATAAAGCCGTTAAAGTGTGGTAGTTTCTGCTCCTCTCTCGAGGCGCTGAGGGGTGTGACCCAATTTCCCTATGAACAGCTGAGTTATGCCAATGGGCTGCGACCCACATGGCTACTTAAGCAAGCAGCTACGTGTTCTCGGGAGACGCTTTCGTTTCATTCATTTCTCCAGACTTTCTCCAGAGCTTATGATTCTACCACTACTACATCCAACAAATGCCTAAGACGAAAGTGCCCCTGGTCCTCGTGGCGTTTGTTCCTGCGCTAGCCGCTGAGTTCGGCTTGTTATTGTTCCACTGGCGTCGTCGGTGCTAAGCTAAGCAATGCTAAGCTAAGCTGTGAGATCTGCTGCACTGGACCCCAGCATTGGAACTGAGGTACTTTTACTCTAAAGGATTGCTTTAACGCTGTGTTTCATGGTGGTTTGGTGTTAGTTTGCGTGATTTTATTGTCACTTTTGGCTTGTTGTTGTTCCGACCGGAGCCGGACGGAGCTATGCTAAGCTAAGCTAAAACGCTGCAGCACTGTTGAGCACTGTTTAGCGCTGTGAGATCTGCAGCACTGGACCCTTGCATTATTGGACTCAGAGACCATTTGCAACGGAACTGAGGTACTTTTACTCTAAAGAATTGCTTTGACGCTGACTTTTGGGGGTCGAGTTATGCTACCAGAGTCGGGCGGCGCTAAGTTAAGCTAAGCTAAAATGCTGCATCAGGCTGGAACTGTTGAGCGCAGACTAATAGGAAGTCATTGATAAATTAGGCCTCTAATATTAAACGGACAATGCACGGACGGCAAAGAATGAAATAGATGAGAATGTAAACAGTCACTGGCCCAGTGACAGTGCATCGAACATTGGCAATCTGCTCATATATTAGCTAAAGCTGACATTTTACTTTTTAATTCAACTCCGACTTCTGGATGGTAAAGATGTGATTTGTTAACGTGAAAATAAAATTTCACTTAACTCTGTGTTTGTGTAGATTGTTACCGTTTGCGATTCGTGTAATAAACATTACTTAATTCTAAAGTTGTTCTTGTTGGTTCTAATTACTGAGCATAACAAGACAAGATTATGGTCGTTAAAATAAAAGTATTTATTCCCTACGATTACAAAACTAACAGGCAAAATTATGTAATCTTAACTAAACAAGACCAAATTCCAATTCAGTATTTAATCTTTTGTTTTTTCCAATGTGAATTTGAATGTGGACAATTGTATGTATACACCTGAATTATGTCCAAAAGGATGGAACAAATACTTCCAAACTTAATCCACAATGGTAAGACAGGATTTATTAACAAACGACAAACACAGGACAACGTAAGACGATCTTTACACATAATGAGCCAAATACAAAAATGACAAAACAAAGCCGTAATAATTAGTTTGGAGGCTTTTAAAGGTTTTTAATTATGTTAGCTGGCCATATTTAAAGTGCTATACACATTTCACAATTGACAATTTGATTATAAAAAATATTGGTGCTCTTTACGATGGTCCAACATCAAGAATTTAAAATCAATGGTCATCTGACAGATGCACTGACATTGAAAAGGAGGGTTGGGCAGGGCTGTGCCTGGTCTCTCCTCCTGTTTGCTTTGTATTTGGAACCATTGGCCCATTTTATTTATTTATCAGACAATCAGAAGAAATTCATAGTGTTTAAATTAATGGGGCGGAACATAACATTTCCTGCTATCCAGATGATGTTCTATTATATTTGACCAAACCAGAAATTTCCATACCTAATGTGATGCATTTCCCCCCAAAAAAATTGAATTTTATTACTGTAAAAAAAAATATTTTGGTTGGGGCCTTGGCCTGAACAGTTATTCCTATAAAGGTTTCATCACCCCTCAGATGCAGTTTCCTGATGATCACACCCAGAGAGCCCAAAACAGTTTTGGCCCTTGTCTTCCAAGAACCTAATGGCCCAGAGCAGCTACCCATCATACCATGCGGGTGTCCACTCAGTCTAGTCCACAATCCCTGTCAAAGCTGAACCACAATGACGTCGTGGCTAAAGTGAAATGGGCAGGTCCTGGTCCGCTGACTATTCCTCCGGGTGGTGGACATTCTGCTGTCTGTAAAGTGTCAAGTTCAGAGCCGCTGCAAGACAGTATCCTGATGATTGAGACTCCTCCTACAGGTGCACTCCCTGCTGGTATTCTGATGCCCCCATGTGTTCTCCTATCCACTCCACTTAAAGGCGCAATGGACGATTTTTCGGCGATTTGAGAACGGAGGCGGAAGTGCGCATGCGCATTCTCCCGTGCGGACTGATACAACACACACGTGCGTTTGTTTATTAGCGCAACGGATCGCATCGCATCTCTCGTCTCCCGTAGATTTCCGTCCACTTCTGTGTCAGCTCGAACAGTCTTTCTCCGTCTTAATTTTGCCCCGTACACTGAGGGAACTATATTATGATAGATCCATGCGCTTACACACGCGGAAACGTGGGGATGAGCCACACGCGGCTGCAGGTGAGCGGTAGGTGCATTTTATGATTGATACGTGGCAGGACTAATCGACAGTCCACGCCACGAGGAAATAAGACTTAGATTTGTGCCAAAAAAATCGTCCATTCAACCTTTAAATGGACAAAAATAGATTTTAAGTTTCTAAAAAATGAGTCGGTCATGGCAAAGTCAATTTTAAAAGGAACAGTCATTGCTCATGTCCACAAAACAGACATTGTTACCCAAGTTCAGTCTAGTCAAGTTCCCAGTACAGGACTTGATCCAGCTCTTTACAGTTTTGGCGACTCTCCTATTCCCGAGCACTGGAAAACAAGACTGTCACTAAAGTTGGCGTCCACAAGTATTCTCGCTATCGGAATGAGATGTGGGACTAGCAAATGGGGTGGAGCATCTTATCAGACTGAACGATGAAAGACCTTTCAGAGAGAGAGTAAGGCGGCTAGCCCCCGCTGAAATTGACGATGTTCGCCGTCACTTACAAGAACTGTTGGCACTCTTGTCCATCTCGGCGATCTCATAGTCTTCGGCCGTACTTTAGAAGAACATGAAGAGCGCCTCCTGAAAGTCCTTGATTGCTTGGCAGAAAAGGGGTTGAAACTCTCTTTGGACAAATGCCAGTTTTGCCAAACTCAAGTCAAGTACGTCGGCCATATAGTCTCTGCAGCTGGTATTGCCACCGACCCGGACAAAATAAAAGATGTAGCTCTGTGGAAGCCTCCCACCAACCTCAAGTCACTCCAGTCCTTCCTTGGTTTCTGTGGATACTACAGGAAGTTCATAGCTAACTATTCAGCCATCATCCGCCCTTTAACAGATCTGACGAAAGGGTACCCGCCAACACAAAAACCAAGAAAGGCCTCCAAAGAGCATCACATAACCTACTTTCGTCCCTCTGAGTAGTTTGGAGACCGCTAGACCCTCGAGTGCACCGAGGCTTTCAACAACATAGTCAAATTCCTCACGCATGCTCCAGTGCTGGCATTTGCTGACCCCACCAAGCTGTATGTTTTACACGTTGACGCCAGTCTCGATGGGATAGGGGCAGTCCTTAACCAAGAATACTCTAATGGCCTGCATCCTGTTGCGTTTGCCAGTCGAAAATTGAGCCCGCCTGAGACGAACTATGCGGTTCATTAACTCAAATTCCTGGCTTTGAAGTAGGCGGTAGTCGACAAGTTTCATGATTACCTTTATGGGGAACATTTCACTGTGAGGACCGATAATAATCCCCTCACTTATATACTTACCACCGCCAAGTTGAACACTACAGACCACAGATGGCTGGCAGCCCTCATCACTTATGACTTTGACATTCAATACAAGACAAGTCGAGAAAATGTGCATGCGGACTGGTTGTCCAGAAATGCCATTGACGACGATGGATGGAGAAATATCTCGCCCTCTGGTGTCAGAGCCCTATGCCATCCGGTCCGTGTCTCTCGGCCACCAGAGTCCCCTAGCCGGCTCATTGACCAACTAGGGCCCTCTCCAAGTGCAGTTCCTGAAGTGTTTGCCTGTTTTACTCACCTGCAGCTAACCCCTCTTGAAAGACTAAGCAGAGATGACTTAAGCAAAGCTCAAGACCTCAACCCTTTGATCTGTCATTAAAAAAGCAGTAAAAGTTGGTTCCTGGCCTCAGCAAGCTAACCTTCACCCAGATCTTGTGCTCCTTCAAAGACAACGTTCCAAGCTCCTCATTAAAGATGGCTTGTTGCACAGAAAGACTAGCAGACCTGGCGGCCACACTGTTCTCCAGCTTGTCCTTCCACGACAAGTCTGGACATCTTGGGGTTGAACGCACTGTAGAGCTCCTGAAAGACTGGCTCTACTGGCCCAAGATGGTCCCAGACATAACAGACTACATCAAGAACTGTGTCCGGTGTATTGCCCGAAAGACTCACAGAGCTGCACCGTTGAACCAACGGTACAGCCAAGTACAGGCCCACTGGACCTAGTCTGTATAGACTTTATCTATTGAGTCAGACTCCAAAGGTGTGTCCGACGTCCTCATGGTTACAGACCATTTCACTCGTTACGCCCAGGCCTGTGCAACCAAAGACCAAAGAGCCTCAACAGTAGCCAAAGTTCTTGTTGAAACGTTCTTTGTACATTACGGCCTGCCAGCAAGAATCCACTCTGATCAGGGGCGTGATTTTGAAATCCGACTTATCAAAGAGCTCTTGCAGTTGCAGGGCATAATGAAATCAAGAACAACGCCTTATCACCCCCAAGGTGACCCACAGCCAGAGCGTTTCAACCGCACCCTCTTGTCCATGCTGGGTACGCTCAACCCCTATGTAAAGCAAATATGGAGTCAACATATCAGTCTTCTTGTGCACGCCTACAACTAGGGCTGGGTAAAAAAATCTATTTATCGATTTTGGATCGATGTCATTAAAATTTTGCAATATCGATTCATAAGGCATGAGATTGATTTTCCCCCATGAAGTTAACCCCAGTAGTCTTGTGCGTGGCGCAGCAGTGGCGCGTTTACGTCCGCCCGTCAAGCGTGCAAGCCGTCTGACGTATGGAACCATTTCGGATTTAAAACAACAAAGGACAAAGAGGTTTGCAAAATCTGCGAAGCGGAGGTCAGTTATTGTAGAAATACTACAAACCTCACTGGACAAGGTATCACACTACGCTAACGTTAGCTTCCGACAACAAGCCGCCCGGGAAAAAACAAACGAAACTGAGGGAATCACTAACATTACCAGCCGATTCCCCGCTGGTCATAAATATGACAGAGGCCGTCGCAACGTTTGTCTGCAAAGATTTATGCCCGTACTCGGTAGTGCAAAACAAACGCTTCAAGCGGCTTGTTCATGCGCTAGATCCACACGGTGCAACATAAACATCTGACAGAAAGTTATCCCATGTGTGTGAAAATACGCCATCCTAACGACAATGCCGAATCTGCAGAGAGAGTAGGTATAACACTTGGACATCACGGTCAACACAGTCGTACCTGACAGTGACCTGACGAGCCACACTGCTAATAGTATGGGCGTGCGCGGCCGAAACTGCCATGTTATTTTGTGCCGGCCGCGCGCCGCGGCTCCTGAAACTGCTGCGCTATTTGTTTTAGCGCCGTTTTAGACCGCGCCGGGTTAAGGTTAGGGTCAGGGTTAGGGTCAGGGTTAGGGTTAGCGTTCCTGAAACTGCTCAGCCATTTGATCGCGCTGCGGCTCTGCAGCCACGACCTAATAATATAGCTAATATGTTGACGGGGGCCATACAGGAGCGGGGGCTGACCAGCAAAGACCCAGCAGTCGTGACGGACAACGCTGCAAATAATGGTTAGTGCAGTAGAGATAATGCAGCTGATGCACGTTGGACTCACTGAACTTAGCCTCACAAGCAGGGCTAAAAACTACTTTATATTTCAAAATTGCACTTTTGAGACTTGAGACAGTTTTGTTTACAGCTGAAGTTTAAGCTGTCCAATTTACAAGTTTGCACTTAAAACCTGTTTATGGTGAAAAGAAAAAATAAAGTACATTTGTATTTTGTAACACAATTGAGCCATTTTCATTATTTAAGAGCAGATTGAATTGAACCGAATCATATTGAATCGAATCGAATTGTGATTAATCGATTCAGAACGTTATGAATCGAAATCGAATCGATTTAGGAAATTGGCCATGATACCCAGCCCTACCTACAACTGTAAACGCAATGACGCAACCAGCTACTCGCCATATTACTTGATGTTTGGCCGTGAAGTTCTGCTTCGGAACATCTCCTGATGGTCAAGATGACAAGACCTACATACAATATGTCAAGAACCTAAAATCAGAGTTACAGAAAGCTTACAAGTTGGCACAAGAGGTCGCAGACAAAGTAGATCACCGAAACAAAAGGCACTACGACACAAGAGTAAGAAACCAAGTACTGGAACCAGGGGGCCGCGTCCTTATTAGGGCTACCGGTGTGCCTGGCAAAAACAAGCTGGGAGACGAGTGGTTGTCAAGTCTGTATGTGGTGGTCGAAAAACTGTCCAACCTGCGAGTATACAGAGTAAAGTCAGAGAAGGGTCGTGTCATTGTCAAGACTCTCCACCGAGATCATCTTTGCCCATTGGTCACTTGGTTCGGTTCCCTGCAAGTCCAGACAAGCCAGAGACTCCTCAAAGACCTACAACTAGGTCCGCTCAAAATAAGACAAAGCCAAATGAACTAGAAAGTCAAGAAACTGACACAGAAGAAATGTCACCGCCAGAGGAAGATCATGTGTGGTATCTGTCTGCTGCTCAACGAGAGTCCATCTCCGATGCCCTAGACCTTCTTGCAGATCAGTTCAGTCAAAACCCCACCTTACCGTCGCAAGATTTTACTGAAAAGCCAGTTAGTGTTCCTAGTTCTTCAGAAGTTGAAAGGGACCCAGATGTTTTGCTGCTACTGCCCAAAGACCCTGTGGTGGACACAGGTCCAGACGAGGGTGAGCTCCCCTCTCTGTCTGAAAGTAGTGCAGCGCCCGTCTGTGAACCCCGGCCAAGAAGACAGCTTAAGCCAGTCATTCGTTTAAACTTTGACAAGCCTGGGCACTCCACTTTCAAGCAAATTGTCATGGTACACCGTGGTTTGAGGATCACCATCTGTAGCTACCCTGGCGTGCCTCTTCTAGCTTAGATAGTTGGGACTATTTGGGTGGGACTGAAACATTAAGACGTTTAGCCTATGTGGGTAAATTAAAGTATTTTTTAGCCTTAGATTTAGTCCAGTGAGGTCATCTGGACATTTTAGAAGGGGGAGGATGGGTTATTTTATGTGCGCATAAATATTGAATAAATTAAAACACTGCATTGTAATATATAACATTCACACGTTTACACTTTATGCTTATGTTCATTGTCAATGACACATAATTAGTTTCAGATTTACTACTAAAGGCATCTTATTCTAATTCGTGGCCTCACTGGTCAATCAGGGGCAATATGCATTGTTGTGACTGGCTCCTGTTGATTGGGGCGTGAGAGCGAGGCAAACTTTACATTCCGGCCGGGTGATATCATGTGACGGTGAAATAACCTATCTATCACCGCTATCCTGATCTATCGTCCCCCAAAGCCCCACCCCTCTTTCCTCACTGAATTGTCTGAACTCCTCACCATCGCATCCTCTCTCTCTGCCCGCCTCCTACTCACTGGTGACTTCAACATCCACATTGACTGCCCCAACGCCCCACTGACATCCGACTTCCTCTCTCTCCTGGACTGCTTCCATCTCACCCAACATATTGACTTCCCCACCCATACCAAAGGCCACACTCTGGACTTAGTCTGTTCCTCTCTCCTACCCATATCTAAGCCCCATCCCCTCCCCTTCCCACTCTCTGATCATCTCTGCATCCTTTTCTCCGCCCCCCTACCCTCGCCCCACAACCCCAAAAAACGCACCATCACCTACCGCAATATCAAGTCAGTCAACCCCCTCACGCTCTCCCAGCTCATATCCTCTGCTTTCCCCCCTGACTCCCCCCCCTCTTCCCCCGACGACTATGCTGTCATGCTCAACACCACCCTCTCCGACTCCCTTGACTCCCTAGCCCCCTGGAAAACCTCCTCCATCTCATACATCAACCCCGCCCCCTGGTACACCCCTGAACTCCGCACCATGAAGCAGACTGGCCGCCAACTCGAACGACTCCTCAAAAGAACCCGCCTCACCGTCCACGCCGAAGCTTTCAAATTACACATCTCCTCCTACCGTGACGCTCTCCAAGCCGCCAAATCTGCCCACCTCTCCACCCTCATCAACAGCTCCCACCGGAGCCGCCGCACCCTGTTCTCCACCGTCAACAAGCTGCTCCAGCCACCGGACATCACTCCACCCTCCTCCCCTGACCTCTGCAACTCTTTCCTCCTTGCCTTCAATGACAAAATTTCCAAAATCAACAGCTCCATGACTGCCGTCTCCATTAACTCCATCACCACCCCCACCCCTGCCCCCCCCTCTCCCTGACCACCCACCCTTCCCTCCCCTCACCACCTTCTCCTCTGTTAACTCCTCTCATATCATAGACCTCATCACCGCTTCCAAAACCACCACCTGCTCTCTCGACCCCCTCCCAACGACTCTAACCAAGGCCTGCCTCCCTGCTCTCATCCCCCATCTCACCACCCTCTTCAACCAGTCTTTATCCCTCGGCCATGTTCCTTCCATCTACAAACTGGCCTCCATCACCCCCATCCTCAAAAAACCCACCCTTGACTCCGCCAACCTCTCCAACTACCGCCCCATCTCCAACCTGCCGTTCCTCTCAAAAACGCTGGAACGCATCGTCGCCGCCCAACTTCACACCCACCTCCAGTCAAACAACCTCTATGAACCCCTCCAATCTGGCTTCCGCCCACTTCACAGCACTGAAACAGCCCTGGTCAAAGTACTCAACGATCTCCTCACCTCTGCAGACTCCGGGGCCCTCAACATCCTGTTACTACAAGACCTCAGCGCAGCCTTTGACACTATAAACCATTCCATCCTCCTACAAAGGCTGCGCCAACTGGGTGTTGAGGGCTCCGCACTTGACTGGCTCACATCCTACCTCACCAACAGGCAAGAGTTCATTTACCTCTCCGGTCACTCATCCACCCTCTCCCCAGTAACGCAGGGGGTCCCCCAGGGCTCAGTCCTCGGCCCCCTCCTCTTCATCTGCTACATCTTACCCCTTGGTCACATCCTCCGCCAACTCAACCTGGACTTTCACTGCTACGCTGACGACACCCAGATATACCTCACCACCAAATCCACCCAAAACCCTCCCCTCAGCCACATCGAAACCTGCATCTCTACAATAAAATCATGGCTCACTCTCAACTTCCTCAAACTGAACAGTGACAAAACAGAGCTCCTCCTCATTGGCACCAAATCCACTCTCAATAAAACTGGTCCCTTTTCACTCAGCATCGACACCTCGACCATCACCCCCTCTACCCTGGTACGCAATCTCGGTGTCATCATGGACCCCACCCTCTCCTTCACTCCCCATGTCAGCCACATCGTCAAGACCTCATACTTCCACCTCCGCCGCATCGCCAAAATACGACACTGCCTCACCCTCCCCGCTGCTGAATCCCTCATCCATGCCTTCATCTCCTCCCGCCTCGACTACTGCAACTCCCTCCTCACTGGCATCTCCTCCCATTCCCTCCACAGACTCCAAATGGTCCAAAACTCCGCTGCCCGCCTCCTCACCCACACCCGGTCCCGTGATCACATCACTCCCGTTCTCCGCTCTCTCCACTGGCTCCCCATCAAGCAGCGCATAAACTTTAAAATACTCCTCCTCACCTTCAAAGCTCTTCACCACCTTGCCCCCCCCTACCTGTCTGACCTCCTCATCCCCCACCGCCCCACCCGAGCTCTCCGATCCTCCTCCTCTCTCACCCTGGCTGCACCAATATCCCGACTCAAAACTTTTGGCGACAGAGCATTCTCCCGAACAGCACCCCGACTCTGGAACTCCCTCCCCCAACCTGTCCGCCACTCTCCCTCACTCACAACATTCAAATCCCGCCTAAAAACATACCTCTTCACCCAAGCCTATGACCTCCCCTACCCCTAGCCTCCTCTACCCCATTGCCTACTCTTCTACCCCCTGTTACATCCCCATCTTTTTCTCTCTACTTCTTCTGTCTTGTTCATTTTATCTGTATATTAATGTGTACTGTACGTGTTGTCCCCCCCGTCTGTAAATACCCCCCATTTTTTATTATGTTCAGCGTCTTTGGGTCACTGAAAAGCGCTATATAAATAAAAGTTATTATTATTATTATTATTATTATAACCTGTTCGCCTGAAACTGTGTGAACTGTTCAGTGGGTGCCGTGTTCCCACCGAGCCAACATCCCTAGAGGAGTGACAGTGGCCGGAGGTGTTTGGAGCGGACCCCCACGTGACCCAGTACCGGTGAGGACCGCGTGGGATTCATTTGTTCCTAGCTCTCTCTGGAGCCTCCTCCTGGCAGCAGCAAACAAGGCCCTCACCAAAAAATTGATGACGCAAAATGTGCCGACTATCAAGGACTGTACTAATACTAAACGGTTCCACACGCTGTAGGAATTAATAAGCATTTAATTTTGTACTGCATTAATATACCTTTCATTGTTATTGCATACAGGACACACACACACACACACTGCACATTCTTGCTCTGTCTGCTTGGTCTGTCCCTGCTCCCCCTACCAGCTTCTCTGTCTGGGTCAAGGGTCACATCTCACGACCATATTAGGATGTCCTGGTGTCAGGGAATTAGACATACACCAATGCTATTCCTTAACACACAGAGAACACAATTCAACTTAGAATAGGAAACAACACAGAAACATCAGACATTTGTGTGGCATGCATGGGAGAAACCGCCGGCCGGGTCACCTAGGCTGTTATAAGCAGCCCGTCGACCCTCCTAGTCTCACGACGTTTTTTCTCATGCAGGTTGGTTTTATTAGATATTATGGAATAGGCGGGTCACATTTCTCATTGGTCAGCTTCACATCAAGGCACTTTACTTTTACGACTGTCTCTGGTATTGTCTTTAGAGATAAAGCATTGGGTGTTTACCTAACTCCCCTGGGCTGTCACACCCCCTCCCTAGGATAAGCATTCCATTGCTCCATCTTTACGACACCTTCACAAATGCAGTTTGTCACACATGCCGTTTTTCTCTTAGACTAATGATGCAGATAATATACAAATATCGTCATATCACTATTATGCAGATAAAAGACATCACAGAAATATAATCATATATTTACATTTTATCACACCTGGAAGGTACAGCGTGGTACGGCTGGTGCCAGAGAAGATCCACCTTCTTATGAATATTTATATTCTTTGTCCTGTGTGTGAGAGGCCCCCAGATGAGGAGCAGACGTCTGATGGGAACTTGTGAGGGACAGGACATGCATTTTTAATCTGTTAGTTTTGTAATCCTAGGGAATAAATACTTTTATTATAACGACCGAATCTTGTCTTGTTATTCTCAGCATATTAGAACCCAACAACGCACATTTTACGTTTTTTTTTTCTTCTTCTTATGAACCAAAAACATTTTTTACAATGTTGAAGATAAAATAACACAAGGCTTAGGAAATTTATCTACTGTGAATGCAGTTAAATATGAACAAACAATTAAACCGCGCTCTCCTTGAACCAAACTTTTTGTTTATTGGTAAATGCTCTGACATTACTTGAGTTCCAGCCCTAAAATTGACACCACACCCTGACACAGAAAAAACGTATCCTGGTGGTTACCAATGGAACGGTACAGTTACTATAGCCATGCAAACTGTATGACTGTGTAAATAGTTTTGTGATATTTGGTGGAAACAAGTTGTGAAATGTTTTAAAAATAAACTGCATTCTATAATTTTACTAGATCATACATTTTTACTTACTTGGATTGGAGTGATTGAATGATTTCCCCATATTTCAACACAATAGGTTAAATGCACAGTGGCAGAGCGGTTAGCGCTCCTGCCTCCCAAGAAGGAGATCATGGGTTCCACTCCAGGGCCAGACCAACATCACATGATCTCTCCACCGTCCAAACACATGCATATGTTAGGCAAATTGGCAACTCTAAATTGGCCCTAGTGAATGAATAGAAAATTAATGAATATAAAACATTTGACCCAGCTCTCCCAATAGCTCAGTATTTATGTTAGTTTGTGTAAGATCAGAACTTAAGATAGAAGATTAAGCAAGACATTACCTTTATTGACTTGAGAAGTCTTGTGTCCATTCAACTTAATAAAGATTTTGTAATTTTTGATTTTGCTGTATTTATTTTTGACGTATCTTTCTTTTTAACTATTTCAGCATCTGCCCCTTTCAGTTTGCGTCCCTGTTTAAGCTAAGACATTTTGTTTTTCCTGTTAACAACTGGATGGATGATGGCGAGCACGTTGTTGCCCTTTCTGGGAAGAGGTGGCATGCCTTGATCTGATCCAGGTTCAGCCCAACTCTTTAGCTCTGGAAAGTCTGCAACGTATTGCTCTCCTGCGCACGTCTCCAGCTCCCCTGGTTTATCCTCACTGTCCGAGACCACCGCACACACATAGGAGCGTGGTTTGATCAGCAGACCAATGATGACCAGATTGTTCATCCAGGACTACTGTTCCAAGCTCATTTGGAAACTGCAATCTAGTATCAGTATTAGCATGTTTTAGCAGTGAAACTTTTCCCTCGTTCTCCACTTAAGCGCACAGAGTTCCCACTCAACCGGAAGAGTGATGGTAATGGTCACATTATAAGATAATTCTTTTGTTTTGAAGAGAGTGATGATTGTTGTGTAATCTAACTGTTTTGGACATCTGACTCTATTAAAACAAGTAAAACATTACTGTGATCATGAAAATGATAGCCCTCTAACTTTAATTGTTCGTATTGCCAGAACAATAACCGGTTGTCATTGTGGTGGCTGCTCACAAGTCCGAAGGTTCACAAGTCCAAAGGTTCACTAGTCCAAACCTGCAGAAGGAGAAGAGGTTACTGCAGATCGCCGGGCTGCTCGTCGCCGCTCTGCTTTTCTTCCCGAATGTCGGACTATGGGCTTTGTACCGGGACCGAGTCTTGGACCACTCTCAGGAGAGCACGGCGGAGGGAGCGGACGCGTTCAGCCCCGTGCAGGTGAGCGAACCCCTGGCATGCAGGCTGTCTTGCACCGCTACCTGCGCTGGAACTCCGGATATATCACAAGTTTATCATGTTTTTTGTCATTGGTTAAAACTAACTGTTCAGACTTCGTTGTGAAAAAAAATAAAGCTATATTCCACTTACTGACTGACGTTGCAGCCCATCTTTAAGTTCAGATAAACAAGTAAGTGAGAGTACATGCAAATCAAGCAGAACATGTTTTCACTATCTGAAAACATGTTCTGCTTGATTGAGTTTGATTGATTGAGTTCAAGACTGTTTAAACAAGAACATTTATGTAACAATAACTTTTCCCCAATAAGAAAGTTACTTCCATCAAATTTTAGATGAAGATTGTAACAATCTGCTCAGAGCCCCAGTTACCATTATCTATTTAGGGAGACATAGTGATGCCCAATGCTTTTGTGCCTGTTAAAGCTGCTAATAATGTTAAGAAATGTGTAACTTATGAAATCAAATGTCCATGCCCAAAATCTTATGTTGTGGCCTCGTGCCTTTTACTTTAACCAAACATAAATAAAGTCACATGCAACACAGCTGATGGCTTAACTCTACAGTTTCGACTGTCCCAAACCTTCACGGCGTTCGGAGTTGAGTCATTGAATCCAAATACAAAAATATATTCCATCAAGCCGGGTAATCCAAATGGAAAAAGTCTTGTCAATTGTCTTTTTAATATCAATCAAGTGTGCCGCGCTCTCAGGTGCGCGCTTCCGCCTGCTCGTGCCAGCTCGTTCTACGCCGCTGATTTAAGCGTATTATCCGAATCGGCAGGTTTGTTGTTGTTCATGTCCGTCTACTTTCCTCTTTTTCTGTATTATCAGGGATTTTACTTAATTGTTAAAGTTTTATATTGGTAATGTTATATCAAGTTAAAATATGAAGAAGGACTGTTCTACGTAGTATCTGTCATTTATTAAATTGCGCACATTTTATTGCAAAAAAACAAAAAAAATCATAATTAACCATGAGTGCCTTTTCACAGATCTAACCTCTCAGATATGACCACCAGATGTGGGTGGCTGGAGTCAAAATTCCCACGGGCCACCCTCACCCCTCCCTTAGAGAAAATCCCAAGGTCGAGGGGGGGATTTCAGTCAATACCAATAATGGAAGTGTTCATAAATATATTATATATTCTGTGCACATGAGCCCTTGGACTTCAGACACAATTATTTACAACTATCAATTATCAATACAAATGCCAAAACGACCCTATAGACTCTCTGCTCCTGCATTCACCTACGGAGGTGCACAGCAGGCAGGGGGCGCTGCAAACACATAACTCTGTTATGCTGATCGATACAACTACACAAGTTATTTATCACATAGAATGTATTTTAACATCTCCCTTTAAAGGTTGAATGGACATTTTTTTTGGCCCAAATCTGAGTCTTATTTCCTCGTGGTGTAGACTGCCGATTAGTCCTGCCACGTATCAATCATAAAACGCACCTACCGCTCACCTGCAGCCGCGTGCGGCTCGTCCCCAGGAGAGCAGCACGTTTCCGCGTGTCTTAAGCGCATTGATCTATCATAATATAGTTCCCTCAGTGTACAGGACAAAATGAAGACGGAGAAAGACTGTTCGAGCTGTCTCAGAAGAAGACGGAAATCTGCGGGAGACGAGAGATGCGATGCGATCCGTCGCGCCAATAAACAAACACACGTGTGTGTTGTATCAGTCGCACGGGGGGAGGGCGCATGCGCACATTCAATTTCAATTCAATTTATTTTTGTAAGGCCCAAAATCACAACAACAGTTGCCTCTGAGGGCCGCAGTGAGAAATGAATCAACAATGTCTGTGGTGGCGATGAAGTCAGACAATGTCTGTGGTGGCGAGGGACGATGTCCCAGAGTCCTCTGTCCTTAGACCCTCCTTCTCGGCCAGGAAAAACTACAAAAAAAAACTCCTTGGGAAAAAGTAGAAACCTGGAGGAGTTCCAGATGAAGGAGAGATCTGACTCTCACAGACGTGAGGGAGACTGGAGCTGGAGCCACTCTTCAGGCAGATGAGGGACCGTCCATACGGGGCAGGGGCCACTTCACCAGGAGAGGGGCATCTGGGTCCACAGGTCCTCAGGAGTGAGAAAAAGAAAAAGAAGGCTGGAACAGTTTGCAAGTGGAATTAAAAAATATATATATTAGTCCATTACGACTTTAAGTAAGGAATGAGGGTTTGGTGCTCACAAGTTGTCCTTTTACTTCCAGAACAGAATTTGTCACCGCCCTTAGCCCACCGTCAGATACAAAAAACAAAAACTAAAAAACAAGACACTCTAGTCCTTTCCTTTGGCTCTTATGTCATAGTTCCTTTTCTGCCGTATCCTCGCCTTCTGCAGATAGTCACATGCAAAGGAGCAGTGACCAAGGGTGCATTGATGTCATAAGAAGCTGTTCAAAGTGAAACACAACTCATGCATATTGCCATAAATGTAATACTTCTTAACATGTATATTAGTTACATATGACATGAATGTTTTCTACTTCAAAACACTACATACTTTTTACAAGAGTACTCTAGCCACTCCCTATTTTTAAATTAGGTACTAATGAATGAGTGTTTTACTCCACTGAAATAACAGGGTGGGTATTTAAGCACAAATTTAAGTGCAGATGTGCAGGCTTAGCTGTTCATAGGTGGTAGGCTCAATGCAGTGTCGTTCAGCGGTAAACACTGATTCATGTTGCAAAGCTGGCTGTGGCGTGATACCGTTGAGGTGGTGGCAGCAGGGGCAGCTCGATGAGTCTTACATTTGACGTTTCATCTCGGCTTGTATGTGGAGTTGGCCCTTCTGTAAGGGAACGCCTGATCCTGGGTCGGACTTGGAACACGAGGGAGAACTGGCTTGTACTGGAGGGGGCAAAGTGAAGGAATTGCCATTTGTGTTGGACACAAGGGTCCAAAAGAAGGTTGTGTTGGAAACTTACCGGAATAACTGGATCCAGGACGAGAGGATTGTCGCGGCTGGATGCGGAGGTAAGCTTGTAACGGGATTGTGTTTTTTGGAGGTTGTAGTGGGGATTGCACTCTCAGCACTCTGGAAAGCGATGTTGGCCGGAGTGAGCCACAGTGTAGCATTTTCAAAAACTAACATATTTTTGTTTAGCACAGAAGCACTAGTTGCCCCAAGTGTCAGTCACGCAGTCATTAGTCATCAGTGACGCAGCCAGACATTCTAAACATCCGGGGCTTAGCCCAAAAAGAGGATGAGCATTAATAATAATAATAATAATAATAAATATTTTATTTGTACAGCGCTTTTCAGGGACCCAAAGACACTGGGTCATTCAGGCCGTGGTTTTAGTGCCCCCCAATACTGTATTTCCTGTACATCCATCCATTCATCCATTTTCTGCCGCTTATCCGGGGCCGGGTCGCGGGGGCAGCAGTCTGAGCAGGGACTCCCAGACTTCCTTCTCCTCAGATACTTCCTCCAACTCCTCCGGGGGGGATCCCGAGGCGTTCCCAGGCCAGCCGAGAGACATAGTCTCTCCAGTGTGTCCTGGGTCTTCCCCGGGGCCTCTTCCCGGTGGGACATGCCTGAAACACTTCCCGAGGGAGGCGCCCAGGAGGCATCCGGAACAGATGCCCGAGCCACCTCAGCTGGCTCCTATCGACGTGGAGGAGCAGCGGCTCTACTCCGAGCTCGCCCCGTGTGGCCGAGCTCCTCACCTTATCTCCAAGGGAGCGCCCAGCCACACGGCGGAGAAACTAATTTCGACCGCTTGTATCCGCGATCTTGTTCTTTCGGTCACTACCCAAAGCTCATGACCATAGGTGAGGGTAGGAACATAGACCGACCGGTAAATCGAGAGCTATGTGCGTTATTGTTTTGACTTGGCCTTGCCACATCCGGAAACCTTCAGGAAATGGTACAGTGAAGTATCACCCGACCCAGGCTTCTTGTATTACTCTTGAGGCCCACATACAGGAGAAAACAAAGTTAGGAAAGGACACCATTTGTGCTGTGATGGTGGATGAAATGGCTATTCCAAAGCATATAGAATATAGCTCTGGAAGATTTCATGGATATGTGGACCTGGCATGTGGCATTGTCTTCCTCCAGCGAGAGATGCACTGGTCCTTATGGCTATTGCCATTGATGACTTCTGGAAGCTTCCAATGGCATATTTTTTCATCAACTCAATCACAGAGGAAGAATGAGCAAACATCGTGAGTGAATGCCTTCGGCAGCTGCACACTGTTAGAGTACTAATAGTTTCAATAACATGCGATGGCCCATCATGCCATTTCTCAATGCTCAAAACACTCAATGCAGCCTTCATTTCCCATCAATCAACTCATTCACCAGTTCATGTAGTTTTGGATGTCTGTCACATGGTTAAGCTGCTCAGAAATAGACTGGCTGAAGGAGGTACAATGCAAACCTCAAAAGGTAAGATTCACTGGAGGTATCTTGTTCAGCTGAATGAGTTACAAGAGAAATGTCAGACTTGGGAACAAGTTGAAGATGGCTCATATAAAGTGGAAGAAATAGAAGATGAAGGTGAAGCTGGCAGCACAGATAATAGTAGTGTTAATGATGCTCTAGAATATTTCAACAAACACCTGCAATTGCCACACTTCAGAATCTGGGAGGAGACAGTAGACTTCCTAAGAAGCATTAAACCTTTGATGTTCTCAACAGTAGGAATCCACTTCGAAAGGGGTACATGGCACCAATGAGAGCAATCCTTCAAAAAGCAGTGTCAACTCTGCTTTCACTCAGAGACGACAATGGGAATCCTGTGCACTCTGGAAGAAGAAGAACATGCATCATTGGCTTTATTGCCAGTGCAAAGAGTACACAGAATATCTTCCATGGCCTTGTGGAAAAAGATAATGCCCAGTGTCATTATCTACTGACCTACCTGACATTGGACTCATCACGTCCCACCTGATGAAGACACTGCAGCGGCTGGTCCTGGACCACCTCCGCTCCACCGTGAGCTCAGCTTGCATATCGACCTGGCATCGGAGTGGAGGACGCCGTCATCTCCCTGCTGCACCGCTCTCTCTCTTTCACCTGGAGAAGCCTGGCAGCTCTGTGAGGATTCTGTTCTTCGATCTTTCTAGCGCCTTCAACACCATCAGCTCCTGAGGGACAAGCTGGAGACGGCTGGTGTGGAGTATGACCTGGCAGAGTGGATCCTGGACTACCTCACAGACCGACCCCAGTTTGTGAGAGCCCGGGATTGTGTGTCTGACACTCGGACCTGCAGTGTGGGGGCGCCCCAGGGCACTGTCCTCGCGCCCTTTCTTTTCACCCTTTACACTGCAGACTTCAGACACGACACGGACAGCTGTGTCCTGCAGAAGTTCTCTGATGATTCTGCTATCATCGGACTCATCACGGACGACGATGATGCGGAGTACAGAGGACTGGCGCAGGACTTTGTGGACTGGTGTCAGCGGAACCACCTCCTCATCAACGCGGGGAAGACCAAGGAGATGGTGGTGGATTTCCGCAGACGCCACCCCACTGCCCCCTTACCAGTGAACATCCAGGGACGGGACATTGAGAGAGTGGAATCATACAAGTACCTGGGTGTTCATCTGAACCACAAACTGGACTGGACTCATAACACAGACGCACTGTACAGGAAGAGCCAGAGTCGGCTCTACCTCCTGAGGAGACTCAGGTCTTTTGGAGTGACAGAGCCACTCCTGAAGACATTCTATGACTCTGTGGTGGCATCAGCTCCTGTACGGTGTGGCCTGCTGGAGCAGCAGCATCACAGAGAGGGAGAGGAAGAGGCTGGACAAAGTCATCAAGAAGTCCAGCTCCGTCCTGGGCTGTGCTCTGGACTCGGTGCAGGAGGTGGGGGACAGAAGGGTCCTGGCTAGATTCACATTTATGCTGGACCATGAGTGTCACCCCCTGCAGGACACTCTGTCCGCTCTGGAGAGCAGCTTCAGTGAGAGACTGATCCACCCTCGCTGTGAGAAGGAAAGGTTTCGCAGGTCTTTCCTTCCTGCTGCTGTCAGACTTTATAACAAACACTGTTAGTCCTGAACACTCGCAATACTGACCTAACCTAATACTGATGTGCAATTCCGTCATATGTGCAATTGCTGTTGGAATTCATGTGCAATTCATGTGCAATTACTGTGAAATTCATGTGCAATCTATGTGCTGTCGTGACACATATTCATGTGCAATTACTGTCGTGATCACATGCAATGGTATTTATTTATTTATTTATTTGTCTATGGGAGTTTTTATTCATAGGAGATCTTCTACTGAAAGTGTTTTTCAGACTTCCTATAAGTGATCTGTTCTTCTGTATCTACCTCTGTATCTACCTGCGTTGCACCAATGAAATTTCCCCATGTGGGACAATAAAGGAATATCTTATCTTATCTTATAACCTCAGTCAAGACCATCTAGAGCTTTTCCTCTTCTCTGTCAGTGCACATGGTTGATTCAACAACAATCCCACAACCATACAGTTCACTGCAGCCTATAAAACGTCTTCTACGTCTTCTCATCAGGCAGCAGGTGAAGACTGGCACAGGCAACTGTCTCCTTCTGGACAACACAGGCACCTTAGGTGTGACATCTGCAGCAATTAACACCACACATATGTTCAACCTGGAACCTGTTCTGGAAGTCCAGTCTGACCATGACTACTCACTCTGTCCTGATGTTGATGCTGTGTCTGAGTACATATTTGCACACCATTCACTGACGCAATAACATCTGAGACCTCCGTCCATTAGTTTCTTCTCCTGAAGAATCGAGGAGGATTGCAAAAGCCATCAGAGGGAATAATTGCAGAATGTACAGAAGCAGAGCGTGGATAAGACTTTGTTTCCAGGGCTGCACAGTCACATGTTTGAAACCACTGTCAAAGACAACCCTAACCCATCTTCTGGTTAAAATAGCAACTTCAATATACTGCACCATTCGGCGCCATCATTTGGCTAAAAGAGCTACAGAGAAAATGACAAAGGAATTGGTTAGACACAAACTCACAAAGTGACATAGACTACTGTATTTACTGGAAAACCTAGAGCTTGCATCAACAGAGCACAAGTTTGAAAGTAAACAGAGGTGATTTTTGTACATTTTTCTTTGTCATTTGAATACCAGCAGTGTATTGATTAGCAGCATAATAATGGCACATACACAGACTGTAAAAATTGCTTCATACTTTGCTGTTCTCACAGATACTTGGAGCTTGCATTAACGGAGCACAAGTTAGAAGGTGACAACACTGACACTTACACTGGTTATATTATTTTCTGTGCTTCTTATACCGGTATATCAATAAAAATATAAAAATACAATTCCTGCAAAAAAATGTGTGTGCGTGTGTAACTTTGTGTTATGTTATTGCACATAAGCCTGTGTTGTGTTGTAAAAAGTTAGTTTATGTTGCATGTTTGAAATGTGATTGTTTATTCCATGTATTACATGTTCTACCTGTTGTCCCGTCTGTTTGTCTTGTCTTATTCCCACTCTTGGTCTGCACCTTGCTGTGGTGAGTGGGCTTTCAACCAAGAGAGGCAATTCATTTATAAGCAGATTCATATATATATAAGTTATTATAAAAGTATACTCTATTCATGTATCATTACTTACATGTTTTTTTGTGGACCCTAGACTGAGAGTTGCGAGATGACTTTGAAGATATAATATGGAAGTTCTCACGCCATTGAATCTCTTAACAGTATATTCTATCCAGTGGTCCTGACCTGAACATTTTGGGAACCCCTGCTCTGGTCATATACACTTTATACTATAAACAATCTGCCAAATGCTGTTCTGCAACATGTAAAATATTTTCAGATGTTTATCCATCTACATGCAAAACATGCTAAAAGTCATCAAAAGTATTTAGGCTACTTGGATGGGTAAAACAGGTAACAACACTGAAGACACTAAACTTAAACATCAATTATTTTCATATCTGGCTGGCAATACATTCCATTTCCTCGCATTTATTTAGTTCTTTCAGTTTTTCAGGCATAAACATTCAAGACAACGCTTCTGAGTACCATATTTTACAGACTATAAGTCGCACCTTTTTTCATGGTTTTGGCCGGGGTGCAACTTATACTTATATGTTTACTTATATACTTATATTTCGGAGCGACTTATATGTGATATTATTTGTTATTTTCACACTTTAAACCGCATCATTCTCCAGTGCAACTTATGTTTTTTTCTCTCTTCTTGTGCATTTTTTGGCTGGAGAGGTAGACGCTCAGGGCATTCGGATGCTAATCAGGTACTCAAGGAAGAGAAAGAGAGTGAGCCAGGGACATAAGGGAGACTAATAGCCCATTAAAAGACTGATAGTAAACAAGAGGTGAGCTTGATAGAATACAAAGAGGTCAACAACCTTTTTTCATCAGGAGGGCCAGGGCTTACCACAGAATAGGATAAATATCGGGGTTCACGGTCTAAATTCTCAGATTGAGAATGATTCTTGGATGAGAGTCGAAACGTTTCGTTTTTTTCAAAACGGGAGTCCAGATGACAACAACTGAATCTTTTTTCTACAACTAAATGGTAGCGTCTTTCGTCCTTGCAATCCATCAGATCAATTGACGCAATTGAAAGCAGCACATGAAGGAAAGTTTGCGTTGGTCACTTGGGTCTCTTGAGGAAGAAGATTTAAGACACTTGCTGTCACGTATGCCCATCCCCACCCTTATAATTTTGATACAATTTATAGTCCCCTCCCCCATCTCTATCAGACCCTAAGACAGACAGACGGAAGGTATTTTTTCTTTCATAGTATGTTTAATTCCGGAACATCGTAGTCATGGCCTTATGTGTTTCATTTGCAAATCAACTAAATTCGGCCTGTGTTTTTGTGTTGCTTTTTTTACATTTTTTCTTTTTAGCTTTAATCATACTTACAAAGCTTGAATTCAAATTTTGGAAAGTCATATCTATTTTATTAGTGCCCACAATATGGATAATTTGTGACAGCCACGTGCGGCGTGGGCAGTCCAGAAGTTGGGGTCAAGTTGGACCCACATTAACTGGTTTGGCAGGGGAGGCCTGCGTTGGAGTTGCCTGGTACCATCCTTTATGCAGAAACTGGAATTCCGGGAAAGTCCACCAAGGCTGTCCTGCTCATCTGTTACACCAACAACGATCTAGGGAAGACGAAGAGCGTGGTTGCAATGATGAAGCGAGACCTGCTTGACCTCCACAGGCAGTTTCCCACCGTGAAGATCATGTTGTCCGAGACCAAAAAAGGTTCACGAACAATGTGTTGAGGGATTTTATTTGTGGACTTGGAGGATGCATGGTTGCCCTGGCCTATGTCTGCGGGACAGAGTAAATTTCTCCAATTTGAGAAATTATATATATATATACAAGCCATTGTATGACGTGGTGGTCCAGAGTGTCCTGCAGGGGGTGAGACTCATGGTCCAGCAAAGATGTGAGTTTAGCCAGGACCCTTCTGTCCTCCACCTCCTGCACTGAGTCCAGAGCACAGCCCAGGACGGAGCTGGACTTCTTGATGATTTTGTCCAGCTTCTTCCTCTCCCTCTCTGTGATGCTGCTGCTCCAGCAGGCCACACCTACAGGAGCTGATGCCACCACAGAGTCATAGAAGGTCTTCAGGAGTGGCCCTGTCACCCCAAAAGACCTGAGTCTCCTCAGGAGGTAGAGCCGACTCTGGCTCTTCCTGTATAGTGCGTCTGTGTTATGAGTCCAGTCCAGTTTGTGGTTCCCAGGTACTTGTATGATTCCACTCTCTCAATGTCCCTTCCCTGGATGTTCACTGGTGAGGGGGCAGCAGAGTGGCGTCTGTGGAAGTCCACCACCATCTCCTTGGTCTTCCCCGCGTTGATGAGGAGGTTGTTCCGCTGACACCAGTCCACAAAGTCCTGCACCAGTCCTCTGTACTCCGCGTCATCGTCGTCCGTGATGAGTCCAATGATGGCAGAGTCGTCAGAAAACTTCTGCTGTCCGTGTCGTGTCTGAAGTCTGCAGTGTAGAGGGTGAAGAGAAAGGGCCCGAGGACGGTGCCCTGGGGTGCCCCCACACTACAGGTCCTAGTGTCAGACACGCAGTCCCGGGCTCTCACAAACTGGAGTCGGTCTGTGAGGTAGTTCATGATCCACTCTGCCAGGTCATACTCCACACCAGCCGTCTCCAGCTTGTCCCTCAGGAGCAGCGGCTGGATGGTGTTGAAGGCGCTGGAGAGATCAAAGAACAGGATCCTCACAGCACTGCCGGGCTTTTCCAGGTGAGAGAGAGAGCGGTGCAGCAGGGAGATGACGGCGTCCTCCACTCCGATGCCAGGCCGGTATGCAAACTGCAGCGGGTCCATGGCTGAGCTCACGGTGGAGCGGAGGTGGTCCAGGACCAGCCGGTCCAGTGTCTTCATCAGGTGGGACGTGAGAGCCACCGGCCTGAAGCTGTTGAGGTCTTTGGCGCACGGTGTCTTGGGCACACGTACCAGACAGGAGGTCTTCCACCCTCAGCTTCAGGCTCATGTTGAAGACTGACTGCTCCATAACTTTACATGCTCAGTCCAGTTGTGTAGTGTGTACCTCAGACTCTATAATCACACTCAGTCCAGTCGTCTTTCACAACTGAAAAGGCATGTAATGTGTCCCCAGCTTAAGTTGAACATTCTCTTTGTGAATGAGTGAAGCATAGGAAACCATAACACTCGGGAAGTGTGCTGTTGTTTGTACACCTATTGATCATCAGTCTAAATCTGATTGATTATGGACTTGTTGCTGGATTTATATGTTGTGGAGGAAAACAGGTCTAGTCTAGCGTGGACCTTCGGACACAGTCACAACTTCTTACTGAGTTACTCTGGATTAGGAACAAAGTAGCAGCAAAACTGGTTGAAATATATAGTCCAACCTTAGGTCATTTCTAAATGTTAAATGTTAATTAGTGTTCTTGAAACACATTTCTTCACTCTGGGTTATTTTTTTCTAATTGTTTCTCCCTTAAGATTATTTGCCATGTATAATCAGACCATAGATCTTCGTAGTTAGCACAGAACCACAACTTTCACTTGTACACCACCTCCTCCTTTACACCGCTGCCATGGCGACGCTCAAAATAACCACACAGCTAAAAACATAAAAATAAAGGTGATTATTGGCATCTGTGTGGCTGGCGACCTCCCCCTGCAGTGATGCTTGGTCACACAACTCGGCTCTAATTAAGTTTGTTTATGAGGGATGTGAAGTTCGGGGGCAGCGTAGGTGTGGTTAACCTTCAGCAGACATATTGTGAAGTGTAAACACGGATTCTATTCTGATCACACCAACGCACACGCACGCCCACTCCTACGTGCCGCACAACAGCGTAAATTGTAGTATAATGAATAAAGGCATGATAGATAACTTTACTGGCAAACTATGAAGCACAAGTTACAAAGTGCACCTTTAAAATATTGAGAGTTTGAAAACTTTCTGTGGGTAACTTTTATCTATAATGATATAATAATAATTATATATATGTATATATATATATATATATATATATATATATATAAATTGAGAATCAGAAAAGGTTTATTGCCATTGATGATAAAACAACATGTAAAACTCAAAAAGTAAAACAATTAAAATCTGCTATAAGATAAAAAAAAAATAAAGTAAAAAATAAGCTTACTATGTACACAAATTTACAGTTGAATTTACATATGTGGTGCAGAAAGTGAACAGTGCAGTGAGTGATTAAATTATGGTTAAAGTGACTGTTTAGGAAGTGTTCATGAGTCCAACGGCAGAAGGAAAGAAACTGTTCTTGTGACGGGAGGTGTTGGAGTTTAGTCTTGGTAAACATTCACAGAGATTCTGGTCCGGATGGACCGTAGCCTCCTGCCTGAGGGAAGTGGCTCAAATAGTCCGTATCCAGGGTGAGAAGGGTCAGCTTTAAATTATGGACCACCTTGTGTCTGAGATAAATAAATTATAATTTACTGAAACTTTATAAACTGTAACATTATAACTGGTTCAGTCTAATCTCATAATGGTAATCAGTAACCACATAGCTGGTGCAAATTTTTCAGCGAGGTGACATTCCATGTCCCCAGAGTTAGTCTCTGTGTCTGGAGATCTGGTCGCCGAGGCCCCTGCCGTCGACTGCCGCCCAGATCTCTCTGCACCGGCCCCTTTTGGATCCTCCTGCGGGTGGTGGGCCTACGGGAGGGTGGCCCCACGTCGCTCTTTCGGGCTGTGCCCGGCCGGGCCCCGTGGGGTAAGACCCGGCCACCAGGCGCTCGCCATCGAGCACCCATCCCAGGCCTGGCTCCAGGATGGGGCCCCGGTGACGCCGATCCGGGCGACGTAAACGGTCTTGTTCTTGTTGTCATCATAAGAGCCTTCTGAACCGATCTTTGTCCGACCCGTCAAAGAGGACCTGTTTGCCTTGGGAGACCCTACCAGGGGCATGAAGCCCCCGACAACATAGCTCCCGGGATCATTCTGGCGCTCAAACCCCTCCACCACGTTAAGGTGTCGGTTCAAGGAGAGGACTACTGTAACCCTTTGACTGAAATATTATTAAAGCTTTCAGAAGTGTGTACTTGGGCCTCAAAGCTCCTGCAATGACACAATCAACTGCTATCTTTGGAGTATACTCCTGGCAGCAGCGAAAAAGTCCTTCACAAAAAATGGATCACACAAATTCGACCAACAATCAAGGACTGCACAAATATTATATTGGACATTCACAAAATGGAAAAAAAAAATACGTTCAGGCTTAATTTGAAAATGGACAAATTAATGGGACAATTATTTTGGTCTTATATGTTTGTTAATTTCTCTTTTTTGTTGGATGTCTACTGGTTTTGATTTTTGTCTAATGTGCTCTCTCTGGTCTTGTTTCAATGTTTGTTTTTTATGTACTTTAATATCTAAAAAATAATTATATTCATTCATGTTCTACCGCTTATTCCCTTTAGGGGTCGCAGATGACTGGAGCCTATCCCAGTGACTTTGGGCCTTAGGCAGGGTACACAGAGACATAGAGTTAGAGTTGCCAATTTTGCCTAACACCTGCATGTCTCTGGAAGGTGGGAGGAGCCAGAGAACCCGGAGAGAACCCACAGTAACACGGGGAGGACATGCAGACTCCACCCAGAGAGATCCTGTGATGTTGGTCGAACTCATGATCTCCTTCTTGGGAGGCAAGAACACTAACCGCTCTGCCATTGTCCAAAAGACGCTCCAACCACCCGAAAGTCCAATTTGGCACATTAAATTGTCAGTAGTTTTTTGTATTTTGTTTCTTAAATGTCAAGATCAGGTCAAGTGTCACGCTTATTTGAATTCTTTGACGAGTTGATTTATATTCTATCTAAAAAAAACAAAAACGTTTGGAGCGCTGTAGTTTTTGAACATCATCCAGTCTGTTTTCTTTAGGTTAAGTTGCAAACAGGAACCCTTGATCCAGTTTTGGAATCTGAGTCATGGCCTAGGAATGCGTCAGGATTCTCCCAGAAGAGCTGATGGAGTTGTGTATGGACAGGGAAATCTCACTGCTTATACGGCTTTAACTTGGCCCTGGATAAGCGGAAGAAAATTGATTAAATATTACATTTAACATTTAAGTGTTAAAGGTGGTATGGACGATTTTTTTCAGCAAATTTTTGATCATATTTCCTCGTGGCGTGGATAAATCATTTGTCCTGCCACGTATCAATCATAAAACGCACCTACCGCTCACCTGCAGCCGCGTCAGGCTCGTCCCCACGTTTCCGCGTGCCTAAGCGCATGGATCTATCATAATATAGTTCCCTCAGTGTACGGGGCAAAATGAAGACGGAGAAAGACAGTTCGAGCTGACGCAGAAGTGGACAGAAATCTACGGGAGACGAGCGATGCGATGCGCTCCGTTGCGCTAATAAACAAACGCACGTGTGTGTTGTATCAGTCCACACGGGGGAGTGGCATGCGCACTTCTGCCTGCGTTCTCAAATCGCCGAAAAATCGTCCATACCGCCTTTAAGGCCCAGAAGTTCCTGACGGTTCCCTTCTGGTAGAATGCGTTTGTGCAAAATCAGAGCTAGCCTTTTATCTAACAGTAAGGGTAAATGGGTATAAAATGTTACAATATTCTATGGCGTCGTGCCTGTGAAGCCGATCGGTAAAGGAATTTTCTCCTACAGCCTATACTGCTCCAGTGCCTAGGCCGGGTAATGACAGGGATATGCACACTTACTCATCCCTGTAATGAGGCTAGAGGAGTCATCTCTGTGCCACACCAGCTCCTGATTGACAGATGCTTATCCGCTGGGCTGTGGTAAGCTTGGGTATGCTCCGGTGCCGCTCTGCTTAGGCTCTGTCACGCTCTACTTGGGTTCCATAAGACAGTTTTGTTGGTGCCTCAGTTCGCTCACATTCACGCACGCTTCTTCTACAAGGCAGTTATAGAGCTTTTCTATTAGTAGTTTTACATGGTGTAGTTTGCGAGTGTTGTAGCGTTAGCATGCAGACATCAGAGCATCAAATGGATTTGCATTCTAATACCAGATCCCTGGAAGTGTGGATGTTAGGTTGTTCTGTTTCAAAAGTTGAGAATTTTTCTGCGCTAACATAGGTTTATTAAATGAGAAATGAATTAAAGCAGGTAACCCTGCGACGAGCGTGCCCCTGTCCAGAGTGTACCCCACCAAATTCCCAAAGTCAATGGGATAAGGTCAAGTTACCCGCGACCCCTACCAGAAGATGAATGAATTACGGAATTTAAGTATTAATCAAGGAAAGTTTAACTTAAAAAATAAAACATTGTCATAACAAAGAAACAGATATTTTGTCTTTTTCAGACACCATACAAATGTGTCGTGAATTACATTCTGAGTTTAGGTTGTATGTTATCATTTTCTTTCTTTACTGAGCAAAAAGACAAATATGAAATTAGAACTTTTAATCACATAGAGCTAACAGTGGGACAAGCCAGTCTAATGTGTAAATGTAAATATAGGGAGGTTAGAAGTGTCCCCTGGACACACCTGCAGGTGTTCAGAGCCTGCCCTGCAATGTATGTCTACTCAGCTTCTGCTAATGAGGAACAAATGCAGCGGCAGCATGAGGACTCCCAACAGCTAATGTGAGATAATGGCACGATGAGAAAGAGATAATACACTGAGAATAATATATAAATCCAGTTAACATGTTAAAGCACCTATTTTGTCCCATCCTCGCCTAGTGTCTTTTAAATGTAATTTTCACAATTTAAAAGGGGATTAAAGAGTGTTCTTTGTCCTAAAAACATGTTATACATAATTTGAAATATAACAATTTCTACTTTTTGGTGATATGCATGGAAGCAATGTAAGTGGTGCACAGGCTACTGCATTTATACAATTTATTTTATAATTAATTTATAGATTCTCAATATTGATTTATTTGATATAAAAATAGTGGTTGATTTTAAAACGGATCTAGCAAATACAGACTTCATAGTAGACACTCCAAATTCACCACAGTTATTTTCTGTTCTGGTCAACAACAACTGTGTGAAATTTCAGCTGAATGAGCTCTGGGTCCAAATATATTATATATAATATATATATAATATATATTATATATAAATATAATAATATATATAATATATATATATATATATATATATATATAATATATATATATATATTGAAATGGTGCTTATTAAAATGTATTTGTGCTTATAATTGTGTAATAGTGCACACATGTATCCACAAGTGCCAATTGCCTTGAAGAGAAACACATTTCTTCAAACATGTCAAATGAAAGTTTAAGACAATTCTATCTAAAAATAGGACTTGGTGACTTACCCGCTTATCCCTTCATTTCCCCTCCAGGCACAAAAATGTCAATGAGCACATGAATTAGCTCGCCGTTGAACACCCACACCCCCTGGAGGCTTTACCTGGAAGTGTGATACAGCTTTTTGACGCTCGGAGGGAGCACTATATGATTCTAGTGCTGTTAATGTTTATGTCAAAGCATAAGACTTTGGACATTATTTAGCAGAAAAAACGTGCTTAAAAAGTGCCAAAGCTAATGAGCGAGTTAGCTTCAGAGTTAGCTTTTTGGGGCTTATACACTATGCAAGGTCAAAAATGGGTCAGAATTGGCTCATTTTGAAGAAGAAAAGTAGAAAACTGATATATCAATCCTGTCTTAAAGGCGCAATGGACGATTTTTTGGCGATTTGAGAATGCAGGCGGAAGTGCGCATGCGCACTCCCCCGTGCGGACTGATACAACACACGTGCGTTTGTTTATTAGCGCGACGGAGCGCATCGCATCTCTCGTCTCCCATAGATTTCCCTCTTCTTCTGAGTCAGCTCGAACTGTCTTTCTCCGTCTTCATTTTGCCCCGTACACTGAGGGAACTATATTATGATAGATCCATGCGCTTAGGCACGAGGAAACGTGGGGACGAGCCGCACGCGGCTGCAGGTGAGCGATAGGTGCGTTTTATGATTGATACGTGGCAGAACTAATCGGCAGTCCACGCCACGAGGAAATAAGACTTAGATTTGGGCCAAAAAAAATCGGCCATTCAACCTTTAAATAGTTAGAAATTTGTTTTGTTTTTTGCTTATTTTATTATAAATTGCTTATTTTTTACAATTAAAATTTACATTTGATTACAAATGTTTGTATATTCTTGAAAACTGAGGGACAAAATTAGACCACCCATAGCCTATATAAAGGCAAGAAAAGTATAATTTAAATGTTTTTTTATTTTTATTTATTGCCCTTGTGGGTTGCATGACATAGTGGCATTAAATAATTACAATAAACGTTTTGTGAAAAAATTAAGCTTCCAACAAACTTAAATTATAACAGGAATGGAGACTTAAGGTTCAACTTACAGGTTGTGTACAATCAGGTAGTCATCAGTGATGAGTTACAGCAAGCTTACAATAGGACTTTGATAGCCCATTACAGGGCTGTTAGGGTGCAAAGAAGATTACTTTCAAGTAAAACTGTTAACATATAATATGAGGTTCCCCTCGGTGGGCAGGGCCTACGAGTAGGATAAATATCTGAGTTCTCAGACTAGATCTGCGACTGGATCTGTGAGAATGACTCTTGGGTGCGGCCACAGTGTCATGAAATCGAATCTCGACTCCAACAGTTTACTGCATGTCCTCCCTTCTCTCTCATCCAAATTTCACATTGTCTTTTCCTATCCGGGAGCTGTAGAGCGTTCCCCACACTCGGCGCCTACGCACCACACTCACCTGCTGCTGCTGCCTCCTGTGGGCCAACCAGAGGCACTGCCGAGGCGCCATTTAAAGCGCAAGTTGCCGCGCTTGGTCTGGTCACGTGACCTGAGGACTCAACCCTATCTTTTGTTAATTGTTTTGCCCAGGGGAGGGGCTAGGGGGTTTAAAAGGGAGCTCTGCTCATTGTTGGGGGTGAGAGAGCTGAGGAGAACATGTTTACTGTGAGACCCTGTTACTGTCGCTGCTGTGAGTTTTTGGATCCTGTATACAACTTGTCGTTTTTTCCACTGTGAATATTTTGCCACTGTTTTTGGGACTGGGTGTGAATAAAAATCACCTCACACATTTTTTCGACTGAGCCATTTTTCACAGAAGCTAAAACACACCTGTGACAGAGATGTAAATAATTGTCTTGTACCTAGACATCTACATGGGGATCCTCTTACAGAGACTAGGGGACCGGTTGTGCTCCCTAGTACTGCCCTAAATTGCTACGAAAATGGAGATACTTTGTTGAAATCTGCAACTGGTTTGACATTGGCCTTGACCTGGGGATGCCTCAAGGGTCAATCTAGGGACCCTCTGTTCAATTGCTACATGCTGCTGTTAGATCAGTTAATATGAAGTAATAATGTAACTGAGTCCTGGTATGGACCCCAAGGTGTCATGTGTGCTAGTAATACACTGTACAAAGTAGACTAGTCAGTCTTTTAGCTGTGCTATTATTCTTTTCATTGTATTCATCATTATTTTTTAAAATATGTGTAGTTGACGAGGTTATTCGTTAACTTGTGTTTGGGAGCGGGACCACGCCTCAACCTCTTACTTCCCCAGCAACCACACCTCCACTCTTTAACCACGCCTCTTATTACCCAGAAGGCCTATATATGCACAGGCCAATCCCAGCATCTCTTGTTGTCTCTGCTCTCTCGACCCCACCGTCCCACCCCATGTCTCTATCATCTTCACCTTAACACATAACCATCCATGGAGGGGGGGTTCTGAATCGGCTGATTACCCGAGACAGAGCCCCCAGCCAGTCTCTACCCAGCCAACTCTCATTGATCCATCATCGATCTCTCATCGATCTCTCATCGATCCATCATCGATCTCTCATCGATCTCTCATCAATCCATCATCGATCTCTCATCGATCTCTCATCGATCCATCATCGATCTCTCATCGATCTCTCATCGATCCATCATCGCCCCATCATCACTATTATCAATAAACCTTCTTTTGTATTTCATTGTTGTGGCGTGGTCCTTGCTAGTGAATTGAATAAACATTAAAATAATCACTGTGTTCGTTTATAGAGACACATTTTAAAGACATTTTATCTGTTACTGCAGCTACTATAGTGTGCAGTATTTTATGTGACAGTGACAGGTTTAAAGGAGCTGTAAATAATAACAGCAGCACATCAGCTCTATTATACCATTTGACATGGTGGAGCAAATAGGTCATGGGATCATGTTGTGGGGACTTTCTGTGTGGAGTTTGTATGTTCTCCCTGTGTCTGTGTAGGTCTCCGGGTTATCTGGTTTCCCCTACCTCTAAAAACATGTACAATAGGCTCCTTCCCGCAGTGGGACTTAACAACATCAGCACTTGAGCTACAAGCTGGTGCAATGCATCTTCCTGTTAAGGTCAATGCATATTGTGCATTGTCCCTGTCTAAAAATTAAAAAAAGGAGAGTTTTAGAGCCTCTTACAAACCTACCTTTCAAATGAGTATGAAGCAGAGAACTCATTTGAAAGAATCTAAGGCAGCATTGGGGCTAACGCTGTCGTGTACATTTCATGTGTAGCGACTTTTCTGAAAACATAAATGTGAACAAAATAAAGCCTCAGAGAAGTCCTGGACAGATATCATCCCACGGCTCATTGATGATGACAGCTCTTTTCCAGAAAACAGGCAGGACATCCAGCAGCAGAAGTAGCCTGTCCTGCAGCGTTGTCCCCTCTGCAGAGGAGAGAGAGGCAGCAGGACAGGCTCTGTGAGAGTGCAGTATCGAAATTATTGCTGTAATTTATTATTAACTAACCCTAACCCACCTCTAGATTACGCATTATTGTACTTGTTTGAAAGGATTATTAAAATTCGATTAATTGTCGTACCATTTAACCCATGCGTTGCAGATTGACCTTGTTGGCACTAACTAGAAAAGCATCTTTCTCTGCCTTCCAATCACTGGTAAACACATTCAGAGCCAAGTCATCCAGACCAACCACAGCCCGTGTCTTCAAAATGGTAGGTTTATGTTTGACGCGCTTGAGATGTGCATTTTTGCCAGCACGCCCCCTTGTCTGTGCGGACCTGATTTTCCATGTATGCGTCAGGGGGAAAAAATTAATTATGCGGATGGTTCCATGCGGAAATGAACAGGATTTCATAGCAGCTAGCTCAGATTTCTACTTTTGACAACAGACTATCAACTGTCAACTATAAATACTCCCAACGTATTCTCCGCTGCCGTCCGCATGTCTCCTTTCCGCACAGAATTTACATGCGGGAAGTTTAATCCAAGCTTTAGTCTGATTCTTCAGATCTGACCGTCAGCAGACTCAAGACCTTCAAGTTAGGATGGCTAGAATGACGTCTTCGGTCATAAGTGCACAGCTTTCACTGCGGCCAACTGACTTAAAACAATTTTAATTTAAACTCTAAAGCTAGAGACACATAGGACGCACACGCATTTTCTATGTTAACTCAAGGTAGAAAGCGTTTGCGTATTTTGGGCAAATCGAGCACTGTGGACAAGGCAAATGGGCGTCAAAGAACAAATAACATGTGATCAATGGATAAGTCATTTAGCTTGGTGAAGGCACAGAGAGGTCGATGTGAACGCAGCGTTCAACGTGCAACTCACCTAAATTACATATGTTGCTTATGTATTATAATCATAAGCCTTTAAAGTCCAAGTTTGTCAGTGAAAGCTGTAAAATATCACTAATGTGCAATGACACAAAATCATGCTCAAATGTTATTTTTAATTAGCCATTTTAAGCCCAGGCCAACAATTTCTCCATGCCTTTATAAATATTCTAAACATAGCATTTACATTTTACGCATTACATTACATTGGAGAATAATAAAAGATCACAACAACATTAGAGATTTACAATTTAGAGCCAATGGAGAAGAAACATCATAGTTTTTTCCACAAGATAACTTAATCCCCCTCGTCTGTGTGTGAAGTTCCCTGAGAAATCCGGAAATGTTTCAAGTATTTCCATCGGATCCATAAAGTTTCAAAGTCCAGGATATTATCTTATTTTATCCATTAAAGTGGAGATTGCCCTTCATTTCTGACAGACGGTTTGTCTGTCTGTGCTTTTGTACCTTTGGATGAGTGCTATGTGTCACAGGGATAAAACACAATTATGTCTGCTACTGGGTTTGAATATTGACCCTTTTACCCAATGCGCCACAGCATCCAATCTCCTTGTGGGCACACTTCCATGTCAAAGCTCTGATTTTAGGTCTATAGACCTACCGCTACATGGTCAACGGGATAAAATAAGAGCATATGATTATCATTTGCAGCATATTTCCATAAATAGAAACAGAATTCGCTTCAGGAGCATGAAAATTGCAGCGACCAGAGTGTATGCTTCCGATTCATGTATAGTCATACGTGCGTCAAAGTTCTTGATGCGCATATTTGCGCAAATTTCCAGGCGTCAATGCAGGGGCATCTGCCAGGTTTTGGAGCTTTATAGGTGCACATGCCTTTACACTTACAGTGGGTACATTGAATGTTTCATGCTTTGTTAAATTGCCGCCATTTGCTACAATCAAAAAAGTTCATTTTATTTCTCATTAATGTACACTCAGCACCCCAAAACTGACAAAACTGAAATGTAGATTTTTTTTGTAAATTTATTTAAAAAGAAATACTGAAATATCACATGGTCATAAGTATTCAGACCCTTTGCTTTTCACACCTGGATCCTCTACCATTCTTCCTTGCAGATCCTCTTCAGTTCCGTCAGGTTGGATGGTGAACGTTGGTGGAGAGCCATTTTCAGGTCTCTCCAGAGATGCTCATTTGGGTTTAAGTCATGGGTCTGGCTGGGCCAGTCAAGAATAGAGAATTGTTCTGAAGCAACTCCTTTGTTATTTTAGCTGTTTGTTGCATGTGTGTCACTCAAGGTCTGGTTTACAGTGAATAAACAATGGTAACAATGCCGTACTAACAATGGTTATAATTGTTTTCTAGGTGCAACTCTAGGAACGTAAGTAAGCAAAAGAGACTTAGACAGTAATTACATTTTGCTGGTAGCTTATATTGAGTGGACATAGACAACATAACACTAACCTTACTCCAATGCTGTGCAGACCAAGAGCTTCTTTGGCAAATCCATCAGCCACTTCATTTCCCTCAACACCAACATGTACAGGGACCCAGACATACCCCACACTGTATCCAAACTGCTCTAGCCTGCATAGCATCACACAGATTTCACACTCTTTGTCAGGCCTTACTCGTCCTTTCTCTCCTTCTCCCCTTTCCAACATCATTAAAGCCAACCAAGAGTCAGAGTAGATAACCACCCTCTCTTCTCCACTAATTTCCACCCACAGTAATTCCCATAGTAAAGCATCAAGTTCTGTTGTAAATACCGATAGTCTATCCGGGAGTCTGTAGCTTTGCCTTAGCAGTAATTGAGGAACATAATAACCAAACCCCACCCTCCTAGTCTCAGGGTCTCTTGAACCATCTGCATAAACTTGAGTAAGGTTATTCCACCTCTCAGAAAGATGATTCTCAATTAAAACTGTATAGTTGACTGCTAAATCATCATTCATAGATTTTTTAACAGACAGGTCGATGTCTGCCTCCGGACACATCGGGAGAGGAACTGGAGGCCAACACAGGGGCCACAACTTCTACTCCCTCCAAATCCAACTCTTCTAATGGACTGTGACGGTGTGTCCTAACTGCCCCGTCATTTACCCACCCGGCCGGCTCTCTCGGACAATGAGAGTGCTGTGCCTGAAAGTGCCATGCCCGGAGCGTCCGCTTAACTTGCATCATGGCGCTTCACTTCCACAAACTGTTTCCCCACTGGCCAAACACTTTACCCCGCTGAAGAGCGTTCAAGGGTACACAGACACTCACACGCACCACAATCACCTTCTGCCTCCTGTCCGGTGGGCCAACCCGAGGCACAGCCAAGTCACGGTTTAAAGCGCAAGTTGCCGTGCTTGGTTTAGTCACGTGACCAGAGAAGTTGACTATTTCAATGAAATTTTAATTTTTGTTATTTATGATTGTTTCCTTTTGTTTTTAATGTCCAGGCCAAATGGAGGACTATGGGGATTTCATTTTAAGGGTCTTTTATTTTTTTTTGTATGCCATTTTTGTGTTTCACCCCCATCATTTGTTAATTGTTTGCCCAGGGGAGGGGGAAGGGGGTTAAAAAGGGAGCTCTGCTCATGTCTGCTGTGAGACCCTGTTTTTGGACCCTAACCTTAACGCAATCCTAACCCCTAACTAGTGAGCGGACTAGTGAGCCTTCGGACTTGTGAACCTTCGGACTTGTGGGCAGCCACCGCTTTATGCGCCTAAGGCTCAGCGGAGTCTCCCCTGAATCAATCAACAGTGCTGGGATGGACATTGTTCGAAATGCCCCAGTAGAAATCCTCCGAACTTTCAATTGGACCACATCTAGCAGCTGTAACACAGACTTGCAGCTGATCCATGATCCATAAGCGATGCGCCCATAGTCCAAGACAGACCTTATCATTGACCTGTAAACCATCATCATAACCTGCTGTCCTGCTCCTCACGTGATGCCCGCCAGGAATCTCAAGATGTTAATAACGTTATTACATGTATTAATCATTTTGCAAATGTGCTCTTCATAGGTAAGCCCCTGGTCAGACCATACCCCCAGACACTTAAAGGAAGTTTTCACCACAAAAAGTTGCTCACCAATTTGTGTTTCCTACAGATAACCCTATTTAGTAGCCCACCTCTGTACCTAGTCCAAGGCACCTTGCATCAGTTTTGAGCAGGGGAAAAATACTTGGATTGCTCAAGCCAATACTCCAGGCAATCAGTGACCATGCGCTCCACGATTTTACAAATTATAGCTGTCGATGCAATGGGTCAACAGGATCCTGGACTTTCTGCCTCCTTACCAGGCTTCAAAATAGGAATGATCACTGCATGTTTTCACTGATCCACAAGCCTTCCCTCCTCCCATATTGTGTTACTCAGAGCTTACAACTCTGACAGCTACCTGATGGTCCAATCAGCCATATGCTGAAAGATCTCATAGCCCAAATCATCTCTTCCTAGGGTGATATGACTTCCTCGCTTGATCGCTTGTATTAGCTCCTTTGTTGAAAAAAAAAAAAGATTTATTACATTACATTGTTATCATTACTTTGACACAGCTTATATTCCTCACTGTCCAGCTTGACTCTCCTCAGAAGTTGGCTTTCTACACTGACATTAGCCTCACTGGACTTCACATTTTTCCTCCTCAGTTATTGCCTCATCTCCCTCTTCTACCAGGACAGGAATGGTAAAACCTCTATTGATTCCTGACATCCAGTTAATCATGTTCCATATCCGGTTTAATGGTGTCTCCTTGCCCAAGGTCCCAAAAATCTGCTGCCAGCTTTCCTTTATGGCCTTTTTAATTGTTCTCTTAGCCACAGCTTTCAGCCTCTTCTACTCAATAACAAGTCTCTGCAGGCCTTTTACACAATTGTTTAAACACTTTATTACATGCTCGCACAGCGTCAGTACTAGACTGGTTGCCAACCATCTAACCATATTGCAAAATTACTTCTTCTAGTCTTCGATACTCCCCTGCTCATCAACTTCATCTATCATAGTAGACAGGTGTTCCAAAAACATATCCCTGTCAGCCCTTTGGTGGTTAAATCTATTTACTCTACCATTAACTCCATCCAACCTCATGCCTACACCAAACTTGACCCATATTGGGAAATGATCCTTTCCCATGGTACTATCCTCAAGGACATTCCACTGCCCAGTCCCTGCAAGCTCAGCTGAAACAAAGGAGAGCTCCACATTGCCTACATGACACCAAGTTGGCCTTCCATCATTAATAATGAAAAGATTATTCAGATTACTTTATTTCCATCTTTTTATTTTTACTACCTTAGAGTGGGCTGTGCACATTAAAATATCCTATCCATACAACTGGAGGTCACACTTGACCCATTATTTGATCAAACTTGTCTGCGTCCAAAGCCTGATATGGGTTGTAAAAATGTATTAGACAGACGCCCGGTGAGCGTAATAAACATTTAAAATTGTAATGCATTAATAAACCTTTCATTGTTATGCATACTGGACACACACACGCACGCACACACACTGCAAATACATTCTTGCTGTGACTGCTTCTTTTGTTTCTCTCAGAGACCTAAGGTCAGCCAACTCCTCTGTCTCATGACCATATTAGGAACGAGCATGTCTGCGATGTCTCCGAAAGGTGGTCGCAGAAGATCCATCTTTATATGAATATTCATATTATTTGTGTGTGAGAGAGAGCACCCAGACCAGGGGCAGACTGGCTGGTGGAACTTGAGGGACAGGCGTGTTTCAATTTGTTAGTTTTGTAATTGTAGGGAATACATTATGTTGATTGACACGAACATATCCTGTTTTGTTTTCTCAGTTATATTAGAATCTGAAAAGCTCCAGACTTCATTCACCACACACTCAAGATCCGATTGTCTATTCCTTTCCTGATAGTGAATTCCTTGTAAAACAAAAATCGCACAGCCCCTGCCTGTGCAAAATTTAACTTGAAACCATCCATCCATCTTCTACCGCTTTATCCGGGGCTGAGTCGCGGGGGCAGCAGTCTAAGCAGGGACTCCCAGACTTCCTACTCCCCAGACACTTCCTCCAACTCCTCCGGGGGGATCCCGAGGCGTTCCCAGGCCAGTCGAGAGACATAGTCTCTCCAGCGTGTCCTGGGTCTTCCCCGGGAACTCTTCCCGGAGGGACATGCCCGAAAAACCTCCCCAGGGAGGCGCCCAGGAGGAATCCGGAACAGATGCCCGAGCCACCTCAGCTGGCTCCTCTCGACGTGGAGGAGCAGCGGCTCTACTCCGAGCTCCCCCCATGTAGCCGAGCTCCTCACCCTATCTCTAAGGGAGCGCCCAGCCACCCGGCGGAGGAAACTCATTTCGACCGCTTGTATCCGCGATCTTGTTCTTTCGGTCACTACCCAATGCTCATGACCATAGGTGAGGGTAGGAACGTAAACCGACCGGTAAATCGAGAGCTTTGCCTTTCGACTCAGCTCCTTCTTTACCACAAAAGTCCGATGCAGCGACTGCATCACTGCAGCCGCTGCACCGATCCAACTGTCAATCTCACGCTCCATCCTTCCCTCACCCGTGAACAAGACCCCGAGATACTTGAACTCCTCCACTTGGGGCAAGGACTCCACATCCACCCTGAGAGGGCAAGCCACCACCTTTTTCCGGTCAAGAACCATGGCCTCGGATTTGGAGGTGCTGATTCTCATCCCAGCCGCTTCGCACTCAGCTGCAAACCGTCCCAGTGCATGCTGCAGTTCCGGGTTTGATGGAGCCATCAGGACAACATTGTCTGCAAACAGCAGAGATGAGATCCTGTGGTCCCCAAACCGGACACCCTCCGAACCCTGACTGCGCCTAGAAATTCTGTCCATAAAAACTATGAACAGAACCGGTGACAAAGGGCAGCCCTGGCGGAGTCCAACATGCACTGGGAACAGGTCTGACTTACTGCCGGCAATGCGAACACAGCTCCTGCTCCGGTCATACAGGGACCGGACAGCCCTGAGCAAAGGGCCCCGGACCCTGTACTCCCGGAGCACCCCCCAAAGGACACCCCGAGGGACACGGTCGAAAGCCTTCTCCAGATCCACAAAGCACATGTGGACTGGTTGGGCAAACTCCCATGAACCCTCGAGCACCCGATGTAGAGTATAGAGCTGGTCCAGTGTTCCACGACCAGGACGAAAACCGCTCCTCCTGACTCCGAGGTTCGACTATCGGCCGGATTCTCCTCTCCAATACCCTGGAATAGATCTTACCGGGGAGGCTGAGGAGTGTGATCCTTCTGTAGTCGGAACACATCAACTCACATTCAACTCTTCTTGAACAGAGGGACCACCACCCCAGTCTGCCAGTCCAGAGGCACTGTCCCCGACCGCCACGCAATGTTGCAGAGACGTGTCAGCCAAGACAGTCCTACTGCATCCAGAGACTTTAGGGATCTCATCCACCCCCGGAGCCCTGCCACCGAGGAGTTTGTGAACAACCTCAGTAACTTCAGCTAGGGTGATGGACGAGCCAGCCTCTGTGTCCCCGGTCTCTGCTTCCTCTTTGGAAGACGTGACGGTGGGATTAAAGTATTCCACCCACCGTCCGACGACATCCCCAGTCGAGGTCAGCAGGTCTCTACCCGCACCGTAAACGGTGTTGGTGAAGCACAGCTTCCCCCTCCTGAGGTGCCATTACGATTTGCCAGAATTTCTTTGGGGCAGACCGATAGTCCTACTCCATGGCCTCCCCGAACTCCTCCCAGCCACGGGTTTTTGCCTCTGCGACAGCAGAATCTGCGGCCCGCTTGACCTGCCGATACCTGTCGATGACCTCGGGAGACCTACAAGCCAGAGTGGCCTCCTTCTTCAGTCTGACGACATCCCTTACTCCCGGTGTCCACCACCGGGTTCGGGGGTTGCCAGCTCCGAGCAGCCGCATCAACAATGGAGGCCGAGAACATGGTCCACTCGGACTTAATGTCCCCAGCCTCCCCCGGGATAAGGGAGAAGCTCTCCCGGAGGTGCGAGTTGAATTCCCTACTGACAGAGGGATCTGCAAGACGTTCCCAACAGACCCTCACAATGCGCTTGGGTCTGCCAAGTCTGTCCAGCTTCCTCCTCCGCCAGCGGATCCAACTCACCACCAGGTGGTGATCGGTTGACAGCTCTGCCCCTCTCTTCACCCGAATGTCCAAGACACGCAGCCGGAGGTCAGATGACATGACAACAAAGTCGATAATTGGCCTCCAGCCTAGGGTGTCCTGGTGCCACGTGCACTGATGGACACCCTTGTGCTTGAACATGGTGTTCGTTATGGACAATCCGTGGCTAGCACAAAAGTCTAATAACTGAACACTGCTCGGGTTCAGATCGGGGAAGCCGTTCTTCCCGATCACCCCTCTCCAGGTGTCACTGTTATTGCCCACGTGGGCGTTGAAGTCCCCCAGCAGAACAACGGAGTCCCTGGTCGGTGCACTGTCCGGTAACCCCCCCCCAAGGACTCCAAGAAGGCCGGGTACTCTGCACTGCTGTGTCGGCCTATGGGCCGAACAGAGAGACCTGTTCCCCACCCGAAGGCGAAGGGACGCGACCCTCTCGTCCACCGGGGTGAACTCCAACACGTGGCGGCTGAGCAAGCCCACACCAGCCCGCGGGCAACACGAGAGAAGTGGAGCGTCCAGCCCCTCTCGAGGAGATGGGTTCCAGAGCCCAAACTGTGCGTGGAGGTGAGGCCGACTATATCTAATCGGAATCGCTCAACCTATTGCACAAGCTCAGGCTCTTTCCCCCCCAGCGAGGTGACATTCCATGTCCCCAGAGTTAGTCTCTGTGTCTGGAGATCTGGTCGTCGAGGCCCCTGCCGTCGACTGCCACCCAGATCTCTCTGCACCGGCCACTTATGGATCCTCCTGCGGGCGGCCCCACATCGCTCTTTCAGGCTGTGCCCGGCCGGGCCCCGTGGGGAAAGACCCGGCCACCAGGCGCTCGCCGACGAGCACCCATCCCGGGCCTGGCTCCAGGATGGGGTCCCGGTGACGCCAATCCGGGCGACGTAACTGGCCTTGATTTTCTTGTCATCATAAGGGACTTCTGAACCGCTCTTTGTCTGACCCGTCACCTAGGACCTGTTTGCCTTGGGAGACCCTACCAGGGGCTTAAAGCCCCTGACAACATAGCTCATGGGAACATTCGGGCGCTCAAACCCCTCCACCACGTTAACGTGTCGGTTCAAGGAGGGGACTTTAACCATGTTTCTTGGATACACAAATGTTTTGGCTTCTCCTCTGATTCATTAACCCACCTCTTTAACTTCTGCCCATTGGCAATTAGGCTGCTTGTATTCCATTGAAGGATAATAAACATCAGTAAACTATCTTGACTCAACATTGTTCCGACTACTACCACCTCCACTGCTTACCTTCTCCTTGTCAAAGACCACTGAGTGAAGAGCTTCTACATCCGCAATGCCCAGAAGGCCCTGTGCAGATTCCACCATGGTCCTGACCATAAGTTGTTTTTTGGCGCTTTTCACACTACTCAAAACCTTAATTATGAATGCCAAGAAGTTGACATTATTCACCAAAACAGAGTCTGCTGCAAGAGCCTCTGCCTGACTAGAGCTGAGCTCTCCTCTTCAAACCCCCGCCTCCACCCTGTTACACCTAGAGAGCTGCTTGACAACCTCCGCATAACTAATTCCTCTATTAACCTCCCTGTATTCTTGCACTTTCGGGGCATTCTTGTACTGTACACATTGGTGGCTCCCTGCATTATGTCCTCCCCCACAAGCACTATACTTCAGCACGGCCACCCTGCACGCCGCAAATTCATGATCTTCGCCACACTTCCGCACCTCGGAGCTCCGCGGCAAACTGCAGTAATGTGGCCATAGCGCTGACACTTGAAACATCTGAGCACCCTTCAGATGTTTCAGATGCCTCCTGTATGGCTTCACTCTGAATGGTAGACGTCCAAGAAAAACTGTTTCAGGGAGATTTTCTTTAATGTCTGGATACATATTGAATGTACAAATAAAATTAAATTCTCTGAAAAACCTACCCATTTCAATGGCAAACAGAATTTCTAAAATATTTAGGTGTAGTCCATAAAAAGTAATATACTCCTATACTCCTCTTTTCTCCACTATAAAGCAAGAGCTTGTAAAATGGACTCTTAACCCATACTAAAGTCTAAATCAAAGGATTAAAATGCTGTGCTGGTGTGACCCATAATATGAAGCTCATTGGAGAAAAACATTGAGATTCATGTTGTGCCGGGGGTTCCTGTACAGGCCTTATTGCTGATGACAAATGGTTGAGTCTGTTGGAGGAAGTTGAGAGCCCTTTCTTCACTTGTCACTCTCATTACATGTTTTAGAATTGTCTCGTCAGTGACAGTCTGATCAATGAGTAAAGGCTTGAGTTCTCTTTTAATGTCATTGTCCTTGTGCCCTATTCCCTGATAGACCGTATGAAGGAAGACACCTTGACCTGTTTCTGACGTGTACTTAATCTCTGATGCTGACTTGTTGGACTCAAAAAGGATTTCTTTTATTTTAGGCCAATCACACGGTAGAGGAATTGTTGTGTTGTTTCATTTTCTTTCTGTTTTGCAGTTCCTGGAACAACTCTGTACTATTCCTCTCACCGAGATGTGACTGCAGAAATCCTTTTAGCTCAGCAACTGTCATGTCCTCTTTGTTAACTAGCATCCTTGAAATCTTCAGATTTAATGATCTTCAGCACACCCCTCACCAGTGTTGTGCCTGAACGCGTTCATTGAACGAAAGTTCATGAATGCGTTCATAATTTTGGTGAATGTGAACTGAACGCACTGTATTACTGCCAACGAACGATAATGTGAACGCGTTCATTCTGGTGTCTGTAAACGGCACGTTCGTTTTTTTTAATTTCGTTCAATAAAGTGTCAGATTTCTAGAGACTTCCAGGCAAAAAACACACTGTTATGTTGCCCAAAAAGAGCCTGTCTGGTAAATGTGAGAGCTCCGAAGTTGTAGGGGCCAAGTTGTACAGAGAGAGATTTTGCGTGTCGCACCGCACTGTGCATGTGCATCAAAACAAAAAGCAGCGACAGCAACAGAGCAGCAGGAGTCGCCCTACGACCAGTTACGTGAGTTTCATGATAAGGTCGGTGAGGATGGGAACAATCTAACATTTCTGTGCAAACTTTGTCTCTGGGGAAGGCTGTCCCTTCAATGTAAATGTAAATCCTGGTTGGATAAGGATTCAAAATTGGATATGAAGATGAAATCTGACACATAGTTTCAGCATTAAACTATTAAAATAATGGGAATGTCTACAGAGCCGCGAAACTGCCATGTTATTTTGTGCCGCGGCTCCTGAAACTGCTGGGCTATTTGACCGCGCAGGGTTAGGTCTTGGGGTTAGGGTTAGGGTCAGGGTTAAGGTTAGGGTTAGGGTTAGCCATGAGGCTATATGGCCATGCCGCGGCTCCTGAAACTGCTGGGCTATGTGACCGCGCCGTGGCTCTGCAGCCACGGCCTAAAATAATTGCTGCCTGTGGTTGTATTTGGGCTGTGGAAATAATTTAGAAACATTATAGCATAATATTGAAAAAAAAGAACTGAACTAGTTCATTTTAAAATGTGTGAACTATGAACTGAACTAGTTCATGTAGAAAGTGAACTTTCCAAACACTGCCCCTCACCCCTCTGACTCTGTGAAGTGCTCCTTTAAGCTTTCCTCTATCTGCCTGCAAACACTGTTGTAGTTAATATCAGAAGTGTGATTTCCAATCTGGCCTCCCCTGAACCGTAAAATGTCTTGGCAGGTAGGGTAAATCTCCGAGGGAAACTACAGAGCTTGTAGGAGGTCTGGCATTGCCTTGTGGAATGTGTGCTCCTTGAGTAAATTCCACTGTAGGATTTGTCACTAAATCTTGAAACGTTTTACTAACTTGCTCATAGTCTGAAATAATCTTGAGGACATCATCTTGTGACAAGCTAATGCTTGTACTGCTATTGTCCATGGAATGTTGAACAGCGCCTAGCTCGTGGCTCTCTTGGGATGGGGGTGAGGCAAGAACTTGTTGTGACGCTTCAACAGTTGTCTCAACAACTGCCATCTGACCACTAGGCGGATGTAGGAGGTCATCTACAATGGCTATTAAAGCTAACAACTCTCCCATACCACTATCTTCAGATTACAACAATGTCTTACTGTACATGAAGGAGTTGATGTACTAAAAGCATCCTTCTGCCTCTCCACTTCACAAGTCTGAAGGATCTTTGCCTGGTCCAGCACCCACATTTGAAGCAATTTGGAAAAGTTGATCAGGCGACAGTACGACCAGACCTTTCCTGATGTCCCACACCAGGTTCTTCCTCTCAGTGTCTGCCATGATGTCTCCTCCAGTACTCTGCAATGGGTCATTCCCAGCAGGATCCCTTACTCTTGGTGGATAGCAGCTTTTTTGCATTACATCTGCTCTTCCCAGTCAACTCTTCAGCAGGTCTTTTGGGTGAGAATCAGCTCCATTGATGAGGAACCAATCCCTGTATGGGCCACCACAAATCTGTAACACACCCAGGTTCTGTGCCTGTTGGACAGATTAAATGTTCCTGTAGAACACAGGGAAATAATGAGACAATCAACAGTGACGTTTCTCTTTGCCTCGCTTTTGCCATATTGGAGAAGAGGGCCCTTTGACCTCACAATACCGTCTTGTGTAAACATGCGCCATCTACTGGTGTGGTGGTGTAATTGCAACTTAACAATGTTATTTCTCAAATGTTACTTTCCCGTCACCTACAACATGTTACTTACTGTGAATGCACATTAATGTGTGTCACATTTGCTTACTTTCTCTGGTCCTGTTCTTGTTGAAATGTTGTTTTTTTATGTTAGAAAATATGCAAAACCTTTTTAAAAATTAAAAAAAAAAAAAAAATGGGAAAAGAAGGTAACCTTGGTTTAACGGAAGAAGACTGGAAAAGTGTTTGTACATCCCAGCAGTGGACCACATAATCACCTGTCTGGGGGGGGTTTGCTGGAAAAATGTGACACGTTTTTTCATAAAGTCGTGTCAAAGTTCCCATTGTTCAGAAGGAAATGCTAACTGTTGGAGAATCAGTGGCAGTAAGGAGGCAAACCACTACCATGTGTTTTGGGACTGTCCTGTTGCTCAAAAATATTGGATTGAAATTAACAAACCACTGCTAACAGTTTTTGAGATTGTTATTCCTCTCGATTTTAGAACTATATGTTTAGGCATTCTGGGAACAGTAGTCTACTACACGCGGCGCACACGACGGCACTGTCAAAATGTAAACAACATTTTCAGTCATGCACAACGCAGACACCTACCGGTAAATAAAGGACCCCAAGAATCTTGGCCCCAAGATGGCTCCTACCAAGAGACCATTGGATCTGTTATATTATTGCAAGAAATGCGCTTACGGGCTAAATTAAATTTAAAAACTGTGGTCAGAGGCCGGACGGCAGGAAGGCCGGAATCATCACTGAACTGCCGCGTGGATCCGAGATGCGGGATCACACTGACCAAAGAGATTTTAGCACGGAGCACTATCGGCGCTTTGGCTGCTTTTACCATTTGCGCCCCAGCAGACACATTTTAGCGATATCAGACTGTGTTGTGTTTTACCTGTTGCAACCAAGCCCCCAGCAGCCAAGATGGCCGCCCATTGAAGTCTATGGGAGCTGCTCAGTGTCGCATGTCGCCAGTTAGCCTTTAGCTCTCCAGCAACGCGGCCCAAGTTTCCGTACCACGTGATTGCGCTGACCAATCAGAGAGAGTTACAAGAGCAGCGCAGAGCCCAGTGTGAGATAAAGCCAAATATTAAACTACTGGTTTTAAGAAAACTGAAGGATTTTAAACCGGAAAAAGTTGACCAGAACACGAGGTGAGGAGAGAACACGAGGTGAGGAGAGAACACGAGGTGAGGAGAGAACACGAGGTGAGGAGAGAGCACGATGTGAGGAGAGAACACGAGGTGAGGAGAGAGCACGAGGTGAGGAGAGTGCACGAGGTGAGGAGAGTGCACGAGGTGAGGAGAGAGCACGAGGTGAGGAGAGAGCACGAGGTGAGGAGAGAACACGAGGTGAGGAGAGAACACGAGGTGAGGAGAGAACACGAGGTGAGGAGAGTACACGAGGTGAGGAGAGAACACGAGGTGAGGAGAGAACACGAGGTGAGGAGAGAACACGAGGTGAGAAGAGAACACGAGGTGAGGAGAGAACACGAGGTGAGGAGAGAGCACGAGGTGAGGAGAGAGCACAAGGTGAGGAGAGAGCACGAGGTGAGGAGAGAACACGAGGTGAGGAGAGAACACGAGGTGAGGAGAGAGCACGAGGTGAGGAGAGTGCACGAGGTGAGGAGAGAGCACGAGGTGAGGAGAGAGCACGAGGTGAGGAGAGTACACGAGGTGAGGAGAGTACACGAGGTGAGGAGAGTACACGAGGTGAGGAGAGTACACGAGGTGAGGAGAGAGCACGAGGTGAGGAGAGAGCACGAGGTGAGGAGAGAGCACGAGGTGAGGAGAGAACACGAGGTGAGGAGAGAACACGAGGTGAGGAGAGAACACGAGGTGAGGAGAGAACACGAGGTGAGGAGAGAACACGAGGTGAGGAGAGAACACGAGGTGAGGAGAGAACACGAGGTGAGGAGAGAACACGAGGTGAGGAGAGACCACGAGGTGAGGAGAGAACACGAGGTGAGGAGAGAGCACGAGGTGAGGAGAGAGCAGAGAGCAGCTGTCACTGCTTCGTCATAAAATCAAGCCGTTTTCACTCATGGATCATTTAAATATCAGCTTCACCTTAAGTCCAGCTCATGGTCTAAAGCTGCTGCTTCTTCACTTTTACATCAGAACATTTGATCATTAATGCATTTTGTTTTTTACACGTCAGTTTGATTATATTATATATATAGTGCTAACCTGTAGATTTTGTATATGTATTGACCAAAATCTATTTATTGTCATGACTCTATATTTTAGTGTTATTATTCAGTGTTTTGTGGTTTATCGCAAATAAAATATAAAACCATAAAAAATGTCTAGTTTGTAAACTTTTTCACTGTCAATGGAAATAATTCTGATTCTTAAGTACATGTTTTATCTAAATTTGATTTCTTAAATTACGGATTTTTTTATCTGCCAAATGCCAATCATTCTACAACATGTCAAATGTATTCACATGTTTATCTATCACAAAACATGCTTAAGTCATGATGAAGTCAGTATTTATGCTAAAGTCAGTATTTATGCTGCTTGTGTCATACAGATGAAACACTGATGGACACGAAACCTAACATCATAAGTTTATACCTGTCAGAACGGTCCATTTCCTCGCTTTCTTTCCGCAGCATTTCTCACGTTCTTTCAGTTTTTCAGGCAAAACAATTTAAAGACATCGCTTCTGAGCAGAAGATCCGCGGCCCTCAGACTCACGGCCCTCAGATCCACGGCCCTCAGATCCACGGCCCTCAGACTCACGGCCCTCAGACTCACGGCCCTCAGATCCACGGCCCTCAGACTCACGGCCCTCAGATCCACGGCCCTCAAACTCACGGCCCTCAGATCCACGGCCCTCAGATCCACGGCCCTCAGACTCACGGCCCTCAGATCCACGGCCCTCAGACTCACGGCCCTCAGATCCGCGGCCCTCAGACTCACGGCCCTCAGATCCACGGCCCTCAGATCCACGGCCCTCAGACTCACGGCCCTCAGATCCACGGCCCTCAGATCCACGGCCCTCAGACTCACGGCCCTCAGACTCACGGCCCTCAGACTCACGGCCCTCAGATCCACGGCCCTCAGATCCACGGCCCTCAGACTCACGGCCCTCAGACTCACGGCCCTCAGATCCACGGCCCTCAGACTCACGGCCCTCAGATCCACGGCCCTCAGATCCACGGCCCTCAGACTCACGGCCCTCAGATCCACGGCCCTCAGACTCACGGCCCTCAGATCCACGGCCCTCAGACTCACGGCCCTCAGATCCGTGGTGGTCATTAGTTTCATGATTTGTTCAGTTATTAAACTCATAGATCCATATTTTTACGCCTGTAGCTCAGTCGTGACATTTGGGCTCATCCACGGCATCTCGTCCCGTTCACTTCACCTACTCGCGCTCTGATTGGTCTAGACGGTCACGAACTGGGCTAGAGCGGCGCGTTAGAGCGTAGCCGAAGCTAACAGCTTAGAATGCGTTTTAAAGACAACTGAAGAATCTTAAAATTAAAAAAGTCAATGACCCAAAAATAGGTAAGAATTGTCGCTATATCCGACATTTCTGAAAGCTCTAGGTGCTTTTTCAGCCGAACACGAGCAGTTTTTCCTTACATTGCGCTCTAGGGAAAAAAAAACTTTCTGGGCCGCGGGATTTCTTTGGCTGCAGTACCAATAGAGTGGCCACTGGGGGAGTCTGCGACATGCTGCGGCTAGCCATACCCTATCCAGATATTATAATAGATCCATGGTTGCAACTCAATGAGGCTGGAAGTTGTTGTGAATACGCTAACGTGTCTGTTAGCGGTAGCAGAGTGTGTTTTGATGTTGAACAATGTTGATCTGAATGAGTTGAATGCGGTTAATAAAGCTCAACTGACTCTGACTTATCCGTCTGTTTTGTTTATCTTATGCGCTTTATCGTCCGGTGCGCTTTATGTATGGACCAGTACACATGGTACACAAATATCTGATGGTGCGCTTAATAATCCGGTGCGCCTTTTCGTGCACAAAATACGGTATATATATTTGCAGTGTGCGTGTGAAGTTATATCAACATTAAAGGTGGATTAATGCATTACAATTGTAAAAGTTTATTAACCTGTTACCACCCACCTATTTTCGCCCTGTGCACAATGGTTGGACCCAAATGGCATTGCTTATTAAAAGAGGATCTTATGTTCCACATGCAAGTGTGATGCATCATTAGAAAGCTTAGGCCTTCTAGTTTCTTTAGATGTGCATATGAACACTGTCAGGGCTTCAGAACTTACACTACAGAGGCCCAAACATTAACAAAACATCCTTTTTTTTAGTCTCGCCTGAATATTGTCAATTTGTAATGGTCCTGAGCATGACATACTTCATTGTGTGCATATGCTGTACATGATGTTTATCTTGTTGACACCAACTGTGTAAAGTTTCAGATCTCTAGGAACAGGCATTTTGGTGCTGTTGACCTTTTTGTATCAAAAAGTATATTCGGAACAAGTGATCCAAATATGTGCCAACTGTGCCAAACTGTTTTATTACAATTTTAGCTCCTCTATGATCATAAAACATACATTTTGATGTTTTGTAGGCCACTAATACCCATTATAACTGCTAAAACAATGAATGTGAAAATGTGTATTTATGAGTTTACCCATGAATTTCCCATATAGAGGTGAAATATAGAGGATGTACATAATTAAAGCCGTTTCGTCCGTCATAAACAGCAAACAGGACATGCGTTTGTAAAAGTTGAGACTTTCTCACAAACTATTGGCAATTGCTTCTTGGGGCATATTATTCAATGTAAATCAATGACATATTCGTTTTGTTGAGAAAATAACCTTTAAAATGATGTATAACTTGCTGGTATTGACCACGGAAATAAAAGTGATGATGTAAGAGAACTTTTGTAATTTGGAAAATGCTCGCCGGCGGACAGGTGGATGGTAACAGGAATGATAACAACTAGTAGATTATTTGAAAAAAAAAGTATTGATGATTAGTTGACTACTAAAATCATTTTGTTGGTTGTTAGTTACCCAAATGCTATAGTTCAGAGATGAATGCTGCCATACACAACTACACATCCATGCCTACTCTGTCACAATTATATTTGATTAAATTACACAAAATCTGTACCACTGGGATGGTGTGTGTCTCTGTGGCTGCGTCCTGGTATGGTCCGTTTCCCTTATTGTGGCTAACTCCTGGTTTTGTGCAGGGACTAGAGAGTGGAATTGCTGCTCATATTCACAGATCAGTGTCTCATTCATCACCTCCATCAGAGCTGCTCCTCTCTATCCCACTGAGCGCCCATTCATCACGCTTTGTTCGCTCAGCCTCCCACGGCACCCAGCGCAAATATACTCCCCTCTCTCTTCCTCACACACACTCTACTCTCGTTCTCTCATCTCGCTCAGTCCAGGCCAGGATGAGCTAGTGCTGCGGGAAGGGATGAAGCTGCTGCCTAACACAAATGCCATTAGTCAATAAGATGTGGGGTTTTTAATTAGATTGTTCGTCATTTTGCCGTTTGCAGTCGTACTGATGGAAGATTAACTCACTAATATATATATATATATATATATATATTTTATAATGTGGGGGGAAAAACACAGTAGACAAAAATCCAACGAGTAAGAAAATTAAAAGAAAGGAAATTTAAGGCTCACATAACGTTCCATTAAGTCTTTCAAATTTGTCCCTTTTCAAAACAAGTCCGAATGTAATTTTTTCCCTGTTGCAGATTTCCAATATGATAATGGTAGAATTTGTGAGGGCCTTTTTCGCCGCTGCCAGGAGTATGTCCCAAAGATAACAGTTCATTGTGTCCCTGGCAGGAGTTTTGAGGCCCAAGTACATAATTCTGAAATTCAGTGAGATGATGATGTCAAAAACTTTCTGCAGTGAATTGTTGATTTCAGTACAGTATTTTTGAGCCACAGGACTGTCTCCTGGCTTTCTTTGTCTCCAGCAGTTAGTATTATCTTGTGAATAATGAATAGTTTGACATGGTGTTGTTAAAAAAATGTGACACATCTTTCCAGCTAAATCCAGAAATGTGATTTTGTGGTCCTCCACTGGGATGTACACACATTTTCCCACTCCTCGTCCGTCAAAACAAGTACCTTCTTTTTCCCATTTGTTTTTATTATATTTAGTAGAGTAGCTGTCTAGATTAGATATTAATTGATACAATTTAGATATTATTACCCTTGAAAGTTCTGATTTATAAACCCAAATAAAAAAATCTGTCAGAGGGTTATTATGGTCATTACTTAACATTAAAATAAAATAAAATAATAATAATTAAAAGAGGGGTGTATCGTTTCTCCGAGATTGCTGATGGATCTTTATGAAGGACCACACCTGAATATCTAAGATATTCTGTTTTCCATTTAAATGTATAGGTCTTTCTAAAGGTCAAAGTGGGCCAACAGATTTAGACGCTTTCAGTTTATGTAAATTCATTTGTATGATTTATTAAAGAATGCATCACATTGGGTATGGACATTTCTGGTTTGGTCTAATATAATAGAAAATGATCTGTGTAGCAGGAAATGTTATGTTCCATCCCATCAATTCTAACAACATATTGGGTCAAAGGTTCCAAGTACAAAGCAAACAGGAGAGGGGAACCAGCACAGCCCCCTCTTTCAGTGTCACAGTCAGTGGATGTGATAGGTGACTGTTGATTTTAATTCTTGATGTTGGATCATCTTATAATTAAGTTGTCTATTTGAAATTAGTTTAGCACTTTAGATGAATAAGGCCAGCTAACAGAATAAAAAGCCATTTCAGGATCCAAATGAATTATTACAGCTTGTTTTGTTGTTTTTGTATATTATTCATTATGTGTAAGTTTTATCTTGCGTTATCTTGCGTTTATCATCTATTAATAAATCTTGTCTGATCATTGTGGATTAAACTTAGAAGTATTTGTTACTAATTGGGGTGTAAATACGATAATCCACATTCAGAAATGGGTCTACATGAGACAAATTCAAGTCTGTCCTTCCCCTCTTTAGGTAGTGCCAAAGTTACAAGTTGTTTAATGCGGAGGAGGGATACATGTTTCGCTTTTATACCACTCTGAGGTGAACCTATCACTCCCCAGTGATTTATTGTTCTTTAGTCTCTTGATCGCACCTTATTTCCAATACTGTTATTTCAGCTCACTTTTGTCACAAGCAAATTGAGGCTGTCCAAAAAGTGATTTATTTCCTCTTCTTTACCTCCAGAGATTTTCCCCAAATTTTTTTGTAGAAAGATTAGTGCAGCCGTCTACACCTGAGCCATAACCGAAAGTTCCACGAGATGATTTTGAGATGTAACTTGTAAATGTTGACAGTGTATTACATTTATTTTTCAATTTGAAAACAGTATGAAATTGGGTTATACAACCAAATTAACTACTTAAAAAATACTTATAATACAAATATGTTTTATAACATTATTTAAAGCTCAAAAAATGAAATTTGATATGGTGTGTCCTTTTAAATATGATACAATGACCACATGATAAAATGTCACAATAATTATAACAACACATTTGGCCCATCCTACATATTTTGTAATACATCTAAACTTTTCCATGAGAGATGCACTTAAGAGTCTATTGTGATAGGTGTAGATGGATGGTGCTGAGTGGAGCAGAGACAGGCGCAGGCTGGAGGTGAGAAGAGGCCATTTCTGGTGTCTTTGACAGAGAGTCTTTGGGGCTTCGGCTGCTAACAGTCAATGAAATGCATTAGGACATGTTACATTGACTGCTGATGGAGACGGAGCGAGCGGGAAAGCCATTTCAATGTCATTATTCTTGTCTTCAGGTGGCAGATGGCGTAACGCGCTGATAAGAGGTGGGAGGGTTCGCCAAAGTCTCCGCTCAAGTCTCGAAGGGAAGGGAAGTTTGAAATAAGAAGCACTGAGGTAGAACCAGCATGTAGGTTATTATAGACTGAAAGGAAATTCATCAAAATGTTTTACCCATTTATGATTCATTTGTTTTAGGCGCAGGTGGTGGCATTGTCTTATGCCTGAAGTATACATGTAAGGTTCCTGGACACTGGACAGCAAAAACAGGCCTGAAGTGGACACAGGCATATTGACAGGCCCATTTTTAAAAGCTTATTGGGTTGTAAAACCACTAAATCCTACTCTTTAATAATTCATGTAAATAACACTTGATCGATACCACTCATACCACAGTTTTGCACTGCCAGTTTGGCACTATCGTTTTGCATATATTGTTGTCATCTGCTGATGACCTCAGAGCATTGACATTGTCCACTTTCTTTCGAAGGGGGATTTTATGCTTCGTTCTTCCAAAAATGACTGCGCTCAATTAAAAAAAAAAAAAAAAAAAAAAAATATATATATATATATATATATATATATATATTGTGGCTTGTCAATGTTTAATCTGTGTAATTTGGTAACATGATGATAAGCACACAGGTACCAATGGCCGCTGTTGAATCAGCATATATCCTAGTGCACTGATCAAAATCAGTGGCAGCCCTAGTTGAAACACACTACACAGGTCCAACCCTTCACCAGTTCTGAGGAGAAGAGAAAAACACTCACTGAGTGTCCCAGTGTTTAAGCTAAGGTAAGTAAACTAAGCAAAGCAAAGCAAAGCAAAGCAAAGGGAAAAAGACATTCCTGAGGAATCAAGGAAGCAAACACCTTTTATCAGGAGGTCCCACCCGGTGGGCAGGGCCTACTCAGAGTAGGATAAATATCTGAGTTCCTGATCTTGATTTGCAGATTGAGAATGACCCTTGGATGAGTGTCGAAACATTTAGTTTTTCCTAAAAAAAACTGAGTCCAGATGACTACAACTGAACCTTTTTCTACAATTTATACCAAAAAGTTCTATTTTGGTCTCATCTGATCACGACTTCTCACATGATTCTTCTGGATCATTCAGATGGTCTTGGGCAAACTTCAGACAGGCCTGGACATGTGTTGACTTAAGCAGGTGAACCTTCTGTGCGATGCATTATTTCAAGGGAGTGTCTACAGAGCTGCGACGCGCGGCCGAAACTGCATGGGTTTTTTGTGCCGCAGCTCCTGAAACTGCAGGGCTATTTGAATGCGCGGGGTTAGACCGCGTTGGGTTAAGGTTAGGGTCAGGGTTAGGGTTAAGGTCAGGGTTAGGGTTAAGGTTAAGGTTAGCCATGAGGCTATATGGCCATGCCCCGGCTCCTGAAACTGCTGGGTTATTTGCCGCGCCGCGGCACTGCAGCCACAGCCTTATTTTAAACCATGATTGTGTAGTGTATTACCAATAGTAACCTTTGAAACTGTGGTCCCAGCATAATTTATACCTCACGAGCTGAGACTGGTCTCAATCCTGGTTCGGTTGGACCTCAGCGTTTGACACCATTGATCACAACATTCTACTGCAGAGGTTAGAATGTGATATAGGTGTCAGAGGCCCCGCCCTCAGCTGCTTTAAATCCTATTTATTGGATAATTACCAATTAATTAATGTAAACCAGAGCTTCTAAGGCCCGAAGTCACAGAGATAGGCTCCAGTCACCCATGACCCTGAAAGGGAACAATTATTTTGATTTTTTTTTCTCATCTTTGTCACTATCTTTGCTTGCTTGCTTAATTGGACCCAATATGCCATTAACATTAAAGGACGCTATTTGTAATTTTTCCGATGGCTTTGTGTTAACCATGTTGAAATAATTCTTGTAAATCCAAAATGAGTCCAAAATTAGATCAGAGGGAGAAGGGAAAACCCTTTTCTAGGTTTAAAAAGAAAAAGAAAAAGGTCCTCTGGTACGATTAAATAACATTTTCACCTGGGTTTTTACAGACCAAAGCTGGAACACACTGCCTCACATTGGGCAGTTACTCCTAAGTCTCCAGTTTAGTCCATGTCCCTTTCTTTCAAATAAAGAAACTAAAAGGGATTCTTTCCCTTTTAGTCAGACCAGATCTGGTGTTGAACTAGCAAATGCCAATTCCTCTTCTGCTACAAAACTATCTGGTTGAGGAAAGCGCACAAGAACTACATGAACTTAAAGCAGAAGAAAAGCTTAAAGAAAAGCTTTAGAAAAGTAAAGTTAAAGGCGGTATGGACGATTTTTCGGCGATTTGAGAACGCAGGTGGAAGTGCACATGCCACTCCCCCGTGTGGACTGATACAACACCCACGTGCGTTTGTTTATTAGCGCAACGGAGCGCATTGCATCTCTCATCTCCCGTAGATTTCTGTCCACTTCTGCGTCAGCTCGAACTGTCTTTCTCCGTCTTCATTTTGCCCCGTACACTGAGGGAACTATATTATGATAGATCCATGCGCTTAGGCACGCGGAAACGTGGGGACGAGCCTGACGCGGCTGCAGGTGAGCGGTAGGTGCGTTTTATGATTGATACGTGGCGTGGATAAATCATTTGTCCTGCCTGAGGAAATATGATAAAAAAAAATTGCTGAAAAAAATCGTCCATACCACCTTTAACTGAACCCAAACCTGATGGTGTAAAATGTTAGTCCCTTCCTAATGAGGGGCCCCCCAAACATCTCCCAGCCCGCTCCTGTTACCAAGCCTCTCAAAGAACTGGATACTCTATCTCCCCAAAACACTATGCTCCAGAAGATGGCCTTCTGTATTTATTTTGTCCAATTTCCCACAAACTCAATCTCTCACATTTCGCACTCAGACGAGTGCATGTAACTAGACATTGAGTGTCTCAAAAGTATAAGGCAAATACCATCTTCAATTTGGTGACAATATCATCATTGTAAGATAAGATAAGATAAGATAATCCTTTATTGTCCACACATGGGGAAATTTCATTGTTGATACGCAGGTAGATACAGAGGTAGATACAGAGGAAAAGAATAGATCACTTACAGGAAGTTTGAAAAACACTCTCAATAGAAGATATCTTATAAACAAAAACTCCTATTGTACATTGTGACAGTCAATTCAATAACAAAAGGAGTTATCATGTTCTGCATCCGCCACAATAATGCTTCTAAAATGTAATAAAGTCAGATGCCAAAAACCATCAGTTTATGTGACCATAACTTGAGCTCACACGCCCCACGATGATTGATCCATCTCATTTTGCCATTCAGTTCTCTGTGTTTTGTATTTGTCTGAGGAGCGCTTCCACCTCTGAGCATGTCTTTTTTACCTTCACAAGTCACCAGAAGATTTGCTGGATGTGAAAGGTCTTGTGCAATGAAAACCTTCTTGCCTTTGTACCTTCTTGCCTTTGTACTGTCCTTTAACTTTTGAAGCCTTCATGAAGCCCTCGTTCTCGCGGTGGTTCAGAAACTTCATTATCAGGCCTTGTGGTTTATCAGCTTTTTGTTGTTGTCTTCGATATAAGTTCTGGAATGATCTTCTGGAGGAATCCCTCCGTGTCATTCTCCAAGCAGAGTTTAACCACCTTTCACCTCATGCAGCTTGTCTATAATGTCCGAGATATGTTGCAATGTGCAATGGGAGTGCTGCAGCCTCCTCCTCCTGCTGCTTTCAACTCCAATAACTCTGCTTCGATTCTGGCGAATCTGGGCTTGTTATTCACTGCTCTGACTTCAGCTCTCAGTAACGCCATGCTGCACATAACGTAACTCGAGGTCCACCTGTTGTAAAGATCCCTGTTGGAGACTAGACTGCTGCGCGGCTGCAGCCGGCTCCCCTTCTGGTGCTGCACAAGCTTTAGCAGCTAGTAAGGATGTCGGGAAACGAACCCTTCCGCGGTTGCAACGATTGCGAGGGCCCTTTATCAACATGACAGCCTAAATAAAGCATTAATAAATTATGTTGTTAATAGACTATAACGTTGTTTTGGGGGATTATTGATTGTATTTTGTAGGATGAAAGTGTCTTCAGTTGTTATTCAGAGTGGTGTAGTGTGGATTCTCTCAGGACTCTTGTGTGTAGCGTGGACTCTCCTCAACATTTATTTATTCATTTAGGTTTATTTGATAGGGACAAGTATGTTTCAACATTTTAGCTGGGTCTAATTCTCAATGTCCATCTCTAGTTGTTATTTTAAATCAAAAGACATTCAACATTCTATATCTCTCACTGGAAAAGTCGTGTAGTGTGTTCCAGCTTTTGACAATGGAGACCGTTTCAGACCATCTAAATTCACTCCGGTGCTGCAAGGCCTTGTGCGCTCAAACAGCGTCATTAAAATGCAGAGGGGCCTTTGTATCGTTCCCTGGCAGTGAATCATGTGCCGGTGTCAGGCTTGGATCCCAAATGTGCCGAGCCGCTGTCATTTCTGAGGCATGGTGAGCAAACAGAGACATACTCGCGAAGCTATTCACCAATGACACCTGCCTGCATCCCCCCGGCAATTCCAATAACGCTGGGCTTCATTCTGGGGCCGGTGATGTGGGCTGGACCTCACCACCACACCGCACACAAACACAGCCCGTTACAGCATGCCAGCCCCCGTCATGTTCACAGCACGATGCCTCCTTACTCATTATGCACCAGTGACATCATTACAAAAGCAATCACAGGGCTGGGATAAACGCTGGGCTAATTAAAAAGACAGGCTGACAAACATGCACACATGGACGGGGAGTTTGTGTGGCACGGTAAATATGCTTCTTATCAGAGACTACAAAACAACATGGTATACAGCTGCTATTAATGCCACCGGTGAATTATGAAACATATGACTCAATTTGTGCTGCGTTTCTCATATCAAACAGAGTAAATAATGGTAAATACTTGAATAATAAAATTTACATAAGTCCATCAAAATGTAAACGATTCACTTTGGACTAGACGTGAAGTACAAACATAGATGAAGGAAAAACACGTCAATTTATGTCTATAACTTTAGCAGCAAGCTAAATTGTTACAGCGTTATCAGTACGATAGTCCCATATAAACATTGAGAGAGTGGACTCATACAAATACCTGGGTGTTCATCTGAACCACAAACTGGACTGGACTCATAACACAGACGCACTGTACAGGAAGAGCCAGAGTCGGCTCTACCTCCTGAGGAGACTCAGGTCTTTTGGAGTGACAGGCCTGAAGACCTTCTATGACTCTGTGGTGCATCAGCTCCTGTAGGTGTGGTCTGCTGGAGCAGCAGCATCACAGAGAGGGAGAGGAAGAGGCTGGACAAAGTCATCAAGAAGTCCAGCTCCGTCCTGGGCTGCGCTCTGGACTCGGTGCAGGAGGTGGGGGACAGAAGGGTCCTGGCTAGATTCACATCTATGCTTGACCATGAGTCTCACCCCCTGCAGGACACTCTGTCCCCTGCAGGACACTCTGTCCGCTCTGGAGAGCAGCTTCAGTGAGAGACTGATCCACCCTCGCTGTGGGAGGGAGAGGTTTCGTAAAAGCTGCCCTGGGCCCTTTCCTGATTCCTGACAGCCGGTTTGAACATGTCAATGTAGATTTGGTCGGTACTTTTCCTCCTTCCAGGGGATTTACGCATATATTGACTATGGTAGACCGGACTACGCGTTGGCCTGAAGCAGTTCCTCTGTCGTCTACTACTTCAGCTGAGGTGGCACGGACATTCATTTTTTCCTGGGTTTCGTGTTTTGGGGTTCCCTTGGACATGACCTCAGATAGGGGCCCGCAGTTTAGTTCCGAGCTGTGGAATACTGTGGCTGGTAGTTTGGGGGTTAAACTCCACCGGACAACTGCATATCACCCACAAGCTAATGGGCTGTGTGAACGTTTTCACCGCACTTTGAAAGCTGCTCTTCAAGCCCCGCTTGTGGACAGTAGTTGGGTGGACAGGCTGCCCTGGTCCTGTTGGGCCTGCGTTCGGCCCCCAAAGACAACCTCAATTCCTCTTCTGCGGAGTTGGTTCACGGACAGACTTTAAGGGTCCCTGGGGAGTTTCTTCTGGGCTCTTTGGGGGTAGGCCCTAGCGTGGCTAGCTGGGCAGGTTGTCAAAGGGAAGCTGAGGTTTTTGCTCCTGTTCCTACTCATCATTGTCTCCCTCTGTCGTATGTGCCGCAGGACCTGATGTCGGCGAAGTATGTTTTCATCCGCCATTATGCACATTGCTTGCTTGCCACTACAGCCACCGTACGATGGCCCCTTTTGCGTTCTGGAAGCCGGGCCTTAGGCCTTCCTGGTGGAGCAGGGACTTGTCACGAGCGGGATTCGTTGGATTGTTTAAAACCGGCCCATGTGCTTTAAGACGATGATGTGCAGTTGACCCTCCCTGCTCGCCCTGGCCGCCCCCCTGCTCGCCGTGGCCGCCCCCCTGCTCGCCGTGGCCGCCCCCCTGCCTTCTGTCATTACCAAGGATAGTTTGCATAGGCCACTCTCACCCTCCGTTGTGATCAGGTGCAGTGGTAGGAGTAGGACTATCCCAGTTCCTAAACGTTACTGTTGACTTTTGTTATATTTGTTATTTTGTGTGTTTGGGGGGGACCTGTATGGCGAACCTGTATTATTATGTCTCACACACAAAACGTATTTTATTGTGAAGGGGTGAAGGAAGTGTTAGATGGGTGAAGGTATTAGTTGACTGTTGTTGCACAGGTGTGGTTGATGGAAGTTAATAAAGAAGAGACTGAAACGTCCTTCTTGTCTGCTTATTCTAACTTCCACAGTTTGACATTTTTTTCCTTGAACAAAGGATCATAAAGCAAGCTGGCATTGACCCTCCAAAGTGTGTTTTTTCCTCCAAGTCTAAAGTAATATAGACAAGAGCATGATCACTTATGTCTATTGTGCCTATATATGCCTCAGTGATTTTAGATCTGTCTTTATTGAAGGTAAATAAATAATCTATTCTGGAATGGATTGAATGTGGACAGATACCAATCAGTCCTATATTCTTTATTAATTAAGGGAACCTTTAATTTATTGTTCCTCCAGTGCCTCTCGAATTGGACACGTTCAATTTAGGTTGGATGTGAAAATTCCAAACGCGCAACAGGTTAAGCTTCCATACGAGTGGTTTACAATCAGGTCCATAATATCAGCATAAAGGGTGATATCACTCCGTAATGGAGAACACATATACAGTAGAGTAAAAACCTTTCCATTAATAGTTCCTTTAATCAGTACATATCTGCCCTCTTTATCCTTTCGTTCAAAACGCTGTTAAAAACTATTTGGTTTGAAATCAAATTTGCAACTCCCCTTCTATGTTTGCCTCTGTATGATGAATAATATAATTAGTTATAACAGAACTCTTGTTAGTATTTGATGTTCAGTGTCATTCAAATGTGTCTCTTGTAAATATATAATGTCTATTTCTTCTTCTTCGCCTTCTTTTTTCGTTTGATTGGGTTCAGTATGCCATTCACATTAAAGGATGCGACTTGTAACACTTCTGATGCGATTGGGTTGTTGTATTGATCTCACCGTTGATAACTTTTGAATATTGTTAATTTATTTTGTTGAAAACACATTTATAAGAACCATAGGAACACAAAACAGCTGAAAGGGTAAAAAATTAAAACAAACGGGTTCATGCTAGAAACAGGCATCTAACCCAAAACCTGATCCAAAAAAGTCCAATTCCAATGAAGGGCCCACACAAAAAACTCCCTAGGCATTCCTGACACCAATCTTCAGAAAGAACTGGATATTTGACCTCCATTATTTTATTTTTTTCCAATTTCTCACAAATCCCATCTGCCACATTTGACACATCGATGAGTAGATGTATTTAGTCACAGAGTTTATGTACTGAAGCCAGACAGCCAACATGGGGCATAAAGTCTGATCATGTAATCAGTCTCTTCAAATTAACAGAAATGTATCACCATGTGATCTTAACCCAAACTGGCTCCATCTCTCGCTCTCTTCAATGTTTTGCATATTCCTTAGGAGCACTTCTGCTTCTCCTGGTGTTATGAGCATGTGTTTTTACCTTCAAAGTCACCAGAAGAGTTGCGGGGAATGAGAACCCATGTCTCAATTTTCCCTTCCTGAGCTCCTCACAGATGTGGTGGAACCTTTGCTGTTGTTGACAAACCTTGTATAGAAAATCTGGAGCAAAGAAGACGTGCTTGCTTCTGTCCTGGAGTTCTCTTTTAACTCTTGCGGCCTTCAAGACACGTTCCTTTACACAATCGTCAAGAAACTATATCAGGCCTTGTGGTTTATCCTCTGCTGGTTTTGGTTTGCCCAGGCAATGTGCTCTTTCGGTTGTGATGGGAGGGACTACAACTCCTGAGTCATCAAGAGCTCAGGAATAATCCCCAAAAAGCTTTCGGTATCCTTTCTTTCTGCTACTTATTCTACGCTCACAAACCCCAGATTAGGACAACGTGATCTGGACTCCAAATCCAGGATCTTATTTTTCATATTGTTGTTCCCCGACTCCATCTCGGCCCCTACTGTCTGCAGATCGTCCGTATTATCTGAAACATGCTGCTTGACTTTGTCCATGCACACTCCAGTTACTCCATCTGCTTTAAACTCAGCGGCTACTACAGCAAATTTTACCAGACCTATGGCAGCTATCATTTCATCTCCAAGAGACACCATATCATGCTGCATTTCACGTCTTATTTCGAACATCATGAGCAATAACTGATGATTTGTCATATTCTTTCTCCCTTCCGATGCAAAGAAGTTGCAAGAATCTCCATCAGGGCCTGCGTCTCCAGCAGGGAAGAACTTCTTCCCTCGTTAGCTTTGTTAGCTTGTCATGGGACCGTGGGTCATCAGGTTTGTTTGCTTTGATCCCTTATATGTATATATACATTAAAAAAAAAGCTTGGGTCCTCTTCCAGGGGCCTGGGAGCTTGAGTGTTCTGCACAGTATCTTTGCTGTTCCTAGCACTGCACTTTTCTGGACCAAGATGTCTGATGTTTTTCCTGGGATCTGCTCGAGCTATTCCGCCAGTTTGGGGGTCACTGCCCCAAGTGCTCCGATCACTACGGGCACCACCGATACCTTCACGCTCCAGGCCCCCATTGCACAGCCTACACCTTGGGTCTTGTCTGGTGTGGTAGATCTGGGCCTCTATTGATCTGGTGTTCAGGGCCTGCTCCTGTGCTGCCATGATCAGGGCCTCTGTGCTGACCTTCAGACTGGCTTTTTCTAACCATTGGTAGGATTTCGTGATATCAGACACTTCAGTTATGTTCCGGTGGTACATCCCATGTAGGGCTTGTCCTCCCATGATGGTCCCTCCAGCACCTCATCATCCTCTGTTCACCATTGTCTGAGACATTCACTGAGCACGTCATCTGTAGGAGCCTTGTCCTTTATATACTTATGGATCTTGGACGTTTCGTCCTGGATAGTGGCTTTCACACTCCCTACTCCCCGGCCTCCTTCCTTACGGCAAGTGTACAGCAGGGGTCCCCAACCTTTTTGCACCACGGACTGGAATAATGTAGGTTTTATTTTCACGGACCGGTGTGCCAGTTTATGCCGCCATCAGGTTAACTTGCTCGGAAGTGGGCGGGGCTTAGGCTTCCATTCGATTCAGCTTGGAAAAGACGCGTTTGTACATTAATAAGTGTGCCATACCAAAAGAATTGGAGTAACATAACGTACAGTTACACACGTTCTCACTGTTCTTCTGACTGGTGGAAGGTCATCAGATAAATATGGTAAAAATAAGTGCATAAAAATTACAACTCACCACACGCTGAATCAGTGGGGGCCCTGCGCGTGTTTCTGTGCAATGAGATGGTCCCATCTACGAGTGATGGAGACAATGACACCCGCAGTGTGTTTAAGTCCAGTCTGCTCCGTAGTTTTGTCTTGTTGCCGTCACGGCGCGGTAAGTAGCGCTCAAACTCTTGTAAAAGTGAAAACAGGTGATCGCGTAGCAGTTGCAAAATTCTGGCCCAGGAGACGTGTCCTCCAAAATCCCCGCTGGCTCCTCGTCTGCTCCTCGTCTGCTCCTCACTTGGCCTTTTCCGCTTTGCAAAAATGCTCTCCAAAGACTTTTGTTTTTTACTCATTTTCGCGAGCTTGTGGGTCGACTTTTGAGCAGCGTGTTTGATGCGACGCATCCGCGATGACGTATCATGTATAATGCACATATCAGTTATGTTCTCAGGCAGGACAAGAGCAGCGATATAATATACTTGCCATTATATTTAATGGATTTCATTGGCAATTTTCACAAGGCTTTTCATTATATATCCACAGACGAGCTTATTAGTGTCATGAGGGACAGGCCAAAGTTACGTCAGAGAAGATGCTGTCACTGATAGATTATTTCCAGTTTTTGTACGGCCCGGTAGCAAACGCGTTGCAGACTGGTACCGGTCCCCGGCCCGGTGGTTGGGGACCCCTGGTGTACAGTCTCAGGGTGCTGGATTTGGGATGGAACCCTCCATGCATCTGTGGTCGGTATCTCCTCCTTTGTCCAACTGATTATTCCTGCAGGGTATCGGATCACTGGCAGGGCGTAGCTGTTTATTGCCAGGGACTTGCCTCACTTGTTGTAGGTATTTGGCCGTAGCTGCTTTCTTTGTTACCTCTTCGAGGTTGCCACTTGCCTGTAGGATTCCAAGGCACTTGTAACTGTCCTCAATGTCTGCTATTGTTCCGCCTGGGAGTGAGACCCCCCTTCAGACCTATGCAGAACAGCAGTGGGGACAGCGCATCATCTTGGTATATGCCACATTTGATGGATACTTGTGCAAGTGGTTTGCCATTGGCCTCAAGGGTGGTTTTCTACAACCTCATTGAGTTATTTATGAAGGCTCTTAGAGTCCCATTGAAGTTGTACAACTCCAAGCGTTCAATGATCCAAGTGTGTGGCATGAGTCGTAAGCTTTCTTGTAATGGATCCAGGCAGGGCTCAGGTTGGTGTGTCGAGTCCCGTGCGACTGTTCTGTCTACCAGGAGCTGGTGTCTCGCACCTCTGATATTTTTGCCGATGTTTTTCTGAGCAGTGCTCATGTATTGATCCTCCACGTTGTGGAGAGACAGGTTGTTGGCCAATAGTTGGACGGGACTGTGCCTTTTGAAGGATTCTTCAGGATCAGGATTGTACGCCCTTCGGTTAGCCATTCAGGGTGAGTTCCGTGTGTTAAATTCGGCTGTTAGGCGCTCGTGGAGTGAGGTGAGTTTCTTTAGCCAGTATGCATGTATCATGTCAGGGCCCGGTGCTGTCCAGTTTTTCATGCCTGAGACTCTTTCCTGTACGTCTGCCACAGTGATGGTAACTGGACTCTGCTCAGGGATGTTGCTGTGGTCCTCTCTCAGAGCCATCAGCCACTGTGCATCTTGGTTGTGGGATGCTTCCCTCTCCCATATGCCTTTCCAGTACTGTTCAGTTTCCAGTCTAGGTGGGTCTGCTCTGCTATTATTACCCTGCCATTGAGCGTACACTTTCGTACACGGTTTAGACATGGTTTGTACATATGTATGTATATATATATATATATATATATATATATATATACATACACACATATATACATACATATATATATATATATATATATATATATATATATATATATATATATATATATACAAACAATAAATTCAATGCCTTTTTGGTTCTTTCTTTTCTAGCTGTGGAGTTTTTGTGTTCAAAGAGACAAATCATAGACATTTGGACTAGTGAAGTGAATTAAATGTTGCTGTTTTGGAGACATAATGTACTGATGTGAAATTATTATAGTTATGTTAAGCAGAACAAGCAAAACAAGTTTTTTATTTTATCTACTATCTACTACTACTACTACTCTACTATCTAATCTTCATCTACTGATGTCTATATTAGGAACAGATAGAATATGCGCTCCTGTATAACTAGCATCCCTGCCCCCACCGTACATATTATATTTTTATGAGGAGTATGAATATTAAAGGTGTGGGCTCAGGTATCATAAGGCCCCTAGTCGTTTGACCTTTTCGGCTCTTGGCACGGCTGTTGTCATTGGCTGTGTTGGAATTAAAGGATCACAGTGGGGGGGGCTTGTCTAATCTAATCAGGCTGATCAGGAGAGCGGATATGTGGGAGGCGGGATATGAGCTCGGGGACCACATCTCCAGCTTCTTTAGGTTTGTGCAAAGGGCATCCACTAATCAAAGCGGCGCGTACAGAGCGGAGCTGGCCCACCTTGACACATGCGTATGTGTTTATCTCATTAGTTCTGAGTGAACAGCTCACAGTTCTTGTGTTGTTGTTCCGGAGCCACAAAAGACAAATGACAGATGGTCCGATGAGCTTTAAATACTTTGAATCAGAGCGCTGCAACTGTTTCCACAATGACAATAGTGTGGCCACCATTTAATCAATAGTAAAAGTATTAGGTTGTATTCAGAACATTCTTGAATTGTATGTCATTGTTTCGGATGGTGAACTTTATAATTCATGTGGTCCTCAGGTTTTGGAAAAATGCACTTCCGGTTATGAAGTCAGGCTAGAGCCACGCACTCACTCCACTACTGACGAAATTTGCCATAATAGTCACCTCAAACATAATCCCAAGACAAAAAGAGCAAGTAATGAGTAAACAGAGAAAACACAAGAAAGGTAATGCTATGGGAGTTAAAGCATCTCACAAACTGACGAGGCTAACGCTGAGCCGAACGCCTTCCCCCGGAGTGGAGTCTCCAGGCCCGTCCCTACCGGAAGGAGGAGGACATAACTTTACAACTGGTGAAATGCAGTGTGACATGGTGTCATTGAGAGCTGAGGTGAGAGTAAGGAAAAAACAATACCAGGCTGGAGGCCGTAATAGTGGAGCTAAAGGCGAGAGAAGCACGTGTCGCTGAGGTGGAGCAGAATATTATGGACATTATGGATGAGTTATGGGAGCTGAAGGCCAATGTAAGTGACACTGCAGCCGGAGAACCAGAATATGAAAATCAAGATTTTGGATTTGGAGTCCAGGTCCTGCAGAAAAAATCTCAGACTCGTGGGAGTCCCGGAGGGTGAGGAGGGAGACAACGCTGGAGACTTCCCTGAGAAGTTGATCCCAGGGGTCGTTTCTGGGACTTGCAGTCCTTAGATTACAATGTAAAGAGCACATTGCCTTGGCAAAAAAAGATAAGCAGTTGTTAAACTACAAGAACCGATAATGAGGTTTGTTTTTCTTTCATATTTTTGGATTCTAATACTCTTTAAAACCAGATACATATTATATATCGTTATGACACAGTGTATTTTTATATATTAATGGTCGCCTTCTTTGCCTGGGGAAATGGTAGGAACAGGTGAGATCCAGGGCTCAGCTTTGGTCGATAAATGTATTGGTTTTATGTGTGCTTACGATGTTTAACATGCACAAAGGAGAGTCTGGTGGTTCTCCCCCACGAACATTTTAAAAGAGCAGACAAAATATCTTGTGTTCTGGTGAATTGTGTCTACCTCAGAAGAGGTAGAAGTGGAGGTGGCTGCCTCGGGACGCACCAGGACTTGTGGCGGATCCTCAGTTTTCATGGACAGGTGACTTGGAACACTATCTCGGAGTGCCAGGGACAACAGATGAATCCAAACTGGAAATTGTCTGAACCGGAGCGGCTGGAGCAGGTGAATATTTTGCCAGTGCAGCAAAACGGTTAGTGAGGCTTAAACTGGGGATAATTGTAGCTCCAAGTTTGCGTCTGCGTTGTTTCTTACCGCAAAATCATCTCGGGCTAACCTGGAGCGAGGAGTTGAGCAGTAGGGCTGAGGACAACCAGAAGCTGGTCCCACACCACTGTGTCTATGAGGGCGCTGTTGAGCAATGCAACCTTTGTGTGCTGTCCGGTGGCAATGTCCATAAATTTGGATATAAGTTATTTTTTTCTTTTTAAGTTCAGTGGATAGTCGAACTGGATGTTGATGATGAGTGATGGTTTTGCCCTTGTTCGCAGTGTCCGATTTGAATAGAGACTTTGTTTCTCCAGGTGGCATGGCTGGCAGTATAGGCCACCCCGGGCCTATGTTCAAGTGGGGCAATAAAAACCTACATCCACCTGATGGTGCTCAGAGCTCTCTTCCTCAGTCTCTACTCACCTGCTCTGTCCTCCAGACATGCTCTTGCGTGCGCACACACACAAGGCCACATCATTCCCACAGCCGGTCTCTTCTACAGCTGGGTTAACACAGTAGCTCAGGGGCAGTTTGGATTTGGGGCTAGACTGTAGACAAATTGACCCTGACCAGACGCCATTAGAGAAATGTATCAGCTTCCAGTGTTCCACTTTATAAAGTATGTTTTATGAGTTGTAAACTAACATGTGAACATTCCTCTCTCTGACCACTCTTTATTATGGTAATGAATTTCTCCTTTTTCAGAAGAGGGACACGCACATTCAAAATCTTAGTAGCATGCAATACAATAAATTGCTCTTTCTCTTCCCTGTAATGTGGTCAGTCTTCCGTGATTATGTGGAATTATTGTCTGTTTCATATTGCGTAATCTAATGATAAAATCAACCTGCCCAGGATCAATAGATGGATATGTGTGCTCCATCTACTAACAGGAGAGAAAATTACAGATTTGCGAAAAAAAATATGCTTGCTTACGCCTTGTTATTGAAGCTACGCAGTTGTACCGATCGAGATTTGATGGCTGAAATGCTCGGAACGAGTCTGCCAATAATTGATGCACTTAAAAACAAAACATCGGGACATTTTCCCACATCGGGAAAATTATGTCACAAAAGAGTGTTTTTAGAATTTCAGAGGGGGGAGGAATTTCTAACCAGGATTAATCAAACTAGCACAAATGCTTGCAAAGCTAAATACGACTCCAGGTATGTTTTTGATGAGGGAACAATGTCATTAAATGTTTAAAAGCTCAAAACATAGTTAAAAGAGATAAAAGAGTTATTTATATCAGGGGTCTCAAGTATGGAATGAATAGTATTCACTTGTGGCCTGCTGAAAATATGCATGTAACAATTTAAATTACAAATCCCATAATGCACAGTTGCCTAATGCGAACACGGCCCCTCTCCCGTTGCAGGTTCAGCAAATACGCAACACTCTCACCTTTCCTGGTGGAGCAGTCTCTACTCAATATGGACGGTCCTTCATCTGCCTGGAAGATCTGGTTCTCCTCCTGAGTGGGTTCAGCTCCACTGTCTCCCTCGCATCAGTCTGTCCGTCTAATGGAGTCAGATCCACCCTTCACTCTGGAACTCCTCCAGGTTTCTACTTTTTCCCCAAGGAGGTTTTTTGTAGTTTTTCCTGGCCAAGAAGGAGGGTCTAAGGACAGAGGACTCTGGAACATTGTCCCTTGCCCCCACGGACATTGCTTAATTCGTTTTTCATTGTCCCCCTCAGAGGCAACCGTTGTTGTGATTATCCACAATTTGTACACAAGGCAATTCAACAGGAAAAAAAATCATTAAAATCATAAAGACATGACAGAAATAACAAAACTTTCATTTTTATTCATTCAATTTAACATTTTTTGCTGACATGAGTCATTTTTGTCCGTGCTTTGTGATCCGCCAGATGGAAAACCAAATCTATTGGACCACACTGGCAGACACTCCAGACATACTTAATACTTACTGTAAGAGGCGCAGCAATCATACTGAAGCACGACGATACCAGCCTCTGAGTCCAAGGAAGGACTAGACGTCCTTTTGGTGCATGGTGGAAGACAGTTCATTTGGTTTCAACTTTGTCCACCTGGGGTCGAACTTCTCCCCGTCCCATCTGGTACCCAAGGTATCTTGATTCCTCTCGGTCCCACTCGCACTTGGACGGGTTCAGAGTTAGTCCGGCAGTTCATGGGAGGAGCATCGGAGACAGTCTCCTATCTTGGACTTAAGACAACAACGTCATCAAGGTAAGCTACACCTCCCCCATTCCCCAAAGGACCAGAACCCTGTCCATCAAACGCTGGAACGTGACTGGAGACCCATGTAGCCCAAAAGGCATGACGGTGAGCTCGAAATCCCTTGCAGGGGTCCGGAAGGCTGTGTACCGACATGAAGCCTCCAATATTCTTTTAATTCAATTCAGTGTATTCTTGAAACACCCACAACCTCAACAGCAGTTGCCTAAAGGGTCTACAGTGAAACAGCAGATTGAACAATGTTCATACGGACTTCGCTGGATTGAGAACAGGACTAATGTGATGGTACTTCCTGGTTCTAGTCAGGACCCGAGCAGCAGCGTTCTGGATGTACTGCAGCTGTTTTACAGCTCGTTTGGAGAGGCCAGTGAGCAGGCTCTCCAAGTCCATCCATCTTTTTCCGCTTATCCGGGGCCAGGCCGCGGGGGGCAGCAGTTTAAGCAGGGATTCCCAGACTTTCTTCTCCCCAGATACTTCCTCCAACTCCTCTGGGGGAATCCCGAGGCGTTCTCAGGCCAGCCGAGAGACATAGTCCCTCCAGCGTGTCCTGGGTCTTCCACGGGGCCTCTTTCCGGTGGGACATGCCCGAAACACCTCCCCAGCACCCAGGAGGCATCCGGAACAGATGCCCGAGCCACCTCAGCTGGCTCTTCTCAACGTAGAGGAGCAGCGGCTCTACTTCGAGCTCGTCCAGTATGACTAAGCTCCTTACTTATCTCTAAGGGAGCGCCCAGCCACCCGGCGGAGGAAACTCATTTCGACCGCTTGTATCCGCGATCTTGTCCTTTCGGTCATTACCCAAAGCTCATGACCATAGGTGTCCAGAGGTGAGGTCAGGAACGTAGATCGACCGGTAAATCCAGAGCCTTGCCTTTTGACTCAGCTCCCTCTTTACCACAACAGTCCGATGCAGCGACTGCATCACTGCAGCCGCTGCACCGATCCAACTGTCAATCTCACGCTCCATCCTTCCCTCACTTGTGAACCCCAAGATAAGACCCGGAGATACTTGAACTCCTTCACTTGGGGCAAGGACTCCCCACCCACCCGGAGAGGGCAACCCACCTTTTTCCGGTTGAGAACCATGACCTCGGATCTGGAGGTGCTGATTCTCATCTTAGCCACTTCACACTCTGCTGCAAACCGTCCCAGTGAATGTTGCAGGTCCGGGTTTGATGGAGCCATCAGGACAACATCGTCTGCAAACAGCAGAGATTAGATCCTGAGGTCCAAGTCCACTCCACCTAAATTGATTCATCTTATTCTGTGGACAGGCAGGCTAAGGCGAGAGGTTTTATATAAGTTGTTTCGCAAGCCCGCCGACGTCAAAAAACTGAAATATTTTTTTGTAAACTTTTTTTCCCGTCTGCTTTCGCAGATTTTTCCGCAGTTATTTTGGCCAAAATCTTAATAAAAATGTATTCTGCACCCGACACAGAGTTTGCTTGCTGGCAGCTGGCGGGCTGGAGCCCCGGCGTGCAACCGTCCACTCTCCCTCAATCATCCAGTTTTATTTGTTTCTTTTGTGTTTCTTGTGTTGTCTGATGTGTGTAACCGTGTGTATTCCTTATTCGTTCGTGTTTTGGATGTGTTTTGTCTGAATCTTTGTGTTGTTTGTTCCTGTTAGCCGCGAGCTAAATTGGGAGCTAGACTAGGCTAGCGCCTTGTTTGTTGTTCTTGGCCTCTCTGCGGCTTATTTTTAGGTGTTGTTCTGTATTTCTTGACCTGTGGGTTGTGTGGATCGTGTGGGGTGTGTTTTATGATGGTTTGGTGTTAGTTTTCGTGATTTATTGTCACTTTTGCCGGCTTTTGCCTCCGGCTAGGCTGAGTTCAGGCCCCGGGGGTTGAGTGCTGCTGAATCAAAGTAAATTTAAAAGAAAAGGGTGGGCAAATTAAAAAATAAAAGTGAATAAAAGCAAATAAAAACAAAGAGAACGTGTTGCTCTGTCTAATATGACATATTAGACAGAGAATATTTGTTGAAATAAACCTGTTTAATGAAAAGTTCTCAAATAAAGAATAATCATTACTTCAGAATATTGTTTATTATTTTCAATGTCTTGCTTTGATATTTATAATTATGTAGGTAATGTAGAGAGGTGGTGGTGAGGCCTATATTGCTAAAAAAATAAAAATATGTAATTCAACTCCGACTTCTGGATGGTAGAGATGTAATTTGATGTGAAAATAACATTTTTATTCCGTCCACCCCTCTTAAAAAATGCCAAGGAAAGTCCGTGAAACAACTTATTAAAAAACTCTCGCCTAATGTGGATAGGTTTAATATCACAACAGAAATCTTCATGTCTCAAACTTGTTTGTTTTTGTTTGAAAACTGATGGATGTAGTTATGGGTTCATAAATTCCAGATGAAATCATAGGTGCAGTTTTAGCAGTGCAAACTCATATGCAAGTGAAAGTGTTAAGGAGTTGAAAAAATATAAGCAAATACTGAAAAAAGTACAAGATGTACAAATGTCAAAAGCAACAGCAGCAATAAGACCGTGAAAGCGATCGTAAAGAGGTATAACTTGTTGAAATCGGTGAAAGTGTTAAGTAGTGGAAACGCGTCAAAAATCCTACAATCCTAAAAAGCAATAACATAGACCAGGGGTGTCAAACATCCGGCCCGCGTTTTAATCCGGCCCGCCAAACATTTGAATTAATATTATTATTATTATTATTTTTTTTTCGTTCATAGAACCGTAGTTACTTCCATAACCGTTGTTAGCGCTAAAACTACACGTCCCACAATGCCGCTGGTGGCTGCCCCTCCCCCGCGCGGCTCTTCACTGCTGTGTGTACTGCAGAGGGAAGTAAGACACGCGTTTGCGCACTTTACAGCACTTACACACCTCAGAGCAGAGGTCTGAGCGAGGACAGAGACGTGTGGCTTTAGGAAACACGTGGAAGAAAGAAAGAAGACTGTTTTGTGGATGTTAGAGTTGCGCTAAAAGTGGAGCTAACAACAAGAAAACTGACTTCTGTGATGATGCTCTGTGAGGAAAACATCCTCTACAAACCTGGACAGATCAGGAGCCACAGGTAAAAACACAGGTCAGAGTGTAATAAAGTCTGAACATGACTGTGTCCACACTAATGTGACTGTGACACAAACACAATGACCTCATTTGAGTCACTACATGAATCATTTGTCACTAAGATCAACTTAAACTATGAAAATAGTGAGCTTGTATTGAGTTTGAGCAGAAACATGTCTGTGATATGAACATTTCACATCAGAAATGAGCAGTCCTTCACCTGCTGCACATTTGTGCAACAGTCTCCACAACTATTACTAGGCTGTAAGAAAGCTATTTATTTCTTATATTTTTTATTGTTTTATTTTGTACATAATATTTGGCCCACGATTTGAGAAAAGAGTTTGGTTTGATGGAACACTGTGGCTCATAACTTAAAGGCGGTATGGACGATTTTTCGGCGATTTGAGAACGCAGGCGGAAGTGCGCATGCCACTCCCCCGTGTGGACTGATACAACACACACGTGCGTTTGTTTATTAGCGTGATGGAGCGCATCGCATCGCTCGTCTCCCGTAGATTTCTGTCCACTTCTGCGTCAGCTCGAACTGTCTTATGATAGATCCATCCGCTTAGGCACGCGGAAACGTGGGGACGAGCCTGACGCGGCTGCAGGTGAGCGGTAGGTGCGTTTTATGATTGATATGTGGCAGGACAAATGATTTATCCACGCCACGAGGAAATATGACAAAAAAATTGCTGAAAAAAATCGTCCATACCACCTTTAACCTCCTTAAACGCTCCACGTGTGTTTGTATTTAGTGGTGAGTCAGTTCAGTTGTAAAGAGAACTACAGAGAACTACACAGACGTGGAAATGTTAGTTGTACATTTAAAAGGTTTTTTAAATCTTGAGAAGTTTATTTTGTTATAAAGTCAAATACAATATTTTTCAGTTCCAAATACCTATTTAACAATAGATTAAATGTTTATCTCTGTAGATCAACTCTGAAGTTGTGATGCTCATAAACTGAAGCATAGTATTGGTGAAATTACACTTGTTTTTCTTAATACATTTCAGTTTGAGAACAAACGTTTTGTAATTTCTTCTAATTGATCCAGTAATTGCTTCAAAAACAGCGTAGGCTATATAAAGCTATTTATTTCTTTTTTTTTTTTTTTTTATTGTTTTATGTTTTAAGATATGTTCGGCCCACGACCCAGCCTGAGCGTCAAAATTCGGCCCGCGGCCCAAACTGAGTTTGACACCCCTGACATAGAGTGTCTGCTTTATGACAACATAAGCAGACGCTCAATTATAATATAAAGGCATAGTGTATCCGTTATATTAGGGTTTACTGCATAAAATGTAGCATAGGTAGGCCTATATATATGTGGTCCCCGACCAACTCTGACTCAGATTATTTTGGCCCTAGTTCCAATTGAGTTTGAGACCCCTGCTCTAAATGCTCATTTCCAAGCAGACCATGGAATGATGAGGATTTACAACAAGTAGTGTTGTGGATGTCTGTCGCTGGCACACGCTTGGAGCACACCTGGTTTCCTGGTAACACAGCACAGCTATACATAGAGCGAGCTGACAGGTGGACTGCTGCATGCACTCACACCTCCTCTGTTCATTAGAGCTTCATTAGAACAAGCTGCTGGGCTGTGAGAGTACACCGGGAGATGTTACACACCGACTCTCTGTAAAACACTAACAAAACATTCTCTGCTGCAAAACGCGTTTGGGCGTTTGTGACGAGAGGGAATGCACGTAACCCAACACACTGTAAACTTACTTTACATACGCTCAATGCAACTTTCCACCATCTGCTTGTTTTCATCAATATATTATTGCTTTGCCTAGAATGTTCCACAGTATGGCATCAAACACATTCTTACATTTATTCAATTACACATATTTTTATAGAAAAAAATACCTTTAAAAAACATACGTTCATGTGGATGGAGGTGCCTCTCCAGACATCTGACCTGCTTGTGTCTATGGAAACAGAAGTTAAATGTCTCCCGCTGATACGTTTGCCGTCTGCACCACTGGTAAATGGGCCGATCATATTTGAGGCCCACAGGCGGGATTGGAAATATCACAGAGAAGTATTGTGGGAAAAATTGTGGTTGGGCGGAAGTCAAAACAAGTCAAAACAAAACAAACATGGGCCAAACTTCAGGGAAAAAATACAGACTATTTAATTTTTCACACAATGTTACTTTGTACATTTGTGGTTGAGAAAGTTTTCTGAACACTGTTTTTAAACACATACTGTTTCTTTTTTTCTTCCACTGTTGTGATATTTTGGCCAATCAGTGTCCTTGTAGGGATGTTGAAAATAAAAACTCTTTCGGCCAGAATCTTCCCAGATTGATTCATGTGAAGAGCTCAATTCAGAGAGAGACACAAAGCAATCTGATGTGAGCCAGTTTAGTAAAACATTCAAGGTTAAGTAAAAACAGCTCAATGGAAAACATTTGTTGGGGGGACCAAAGCTCCTGAAAAGTTGCATATAACTAATTTGACTATAATGAGTTTTTGACTATTGCAATCGTTTTGCAATGGCTCTCTATATTAGTGTAACCCTGGTTACGTAATGAACAAAGGGCCCATTCATAAATATCTCGGTCACTTCCTGCTCCGCCTCCCTCTCACGGCGTGTGGCAGCAGCAGGTGTACCTGGGATGATCGGCTCTCATTCAATTCAATTCAATTCATTCACTCATATCACTCTGATTACTTTGAGCGCTGGAGTCTGGTCTGGACGAACGTGGCCCCTTGTCCGCTACTACGTTCACTTCTAATTTGATCTGGGTTGATCTGATTCAGCGGTCGGGTTTTTGTGTTGACCCCGACTAACGAACTGTTTGAACTACTGATGGCGAGCTGGTAGGAAACTTTCTAATCCATCCTTGGATTACGGCTATATATCGTGCCCAACAAAGGATTATCTAAATTGGACTTTTGAAACGGAGACATTCCAAAACCAAGGAATATATAAACTGAACTCTTAAACCAAGGAGTACATGAATCAAACTTTTAAAACAATTGAAGTGTTTATTGGTTATTATATATATCTTTTGTTATTACCCCCAATACATATTTAATTTACATTTTGATATCGTATCCATTGCCATAATGCTAACCCATATTCCAAATTGGTAGAGTGCTACATGTGGCGAGATAGCCAGGAGCTTGATGTAGGAATTTTATTGATATAATAATATAGATATTTTTTTTTGGATAAACTATTGGAAAAAATTGTTTTACTGGGGTAACTACTACCAAATATGTTCTTGTCTCTGGTGTCACTAACACTGACATAGATGATGACATACTTGTTTTTATGGTCCTTTAAAATATGTACAATATATTGATGATCCATAAAGAGACCTTGACAAAAACCTGATTGTGGATTTTTTAAATTTTGAAGCACTAACTGCTCTAAAACCAATATTGCCACATGTTCATGGTACATTTTCTGTCCGAAACCCAGTCCCAGCCGCGGTGGGAGGGGAGCCCCCTCAAAATTACCTCCAAGACCTAAAAGTATTGTGGATGTTTTGAAAGAAGTTATGAACCAGATTGGGAAACATTTGGAAAGGAAGAGCAGAAGGATGAAGTGGACTCTGTGCTTGTTGTCGATCCAGTTGGTTCTCCTTTGCCTGGCCAGCAGAGGACGGTCACCTAAACCATCCAATGTACTATTCACGTCGTACTGCACCACATCCAACAGAACCACATTATGCACCACAAAGACTGACACTGAACTTTCAATATCTGAATCCACCTGATGTGCAAAGAGTGGTTGTAGAACATTTTGTCCGGACTGAGGATTTAACTTCAATCTCCTTGTCTCCACTAAGATTACGTCCTATGAAACCTGGAGATCACACAAGAGCAACTCCTCTGCATGTTACAAGGCAAATACTGAACAGTTTGCTCCTGCAGCGGACATAGTAAAACACCTGGGTTCTGATTCTACCCCTGCTGTGTATCTGCAGGTTCTTGACTCTGCTTTCTCTGCTGTACAAGATGGAGAGGAGCTACTTGCACAGTTCCTGGCTACGCTAAAAGATGCAGGTGAAAAATCATCCACTTACCTCCAGCGACTCCAACTCACGATGAACACTTGGTGAAGAGGGGGGGAATTCAACCAACTGACACAGCCAAACATCTCCTGAAACTATTTTCCAGGGGTTGTTGGGATAATACTCTAATCACAAAGCTACAACTGGAACAGAAACAAAATAATCCTCCTACATTTGCAGAACTGTTACTGCTGCTCAGAACTGAAGAGGACAGACAGATGGCTAAGGAAAGTCTTATGAAGAAACATATGAGCTCTAAGCAGCGTGCCACTCTTCACTCCCAACAAGCATGTGACGACAACCCAAAGTGGACACCCTTCGTGAGCTGAAGGAACAGATCCAAAAGTTACAGCAACAGATGTCTACTCTACTGTCAAAACAACAACAAGCCTCCCCGAAGCCACCACCATCTCGGAACCTTCCAGGGCCTTTTACTGGTCCTAACAATTCCCCAGGTTGGCCCAGGGCTGGGTTTTGTTTCAAATGTGGAGAGGATGGGCACATACTTACAACATGTAGTAATAAAGAAAACCCAAGACTTGTGCAACAAAAAAAGAGACAATTGCAGCAGAAATGTGAAATCTGGGACAAAACTCACTCACCGCACTGCCTATAGGACTCATAGGGATGAAACGTACAACCCAGATCACCATCAATGGACATATTTTCAATTGTTTAATGGACTCTGGTTCTCAGGTTACTACCATACCACAAACATTCTACAATACCTGTCTATCTGAGCATGAGTTGAAACCTCTGAATAACATCCTGGAGATAGAGGGAGCGAATGGATTGGCCGTTCACAACTTGGGTTATGTAAAGCTCTTGCTAACATTTCCGGAAGATTTCCTGGGTTCAACTGTGGATATTCAGACGCTTGCTCTTGTGGTACCTGACATACGGACAGCTCACCCGTTGGTCCTTATTGGGACAAATACCCTTGACCAGGTCTATGAAACCCATCTGAAGCACAGTCCATCTTTCCATGCCAGTTCATATGGTTACAAAGCGGTGATTAACATTCTTGGTCAAAGACACAAATGGGCACAATCCAACCACCATGCTGTTGTAAAACAGATCATAACAGCTGGACAAACAGTTCTTGACAATGTTGCCACCTGTCGTTACATGAAAAGTCAGTTATTGTTGAGCATCCAGAAACCTTTTCACTACCTGGTGGTCTAATAGTTCATTCTTGTCTTGTCGATGTGCTTAGTCATTCTTACTGCCAACTGCCTGTCATAGTTTGTAATGAATCTGAACATAATATTACCCTTCCTCCTCGTGTTGCTATTGCAGAACTGAGTGCCATTCAATCTGTACTTTCAAAAGAACAAAGTGTCAAAGTAGCTGCATCTCCTTCATCTATCATACCCACTTTTGCCTACAACTTTGGAGATTCTTCTCTTCCACATGAATGGAAAACACGGATTATTGAGAAGTTAAACAGTATGCCAGAGGTCTTTGCTCAACATGACCTTGATTTTGGTCGAAGAGATAAAGTCAAGCATCAGATCAAGTTGTCAGATCCCACACCATTTAAACAAAGACCACGGCCCATTCATCCATCAGACCTGGACACAGTACCTAAAGCATCTACAAGAATTACTCGAATCTGGTGTTATAAGAGAATCTGACTCTCCTTTCGCATCACCCATTGTTGTAGTCCGCAAGAAAAATGGCAGTGTACGGCTATTGACTACCGGAAATTAAATCTCCAAACTATCAAAGACGCCTATGCTTTGCCAAAATTGGAGGATGCATTCACGGCACTGTCTGGCTCACAGTGGATTTCAGTACTAGACTTAAAATCTGGCTATTATCAAATACAAATGGAGGAGGCTGACAAGTGCAAGACTGCTTTTTTGTGCCCTTTGGGGTTTTGGGAATTCAATCGCATGCCCCAGGGGGTAACCAAAGCCCCTAGTACATTTGAAAGATTAATGGAGAGGTGTATGGTTGAACTGAACTTGAAGGAAGTCTTGGTGTTTATTGATGATCTAATAGTGTTCGCCCCCACATTGGAGGAGGAACAGGAAGAGTGGTTAATGAAAGTTCTCACCAAACTAAAAGAATTGGGTCTAAAGCTATCAGTGGAGAAGTGTATTTTCTGTCAACCGTTTGTTCGATATTTAGGGCAGGTAGTGTCCAAGGATGGAGTGCAGACTGATCCAGATAAAATCGCAGTCCTGAAGCCATGGCCAGTTCCCAAAAATCTGAAAGATCTAAGATCTTTCTTAGGTTTCGCTGGATACTACAGGCGGTTTGTCTGTGGCTATTCCAACATTGTGAGGCCTTTGAACGAATTGACATCCAGGTATCCATCTGTACAGAAGAAAATTAAGAAAAGTCAGCAGCTGCACCCGTATCTGAATCCCTTTGACTCTTTTGGGGAGCTATAGCTTGTCAGAAAGCATTTGAAACTGTGATTGATAAGCTCACTTTTGCTCCGGTTCTCGGGTTTGCAGACCCGTCCAAACCCTACCTGTTGCACACAGATGCCAGCTCCATTGGACTTGGTGCTGTGCTGTATAAAGATGGCCAAAATAAAGTAATGTCTTGACTGACACGTCTCTGCAACATCGCGTGGCGGTCGGCAATGTTCCCTCTAATTTTTCATGGGTCTGGGCAAACACACGACTACTACGCTACCTGAGCACACTGAGGACCACTGTGAGCAACAGCAGATGTGCACGCTGTGGCCACACACCAGTATCACGCGGCACGCCTGTTTAAAAGCTTGAATTGTTGCAAGTTACAAGGCTTATTAAAATAATAAAATTACAGCAGCAATTTTCATTAGTTTACTTTTATTAAAAGAAATTTGGCCCACTTAAAATGAAAAATACAAAAATACTGTTGTTCATGATATGTATAGTAATTATATGTGAGAGTCCTGCTTTGGCCTGGCTGTGGTCCAGTTGTGGCCTGGCTGAGGGTCCTGTTCTGGAACAAATGAGACATATTCACCTTTCAGACATAACATTTTGTTCACATTAAAACGTTCACATTTTGCTCAATGACATGTGCTGTAGCTTGTGATAGTGTCAATTCCTGCAACTCTTTGTCTGTAAAATATCTAATCACTGTTTTATTAGCATTTCTACTACCCATAAATGATCTAGTAGTAACAGCATGTAATGATTAGAATCCATAAATAAAAAATCTTAATAAATGTCACTAGAATATGCACACATTTTTACTTTAATTTTACCTTATTTCATGTCTGTCCTTCTCACATCTCCAGTGGTTGTATACTTTGTCCAGGTTGATGGCTTCGTCTGCTTCTTGCTATGACTTTATGTGCATCAGCTGGTCCAAATGTGCCACTTCAAGACCATTTCTGGATGCTGTTTTGGTATGATTCATTAAACTAAATCCTCTTTCACAATCTGCACTGGAAGCTTGAAATGTAGCACAAATATCCACAAGCTGTGAGATCTCATTTAGCTCCTCACATCTAAGTGCTGTAGAAACCATATCTCAGAATGTGTGGATTGACCCCTGTTTAAGTTCTTGCTTCATTATGTGCTTGAATTCAGCACATTGACTGTTAATGGCCTTCATAGACTGTGGGTGATGGAGGATGGCCTCATACTTCTTTGCCAGTGTGGAAATGTCTGCTGATCCATAATCAAAACTAATTTTTGAGCGCAATGCTTCAATGTCAAATGCAGACCACTCCTTTAATTCATCTTCTGGAAAACGAGCACCCATGTGATAACAGGGCTTACTAATGAAAAGAATAATCGCACCAGTATTTCTGCCATTAGTTGATGAGGTCCCCATCGCCTCTTTGACATGGTCACTCCATCCTTCTCCTTCAAGTATTGGGAACGCAACTTCTCAATCTTTGCTTTAGCAAAGCAGTGTCTTTCCATCACAGTCAGGTTGCGTCTTTGAAAAGTGAGGCAGAGTTGTGGTAGCTCACACAAAACATCTCCCAAAGCAGTGACAGTAACCTTGAACTTTGAACCGTTCTCAGTTAATTCTCTTGCAGTATTCTTTAAGCACAGTGTAGTTCCTCAGAAAAGCATTCACAGCTTGGTGTCGCGACAGCCATCGCACTTCGTTCAGAGGCCTGAACGACAGTGTATCTTCATCAAGAATCTTTGCTAGGTCCTCCATTTTGCCCTTTGCCCCTCTTTACAGTGGACCGAGAGAAAGTGGAAGACACAGTTCTAAGAAGAGTTTCCACATCTCGCATCGAAGGTAAATTTTTCCAGGTATCATCAATGCCCAAGTCCTCTATTGGCCACACAATGTTGTTCAGTTAGATGTGGTATTTGGCGCTTTAACAAAGCCGCAACTGTTGTGTTTTCCTAGCATAACTGAGGCACCATCGGAGATCAGCATCACTATTCTCTGTATGTCCAGTCCATGTTTGGAGTAAAACTGAGTTATTGCCTGCTCAATATCCTGAGCAGTGCATGCTGTCAGCTGAATGATGACACCAAACACAGTTTTATAGTTAACATAATTTTCCTCCCTGTATTTAATATATATATGACTATGTCGGTGTAATCCCTCATTCGTCCAGGCGTGTTCCATAGTAGAAAAAGCTTCAGTTGTAGTCATCTGGACTCAGTTAGAAAAAATAGACGTTTCGACTCTCATCCAAGAGTCATTGTCAATAAAAGAATTTAGATCGAGAACTCCGATATTAATACTGTTCTGTGGTAAGACCCGCCCATTGGGCGGAGCCTTCCTGAAGTAGAAAGAGTTGTTTGTTTCAACAGAAACTCCCCCCTTGTATCTACCGAGCTAGCCTATTCAGAATTTTAATGGGCTATTAGAATCCTCTTTGTCTTAGTGAGACCCTGGCTCAACCACCCTGAGTACCTGATTAGCATCTAAGTGTCCTTGTCCTGGTCCTCTACCTTTCCAGGTACCTTACCATTGTAGATACCAGGGAGATTGAATCTTAACCCTCCATTTCTGTTTAAAGAAGGTCTTTCTTTTTTAACAAAAATAGCTTCCTTAACTCCTCTTTCAAACCATCTTTTCTCCCTGCTTAAAACCTTCACCTCACCGTCTTCAAACGAGTGATTAGAGGCTTCAAGATGGAGATGCACGGCACTCTGAGGTCCTGAACTTGTATTTCTTCTGTGCTGAGGCTGTTTTGTCTCACCTATGTAACGTTCTTTACAGCTTTCTTCACTGCATTGGATCGAATAAACTACATTGCTCTGTTTTTGAGTCGGCAACTTGTCCTTAGGGTGAACCAGTTTTTGTCTTAAAGTGTTTCCTGGTTTAAAATAAACAGGGACTTTGTGTTGTCTAAAAATTCTCTGCAGTTTTTCCGACAGGCCAGAGACATAAGGGATAGAAAAACCCTTCCTTCTCTGTTCAGTTTCCCTTTTGTCCTGCTTCTTGGTTCTCTTCACTCTGTTGAGAGCCCAAGTGGGGTAACCACAGGCTGAGAGGGCATTTCGGACATGTTTTTCCTCTTTCTTCTTGCCCTCTGAGCTGGTGGGCACACCTTGAGCTCTGTGTTGTAAGGTTCTGATCACACCCAGCTTGTGCTGTAGTGGGTGGTTGGAGCCAAAGAGCAGATACTGGTCCGTGTGTGTAGGTTTCCTATATACTTCTATTTGGAGTTTCCCGTCCTCTCCTCTGATCGTGGAACAATCAAGAAAGGCCAAGTAAGGAGAATCGCTTGGCCTTTTTATGCTGTTTAGGCTGTTTATGACGGACGAAACGGCTTATATTCTTGTACTCAGTCTGTCCGTAAGGAACCATTGAAAAACAATATCCACTTGTATTTTTCCTGAAGTTATCCGATTTCGAGATATTGTCAAGTAAACAAAGTTTTCTTCTGTGACGATATTCAGGATTAAGGCTCGTCCGGCGCATTCTCCGTCCATAACAAATGACCCGTTTGACTTATAAGATGGTGTTTGGCATCGATCCTTTCTTCAGACTGATAGCTACAGAATGAGACCATCCACTTTGATTGACGTATTAATCTAGCCGATGAGAATAGCTTTAGAATGCGGGGCGGGACTTAGGGGTCCCACACACAGAATCCTCTGTATTCTCGTGCGTAAGGCTGTAAAGAGACAGATTTTTGGGCAGGAGGCGACTAGATTTTACGCATAATGTTTTCTGATTTTATTAGCCTTTTGGACGCGCATTTTATTAGATATATGTATTATTATACCAATACAAAAATAAAATAAAAATATTATAATTTTCTTTGTTTTTTTTAACCTCTATATGGGAAATTCATGGGTAAACTCATATTTACACATTTTCACATACATTGTTTTTAGCAGTTATAATTGCTATTAGTGGCCTACAAAACATTAAAATGTATGTTTTATGATCATAGAGGAGCTAAAATTGTAATAAAACAGTTATATGTGGCACAATTGGCACATATTTTGATCACTTGTTTCGAATATTTTTTTTTGATACAAAAAGGTCAACAGCACCAAAATGCCTGTTCCTAGAGATCTGAAACTGTACACAGTTGTTGTCAACAAGATAAACATCATGTACAGTGAACAGCATATGCACACAATGAAGTATGTCATGCTCAGGACCATTACAAATTGACAATATTCAAGCAAGACTAAAAAAAGGATGTTTTGTTTATGTTTGGGCTTCTGTAGTGTAAGTTCTGAAGCCCTGACAGTGTTTATGTGCACATCTACAGAAACTAGAAGGCCTAAGCTTTCTAATGATGCATCACACTTGCATGTGGAACATAAGATCCTCTTTTAATAAGCAATGCCATTTGGGTCCAACCATTGTGCACAGGGCCAAATAGGTGGATGGTAACAGGGTAACATCTAAAAAACATTGCCAAAAAATATAGTGTCTAAACCAGACTTGGAGAGACTTATCCATGCGTTTGTCTCCAGTAGATTAGACTGTAACGGCCGCTCACTGTCTCTCCAAACGAGCTGTAAAACAGCTGCAGTACATCCAGAACGCTGCTGCTCGGGTCCTGACTAGAACCAGGAAGTACCATCACATTAGTCCTGTTCTCAGGTCTCTGCACTGCCCCCTGTGGCTCAGAGAAGAGACTTTAAAGCAGCTCCGCTTGTGTACAAGTCTCTCCATGGCCTAACACCAAAGTACATCTCGGACATGTTAGTGCCATATGAACCATCTCGGACTCTGAGGACCTCAGGGACCGGCCTCCTGCTGGTGCCAGAGTCAGGACTAAACATGGACCGGCCTCCTGCTGGTGCCAGAGTCAGGACTAAACATGGACCGGCCTCCTGCTGGTGCCAGAGTCAGGACTAAACATGGACTGGCCTCCTGCTGGTGCCAGAGTCAGGACTAAACATGGACCGGCCTCCTGCTGGTGCCAGAGTCAGGACTAAACATGGAGCGGCCTCCTGCTGGTGCCAGAGTCAGGACTTAACATGGGGAATCTGCGTTTCAGTTTTATGCAGCTAAAATGACTGAAAGGATTCTCTTTTATTAGTTTATCTGTTGTATGATTTTAATGCATTTTTTCCTGTTGTGTGAAGGACTTCAATTTGCCTTGTGTACAACTTGTGCTCTACAAATAAACTTGCCTCGTCTACTTCACCTTGTACCCAGTCTAAACCTGAGCTTTAACAGCCATCCTCATCTATCACAGCGTCTGTTGTTACCGTGCATGCTACACCACTCCCAATAACCCCTACAGAGCCCGTATTTCCATGTCTCCAGTCTTTCTTTCTCTCCCTCTCTCCCTCTCGCTCTCTGATAATCACCATCCCCTTTAGTTTTATTTATTTATATTCTTTTTGGTCCTGCCACCCCATAGGTCTCACTATTGTGTTCTCTTGTTCTCTGTAAACTCCCACTCATTGTAGACCTGGCGATTACTATTAAGAAAAAAACTAAAAATACGATTCAGCCTTGATGGCAGCGTAATTAAAGTTTACTCTACCCCTTGTTTTTTTTTTTGAATGGGATATTCAGGCTTAGTAAAATGTTCATTATGAATTAAAGGACAAATGATAATAATTATTAGTATTTTTATTAGCCTCAAAACATGAGTACCTTTAGTCTGGCATCCCATGTTATAATTTGTATTTTTTATAGCAAACAAAATTACATTTGGATCTATGTTTCCCCAGGACTACCTGAGTTTTGGGAATTACGCTCTCAGCACGGAGACGGGAGAAATTCAACGCTCGGAGGTAGAGGACTTTCTAACCAGAATTCATCAAAATAGCATGAATTATGCCAAATGCTAGTTCATTTTTCACAATATGTGTCCTTTAAGTCTTTGTTCATGTTTTATTAAAGCTATTAAAAGTGCAATTATTATTAAACTTTTCCTAAAAACATTGTGAATAGTATCCGGGCTCTTCAGTGTCACTTGTATGTTTTTTTTCATATAAGCCCAGAGGATTGAGGTGCTGTTGTGGCAGGAGAGGTCGGTCGGTGTTTGGACCACTGCTTGAATGGAAATGCCTCGCCTTCACAGTCCGTGTGAAGTAATAAAAATGTCGGGTTGAGATGGGTCCTTGCGCTTGGAGGTTGGTGACTGACAGCTGCCTCCCTCCCCTCTACCCCTTAATGTGTTTACATGACCCGGCGTGCAGCCCACAGCCAGTGCATATGTTAAGCCGCCCCCAGTCTGCACCGCTCCCTTCTCCCTTGACATTTGTAGATGCCTGATAGCTGTCTAATATACTGTTGCAGCTCAGGCTGTGGTGGGGGGCAGCAGGAACTGAGGCGGCGGCAGAGAAGAGTGTATGAGGAAGGTGCTTTGTGTAGACAGCGGCTCATATCTTGGTAAACAGGACTCTTATTATTCTTTATTGTGCTCCGTGACTAAGCTGCTTTAGATTGTTGCAGGGCATTTTTCAAGGGGTAAGGCCAGACAAAGGTAAGTTCTTAATGTCAGTGTGAATGAGGACACTCACTCCGGGGACCTCTCTCTGAGCCTTTTAATATCCTGCCCTAAGACGCACAGCACAAACAGCCTGCCAGGAGGCTCCAGATGCAATTAAGCTTTAAATTCATCTCCTTTTTTACACCAAGAAAAAATATTTTATCCAACCTGTGTTTTAATACCACATACAAATCATTTTTGTGTTAAATTATGAGCTAAATTAAGAAAAAAGTAACATGTAGAATTTAGTTAAAATGAATCATCTCACACTTAAAATGTCTACGACAACGTTTTTCATTGTTCTCACCTTTTAGTACAGTATCCTTATGTAATGTTTGTTGATCTCAGTCCAAAACTTGTGAACAACAGGACAATCACACAAAACACATGATAGTGGTTTGCCTCCTGCTGCCACATCCTCTCCAACAGTCTGCATTTCCCTGTGAGTAATGGGCACTTCGACATGGGCTTAGAAAGAAACATGACACATTTTCCAACAGAATTCCCTCCAAACATGTGATCCTGTGGTTTTCCAGTGAGATGTACATTTTAGCAACTGCCCAGAGACTACAGCTTATTGTGTGTTCTGCTGAGAAGATGATCGGCTGCAGACTTCCATCTCTGCAGGACCTGTACGTCTCCAGGACTCTGGGACAAGCAGGACGGATCACACCCGATCCTTGTCACCCTGGACACGGACTATTTGAGCCACTCCCTTCAAGCAGGAGGCCACTCCCCTCAGGCAGGAGGCCACTCCCCTCAGGCAGGCGGCTACGGTTCATCCGGACCAGAACCTCCCGCCACAAGAACAGTTTCTTTCCCTCTGCCGTTGGACTCATGAACCCTTCTTAAACACTGTCACTATAACCATAATTTAATCTCTCACTGCACTGTTCACTTTCTGCACTACATATGTAAATTCAACTGTAAATTTGTGTACATATTAAGCCTATTTTTATCCTATAGCAGATTTAAATAGTTTTTCTTTTTGACTCATTGGTTGTTTCATCATTGTTCATTGTTTTATGTTGCACCGAATCATCAAAGCAAGTTCCAATGTTTGTGAATTCTGTTCATTGGCATTCTGATGCCATTGGGTTGGTTGTATTGATCAAACCATTGATAACTCTTGAATGTTTTTAGAGGAAATGTGTGCACAAATCGCATGACAGCATGTTTACTGTTTGTAAACTAAATGTAAATGCAGCAGTACGATTCAGCTCCCCGCAGAAAGAAGTCTTTGTGTAACTTTGTGGACCCGCAGTGGTATAAGTGATCCACAGTGACAAGAAGTAACGTGAGAGCGTCTTCTCCTTGAAACGCCTCATTCATTGCAGTGAAGTGCCAATTTTGCGTTGTCCCACTGCAGAGAGGTGTCTGACCTGCCCAGTCTGTGCAGCTGAGGAGAAGAGACCGAGGGAGTGGAGAGGAGAGCATGTGCCATTTCCAAAGAAAGACAGTCTGTCATTCACAGTCTGTGGACAACCACATGCCTTAAAGTAACCCCCAAAACCGGCTGATGGAACAGCATCAAGTGGAGCGACTTGATGGACAGGATTAGAATCACAACGCTGCAGACTGATGAACAGAAGACGCTAGGGTCAGGAGGTGGGAGATTAAGGGCTTGCCCCTGGGGGATGATCTCTATAACGAAGTTGAGATGACCATAGAGGAATAAGAGCTGCTGTTTGGAGCACGAGGACAATTTCCTGAGAAGAAAGCTCAAGTTTAGCATCAGGTTGGTGTTTGGGAACTCCCAGAAGGAGGCGACACTGGAGGTCCTGGTGCTCAGTGGCGGCGACACTAGACGGGGCCTCACGATGTATGGCTGCGGCATCCCGGTGCCCGGCGGTGGAATCCCGGTGCTCGGTGGTGGCCCTGGGGGGGCATCCCGGTGCCCGGCGGTGGAATCCCGGTGCTCGGTGGTGGCCCTGGGGGGGCATCCCGGTGCCCGGCGGTGGAATCCCGGTGCTCGGTGGTGGCCCTGGGGGGGCATCCTGGTGCCCTGCTCTGGCATCCCTTTAAGGAGTTCCACGTTGAAGGAGAGATCCGGCTCTCTTGGATGCAGGGAGAGTAAGGAAAGGAGGGGGAAGAGAAAGGAGAGAAGGGGGGAGAGGAGGGAGAAGGGAACAAAAAGGTGAAGAATGAAATACTTCAAAGGGGTCATCAAGTATAACAGTCCCAAAACACATGATAGTGGTTTGCCTCCTGGCTGCCACAGTTTCTCCAACAGTTAGTATTTCCTTGTGAATAATGGGCACTTTGACATGGTGTGACACATTTTTCCAGCAAAATTCTCTCCAAACATGAGACTTTGTGGTCTCTCCACTCCTCATCTATCAAAACAAGGTTACTCCTCATTTGTGTTTAATGTATTTAGTAGAGTAGCTGTCTAGATTAGACCCCGGTGTGCACTCAAGTTACTCTTCTTCCAGATTTCAAACGCCCTACCCATTGTTCCTCCAGTGCATCTTGAGTTTGACACACCCCATGTAGGTTGGAGGCAAAAATTCCAATTTCTGCCACAGAACAGGGTTCCCCAGAGTGGTTTACAATCAGGTCCACAATATCACATAAGGTGATTTCACTCCCTGGTGGAGCATACGCTTTCAACAGAGCAAAATCCCCTCCATTAACAGCTCATTCAGTCAGTACAAATCTGCCCTTCTTGTTTTTACATTCAAAACTGTGTTCTAAAGCTATTCGGTTTGAGGTCAACATTGCAACTCCCCTCCTGTGTTTGCCTCTGTATGATGAATAACACAATGCTCCATAACAAATTTGGTCAGTTTTTGATGTTCAATGTTGTTCAAGTAGGAATATATAATCTAGTCTTCTATAAGACTATTCTTTTCTCATTTTGGTTCAAATCTTTGATCTCTTAATTGGGTTCAATATGCCGTTAACGGATGCCACTTGTAAAACTTCCGATGCCATTGGATTGATTGTATGGATTTTGCCTTTAAACTCTCTGGTCAAACACAACATACAAACACAAGAACTACAAAAACAGGAAACAGATGAAAGAAAAACATAGAAAACAAAAGAGTTCATGCTAAAAACATGCGCCTAACCCAAAACCTGATCTGGTATAAGATCGTAAACTAGGTGGAAGTCCATTCCTAGTGAAGGGCCCTGAAAGCTCCCCGTCCGCTCCTGGCTCCAATCCACACAAAAAAAATGGATACACACTGATAACGTGAAAATAAAATTTCACTTAAATCTGTGTTTGTGTGGATTGTTACCGTTAGCGATTAGTGTAATAAACATTTCTTAAATCTAATCTTTTTCTGAATGCACCAGTGTGAATGTCAGTGTGACAGTGTGAGGAGGGGATGCAAATGCGCACAATTGTCCTACCTTGTGAGCCCAGGTCAGGAATGTTTGAGCCCCGTTTTCTTCGAAAAATAATTTCAGAGGTGTATACATTCAAATGACCACAACCTACTTAAATATTATCAGCTTACACTTTCAGAATCTGTGAATAACTCAAAATGTCTCTGGGGAGACTTGTTCCTGGTTTTCATACGGCTGGTCACATATGCGCTTGCCTTTTTGTAATAGAGGTCTCCTTTAACCTTTGCAGCCTTCATAACAAGCTCCTTCTCATGATTGTTAAGAAACCTCGTTATGAGGCCTCGTGGTTTATCAGTTGCTGGTTTGCCCCTTTCTATTGAGATAAGGGGAGACTTCAACTACTGAGCCTACAAGGAGCTCTGGGTCCACCTTCTCCAAAAAACCTTCAATCTCTTCTCCCTCTTCTCCCTCTTCTCCCTCTTCACCCCAAAAGCCTGAGGTTGGGTCTATGGCATCTGGACTCCAAATCTATGATCTTACATTTCATATTCTTGTTCTCTGTCTGCAGCATCATCAGCTGGGCCCGCATCGCCGGCTTCAGTGTCTGCAGCTCATCTGTACTGCATTGGCGGAGCGAGGTGGTGCTTTTGGGGCTTGAGCCCCGGATGTTTTTATATCTTAAGAAAGCTAATTCTCAAAGCTCAGGAGTGTTAAGTGTCGTTTTTTTTATATTTAAATGTTTTAAACGTGAAACATGTCATTTGTGCAGAGTGGAGGCTGACTCTCTCCTCTGCACCATTCCCATCTCTGATTGGATGATTGTTCTCTTTACCTGTTGTCTCATTGGTAATTTTTGTTGAACTGGAGTATGATTGGCTGCATGTAGAAAGTGGGCGGGAACGTAGCAAGCGTGTTCCTTCGCCATGCGATCTCACCATGGAGCAAACAAAAAGGCCTTTTCAACATCATTTAACTGACATTTTGCAAAAAGTGAAGGGCATAAATAAGAGATCGACTGGAAAAAAGAGGCATTCAGAACAGCAGCAGCAGCACCTGATTCAAACAATGAATTCATTGTGGTGGTCAGTGTAGCAGTGGCTAAGAGGAGAGGTTTTATTCATCCGCAAAGCTAAAGCAGAGAAACTACAGCTAGAGGTCAAAAAGTTCCTGCTAAAGGTAAGACTGACTTTTACATTCTACAAAAAATGAAAAAAATAAACTAAATCATATCAGAAGGAGCAGTGCAAAAAGCATAAATGTTCAAATAATTTATCAGCCATAAAGTAAGAGACTATTATTTCAAACTCCAAGAATTTTATATCAACAATCTGCCGTGACAATACAGTCTGGCTAGCTTAGTGGGTAAAGTATGCTCAGGGTTGTGGGTTTGTTTTGTCACTGACGTCAAGATGCACAATTTCTTGAAAAGGTAAATGTACTTAAATGCTACCACTTCTGATGTTCAGTTCAACGTTTTTGGAGGGAGGAGCTCTCTCAGAAGGCAAACAGGCCATGGTCTCTCTTTGCCTTTGGAGGGTTACTCTATGTACAAGAAATACAGTATTGGGGGCACTAAAACCACATAATATCGGCCTGTATGAACCCCCTCCCTTTCTTTTTGGGCTAAGCCCCGGATGTTTAGAATGTCTGGCTCCGCCTCTGCTGTACTGTCTGAAATACGCTTTTCAGCTTCAATGATGCGTGCTTCATTTCCTCCCCCCTCTTTCAGCTCCCTAATAGCATTCTCAGAGTCGCCATATCTCTGTCACTTTAACCAAAATGTATTCACCCACAGTACTGTTCACTTTCTGCACTACATATGTAAATTCAACATTTTGTGTACATAGTAAGCCTATTTTTTTTTTTTTATCTTAAAGCCTATTTTTATTTTTATCCTATAGCAGATTTAAGTTGTTTTTCTTTTTGACTTTATATTGGTGGTTTCATCATTGTTAATTGTTTTATGTTGCACCGAATCACCAAAACAAGCAATTAAGTAATTAATTGACAAAAAACCTTTTCTGATTCTGATTCTGATGTCATGCTGCATTTCATTTAACACATCATGAGCGCTAGCTGGTGCTTCCTCCGGCAAGATTAAGCTGTGAGATTCTTAATCTGGACTGGCGGAACACCATCCCTCCACGGGTGAAGAGCTGTGGTCCGCATTATCAGACCCACTAGCCATGTCAGCCTTGTTAGCTTGCGAGGCGGGCCATTTTTTAATGGGGCCATGATCGGCAGCTTTGTTTGTGTTGGTCTCTTAGTTTTACCAGGCTTGTGTTTTCCTTGTCCACTCATCTCTTGTTTGTCTTTTCTGGGATTTTGTGGGTCAAATAATATTTTGAAGGCTAGTTTCTGCAGCAGCGGAGCAAGCACATCCACACAGCCCGTCACCAAAACCGGAAGCCTCCCAGTCCTGTACTTTCCGTGTTTACCCATCTCTTGTCCCTCGTTTTTTGGGATTATGTGCGTGAAACTGTGATTTTTAAGGCAAATTTTAGCAGCAAGTGTGTGTCTTTAGACGGGAATTTAGTTTATTTGGGTTTTCCAATACGTATATAGGTTTTTTTCAAAGACAAATTTTAAAAGAAAAAATCTAATCATTATAATTTAGTTGAACATTTACTATGCCCAAACCACATTGGGATTTTTTTTTTGTATTAGAAGTTGTAATACAAATCTAATTGGTAATCTTAAATCACAAACGATTTAAGAAAGCTTTCATCAGTCCAGGATTTGTAAGGTTTAGGGCGGGGCCATAATATAATTTTTACATTTCCTATTGTTTGGGTTTCATAAATATATATATTTAGAGCTCACTGAGTTTGTATTTTGTGTATCATTCACCGGCATTTTCCTTCTTGGTAACTACTAGCTTTTTGTCTTTCTTGGGTTCCCATACTAATTTAAATAAATTCCTCTTTGGAACAATTCTCATGCAGGGATGAGCTTGATACTCTAAAATGAACCAAGACAGGTTTAGAAAGAAAAAGAAACCCCCAACTGGTTTGCTTGCAGGATGCAGAAGGGCTCATGAGCAGTGCAGTGTTTTGGGGGAGCGAAAGTGACACACACCCCCGTCTCCTGACCCACACATCGGTGCACTGCAGCGCCAGCACAGCCTAATTAACCAGCGGCTTAATTACAACATCCACTGAGTAATTAGCAGCCTGTTACTGAACCTTCTCAGCGTATCTTCTGTCTGAGTCCACATTCAAACTTTACATAACAACACTTTACTGGCAGCCATAATTCACACTAACAATAGCTCTATTAAACATACATCCTATTGTACACAGGTTAATTGAAACCCGCCCAGGCAGGTTTCCTCTTGGTAATGAAAGAAAGTCTATATATTTTAAAGCTTTAACTGCACAGGTTCTTTTAAATATCTCACTTAAGTGCAACAAAAATGAAACCAATGTGGCAGCATTTTGTAGTTTAATGAAAGGTGGCCTCCTGGTGTCAGAGGTGAGAAAAGATTCTAATTTGAGCGCTCAAATTATTACTTAATTTCCGTCGTACCAAATATGTATTAGCCTAAGTTATAGCCTAATAATTGCTGTATGAGCAGTGTAGCGGGCCACTGAGCTCATTACCCGTACTACGTTTCAATACATAAGTAAAACACAACTGGTGAGAGTGCGGTTTAAGGCATAAGCTTCATGCGGTTAGGATTTTTACCAGACACACCTAGCGCAATGGCACTGACATCCAAATGAGATGTCCAGCGTGAATTCAAATGTGCATATGACTGAAACCACAATTGTCTTTATCGCCCACCACACGTTAGCAGGCATAATATACAGGTTATCAATCAGTACAAAACTCACCTAGCTCCAGTTCTTGCTTTGTCTCATTTTAATCCGAAGAAATTACAATTTTGAAATTAAAAGCAGAAACAGACCAATGTAATCCAAACATATTTGTGCTTCAGCTGGTTCCTGTCATCAAACACCAAGGTCCAACAACTCTCTAAGTGAATCTGGACAAACATTCACTAGCAAGGAGCACAACCCCTGGTTGGATGCAAAGCGTTTATTAATAAACAAGTAGAATGAAAACGTGGATGTATGGAAATGTATGCTGTTTTGGGGCTTCTGTCGATGAGGGCTGTAGGTTCCCAGGACTTGAAACCCCCGTTTGAAAGATAAAACAGAAGTATTTAGAAGGGGTGGGAGGGATGGGCATGAAGTCATGAACGAAAATGTGTGTGAGCTGGATGCTTAAATAGTGTGGCCGCCAGAAGGGACGTGAAAAGGAAGTGCAGGAAGTTTGATCAAATGGTGATGAGGCACCAAAGAAGTAGATCTGACGCCAGGGGGAGCCTCCTGCAGACCACCGGGCAACTCTGCCTTTGCAAGCCTTTGATGACCATCATCGCTTGTCTGAGAACCGGAGCGTGAAGAGCAGACCTTTATAGCAACATATAGAAGAAGGGGAAGGCAGATTGAAGTGACAGTGAAAGGAACGGAAGCTGTTCCAGGCGGTCCAGTAAGAGGACAACGTCCTGGGAGCTAAGCTGTGCAGGATAGCTAATTGTGGAATGTGGTAGCTAAAAATGTGTGGAATGTGGTAGCTAAAAATGGAGAAAGGGTCTGCCTTGTGAGCCAATGTCCTGAATGTCTGAAAGACAGAATCGGCAACAGAGTTATGGTGACCGGGAATGTACTTCACTCTTAGGATGAACTGGTGAGTAACCGACAGCCAGGTGGTACGGCAAATGAAAGGTATGATGGAGATTGCATTTCTTCTGCTTTTGTTGATATTATCGACAACTGCAAGGTTATCGGATTGGATGCACATGGAAGTCCACTCCTGGCCCCTCAGGAGAGTGGCAATCACAATGGTATAAAGCTTGAATAAGGCGGCGGAAGACGGACCTATTGGAACTGAAATAAGGTCCCGATAGAAGAGCATGATGTCATTCCAGTTTGAGAGAAGTTGCCAGAAGCTAGGATTACGACGCTGTGGAGGGATTGGATGGAAGATGCAAGGGTCAGCAGGTGGGAGATGAATGCTCGCCCCTAGGGCATGATGCACATGGCAAAGTTGAGGTGACTGAGGAGGGACAGGAGCTGCTGCTTCAAGCATGAGATGGCAGCGAGGAAGTTACGGAGGCAAAGGGAGATCCGATTCAGCTTCTCTGTCAGGAGGGAAGCTTGGAATTTGACTGTGGGGTGATGCCCCTGGAACTCTAGAGAGGTAGAAGGACCCAGGGTCTTTGCTTCCGACAGAGGAACCCGGAGGGATGAGAAGCATTTTTCAAGGTCACCAGGACTCGGTGAGACGGGCAGAAAGTCATCAAAAAGATGTACAAGGAACGGGAGGAATTAACTTGTTGAGAAGGATCCAACAGAGGGCTTCGGACAAGCAGTCAAACAGTTTGGGGCTGCTCTTGCATCCGAAGGTAAGTCTGACTGCGAAGAAATAAGCACCTTTTCAGCAGACGCCGAAGTAATACCAGAATAGGGAGCACCTTGAATGCACTTGTAATGTCGGCCTTGGGAAGCAAGGCACCATGGCCAGTCAGTTTGATTAGGAACATGGCGTGGTCAATTGTGGCCTACTTGATGGCGAACTCATCACTTGAAATGAGGCTGTTAATGCTAGGTATGTGTGTGCCATGAGGAGTTGAGAGATTGACTCTCATGCGTTTTTTACCAGACTAATATCTAGTGGCTATACCAATGGGACTGACCCTGAAGGACAGAAATGGTGGCCTTGAAAAGGATCATGTGCCCCTCTTTTACCTCTTTAGCGAGAAGGGAATCCACAACTTCTGGTTCCTTCCGGGCTGACTGTAGGTTCTTGTAGGAGAAGGAATGGATCTGGATGGTCCTGTAGTGCGCTGGTCAGGGCAGACACCTGGATAGGGGTGGAAACCGGGCCTAATCATGATGTGGGGTTGTGGGCATACTGAACAAGTGTGCCCGCCACCACAGAAGGAGCAGGTGTGCAAAAACCTGCACTGTGACAATAGTGCAACGGGAGGTGTTGAAATAGTTGCAAATCGGCTTACCACCCTGAAACCTGATGGGGCGGCCCTTCCTATCTTGGGCGGCCTTGGGGAAGTGGAATTTTTGCTGTCATCATGGGGTTCGGTACTGAAGGAACAACTGGGCGAGCTTGGGCTTTCTGGCCGGAAAGACGCAGGTAATGGTCAGGTGTGACAGAACGCCGCAGGAACAACAGGGAACGAAGGCTCGAGATGCATAAATTCTATAGTCATTTCTATATCGAGACACCCTCAGAAGGTGTCTTGATTGAATTGCTGCAGCCGGGCGGTGGCTTGGGAAGAAAAGAGGACGTGGTACTGGTAGAACCCCGGGCTGCCAAATATGATGGCGAGATCTAGGATCAGGATCAAGTAGAAGTCGAGCTCTTTTTGTACAGGAAAACGTGGAGCAGGTATCTCTAAACAAGCTGAAGGCGAAGGCAAATTTGAGGGGGGTTAATTCCTTGGAACTCGAGGGGATAAGGTCGTGCATGACGTACAGCCCTTCATGGCTGTTGATTACTTGAGGTGGATCGTTCCTTAGGGAGTAAGGATGAAGGAGTTTGGCCAGGTCCACATATTTGCCTGCGATAATCTGCTGTCTGATGTTGGAGGGGACAGCCAAAGGCTTTGGTGCGGGGACGGAGGTATAAAGGGATAACATGGGGACTAATAACTGTGGAGAGTGTAGCCGGCTTGAAGCTGACCTGGGGCCAAGACTAGTGAGTGGACCCAGGTTGGGGGCTGCATATGTTGGATCAACCTCGTGGGTGGGGCCCAAGACACGGAGGGGAAATCCCCAAGAAGCAGATGGAAGAACATGTGGCGCAGGCAAGGAGAGCGGGGCGCCCAACACGAGGGGTGGGGTGCCCGACACAAGGGTTAGGGAAGTTGGGAACGCTGTGAAACGGGAGGATCTTGAGATCTTGGGAACCTGCGGCATGAGTCGGGTAAGGCTGAAACGAGGCCGTTTCCGTGCCTGGGTTAGGATAGTGGTCTCGAGGTAGGCAGACCGGGGGAGAAGGGAGCATGTAAATGGTCACATTATACATAGCGCTTTTCTACCGGCAAGGTACTCAAAGCTTCACATCAAGGAACCAGTCACCCATTCACTCACACATTCACACCCAGATTATACGCAGAGTTGGGGCGAGTGTCTTTCCCAAGGACACAACGGCAGTGGATCTGACCGAGCGGGGAGTCGAACCGCCGACCTTTGGATCAGAAGACGAGCACTCTACCACTGAGCACAGAGCTACTGTGTAGATGAGCCTGTAGCGAGCGACTTTGCAGAGGAACGCCGTGTGGGGTCTGCGGAGGAGACATAGTGGTGTTAGGAGGGACGGAAGGAAACTGACCTGGTGCCCGGGGAGAAGAAAAAGACAAGGGGAGGATCTGGCAACCCCTTGCCAAAGGAGAAAGATTGGGACCTGGTAGCCCATTGTCCGAGGAAAAACGTGTAATACCTGGCAACCAGGGGCCTGAGGAGAAAAGATTAAGACTTGGCGACCCATCGCTGAAGGGAAAAGAGTGGGACCTGGCAGCCCAATTCCCGAGGAGAAAAGTATGGGACCTGGCAATGTGTTGCCTAAGGGGAGGGGAAGGAGAGAACAGGTGAGGGACGAAAAAGAGAAGGAAAGAACAGGGGATAGAGAAGGAAAGAAGGGGTAGGGAGAAAGAAAGAAGGGGGAGGGAGAGATGGAGGGAGAAAGGAGGTGACAGAGCGAAATGAGGAGCAAGGGGAAGGGAGCATAAGGGAGGAAAGATGTTTAATATGATATATAGTTGTTCATACTTAATTATTATTAATAGATGTAATTATTTCAATATTATTCATATAATTGTTAATATGTATTTATTCATCATGCCCTCCGAGGAGCACTGTAAAGAACTAATGCTAAGTCCTAGAGTTTTTTATTGTATACATTTCGGAATAGAAATGCCAATATGTACTATTAAAAATATGTAAATTAGAGTCAAACACAACCCTTACATTTGTGCCTGACAGAAAATACAAAATGAAAATAGAAAAATGTATTTTAAACCATGTAGATGAAAGTTTGGTAGAAAAAGTCCAGGTATCCTGGGCCAATCTGGTGCCTATGTGCCACCATGTGCCTTTTGGCATTGGGTGGCAACAGCAGATTTTGTCAACATACATCATTTTTTTAGGTAAATAAGCAAATTCTAAAACACAAATGTAATATATAAGACAATTCAAAATAATTTGACTCATAATGAAGGTGATTTTGATTCAAAATTAATGATGCAAAATGTAATATATAATGAATTTATTTTTGATTAGCATGTGAATTGTTTATTTTTCAATTTTCATAATTTTGTTTTTTTTGCTGGCAGAGTAAGAGTCCCCTGTATAACAGACAATATCTGCTTTCTTCAAAAAAGTACATGGCAATAATACTAATGGTAACACTAGCAATGTACTGTATATGGGGGAGACAGGGGTGGGGTGACAAGTTGAAAACAATATCAGAGCATTTCAAAATGTTGGAATTATTATTTATATGCTTGGTTTAGCCCAACTAGAGTGTTGTGTCTGGGGAATAAACTTTTCATGGAAAAATGGCAGAGTATATTTTTGTTTTTATATTATTTTTTGCAACAAAAAAGCTGCACCTTTTGAGCTAGATTGGTGATAATTAGGGTTAAAACTAGACTAGGCTAGGCAGACTAAAGACTATGGTTCTGTTGTCTACTTTCTATTGATATATAGTTTGTGCATGGATGCAATAGTGTTTGTCTTGTAAATGTGAGAATTTGAAGTGCAGATCAGTTTGGACATTTGGGCACTTTGATTGAGAGGTATAGTCATTTAATCTGAAAATGAGTTCTTGATGAGTTCCGTCTGATTAGAGATACATGGCATGATGGGGTTTATATTATTCCATCTTTTAAGGTCGTGGTGGGTATGACAGTGGGCAGATCTTATAATGGTCTGTAGGATTTAAGAGGCTTTAGTATAAAAGTAAATCTCCAAGACCTTGTCCTACTTGAATTTGGTCAATCTGGTTTTACAGAGTATGTGTTATTATGACACTTCCTCCTTCTATGGTATAATAATGTGTGTTTCCTGTATTGTCTTCCCTTATGGACAGATTACTTTGTGAAGGAAAATAGCTTTTCATCTCTGTGCACCTGTGAAATAAAGAATCATGCTTTTGACAAAGACAACTCATGTTCTTGGCCCCAAAGATCGAAGCACAGATAATGTGCTTTTTATTGCTTTTTATTTCAGGATTTCAAATTCAAAATGATCATAAACAATAGCTGGAGCAAGGTGAGCACTTTACTGATTGACAACCTCTTTATCAGGTAGAGCGTTTAGCTACCAAGCTCCTGTATTATGAACGACACAGTCTCATCATTTAAGACCAGGCTTAAAACGTTCCTCTTTGAAATCGCTTATGGTCAGGCCAGTTAGGAACAGAAATAAAAACATACTGTTTCCCAGCTACGCTGCCCTAGGAGCAACTATGCTGGGGAAAGTATGGCATCTTGAGCACTATCCTCCTGATTACTTATTCTATCAAACAATATTTAATATTTAATTTCACTTTCAAACTGTTCATTACCTTTTCCTCTTCTTTTCCCACTTCCCGCCAGGAGTGGGACAGGCACATGACCTGTGGATCCAGATGCTCCTCGAGTCCATGGAGAAACGATCTCTACTCCTTATGAACGGTTCTTCATCTGCCTGGAAGAACTGGTTCTCCTCCTGAAGAACTGGTTCTCCTCCTGAAGAACTGGTTCTCCTCCTGAAGAACTGGTTCTCCTCCTGAGTGGCTCCAGCTCCACTCTCTATCTCACGTCCGTCTGAGGGAGTCAGATCTCTCCTTCACTGTGGAACTCCTCAAGGTTTCTACTTTTTCTCAAAGAGTTTTGGTAGTTTTTCCTGGCCGAGAAGGAGAGTCTAAGGACAGGGGAGCTTGGGACATGTGTTTAAAGAAACGGGATGCTGGTTGATTGCCAAGTCCCTATGACCATTGTTTAATCTGTTTTTCACTGTCGCCACCCGGGGAAACTGCTGTTGTGATTTTGGGCGTTCCAAAAATAAATTGAATTGAATTATACATGATAACTCGTGGGCAATAGAGACAATTTTGTCAGACACACACTTGAGCAAAGCCTGTCTTGTTTGGATGTTAGTGTCAGCGCGCAGTGTGTCCCCTGTGAGATCCTCTGAAAATGCTTCTCAGCAGTTGTTAAAGATGAAGGATTAATGTCTGTGCTTTACTTGTATTGACATTAAGTACATGCGTCAGGTGACGCGCAGGGCAGGCCTCTAAACTGCTCACTACGCAATTTATAGTCTATAGCTTGAAGAGTGTCTTTCTATATATTAAAATTAATTTTAAGGATGCATATTATGCAAAATTTACTTTTTTTGAGCTTTACCCATGTTCTAACATTGTTCGCTCATCAAAAACATACCTGGAATAGCATTTAGCTTTATTCGCACTATTTTGATGAATCCTGGTTCGAAATCTTTGAGCGACAAAAACATTCTTCTGAATCTCCTCGATAACTGACATTTTCTCCATCTGTGACTCTGAGAATCTTCTCTGCTGTTTAAAAGTCATTGTCATCAGAAATCATTGCCAGAGTTCTGTGATTTTCTCCCGTCTAATCACAATCAGCACAAATGTGTTCCAAGACCCAGCCCATTTAGCCAAATGTGGATTAAGCTAAATGTCTTTTTGTGAACTACTGAGTTCGGCCTCATGATTAAAAATTTAAATCCCAGTTAGATGTTTTAGATTAGATTAGATCTGTCCCAAATTGTGGAGCCTCGGCCCTCGCTTGGAAATGCATTCAGTCATTTCACAAACTGTTTTCAAGCAGTCTGATGGGCCAAGGCCAGTCCAGTTTCTGGTCTCTTTTCTTTGTGGAGATGCCATCAGGCCAAGCCAGAGGTCAGCCCTGTGCATGCAAGGTTCAATTCAATTTATTTTGTAACGCCCAAAATCGCAACAGTAGTTGCCTCGAGTGTTAGTATCGGCTCTGCTGAGACTCTGTTGTTGTTGTTGTTGTTTTATGGCGGTTGACATCCGAGTGTTGCATTACCGCCAGACTTTATTCCTTAGACTTTGTCGTAGTCCTCCACAACCAGGGCATTCTCATTAATTCTGGAAACCTGCACACTTGTTGTTGTTGTTGTTTTATGGCGGTTGACATTCGAGTGTTGCATTACCGCCAGACTTTATTCCTCAGACTTTGTCGTAGTCCTGTTGTTGTTGTTGTTGTTGTTGTTGTTGTTGTTGTTTTATGGCGGTTGGCATCCGAGTGTTGCATTACCGCCAGACTTTATTCCTCAGACGTTTCGTAGTCCTCAGACTCTGTCGTAGTCCGTAAAAGTACTCCTCCCATTGCTTTGGTGTTACAAAGCCCATGAGGTCATGATATGTCTTTGTGACTAGAACAGTTGTTGTGTCAGAGACCAACCGGCTTTATTCCAGGGAGACTCTCCTTCATCTTCCTCTCCCTCTTTGACGTTCGGTGCTTTGGAAGTACAAAGCCCATGAGGTCATGGGACGTCTTTGTTGTTTTACAAAGCCCATGAGGTCATGGGACGTCTTTGTCGTTTTATCCTTTAGAAGTCCTTCTTCCATCACTTTGGCGTTTCTAGGCCCATGAAGTCAAAGCGCGTTAGAACATCCTCTTGCTCCTCATCCTCGGCTCAGTCTCCAACACCCCCCACCTCTATAAACGTTTACCCAGCCCTGTGCTACATAAGTAAGCAACCACAGCCTGACACAAATCCTGTGACTGGATCGCCAGAACGTTCCGCAGATTGAACTCCCGCCCATTATTCCGAAACCACAAGGCCAACCCGGCCCTTTCTCCATCATAAGCCTCACAGCAAATCAGCAACAATGACGGACTACGACAGAGTCTGCATCTCATGACTTCTTGGGCTTTGTCAAAGCACTGGAAGACAAAACTGTGAGGAGACCTTGCTCAACACCCGGTCTGGAGAGACGGGAGATGGCGGAGGAGAGTGGATCGGGGATGGAAGACGTTCTGGACGGCGTGGAGGAGCAGCCTTTTCTGCCTGCACGTGCCCGGAAACGTAAAAAGTCCCTTAGCTCGTCCGAGGGTTCTGGGAATGAGCAGCAGGATGAGGCTGAAGCTATTGATGTCCGGGGTGAGAGCAGAGACTGTAAGGTGATCATAAAGCTTGCACAGGATAGTGCATCCTTTAAGGAGTGGAATTCAGTGGCATTGTCAAAGAGCCTAACTGTAGCTGTGGGAGTGATCAAGAGTGCGAGTGTCCTTAGAGATGGCTCGCTGCTGGTCGTGTGCAAGGACGCGGCTCAGCAACGGAAGGCGATTGGAACTGAACGTCTGGGTGGAAAGGACATTCTTGTGTCTAATGCTGAAAGAAACACGGTCAGAGGAGTTATCATAGGTGTCCCTACGGCGACGTCTGTGGATGAAGTTAAGGAGAATTTGACGGGAGTTACTGTGGTGGACGCTAGGCGTTTGAAGGTGACCCGGTTTGGGGTAAGATGTGACAGCTTGTCGGTAATGGTAACACTTGAAGGGAGGTGCCTGCCTAGTAAGGTGTTCATTGGGTACATGTGCTATAGCGTCAGGCCATATGTTCCGCCGCCCCTGCGTTGCTTTAAGTGCCAGCGCTTTGGGCATATTGCAGCGGTCTGTAGAGGGAGGCAAAGGTGTGGTAAATGTGCAGGAGATCATGAGTATGGGAAGTGTGACGTGGGTGCAAAACTGAAGTGCTGTAACTGTGGGGAAGAACATAGCTCTGCCTACGGGGGATGCAGGTTTAGCAAAAGAGCTGCTGAGGTGCAGAAAATAAAGGTCTCTCAAGGTATATCCTATGCAGATGCAGTCAAGAAAGTTTCAAGTAACGAGTTTAGAGTAAATACAGAGAGAGGAGCCAGCGCTGCTCCCAGCCAGGGCGAAATGAGAGAGGCCAGCGTGGCTCCCAAGAAGTGTGAAGGTTTCAAGAGTGGAGGTCCCATGTGTGCAGGTTCCAGAATTAATGAGAATACCCTGGTTGTGGATAGAGAGGATTTTGTACTCTTTATGGTGGATGTTGTAAACTGTGCTGCTCAGACTCAAAGCAGAACTGAAAGGATCAGGATCATTGCTAAAGCTGCAGGGAGATTCCTTGGAACAAAGGAGCTTGATTGGGCAGATATAGAAAACAGGCTAAAGGCGCTAAATGGGAGTCGGAGTGATGGGGGTCTGCTTGTGGGGAGTCAGAGTGATCAGAGTGACGAGATGGGGGTGGGGGTGGTCTCCTGTCCTCGCCCAGTCTCGTAGACGCACGGCTACCAAGCGGCGACATCAGTGGACATATTAAAGCCTATAGAATGAAGCCTGAAGAATAAAGCTGTACGGTGGAAGCACCGAACGTCAAAGAAGGAGAGGAAGATGAAGAAGAGTCTCCCTGGAATAAAGCCGGTCACAAAGACATATCATGACCTCATGGGCTTTGTAACACCAAAGCAATGGAAGGAGTACTTTTACGGACTACGACAGAGTCTGAGGACTACGACGACAGAGTCTGAGGACTACGACAAAGTCTGAGGAATAAAGTCTGGCGGTAATGCAACACTTGGATGCCAACCGCCATAAAACAACAACAACAACAACAACAACAACTACGAAACGTCTGAGGAATAAAGTCTGGCGGTAATGCAACACTCGGATGCCAACCGCCATAAAACAACAACAACAACAACAACAACCAAAGCAATGGAAGGAGTACTTTTACGGACTACGACAGAGTCTGAGGACTACGACAAAGTCTGAGGAATAAAGTCTGGCGGTAATGCAACACTTGGATGCCAACCGCCATAAAACAACAACAACAACAACAACAACAACAGCACATGCTCGACAGTCTCTGGCACCCGACAGTGACCACACAGACCGGTCGGATGTTTGCCTATCCTACTCAGTGACCAATTGAGTCCAGTATGGCCAATCCTCATGCGGGCGAAGGCCCTTTCCTCCCACGCGGTCCTGCCCATAGACCCGCAAGGACCCACACTACCCTGTATGTGATAGAGATGCCGTCCAGTAACACAGTGGCTCCAAAATTCCTGCCAAAGGCCGACCACATGACTCTTGATAACGGGCTTGATTTCAGATTTGCTTAACTCAACCGCCACATCAATTGATGGCCGCCTAAGGGAACGTTTAGCCAGTGTATCAGCCATTTCGTTACCATCCACCCCCACATGCTCAGGGACCCAAATGAAGGAAACCCTCACATCCTTCTTGGACAGGGAGAGCATCAGACAGAAGATGCCATTCAACACATCCTGTCTGCAATCCGATTTCCCAGATTTAATGCTTTGCAATGCAGAAAGGCTGTCAGAGGCCACCACAATGCCGCAACACTGTAAAGCAGATTCCGCCCATTCCAATGCCAACCGTATCGCCATGAGTTCCGACGTGAAAACAGAAAGGCGATCTGTCAACCTCTTCTTGACCGCCAGCCCCAGGTCAGGCACAAAATAAGCGGCGCCAGTACGCCCACTCTCAGGATCCCTAGACCCGTCGGTATAAATAAACACATCACCTGAGTGCTTATCGATGAGCGCTTGAACGGCAAACTGCGGTGCCCTCCCAGCGACTCCTCTAAGCTTGCCATGCAAGCTAACATCAACAGGAGCCGGGACAAACTTCCATGGAGCTATAGCAGACAAAGCCACCGACGGGCTCACACGCAGATCACCAACCCCCGCAAGCCGCGCCTTCGCATTTCCTACCTGGCTAGAAACCATACCGCCAGCCTCACTCTGCCCCCCATCAACCCTGAGAAAGTCCCTCACCGGGTGAGAGCTCGTATGACCTTGCACATTCACCCAGTAAGCCAACAGAAGTTCTAGCCTCCGGAGCCGTAACGGCAATTCCCCCAACTCAACCTGCAGCGCCGAGACAGGGGAGGTCCTAAAAGCCCTACAGCAGATGCGCAAGGCCTGGGCTTGCTCCACATCAAGCTTCTTTAAGTTAGTCTCAGCCGCAGACATGTAGGCTATACAGCCATAATCAATAGCCGCCCTCATGACGGCCCGATAAATACCCAGGAGCGACCTTCTGCTGGCCCCCCAGTCCTGGCCGGATAGACAACGAAGCAAGTTATTCACCCTTTTGCATTTACCACTGACCTCATCAATGTGCTGACGCCAACTAAGCCTCTCGTCAAAGGTGACCCCCAAGAACCTCACCTCCCTGACCTGTTCGAGCACCTGCCCATGCAGTCGAAGGGAGACGTCCCTATGCCCATTGAAGAAACAGATCACTTGAGACTTCCGTACGGACAGTTTAAACCCCCACTTCAGGGTCCACTGCTCCACCTGCTGTATTGCCCTTTGCAGTTTCGCCTCGTAAAACCGGAGATTCCTCCCTCTCACCCATAGAGCGCCATCGTCAGCATAAAGGCTCCTCCCAACAGACCCATCCACGTCGTCAAAGATGTCCTTAATCATAACATTGAACAAGATAGGGCTACACACACTCCCCTGCGGGATCCCATTCTCCACCCCATAGACCCCAGAGTAAGCAGCGCCCACTCTGGTTTGGATACACCGGCCAGACAGAAAGCTCCGGACCCAGTTAAACAGTTACCCTTCACACCACACTTCCGCAGCTTAATGAGGAGCCCATCCTTCCAAACCATATCGTACGCCTTCTCCACATCGAAGAGCACCGCAATAACCTTTTCTTTCTGAGCCCTGGCCAGCTGGATATCAGATTCCAAACACAACACGGAATCCATGGTGTTCCTGCCCCTACGGAAACCACTCTGGTGCGCGGGAAGCAAACCCTGACTCTCCAAGAAGTAATCCAACCGCTCGGTAACCATGCGCTCCATCGTTTTCCCGAGCTGCGACGTCAAGGCAATCGGCCTATAACTTGAAGGGTCAGACGCTGGCCTACCCGGCTTCAGAACCGGCACCACCGTAGACTGTTTCCACGCAGATGGAACACAACCTGAATCCCAAACACGGTTGAAAGACCCAGGACTAGCCCAAGCGTGTCATCAGTCAAATGAGAGAGCATGTCATAGCACACCTCATCTTTACCCGGGGCTGTCTGTTTCGCCTTAGAAAGTGCTCTCCTTAGCTCAAACAAACTAAACGGAAGGTCAAGGTCATCTTGAGTCGAAGGCTGGTGCCCAATCAGCTCAGAATTCTGGGCCAGAGTACTCTCCCTGTAGTGCCTTTCCGCAGGTGAGAGATTGTCAGAGCTGTGCACCGACACAAAGGTGCTGGCCAACAGTTCAGCTTTGTCAACGTCGCTGACTGCTTCAACACCATTCAGTATTAGGACCGGGGTCCCATGACGGCGCTCAACCCCATGCATCCGCTTAATCATCCCCCAAACATCCCCGAGGCGCGTTTCTCTCCCAATTTTGGAACAATACCGCCTCCAATAGGCACTCTTGGCCGTTCTTACAGTTTTCCGCACAACAGCGCGGGCCCTCTTGCAGTCAATGAGGGCACCCTCAGTGTGGGTAACCCTTAGCCGGCGAAACGCCGCATTTCTCGCCCTAACAGCATGACCACATGCTTCATTCCACCACGGCACCCGCTTCCTATGTCCACTACCACCACTCTTAGGAATCGTGCCTACCGCTGACTGCGTGATGAGCGAGACAATTGCACTATTGAGATCATCCACCTGAGTCAATCCTCCTTCCTGCAGAACCCTAGAACCATCATCAGCTTTCCTCAGGAAAGCCCCCCAGTTCGCCCTTGCCAACTGCCACCTCTGGATCCTCGTCCCCCTGACCACACAGCTCCCAAAGCCAATCTCGGTGCGGACTAGATAGTGATCGCTACCAAAAGAAAGATTACCAAGAACCTCCCAACTACAAACACCAGCTAACTCCTTGGACACAAGCGTAAGATCTATTGCACTTTCCGTACCGGTCCCCATATCATAGCGGGTCCCACTCCCATCATTCAGACAAACCAACTCCCTTTGATTGATAAAACCCTCTACCACCTGCCCATACCTATCAGTACCACTACCGCCCCACAAAGCGCTATGCGCATTAAAATCCCCACACCACACGGCCTTTCCCCGAACATCCTTACCGATACTATGTAAGGACTCTAACGTTAACTCACCACACGGATTATAAAGGTTAACCACAGTAACAGCTTCACCACCCAGCCAGACCCTCACCGCCAGAGCCTCCGGCGCTTTACTCACACTGACAACAACGTAATTTAGGTCATCTCGGACAAACACAGCCACACCTCCGGCTCTACCCTGCTCCCTATCATTCCTAACACACACATACCCTTGTATCCCAAAACCCCACCTAGGTCGTAACCAAGTCTCCTGCACGCACATAACGTGAGGCTTGTTCAACAAGGTAGAGACAAAATGCTTAAATTCCTGGCCATTAGCACGAAGACTACGCGCATTCCATTGCAAGACAACCACCGCCATTATGAGCCCCCGGAACCTGACGGCGCATCGGGAGCCCCCCCACTCCCACTGCCAGAATGGGGCAGGGTGCCTTCCCGCAGCGCATCCTCTATCTCCGTCCACTCGGGACCCCCAGCTCCAAAGTACTTCCCTGCAGCCTTAGCGATGATCTTAGTCTTTTCAGATCTCTTCTTGGTTTGACCAGTACAGTTAATCACTTCCACCATAAGAGGAAGAAATCTTTCCTCTTCACAACCAGTACATCCTCCGCACCCACAGGGCCTCTGTCCGTGGAAGCGGACTCACAGGCATCCCAGTGGGGACCTCCCCCTGGCCGCGGGCAACGCTGCCCCCTCCCCTGTCGCCTAGGACACCAGCAGCACTGGCAGCCCCCACTGCATCCACCTTCACCTGACTACCAGACACCTTCTTGACCGCATCCGCGTAGGATATGCCTTGAGAGGCTCTAACTTTTTGCACCTCAGCAGCCCTCTTGCTGAACACACATCCCCCGTAGGCAGAGCTATGCTCTCCCCCACAGTTACAGCACTTGAGTTTTGCTCCGTCGTCACACTTCCCATACTCGTGGTCTCCTGCACATTTACATCACTTCTGCTTCCCTCTACAGACCGCTGCAATATGCCCAAAGCGCTGGCACTTGAAGCAACGCAGGGGCGGCAGAACATATGGGCGTACGCCAACGCACACCACACGAGGCAGGATCCCACCTTCAAATCTAATCATTATCGACAGGCTGTCACACCTTACCCCATCCCGGGTCATCTTCAACCGCCTAGCATCCACCACCTTAGCTCCAGTCAAATTCTCCTTTATGTCATCCACAGATGTCGTCGTAGGGACGCCTACGATAACTCCCCTGACCGTGCCTCTTACAGCATCAGACACAAGAATGTCCTTCCCCCCCAGACACTTAGCTTCAATCGCCTTCCTTTGCTGAGCCACGTCCTTGCACACGACCAGCAGCGAGCCATCCCTAAGGACACTCGCATGCTTTGTTGTTGTTGTTGTTTTATGGTGGTTGACATCCGAGTGTTGCATTACCGCCAGACTTTATTCCTTAGACTTTTTCGTAGTCCTAAAAGTTCTTCTTCCAGTGCCTTGACTTCCAGTGCTTTTGTTCTTGTTGTTGTTGTTGTTGTTGTTGTTTTATGGCGGTTGGCATCCGAGTGTTGCATTACCGCCAGACTTTATTCCTCAGACTTTTCGCAGTGCTTTGTCCTCAGACTCTGTCGTAGTCCGTAAAAGTACTCCTTCCATTGCTTTGGTGCTACAAAGCCCATGAGGTCATGATATGTCTTTGTGACTAGAATAGTTGTTGTTGTTTCAGAGACCAACCGGCTTTATTCCAGGGAGACTCTTCTTCATCTTCCTCTCCTTCTTTGACGTTCGGTGCTTCCACCGTACAGCTTTATTCTTTAGGCTTCATTCTATAGGCTTTAATATTTCCACTGATGTCGCTGCTTGGTAGCCGTGCGTCTACGAGACTGGGCGAGGACAGGAGACCACCCCCACCCCCATCTCGTCACTCTGATCACTCTGACTCCCCAAAAGCAGACCCCCATCACTCCGACTCCCATTTAGCGCCTTTAGCCTGTTTTCTATATCTGCCCAATCAAGCTCCTTTGTTCCAAGGAATCTCCCTGCAGCTTTAGCAATGATCCTGATCCTTTCAGTTCTACTTTGAGTCTGAGCAGCACAGTTTACAACATCCACCATAAAGAGTACAAAATCCTCTCTATCCACAACCAGGGTATTCTCATTAATTCTGGAACCTGCACACTTGGGACCTCCACTCTTGAAACCTTCACACTTCTTGGGAGCCACGCTGGCCTTTCTCATTTCGCTCTGGCTGGGAGCAGCGCTGGCTCCTCTCTCTGTATTTACTCTAAACTCATTACTTGAAACTTTCTTGACTGAATCTGCATAGGATATACCTTGAGAGACCTTTATTTTATGCACCTCAGCAGCTCTTTTGCTAAACCTGCATCCCCCGTAGGCAGAGCTATGTTCTTCCCCACAGTTACAGCACTTCAGTTTTGCTCCCACGTCACACTTCCCATACTCGTGATCTCCTGCACATTTACCACATCTTTGCCTCCCTCTACAGACCGCTGCAATATGCCCAAAGCGCTGGCACTTAAAGCAACGCAGGGGCGGTGGAACATATGGCCTAACGCTATAGCACATGTACCCAATGAACACCTTACTAGGCAGGCACCTCCCTTCAAGTGTTACCATTACCGACAAGCTGTCACATCTTACCCCAGACCGGGTCACCTTCAACCGCCTAGCGTCCAGCACCTTAGCTCCAGTCAAATTCTCCTTAAATTCATCCACAGACGTCGCCGTAGGGACGCCTACGATAACTCCTCTGACCATGTTTCTTTCAGCATCAGACACAAGAATGTACTTTCCACCCAGACGTTTAGTTCCAATCGTCTTCCGTTGCTGAGCCGCGTCCTTGCACACGACCAGCAGCGAGCCATCTCTAAGGACACTCGCACTCTTGTTGTTGTTGTTTTTTTTTTTGGCGGTTGGCATCCAAGTGTTGCATTACCGCCAGACTTTATTCCTCAGACTTTGTCGTAGTTGTTGTTGTTGTTGTTGTTGTTTTATGGCGGTTGGCATCCAAGTGTTGCATTACCGCCAGACTTTATTCCTCAGACTTTGTCGTAGTCCTCAGACTCTGTCGTAGTCCGTAAAAGTACTCCTTCCATTGCTTTGGTGTTACAAAGCCCATGAGGTCATGATATGTCTTTGTGACTAGAATAGTTGTTGTTGTTTCAGACAACAACCGGCTTTATTCCAGGGAGACTCTTCTTCATCTTCCTCTCCTTCTTTGACGTTCGGTGCTTCCACCGTACAGCTTTATTCTTTAGGCTTCATTCTACAGGCTTTAATATTTCCACTGATGTCGCTGCTTGGTAGCCGTGCGTCTACGAGACTGGACGAGGACAGGAGACCACCCCCACCCCCATCTCGTCACTCTGATCACTCTGACTCCCCAAAAGCAGACCCCCATCACTCCGACTCCCATTTAGCGCCTTTAGCCTGTTTTCTATATCTGCCCAATCAAGCTCCTTTGTTCCAAGGAATCTCCCTGCAGCTTTAGCAATGATCCTGATCCTTTCAGTTCTGCTTTGAGTCTGAGCAGCACAGTTTACAACATCCACCATAAAGAGTACAAAATCCTCTCTATCCACAACCAGGGTATTCTCATTAATTCTGGAACCTGCACACTTGGGACCTCCACTCTTGAAACCTTCACACTTCTTGGGAGCCACGCTGGCCTTTCTCATTTCGCCCTGGCTGGGAGCAGCGCTGGCTCCTCTCTCTGTATTTACTCTAAACTCGTTACTTGAAACTTTCTTGACTGCATCTGCATAGGATATATCTTGAGAGACCTTTATTTTCTGCACCTCAGCAGCTCTTTTGCTAAACCTGCATCCCCCGTAGGCAGAGCTATGTTCTTCCCCACAGTTACAGCACTTCAGTTTTGCACCCACGTCACACTTCCCATACTCATGATCTCCTGCACATTTACCACATCTTTGCTTCCCTCTACAGACCGCTGCAATATGCCCAAAGCGCTGGCACTTAAAGCAACGCAGGGGCGGCGGAACATATGGCCTGACGCTATAGCACATGTACCCAATGAACACCTTACTAGGCAGGCACCTCCCTTCAAGTGTTACCATTACCGACAAGCTGTCACATCTTACCCCAAACCGGGTCACCTTCAAACGCCTAGCGTCCACCACCGTAACTCCAGTCAAATTCTCCTTAACTTCATCCACAGACGTCGCCGTAGGGACACCTACGATAACTCCTCTGACCGTGTTTCTTTCAGCATCAGACACAAGAATGTCCTTTCCACCCAGACGTTTAGTTCCAATCGCCTTCCGTTGCTGAGCCGCGTCCTTGCACACGACCAGCAGCGAGCCATCTCTAAGGACACTCGCACTCTTGATCACTCCCACAGCTACAGTTAGGCTCTTTGACAATGCCACTGAATTCCACTCCTTAAAGGATGCACTATCCTGTGCAAGCTTTATGATCACCTTACAGTCTCTGCTCTCACCCCGGATATCAATAGCTTCAGCCTCATCCTGCTGCTCATTCCCAGAACCCTCGGACGAGCTAAGGGACTTTTTACGTTTCCGGGCACGTGCAGGCAGAAAAGGCTGCTCCTCCACGCCGTCCAGAATGTCTTCCATCCCCGATCCACTCTCCTCCGCCATCTCCCGTCTCTCCAGACCGGGTGTTGAGCAAGGTCTCCTCACGTAGTCCTCAGACTCTGTCGTAGTCCGTAAAAGTACTCCTTCCATTGCTTTGGTGTTACAAAGCCCATGAGGTCATGATATGTCTTTGTGACTAGAATAGTTGTTGTTGTTTCAGAGACCAACCGGCTTTATTCCAGGGAGACTCTTCTTCATCTTCCTCTCCTTCTTTGACGTTCGGTGCTTCCACCGTACAGCTTTATTCTTTAGGCTTCATTCTATAGGCTTTAATATGTCCACTGATGTCGCTGCTTGGTAGCCGTGCGTCTACGAGACTGGGCGAGGACAGGAGACCACCCCCACCCCCATCTCGTCACTCTGACCACTCTGACTCCCCACAAGCAGACCCCCATCACTCCGACTCCCATTTAGCGCCTTTAGCCTGTTTTCTATATCTGCCCAATCAAGCTCCTTTGTTCCAAGGAATCTCCCTGCAGCTTTAGCAATGATCCTGATCCTTTCAGTTCTGCTTTGAGTCTGAGTAGCACAGTTTACAACATCCACCATAAAGAGTACAAAATCCTCTCTATCCACAACCAGGGTATTCTCATTAATTCTGGAACCTGCACACTTGGGACCTCCACTCTTGAAACCTTCACACTTCTTGGGAGCCACGCTGGCCTTTCTCATTTCGCCCTGGCTGGGAGCAGCGCTGGCTCCCCTCTCTGTATTTACTCTAAACTCGTTACTTGAAACTTTCTTGACTGCATCTGCATAGGATATACCTTGAGAGACCTTTATTTTCTGCACCTCAGCAGCTCTTTTGCTAAACCTGCATCCCCCGAAGGCAGAGCTATGTTCTTCCCCACAGTTACAGCACTTCAGTTTTGCACCCACGTCACACTTCCCATACTCGTGGTCTCCTGCACATTTACCACATCTTTGCTTCCCTCTACAGACCGCTGCAATATGCCCAAAGCGCTGGCACTTAAAGCAACGCAGGGGCGGCGGAACATATGGCCTGACGCTATAGCACATGTACCCAATGAACACCTTACTAGGCAGGCACCTCCCTTCAAGTGTTACCATTACCGACAAGCTGTCACATCTTACCCCAAACCGGGTCACCTTCAAACGCCTAGCGTCCACCACCGTAACTCCAGTCAAATTCTCCTTAACTTCATCCACAGACGTCGCCGTAGGGACACCTACGATGATCACTCCCACAGCTACAGTTAGGCTCTTTGACAATGCCACTGAATTCCACTCCTTAAAGGATGCACTATCCTGTGCAAGCTTTATGATCACCTTACAGTCTGTTTACTGGCTTTATTCCAGGGCTGACTCTTCTTCGTCTTCCTCTCCTTCTTTGATGTACAGCTTCATTCTTTAGGCTTCATTCTTTAGGCTTTGATATGTCGTTGCACCTGATTCTCTGAGTGTATCTAAGAGCAGAGACTGTAAGGTGATCATAAAGCTTGCACAGGATAGTGCATCCTTTAAGGAGTGGAATTCAGTGGCATTGTCAAAGAGCCTAACTGTAGCTGTGGGAGTGATCAAGAGTGCGAGTGTCCTTAGAGATGGCTCGCGGCTGGTCGTGTGCAAGGACGCGGCTCAGCAACGGAAGGCGATTGGAACTAAACGTCTGGGTGGAAAGGACATTCTTGTGTCTGATGCTGAAAGAAACACGGTCAGAGGAGTTATCGTAGGTGTCCCTACGGCGACGTCTGTGGATGAAGTTAAGGAGAATTTGACTGGAGTTACGGTGGTGGACGCTAGGCGTTTGAAGGTGACCCGGTTTGGGGTAAGATGTGACAGCTTGTCGGTAATGGTAACACTTGAAGGGAGGTGCCTGCCTAGTAAGGTGTTCATTGGGTACATGTGCTATGGCGTCAGGCCATATGTTCCGCCGCCCCTGCGTTGCTTTAAGTGCCAGCGCTTTGGGCATATTGCAGCGGTCTGTAGAGGGAAGCAAAGATGTGGTAAATGTGCAGGAGACCACGAGTATGGGAAGTGTGACGTGGGTGCAAAACTGAAGTGCTGTAACTGTGGGGAAGAACATAGCTCTGCCTTCGGGGGATGCAGGTTTAGCAAAAGAGCTGCTGAGGTGCAGAAAATAAAGGTCTCTCAAGGTATATCCTATGCAGATGCAGTCAAGAAAGTTTCAAGTAACGAGTTTAGAGTAAATACAGAGAGGGGAGCCAGCGCTGCTCCCAGCCAGGGCGAAATGAGAAAGGCCAGCGTGGCTCCCAAGAAGTGTGAAGGTTTCAAGAGTGGAGGTCCCAAGTGTGCAGGTTCCAGAATTAATGAGAATACCCTGGTTGTGGATAGAGAGGATTTTGTACTCTTTATGGTGGATGTTGTAAACTGTGCTACTCAGACTCAAAGCAGAACTGAAAGGATCAGGATCATTGCTAAAGCTGCAGGGAGATTCCTTGGAACAAAGGAGCTTGATTGGGCAGATATAGAAAACAGGCTAAAGGCGCTAAATGGGAGTCGGAGTGATGGGGGTCTGCTTGTGGGGAGTCAGAGTGGTCAGAGTGACGAGATGGGGGTGGGGGTGGTCTCCTGTCCTCGCCCAGTCTCGTAGACGCACGGCTACCAAGCAGCGACATCAGTGGACATATTAAAGCCTATAGAATGAAGCCTAAAGAATAAAGCTGTACGGTGGAAGCACCGAACGTCAAAGAAGGAGAGGAAGATGAAGAAGAGTCTCCCTGGAATAAAGCCGGTTGGTCTCTGAAACAACAACAACTATTCTAGTCACAAAGACATATCATGACCTCATGGGCTTTGTAACACCAAAGCAATGGAAGGAGTACTTTTACGGACTACGACAGAGTCTGAGGACTACGTGAGGAGACCTTGCTCAACACCCGGTCTGGAGAGACGGGAGATGGCGGAGGAGAGTGGATCGGGGATGGAAGACATTCTGGACGGCGTGGAGGAGCAGCCTTTTCTGCCTGCACGTGCCCGGAAACGTAAAAAGTCCCTTAGCTCGTCCGAGGGTTCTGGGAATGAGCAGCAGGATGAGGCTGACGCTATTGATATCCGGGGTGAGAGCAGAGACTGTAAGGTGATCATAAAGCTTGCACAGGATAGTGCATCCTTTAAGGAGTGGAATTCAGTGGCATTGTCAAAGAGCCTAACTGTAGCTGTGGGAGTGATCAAGAGTGCGAGTGTCCTTAGAGATGGCTCGCTGCTGGTCGTGTGCAAGGACGCGGCTCAGCAACGGAAGGCGATTGGAACTAAACGTCTGGGTGGAAAGGACATTCTTGTGTCTGATGCTGAAAGAAACACGGTCAGAGGAGTTATCGTAGGTGTCCCTACGGCGACGTCTGTGGATGAAGTTAAGGAGAATTTGACTGGAGTTACGGTGGTGGACGCTAGGCGTTTGAAGGTGACCCGGTTTGGGGTAAGATGTGACAGCTTGTCGGTAATGGTAACACTTGAAGGGAGGTGCCTGCCTAGTAAGGTGTTCATTGGGTACATGTGCTATAGCGTCAGGCCATATGTTCCGCCGCCCCTGCGTTGCTTTAAGTGCCAGCGCTTTGGGCATATTGCAGCGGTCTGTAGAGGGAAGCAAAGATGTGGTAAATGTGCAGGAGATCATGAGTATGGGAAGTGTGACGTGGGTGCAAAACTGAAGTGCTGTAACTGTGGGGAAGAACATAGCTCTGCCTACGGGGGATGCAGGTTTAGCAAAAGAGCTGCTGAGGTGCAGAAAATAAAGGTCTCTCAAGATATATCCTATGCAGATGCAGTCAAGAAAGTTTCAAGTAACGAGTTTAGAGTAAATACAGAGAGAGGAGCCAGCGCTGCTCCCAGCCAGGGCGAAATGAGAAAGGCCAGCGTGGCTCCCAAGAAGTGTGAAGGTTTCAAGAGTGGAGGTCCCAAGTGTGCAGGTTCCAGAATTAATGAGAATACCCTGGTTGTGGATAGAGAGGATTTTGTACTCTTTATGGTGGATGTTGTAAACTGTGCTGCTCAGACTCAAAGCAGAACTGAAAGGATCAGGATCATTGCTAAAGCTGCAGGGAGATTCCTTGGAACAAAGGAGCTTGATTGGGCAGATATAGAAAACAGGCTAAAGGCGCTAAATGGGAGTCGGAGTGATGGGGGTCTGCTTTTGGGGAGTCAGAGTGATCAGAGTGACGAGATGGGGGTGGGGGTGGTCTCCTGTCCTCGTCCAGTCTCGTAGACGCACGGCTACCAAGCAGCGACATCAGTGGAAATATTAAAGCCTGTAGAATGAAGCCTAAAGAATAAAGCTGTACGGTGGAAGCACCGAACGTCAAAGAAGGAGAGGAAGATGAAGAAGAGTCTCCCTGGAATAAAGCCGGTTGTTGTCTGAAACAACAACAACTATTCTAGTCACAAAGACATATCATGACCTCATGGGCTTTGTAACACCAAAGCAATGGAAGGAGTACTTTTACGGACTACGACAGAGTCTGAGGACTACGACAAAGTCTGAGGAATAAAGTCTGGCGGTAATGCAACACTTGGATGCCAACCTCCATAAAACAACAACAACAACAACAACACCTACGACAAAGTCTGAGGAATAAAGTCTGGCGGTAATGCAACACTTGGATGCCAACCGCCAAAAAAAAAAAAAACAACAACAAGAGTGCGAGTGTCCTTAGAGATGGCTCGCTGCTGGTCGTGTGCAAGGACGCGGCTCAGCAACGGAAGACGATTGGAACTAAACGTCTGGGTGGAAAGTACATTCTTGTGTCTGATGCTGAAAGAAACATGGTCAGAGGAGTTATCGTAGGCGTCCCTACGGCGACGTCTGTGGATGAATTTAAGGAGAATTTGACTGGAGCTAAGGTGCTGGACGCTAGGCGGTTGAAGGTGACCCGGTCTGGGGTAAGATGTGACAGCTTGTCGGTAATGGTAACACTTGAAGGGAGGTGCCTGCCTAGTAAGGTGTTCATTGGGTACATGTGCTATAGCGTTAGGCCATATGTTCCACCGCCCCTGCGTTGCTTTAAGTGCCAGCGCTTTGGGCATATTGCAGCGGTCTGTAGAGGGAGGCAAAGATGTGGTAAATGTGCAGGAGATCACGAGTATGGGAAGTGTGACGTGGGAGCAAAACTGAAGTGCTGTAACTGTGGGGAAGAACATAGCTCTGCCTACGGGGGATGCAGGTTTAGCAAAAGAGCTGCTGAGGTGCATAAAATAAAGGTCTCTCAAGGTATATCCTATGCAGATTCAGTCAAGAAAGTTTCAAGTAATGAGTTTAGAGTAAATACAGAGAGAGGAGCCAGCGCTGCTCCCAGCCAGAGCGAAATGAGAAAGGCCAGCGTGGCTCCCAAGAAGTGTGAAGGTTTCAAGAGTGGAGGTCCCAAGTGTGCAGGTTCCAGAATTAATGAGAATACCCTGGTTGTGGATAGAGAGGATTTTGTACTCTTTATGGTGGATGTTGTAAACTGTGCTGCTCAGACTCAAAGTAGAACTGAAAGGATCAGGATCATTGCTAAAGCTGCAGGGAGATTCCTTGGAACAAAGGAGCTTGATTGGGCAGATATAGAAAACAGGCTAAAGGCGCTAAATGGGAGTCGGAGTGATGGGGGTCTGCTTTTGGGGAGTCAGAGTGATCAGAGTGACGAGATGGGGGTGGGGGTGGTCTCCTGTCCTCGCCCAGTCTCGTAGACGCACGGCTACCAAGCAGCGACATCAGTGGAAATATTAAAGCCTATAGAATGAAGCCTAAAGAATAAAGCTGTACGGTGGAAGCACCGAACGTCAAAGAAGGAGAGGAAGATGAAGAAGAGTCTCCCTGGAATAAAGCCGGTTGGTCTCTGAAACAACAACAACTATTCTAGTCACAAAGACATATCATGACCTCATGGGCTTTGTAGCACCAAAGCAATGGAAGGAGTACTTTTACGGACTACGACAGAGTCTGAGGACAAAGCACTGCGAAAAGTCTGAGGAATAAAGTCTGGCGGTAATGCAACACTCGGATGCCAACCGCCATAAAACAACAACAACAACAACAACAACAAGAACAAAAGCACTGGAAGTCAAGGCACTGGAAGAAGAACTTTTAGGACTACGACAAAGTCTAAGGAATAAAGTCTGGCGGTAATGCAACACTCGGATGTCAACCACCATAAAACAACAACAACAACAAAGCATGCGAGTGTCCTTAGGGATGGCTCGCTGCTGGTCGTGTGCAAGGACGTGGCTCAGCAAAGGAAGGCGATTGAAGCTAAGTGTCTGGGGGGGAAGGACATTCTTGTGTCTGATGCTGTAAGAGGCACGGTCAGGGGAGTTATCGTAGGCGTCCCTACGACGACATCTGTGGATGACATAAAGGAGAATTTGACTGGAGCTAAGGTGGTGGATGCTAGGCGGTTGAAGATGACCCGGGATGGGGTAAGGTGTGACAGCCTGTCGATAATGATTAGATTTGAAGGTGGGATCCTGCCTCGTGTGGTGTGCGTTGGCGTACGCCCATATGTTCTGCCGCCCCTGCGTTGCTTCAAGTGCCAGCGCTTTGGGCATATTGCAGCGGTCTGTAGAGGGAAGCAGAAGTGATGTAAATGTGCAGGAGACCACGAGTATGGGAAGTGTGACGACGGAGCAAAACTCAAGTGCTGTAACTGTGGGGGAGAGCATAGCTCTGCCTACGGGGGATGTGTGTTCAGCAAGAGGGCTGCTGAGGTGCAAAAAGTTAGAGCCTCTCAAGGCATATCCTACGCGGATGCGGTCAAGAAGGTGTCTGGTAGTCAGGTGAAGGTGGATGCAGTGAGGGCTGCCAGTGCTGCTGGTGTCCTAGGCGACAGGGGAGGGGGCAGCGTTGCCCGCGGCCAGGGGGAGGTCCCCACTGGGATGCCTGTGAGTGTGGCTTCCACGGACAGAGGCCCTGTGGGTGCGGAGGATGTACTGGTTGTGAAGAGGAAAGATTTCTTCCTCTTTATGGTGGAAGTGATTAACTGTACTGGTCAAACCAAGAAGAGATCCGAAAAGACTAAGATCATCGCTAAGGCTGCAGGGAAGTACTTTGGAGCTGGGGGTCCCGAGTGGACGGAGATAGAGGATGCGCTGCGGGAAGGCACCCTGCCCCATTCTGGCAGTGGGAGTGGGGGGGCTCCCGATGCGCCGTCAGGTTCCGGGGGCTCATAATGGCGGTGGTTGTCTTGCAATGGAATGCGCGTAGTCTTCGTGCTAATGGCCAGGAATTTAAGCATTTTGTCTCTACCTTGTTGAACAAGCCTCACGTTATGTGCGTGCAGGAGACTTGGTTACGACCTAGGTGGGGTTTTGGGATACAAGGGTATGTGTGTGTTAGGAATGATAGGGAGCAGGGTAGAGCCGGAGGTGTGGCTGTGTTTGTCCGAGATGACCTAAATTACGTTGTTGTCAGTGTGAGTAAAGCGCCGGAGGCTCTGGCGGTGAGGGTCTGGCTGGGTGGTGAAGCTGTTACTGTGGTTAACCTTTATAATCCGTGTGGTGAGTTAACGTTAGAGTCCTTACATAGTATCGGTAAGGATGTTCGGGGAAAGGCCGTGTGGTGTGGGGATTTTAATGCGCATAGCGCTTTGTGGGGCGGTAGTGGTACCGATAGGTATGGGCAGGTGGTAGAGGGTTTTATCAATCAAAGGGAGTTGGTTTGTCTGAATGATGGGAGTGGGACCCGCTATGATATCGGGACCGGTACGGAAAGTGCAATAGATCTTACGCTTGTGTCCAAGGAGTTAGCTGGTGTTTGTAGTTGGGAGGTTCTTGGTAATCTTTCTTTTGGTAGCGATCACTATCTAGTCCGCACCGAGATTGGCTTTGGGAGCTGTGTGGTCAGGGGGACGAGGATCCAGAGGTGGCAGTTGGCAAGGGCGAACTGGGGGGCTTTCCTGAGGAAAGCTGATGATGGTTCTAGGGTTCTGCAGGAAGGAGGATTGACTCAGGTGGATGATCTCAATAGTGCAATTGTCTCGCTCATCACGCAGTCAGCGGTAGGCACGATTCCTAAGAGTGGTGGTAGTGGACATAGGAAGCGGGTGCCGTGGTGGAATGAAGCATGTGGTCATGCTGTTAGGGCGAGAAATGCGGCGTTTCGCCGGCTAAGGGTTACCCACACTGAGGGTGCCCTCATTGACTGCAAGAGGGCCCGCGCTGTTGTGCGGAAAACTGTAAGAACGGCCAAGAGTGCCTATTGGAGGCGGTATTGTTCCAAAATTGGGAGAGAAACGCGCCTCGGGGATGTTTGGGGGATGATTAAGCGGATGCATGGGGTTGAGCGCCGTCATGGGACCCCGGTCCTAATACTGAATGGTGTTGAAGCAGTCAGCGACGTTGACAAAGCTGAACTGTTGGCCAGCACCTTTGTGTCGGTGCACAGCTCTGACAATCTCTCACCTGCGGAAAGGCACTACAGGGAGAGTACTCTGGCCCAGAATTCTGAGCTGATTGGGCACCAGCCTTCGACTCAAGATGACCTTGACCTTCCGTTTAGTTTGTTTGAGCTAAGGAGAGCACTTTCTAAGGCGAAACAGACAGCCCCGGGTAAAGATGAGGTGTGCTATGACATGCTCTCTCATTTGACTGATGACACGCTTGGGCTAGTCCTGGGTCTTTCAACCGTGTTTGGGATTCAGGTTGTGTTCCATCTGCGTGGAAACAGTCTACGGTGGTGCCGGTTCTGAAGCCGGGTAGGCCAGCGTCTGACCCTTCAAGTTATAGGCCGATTGCCTTGACGTCGCAGCTCGGGAAAACGATGGAGCGCATGGTTACCGAGCGGTTGGATTACTTCTTGGAGAGTCAGGGTTTGCTTCCCGCGCACCAGAGTGGTTTCCGTAGGGGCAGGAACACCATGGATTCCGTGTTGTGTTTGGAATCTGATATCCAGCTGGCCAGGGCTCAGAAAGAAAAGGTTATTGCGGTGCTCTTTGATGTGGAGAAGGCGTACGATATGGTTTGGAAGGATGGGCTCCTCATTAAGCTGCGGAAGTGTGGTGTGAAGGGTAAACTGTTTAACTGGGTCCGGAGCTTTCTGTCTGGCCGGCGTATAACCAGGGTATCACCAAGACCAGGGTTGACACTTTGGAAGACATCGCTGAGGTTAGTTTATATTATTTGACTACTGTAATGTGTAAACATTAGCCTGGCAAAACTTCAGTGCTGCTCTCTGCTTAAGATATGTTTCTTCTGTTCTCATTTTTTTTACATTGTCGCCCTTGTCATCAGGTAGTGGAAAACAGCTCTCCTGAGTCTCACCTCAGTATCCCACAGCTTGTTGGAACGGCGGATGGCAAAGTGTTTGTCAAGAACTTGGACTGGCAGAAGCATCTGAGTCCCTTCTTCAGACGGCTTCCAAAGATCAATAGCTATCAGCACTTCAGGTATTTATATTGAAACTCTCACATTGTGTTAAAAAAAAAAAATAGTTAATGAGTGTTTTATGTGAAATAGTTAGCCATTTCTTAAATATCCTGTTATTTGTTTACAGCTTTGATGCCAAGAGCCGAGAGTCACAGCACAGAAGAGTGCACAGACGAAGAAGAGGATGAGGATGTGATCTCTGATGTAATTGGACTCTGGTGGTGTACATATCATATCTATTATCTCATATCTCATATCTCATATATTCAAAGCCATGGACCCGTTGCAGTTCGTATACCTGGCCCTGGCATCTGTTTATAAGAGTTCTTCTATTAAGAGTGTTTTTTAAACTTCCTATAAGTTACTGTCCTTTCCCCCTGTATCTACTGCGTTGTAACATTAAAGGCTATTTTTATCTTTTCTTATCTTATCTTATCTTTTGTTGTTTGTGTTGAATCATTCAGTGCACCATTGTTGGTGCACTTAATTCTATTCAGGGCCTTTTGTAATCCAAGTATTTCCATTTTAATATAGTAACTTCTAATTCTGATTCAAGTCCAGTTACCATCAATAACAACACTCCTCTTGAGTCTTGAGTGACAGCTGTAGGGGGGAGGTGGTGTCAGTGTGACAGGGGGGAGGGCTTATCTCAATGAGATGCAAATGAGCCCCGCCCCCCTGTGACTCTGGGCTCACTCTGGTGAGAAACTTTGAGCCCCGTTTTCTCAGTGAAAGGTTTTGAGAGTTGTATACATTCAAATGACCACAACTTATTCAAATATTATCAGATCTACATGAGTGAGACATCATTGGAAAGCTTTGAGAATCTGTGAATAACTCAAAATGTCTCCGGGTAGACATGTAACTGGTTTATCCACGGTCAGTCACATATGTATCAGTGGCGGGCCGTGGGTCTGGGGCTTGGGCCTTCAATGAGGTCATACACAGTCCCACCCGAATAAATCCACCTCTTATTACCATCATATTACCATCATTATGATGCCATGGCTCTAGTCGTGTAAACAGGCGTTGCTTTACCTTGTCCACGCTCGTTCGTTGTGCGTTCTGTGTGCAGTTCTCCGTGACCTGCCGTTGTCCGCTCGTTCTCTGCGCGTGGTCCGGTCCGTGCCGCGTGTGGTCCGGTCCGCGCTGTTGTCTGTGCCATCCGTGCTGCGCCCGCGTGTTGTCAACGCGTTTTTCAACGCGCCGCCTGTAACAGGCTTTGCAGTGTCGGCGTAGGACGACCTCTTCTTACAATGTCTAACTTTTCTTGAAAAGTTCGTCTTGAGAAAGGCGTTATAATTATATCCTCGACCAAATCGATATATTGTCCTCGTTCCACATTGTGGGTTGAAAAAACAGCTTAGTAGTACAGGATTCATGTGTCTGTCACATCCAGTTTCTTCGTTCAGAGTTTCTGAGGTTCTGAGGTTCTGGATTGCCCCGCCCATAGGACCTGCTTCTCAATATTGGTGATCCAATCAAAAGACGTGCACGTGATGCACCTGCTGCACCTGCTGCACCTGCTGCTCCTGAGCAAGCGGACGTAGCAGACGTACAAGAGCCAACTCTAAAGCTGATTGGTTGTCACATCATTTTCATTTTCATTCACTTTAAGCTACAAGCACCAGCTCTGTTGAGTCTGAAGGTCTGAGGGCAGATTTTAGACCCCTGGCAACACATGAGGCTGAATATGATTGGATAAAAGATCTAACATAAAGACCAGCCTCCAAATCTCAACCTGGGGCTGGAAGCAGTGCAACAAGAGGAAAGCCATGAAATGAAAAGTAAAACGCTAACTCTGGGGAAGAATTTAATAAATGTTTGTGGCAAAATATATATATTTTAAAATCATATTCTGATTATGTTTAGGCTAGCAGAGAAGGCCTTGCTGGTCCTGACGGCCCACCACTGATATGTATGTATGTATGGGTGCACTGTGGCAGAAAGGTTAGAGCTCTTGCCTCCAAATAAGGAGAGCATGTGCCAGACACGAGACATCACATGATTGCTATATGGACCCCTGAAAGAATAACAATAGTTTTATTGGAGCTAATAAAACATTTTCTCTGGGTAGTTCTGCATGTCCTTCCTTCTCTCCGGGTTCCCCAGCTTTCCTCCCACCGGCCACTGGTCTCTGCGTTAAGCCTGCATTGAGTTGTTCCCCTGCCTAAGGCCCAAAGTCACTGGCATAGGCTTTAGTCACCAGCGCAACCCCAATTGCACTTTTCCACCTTCAAGACACTTAAACCGTTTCACGTCATCATTGCTACCTGAATAATTATAATTATCGATTAACCAAATCACTTTTACATCCCTAATGTTGAATTGTGCTGCGTTAAATAACTCAAATAGCTGAAATAAGTTTAACTCAAATATAACTAGTTTCCACAGCAACATTATTACAATAAATATACACATGTTTTATGCTTCTGCTATATGAGGTGACACAAGTCTTAATGAGTTTTATTTCTCTGTTATATGTTAAATCATATCTAATCTAAGTGCAGTGACTTTGATCAGGTGCAACTCTTCATTTAATCAAAGTGATGTTACAGATATAGATTTTCATTTGAAGTGCTGCTGTTTTGTTCAGATTGTGGTATAGATACAGCAACAGTATCTATTTTTGAGTCTTCAGAAGTCAACCCACATTCATGGATTCGTTACATAAAAGAAAAGTTGAGAATCTCAGAGGAACAAACCACACAATTAAGTTCCACAAGAAAACTTTTGGAGTCTTTGTTTCAAATAAATACAGTAGAGTTGTGAATGTGTAGATCGAATCTCGAGTTCAGCTGGTTATGTGCACAAAGATATTTTATAGATATGTTATAGAAACAAACACATTTAGGTTCCCACTTTTTAATAGGTGCTGGTTTGATCTGCCGCAGCTGCCCTGGGGTAGATTGAGGGAAGCATGGCACCATCAGCTCCACTGACCTGAGGTGTCATTTATAAAACATGTACGTGGACAACAGCCAAATTTCACACGAGAAAAAAAATATTGAGATTTATAAAAATCCTTTGTACACATTCCAGCAGGTCATTTCATCCTCATGGATCACATCCGGAGCAGAAATCTGTCAGGATGATCCTTCCTCTTATCAAATCAAATCAATTTATTTTTGTAAGGCCCAAATTCACAACAACAGTTGCCTCTGAGGGCCACAGTGAGAAATGAATCAACAATGTCTGTGGTGGCGATGAAGTCAGACAATGTCTGTGGTGGCGATGGACGATGTCCCAGAGTCCTCTGTCCTTAGACTCTCCATCTCGGCCAGGAAAAACTACATAAAACCTCCTTGGGAAAAGTAGAAACCTGGAGGAGTTCCAGATGAAGGAGAGATCTGACTCTCACAGACGTGAGGGAGACTGGAGCTGGAGCCACTCTTCAGGCAGATGAGGGACCGTCTGAGTCGAGCTGGACCCACTCTTCAGGCAGATGAGGGACCGTCCACACGGGGCAGGGACCACTTCACCAGGAGAGGGGCATCTGGGTCCACAGGTCCTCAGGAGTGAGAAAAAGAAGGTAGTGAACAGTTTGCAAGTGGAATTAAGAAATATATATTTTTTTTTGATAGAATAAGTAGTCAGAAGAAGAGGATAGTGCTCAAGCCTTCTCCACTTCTCCATGGAAGGACAATGCAACGTGAGTTATGAAGGAGATTGACCTAAACATGAGCCCAGAATGAGTGAGTGATTGACACATGGAGACCAAGAGGGCGGGGCAGAGTCGCTGCAGAGACACAGACGCGTGATCTTTAGTGAAAACTGGATTTTGTGACTACATTTCCCTGTCAAGCATTAGAACTAAAGTAGTGCTCAAACGCCTGGTTTTTAGCCTATATTTACCTGCACTTAACCGCAGCTTAATGCTCTCCAATGCCTGTGTGTGTGTGTGTGTGAGTGTGTGAGTGTGTGTGTGTCTGTGTGAGTGTGTGTGTGTGTGTGTGTGTGTGTGTGTGAGTGTGCTGTGTGAGTGTGTGTGTGTGTGTGTGTGTGTGTGAGAGTGTGAGTGTGTGTGTGAGTGTGTGTGTGTGTGTGTGTGAGTGTGTGTGTGTGTGTGTGTGTGTGTGAGAGTGTGAGTGTGTGTGTGAGTGTGTGTGTGTGTGTGTGTGAGTGTGTGTGTGTGTGTGTGTGAGTGTGTGAGTGTGTGTGTGAGTGTGTGTGTGTGTGTGAGTGTGAGTGTGTGAGTGTGTGTGTGAGTGTGTGAGTGTGTGTGTGAGTGTGTGTGTGTGTGTGTGAGTGTGTGTGTGTGTGTGTGTGAGTGTGTGAGTGTGTGTGTGAGTGTGTGTGTGTGTGTGTGAGAGTGTGTGTGTGTGTGTGTGTGAGTGTGTGTGTGAGTGTGTGTGTGTGTGTGTGTGTGTGTGAGTGTGTGTGTGTGTGTCTGTGTGAGTGTGTGAGTGTGTGTGTGTGTGTGAGTGTGTGTGTGTGAGTGTGTGAGTGTGTGTGTGAGTGTGTGAGTGTGTGTGTGTGTGTGAGTGTGTGAGTGTGTGTGTGTGTGTGAGTGTGTGAGTGTGTGTGTGTGTGTGAGTGTGTGAGTGTGTGTGTGTGTGTGAGTGTGTGAGTGTGTGTGTGTGTTGAGTTGTGTGCATTTATGTCTGTGTGATTCTGGTAATAGTTATAAAGAGCGCCACTATCCGTGAGCTGCTAAATCGGGGGTCTTCACACGTTTTCGGCTCACAAGCTGCTTTTATATTCAACAAAGCCTGAAGATCTACCTATAGATCTAAATTATTGTATCATTTTTTTGTATCATGTTTATTGTCAGTATTAAACAGGTTTTTATTTTTGATTTAACCATAATTAGACTATAGAAACACAATCTAGACTTTCATTAAAAGCCTAAGAGAAAAGCTGCAATTTAACTAGACCATTTAATACAGCTGAGTATTTTCGGGGCTCGCGCTTTTGGTGCTTTGGCGGGATTGGCCCTCACTGCCTCTGAGATCGAGGTGCTGGTCCCCATTCTGTGGAGCACTCAAATTTCCATGGAGACAAGCAAGAGGCAGACCTCCAGAAAAAGTTAATTGTGCACCTGAAATCTGTTTGATGACAAAAGTGCATTATGGTTACCGCTTACCATTTGAACTTTTAATAATAGAAAATAAATTGACTCGAATCAATTAAGTTTTGTCACAATTATTTGATTAGGAAAATCAGCTTCATCATTTTCCCCCAGCTGCTCTGAGAAGTTAGCTTCAGTTGTTGTTGCATAAGCCACACTTAGCATCACATCGTCATCAGGACAACTCCAAACTCTGCTCCAGGCCTAGCAGGCGCTAAGGTGGCGCTATAGAGGGTGTTCATGTGTAAAGACAACAGATTCAAACTGGAGCATGTTCTGAGCTTGGAGATTCCCACATCCTGACAGTTCTGTGAATGCAACATTAGGCTCGAAACGCCACAGAAATCCATCCGAACAACAGGCTGTTCACACCTCAGCAGGCCCGGCTTAGTCACATGTACTGGAAACAGGCAGAACAAAAGGAAATCATCCAATCAATGATATGCAATTCACATTGTGTTCCAAAATAACTTGTTCATTAAGCAAGAAGGTGAACAAAGTAGAATATCATTTTGGAGTTTTGATAGTCCAGTAATACTCAAATATGAAAGTGAAATGAACAAATGTTTTGCTCATTCTCATTCCAAGGGTTAGGGTTAGAGAGAGGGGAAATAAGAGTTTAAGAAAATGAGGCATCCAAAGAAAAAGAAAGTTAAGGCACACACTTTAAAACAAAAGTCCCTTTTAGTCCAGTTTCTGTCAAATTTGTCCAGTTTCACGTTGAGTCCAAATGTGATATTTTCTCTGTTCCATTTTCCGTGTGTCGTTCTGCTTATTTTTGTGAGAAGCCTGTGTCATTAGTTAGTCACTGCCCAAAGGCCCCAGGTTGCAGCATCCAACATCTAAAAGATATGAAGTAATTGACACACAAATGAGTTGTGAATGAAGTGCTTGATTACTACTGATACTTTTCAGTGACATCACATGGGAAAAGTGAGACTAAACTAACTCAAACACAGAAGGCTAATGCAAGTTTGGGACTTCAACGTTATTAGAAAGAGACTAAGCTGCACAAAGCAGTTCACTAAAGGCTGATTTACACCAACACCATCTGCTCTCCGGTTCAATACCCGCATTTCCGCTGTGAGATTAGAATGAGTTAAAACATAAAAGTAAAAGTGCATGTTTGTACTGCGTCTTCGATCTGTCGCGGGACATATCCAAAAGACAGCAACTAATTTGGCTTTATGCGTTTGTGAAAAAAAGAACCAGGAATAGAGTGGAGAATGTGAACACAACCTATTCCCTAATATCTTCTCAGAGAGGAGAAGGATTGCATCTCCAGGGTAAAATACAGATCGCTGAGAGAAAAAGGCTGGAGACCACTTGGCTATTGTACAAGGGGGTTTTTAAATCAGAAAGTTCTGCTGCTTGTTTGAGACTGTCATGTAATTCATGTGTAAAACAACAGAGATAAATTATAAGTTTGTTCTGAGAGTGAATACCACATCCCGCATCTTGACAGGGCTTGCAACATTAGGCTCGAAACAATGACGAAATCAATCAGAGAACAACGAGCAAACCCGCTCAGTTCACACTCCAGCAGGTTCTGTTTATTCAGATGCCAAGCGCAGCGCTGCCTGATCTCCGCACTGGGGGCTCATTACGCTACAGTTACATGTTTACTGTTTCTAAACACTCCTAATGAGGAAATCAAAGTGCTGCGTGCGATTGTGTGAGATGGCGTTCTGCTCACAAACCCTGGTCTGACCGAGCACCCTGTCTCTGCTCCGGAGCCTGTTGTCGGTTTAACTTGTCGTGGGTTTACTGAGCTGAGGCAGACAGGGCCGCTCTGAAGGGCCTTTGGGAGACTGCTGATGTGTGCAAGTATGATTCGCATTACACAGGCTTCTTTGTTTCGTTGTTTGGCACAGTGTCTTTGACTTTGTGCGACTGGTTGACAAATATATATATATTTATCATCTGTAAATACATAGACAGTGTGAACTAAATGAGTCTGTGACCAGCAGGTGGCACTGCCCCGTACTGTAAATGTTCACCAGACCTCTTGCTCTTCCCTTGTACATCCCGCCTTCTATACATCCTGCCTTCTATACATCCTGCCTTCTATACATCCCGCCTTCTATACATCCCGCCTTCTATACATCCCACCTTCTATACATCCTGCCTTCTATACATCCCACCTTCTATACATCCCGCCTTCTATACGTCCTGCCTTCTATACATCCCACCTTCTATACATCCCGCCTTCTATACATCCCACCTTCTATACATCCTGCCTTCTATACATCCCACCTTCTATACATCCTGCCTTCTATACATCCCACCTTCTATACATCCCGCCTTCTATACATCCCGCCTTCTATACGTCCTGCCTTCTATACATCCCACCTTCTATACATCCCGCCTTCTATACATCCCACCTTCTATACATCCTGCCTTCTATACATCCCACCTTCTATACATCCCGCCTTCTATACATCCCGCCTTCTATACGTCCCACCTTCTATACATCCTGCCTTCTATACATCCCACCTTCTATACATCCTGCCTTCTATACATCCCACCTTCTATACATCCTGCCTTCTATACATCCCACCTTCTATACATCCCACCTTCTTAAAAAACAAAACCACAAACATCCATCTTTGCGTGGCCAGGTACAGATTCTCAAAATAATACTAAATCCTTTGATACTGATATTGTGACGCGGTTTACACATATTAGTTCCATAGAGGCTTACAGCTGCTATGTTCTTACGGAAGTGGGTTTTATTATTTATTAACATTTGACATAATTTTACATGAATAAACTGAAAATATATCTTAAATGACCCAGGAATGAACTAAAAATATGAACTTTTTAAATGCTCTAAAATTGCGTTTAGTTAAACGTGTCATTAAATAAACAAAGGTGTTAATAAGTCACACGGAATACGCAGAAAAACACAATTTATGAACTTAAAAGGTGAAAATGAAACCAGTAAAACCTACAATGAACAAAACTAGATAATATGCAATGGCTGAAGCCATTGCGAGTGTCTGCGTAAAAGTACAACATTGCATGACCGTGCTGAACGCAGACCTGAGGTAGATACAGAAGAACAGATCACTTATAGGAAGTCTGAAAAACACTTTCAGTAGAAGATCTCCTATAAATAAATAAAAAATAAAAACTCCCATAGACAAATAAATACATAAATACCATTGCATGTGATCACGACAGTAATTGCACATGAATATGTGTCACGACAGCACATGGATTGCACATGAATTTCACAGTAATTGCACATGAATTGCACATGAATTCCAACAGCAATTGCACATACGACAGAATTGCACATCAGTATTAGGTTAGGTCAGTATTGCGAGTGTTCAGTACTAACAGTTTTTGTTATAAAGTCTGACAGCAGCAGGAAGGAGAGACCTACGGAACCTTTCCTTCACACAGCGAGGGTGGATCAGTCTCTCACTGAAGCTGCTCTCCAGAGCGGACAGAGTGTCCTGCAGGGGACAGAGTGTCCTGCAGGGGACAGAGTGTCCTGCAGGGGACAGAGTGTCCTGCACGGGGTGACACTCATGGTCCAGCATAGATGTGAATCTAGCCAGGACCCTCCTGTCCCCCACCTCCTGCACCGAGTCCAGAGGACAGCCCAGGACGGAGCTGGACTTCTTGATGACTTTGTCCAGCCTCTTCCTCTCCCTCTCTGTGATGCTGCTGCTCCAGCAGGCCACACCTACAGGAGCTGATGCCACCACAGAGTCAGAGAAGGTCTTCAGGAGTGGCCCTGTCACTCCAAAAGACCTGAGTCTCCTCAGGAGGTAGAGCCGACTCTGGCTCTTCCTGTACAGTGCGTCTGTGTTATGAGTCCAGTCCAGTTTGTGGTTCAGATGAACACCAGGTACTTGTATGAGTCCACTCTCTCAATGTCCCGTCCCTGGATGTTCACTGGTGAGGGGGCAGTGGGGTGGCGTCTGCGGAAATCCACCACCATCTCCTTGGTCTTCCCCGCGTTGATGAGGAGGTGGTTCCGCTGACACCAGTCCACAAAGTCCTGCGCCAGTCCCCTGTACTCCTCGTCATCGTCGTCCGTGATGAGTCCGATGATGGCAGAGTCATCAGAGAACTTCTGCAGGACACAGCTGTCCGTGTCATGTCTGAAGTCTGCAGTGTAAAGGGTGAAGAGAAAGGGCGTGAGGACAGTGCCCTGGGGCGCCCCCACACTGCAGGTCCGAGTGTCAGACACACAGTTCCGGGCTCTCACAAACTGGGGTCGGTCTGTGAGGTAGTCCAGGATCCACTCTGCCAGGTCATACTCCACACCAGCCGTCTCCAGCTTGTCCCTCAGGAGCAGCGGCTGGATGGTGTTGAAGGCGCTGGAAAGATCGAAGAACAGAATCCTTACAGAGCTGCCAGGCTTTTCCAGGTGAGAGAGAGAGCGGTGCAGCAGGGAGATGACGGCGTCCTCCACTCCGACGCCAGACCGATATGCAAACTGCAGCGGGTCCATGGCTGAGCTCACGGTGGAGCGGAGGTGGTCCAGGACTAGCCGCTCCAGTGTCTTCATCAGGTGGAACGTGAGAGCCACTGGCCTGAAGCTGTTGAGGTCTTTGGGGCGTGGTGTCTTAGGCACAGGTACCAGACACTGGTACCACCCTCAGCTTCAGGCTCATGTTGAAGACATGCTCCATAACTCCACACAGTTCATCTGCGCAGGACTTAAGGAGCCTGGGGCTGATGCCATCAGGTCCTGCTGCCTTCCTCACTTTAATCCTCTTCAGCTCACTCCTCACCTGTGCTGCTGTGACAGTCAGTGGTTGGCAGGGGGACCGTGTGCTGGGGGGATGGGTGAGTCCAGGCGAAGTGGGGAGCTGATGGTCCGGGGCAGATAAGCGAAGAGGAACAGATGCAGGGCATTGTCCAGCTGTGGAAGAGGGAGCATGCAGCTGTGCAGGGGGAGGGGCGGGTGACCGATCAAACCTCAAGAAGTGAGCATTTAAATCATTCACCCACTGTAGATCCCCCTCTGTCTGGGCAGGGGGGATTTTGAAGCCCGAGATGGTTTTCAGGCTCCTCCACACTCCCTGAATGTTCTTTTGCTGCAGCTGCTCCTCCATCCTCCTCTTGTAGCCGGCCTCAGCCTGCCTGATCTTCCTCCTCAGCTCCTTCTGCACAGTCCTCAGCTCCTCCTTGTTCCCTGACCTGAAGGCTCTCTTCTTCTCCTTCAGCAGAGCCTTCAGTTCACGGTTAATCCATGGCTTGTTGTTTGGAAAACACCGCACTGTCCGGGAGGGAACAATGTTCTCAAAACAGAAGTTGATGTAGTCCGTGATGCACTCTGTGATGGTGTTGATGTCCTCCCCATGTGGGTCATAAAGCTCAGTCCAGACAGTGGTGCTGAAGCAGTCCCTCAGAGCCTCCTCGCTCTCAGCAGACCACATCCTCACCTCACGGGACACCACAGACTGCCTGCGCACAATGGGTTCATACACAGGCCTCAGATGTACAAGGTTGTGGTCCGAGCTGCCCAGGGGAGGGAGGGGGGAAGAGGAATAAGCCTCCTTGGTGTTGGCAAAAAACAAGTCCAATGTTCTATTCTCTCTGGTGGGGCAGGTAACATACTGGGTGTATGTTGGTAGAACAGAAGAGGGAGAAGCGTGGTTAAAGTCACCAGAGATGAGGAAGAGAGCCTGTGGATGCTGTGTTTGCAGCCTACAAGTGCAGGAGAGCAGTGCTTCACAAGCATTTTCAGCATTGGCAGACGGGGCCACATAGACTGCGATCAAAATCACATGTGAGAACTCCCGGGGCAGATAATATGGCCTCATGCCAATAGCCAATAGTTCAATATCCTTGTTACATAGCTGCTCCCTCACTGTGCAGTGTTCGGGTTTGGACCAGCTCGTGTTCACATACACCGCCAGACCTCCACCTCTTTTCTTCCCGCAATCTCTCGTTCTGTCCGCCCTCAGCAGATGAAAATTGTCCAAACCTACAATAGAGTCTGGCATTTCTGCTGTTAACCAGGTCTCTGTGAAAATTAAGACACTGCTGTCCCTATAAATCCTCTGGGACCGCATGAGGCTCGCTATTTCCGTCATTTTTATTTTGAAGGGACCTCACGTTACCCATGACTACGGCGGGAACCGACTTCCTGTTTTCTCCTCTCTTCTCTCGGAGTTTACGTCCAGCCCGTCTGCCTCGTTGCGTTTTCCTTAGGATGTCCGCCGGGATAACGTGACAATCTCCGGGTAAGACGACGGTTCTCCGCAGTTTCATGAGTTCCTCCTTTGTGTAAACGCGGTACGGCGCCGGCCGGGGGGCGGGGCCGGAGCCGGGGGACTCAGAGCCAAAACACATCGCAACGACACGACGATAACACTCAATCCAGCCGAATAAAGTCAAAACAAGTTCATTAAAGCGATTCCAGTGCGTGTCCCGATCGTTCGTGAAGTTCCTCTTTCATATAAACGTGTATATAAACGTGTACCGACGACACGCCGTACTTTAGCGCGGTCGGAGGGCGCGGGGGGGCTGGTGGGCTCGCTCGGAGCTAGCTCACGTCACAACAACACAACGAAAAACGCTCAAATCCAGCCGAAAAAAGTCAAAAACAGTTGAATTAAAAAAACTATTCCAGCGCGTGTCCCTATCGTACAGTAAAATAGAAAAAAATTACAGAAACTAAATTTACAAAATATAGGAGATAAAGCACAATAAGTGTGAGAAAGAAGAGAGAGCGTTTACACCGGGCTGCCAGCTGTACCAGCGCCTTATGACGCTGGTCTAATACTTTTGTACTTATTTTGTAAAAAGTACTAATACTTTTGAAAGTACTGCAAAAAGTACAAGTTGTTCAAATGTCAAAAGTAATAGCATACGTACTACTGTGAAAGCGATCGTAATGAGGTATAACTTGTTGAAATCGGTTAAAGCGTTAAGGAGTTGAAATGCGGGAAATGGAAATATGGAAAAGATCATAATAATAAAAAACAGTAGAACATATAGTGTCTGCGTCATAACGCAGAGACACAAGTAAATGTACAACTAAAAGCCTTTTGGAATGTAATGTTCTATTCTTTGTTCGGTTTTAGTTTGATACAATTTTACGATGTATTTCTTATTCCCTACTTCTTTGCACATACATTTTTCTGTCTTGCATTTATTGAATACATGTGCGTCTAATGCCAGTAAAACACACATCCTTACTGTTAGCAAGGTCAACAAGCAGTTCTGAGGTGGAGTCACCTTCTTGTCTCTATAGGTATATTAACTGTTCCACAATAATACCATATTGTGGAACATTCAGGCAAAGCAATAAATTCACCATGAGGCAAGAAAACTGTTCACCAATCTAAAAATATGGCTTAGAAATAGTGAACAATATAATATTCCCAAATGTTGCCTCTTATGTAAGAATGACTGCATAAATAACACGTTTCCCTGTATTGCACATATGCAACATGCTGTACCCTGTCATGAGCAGGTTTGCAGAAACAACAAGGCTGTTTCACCACATGTGATTTTATCCAGAGTGAGACCTAACGTCATGAGTTTGATTCCAACATTGACAATTTCCCTCTTTCTTTCTTTAAAAAAATGTAGTTTCATACCTACACATAAGTATGATAGAAGAGTGGTGCAGAATATACGGGAATTTAAATAAGGCCAGCTAACAGAGGCCAAACTAATTATTACAGCTTTGTTTTGCTGTTTTTGTATATGATGAATGTGCTTCTGTGGGACTAGATCCAAACCAGCGGAACAGCTCTGGCTTAGGCCGGTCTGAGACGAAGGAGCGGGGCGTGGCCTGAGGTGATGTGGCCCCCTTGATTGCACCCTGAATATGCTCTTCGGTCATGACAGGCAAATTGAGTATTCAGGAAATAATTTATCTTCTTTATCTCCTGAAATTTTAGAAACGTTTTGTAGAAAGATTGAAATGACAGTTGAATTTGGTCTTAATTACATTACCCTGTCTCGTATTTTAAAAATTGCTCTTTCAGCTTGTTGTTTTCTAATTTTCCAGACTAATTAATTAGAACATTTTGATCCACTCATCATTATTGTCTCCTTAACCTTTTCTGTAACACTTGAGGAGTCCCCTTCTTGGCCCGATTTACCTCCAGCAGTTTTCATATTATTTAGCTTATCCTGCTTTTGTTTCTTTTTTGCCAAGGTGATGGCTATAATTTAACCTTTAAACAATGGGTCATTAAGCAGGCTGGCATATATCCACCTCAATGATTTTTTTATCTGTTTTTTTTTTTTTAATATAAAAGTAGTCTATTCTAGAAAGAATTGCGTATTGTACTGATTTTTTTTGGGAAATGTGGAATTTGCTATTTATTGCTCCTCCAGTGCCTAATGTAGGTTGAACACTAAGATTCCAATCGCCGCCACAGTTTAGTGGTTTGCTATCAGGTCTATAATAATACACAGGGGTCAGAACAGGGGTCTCCAATTATATTTCCCAGGGGGCCAGATTTTTTGGAGGGCTAAGGTCCGGGGGCCGGACTTACAGAATCACGCCACAATTTTATGTTTTATCTCAATCAATTCAACATCTCAATTCAACATCAGAAATCAGCATTTTACTGTCAAAGAGAAGTCAAAATATCAGAACAATATTATATGACTAAAAATAGGACAAAAGCACTAAAACCCAGTGAACCAGAAACCTGACTCGACTAGTGCAAAGCAGACCAGACTAAACAAACCATATCTACCAGAAAAAAAAACATGGATAAAGCAGGACTAAAGCAGGTCTAAAGAAGGTCTAAAGCAGGATTAAAGCAGGACTAAAGCAGGTCTAAAGAAGTATTAAAGCAGGTCTAAAGAAGGACTAAAGCAGGACTAAAACAGGACTAATGCAGAACTAAAGCTGGTCTAAAACAGGACCAAAGCAGGACTAAAGCAGGTCTAAAACAGGACTAATGCAGAACTAAAGCTGGTCTAAAACAGGACCAAAGCAGGACTAAAGCAGGTCTAAAACAGGACTAATGCAGAACTAAAGCTGGTCTAAAACAGGACCAAAGCAGGACTAAAGCAGGTCTAAAACAGGACCAAAGCAGGACTAAAGCAGGACTATTTTAAAAATGTCTATAAAACATTTGGTTCAAATGATAATAAAAACATAGTCTACAGTAGCTGCCAATAAAAAATGCTCTTTGTTATTTAGGGATCATCTCAAAATGGGTTGAAGCTGAAAAGACTTAATATTTTTCGTCTAGGGCTCGTTGCTCTCTCAGCAGCGAGCATTGGGCCAACATTAGGCGGCGAGTGCGGGCGCGGACCACGGCGAGTGCGTACGGGGAGCCCCGTGCGGGGGATCACAGCGCACCGTGGCCCGTGCGGGCGATCACGGCGCGCCGTAGCCAGCACAGGGAGCGGGGCGGGCGTCGCCAAAAGTTGGAAAAGCTTTTTTGCGGCAAGACGCGGCGCAGTAAATGATCATGAGATTTGGCTCTAGTAACATGGCGGAAGAAGGACCAACACAAACCCGCATAAGGTTTCGGCCAATCACAGAAGACGTGAGATTCTCACTGAGACAAAAGCACGTGTTCTGCTTCTGTCATTCTGACATGTCTAAAGTCTAAACACAGGCAATTGACAATTACAGGTTTTGACAAGAAACATTAGTTTCTCACTCTCTCATCCTCTTGAGACTATCTCAATGTGGTCAGCTCACAGTTTGGGTTGAATGGGATGTGTCGTAGGGCCCCTAGGGCCCCTAGGGCCCGTGGACCATGTGGATTGAATAAACAAACATGCGACAGGTGACATTATTTGGAGAGTTCATAACTTCTAAATATAAACTTACCAAATGATGTTCAGGGATGTTCACTAGAGGTGAGCAGGTCTATCAAGCTACTATCGTTTTATCAACGCGTAAAATTGTGTGTGAAGCCAGACATTTTTTTTTTAGTCTTTTGAGGGGGGGAGGGGGTCCAGAGAGAGACGAAAAATGTTACGTCTTTTAAGCTTCAACCTATTTTGAGAAGATCCTTTATTGCATTAGCCCAAATGCAGCTGTCACTAGGAGACATGCACAGTGTCATGCATGTTCCCTGACCGCCGCAGACCACGGCATCTATTTGTTCAACCTGCTTCAAGTCTATTGAAAATAGCCCAGACTGAGCATTGAAATATATGCAAAGTAATGAAAAGTTGCTGAAAGCACTAAACTGGAGACAACGGATCTGCACCTGAGAAATAATGTATTTTTATCTTTCCTTCGCCTCTACAGTCACGTTCTCTGTATGTTAAGCTGTAAAATGATGTGTGTTTTATTACAATCTGACACATATTCACGGAGAAATTTGCTCATTAATATACAAACGCCGAAAGAAAAAGTGCACATATCCCGGGGCGAGGATGCGGTCCACCTTTCATAATCTGACCCATGGGACAATGCCATACTGTGCACTCTCGCAGGCCTTTCAATCCAACGAGGAAGTCCGGAAAACGCGCTGTCCTCCGGTGCCACGGCACGTAAAGTTCCATGTTGTGGAGCAGACTTCCAAACACACGGAGCACATGGTCCTTACACATGTTACAGACATCTGCAGCGTCACACGTGTGTGCTGCAGACGGAGCATGTTTCAGATGAACAGGGGGCTCTGGCCTGCTGTGACCAGCGGAGGAGCTGCAGCACAGCAGCGCAGAGCACTATTGTTGTAGTACAATTTTTGATTATGGGAAACTTGACCACTGGCCAGACGAAATTGCTTCGCGGTCCGGACTTGGCCCACGGGCCGCCTATTGGAGACTCCTGGTGGAGCGTACACATTTACTAATGCAAAAATCTTTCCATTAATATTTCCTTTAACCAGTACATATCTGCCATTCTTGTCTTTACATTCAAACCTTTGTTCTAAAGCTATTCGCTTTACAATCATTAGTGCAAGTCTCTTGTGTTTGCCTCTATATGATGAATAGTACAATTTCTTACAACAAAAAATGGTTAGTTTTTGATGCTCTATATCACTTAAACGTGTTTCTTATAAACATATGTCTATTTTCTCTTTTTCTAATATTTTGGATCAATTGATTGGGTTTAATATGACTTTAATATTAAAAGATGACTTGTAACTTGTAACTTTTCCAATGCCACTGTATTGAGTTTACTCATATTAATTTACTAATGCTACAAAACTCTGGTCAAACACATAAACAAAAGAACTACAGAAACATGAAACGAAGAAAAGAAGAATAGATTAATCAGAAAACAAAAAGGCTCACGCCAAAAACATTCACTGAATCCCTGATCGTATAAAAGATAAGAAAAATGAAGCGCCCCCTAACGGTGGCTGCCCACGAGTCCGAAGGTTCACTAGTCCGAAAATTCAGACATTTTGAGGTTCACAAATCTGAAGGTTCACTGGTCCGAAGGTGTGAGTCGGCGCAGCGGGCTTTACTCCCTTTGCCCTACACACTGGCTTTTAAGACTTTTCTAGTGTTGATGCACTTTTTATGATTAAACTCACGTACTTTCCATAACCGACTTGTTTCCTTAGTTCCTTATCGTATTATTAATGAATGAATTAACTCCGGGATTAAACTGTTTTCCAGTAGCCGCGGCGCGGTCAAATAGCCCAGCAGTTTCGGCCGTGCGCCGCGGCTCTGTAGACACTCCCGTCTTGGTGAACTGAATTTCCTGTTTGACTACCAATCCTACGGTGAACCTTTAAAACCTTCGGACTTGTGAACTTTCGGACTAGCGAACCTTCGGACTACTGAACCTTCGGACCAGTGAACCTTCGGACCAGCGAACCTTCGGACCAGCGAACCTTCGGACCAGCGAACCTTCGGACTCCTGGGGGGTAACCCCCCTAACGTCTCCCAGCCTGATCCTGGTACCAATCCTCTCAAAGAACTGGATACACTACCTCCCTAGACCTCTACCCTCCATTCTCCCAGATTTAGCACCAGTAGTGTGTGGTGACGTTTATGGATGGGTAAGCAGACTGAGGGTGTTCATCAATATTAGTGGATAATAGAAAAGTAAAAAAATAAAAAAATCATTAAAGCCCCTTGCGACAGCGGGGAACGAGCCACCGCAAAGAGCACACCTCAAATCCCCCGCCTACATCACCCCTCCCCCACAAACAACACAAACTTTATACTACTTCATTCAACATTTTCACGACTGCACGGTCAGAGATAGAGTCATGTCCACTGTTACCTCTAAGCTGCGTGCCTGCGCACCCCTCGAAAAGGTTATTCACCATAAACCTATTAATTAATATATAATATTAGACCTAATCTAATTACCAAACAACCACTGGGAGCAATCTAGAATGAAGCGCAAGCGTTTGACACACTGTAGAAGACTCTAGTGGACAGTAGAAGCACTGTTCAGGGGACACGTCATATAACTCGTGTTCTCTATATTTTTAGTTTCAAAACGCTGTGTGTTTTATTACAATCAGACCCATATTCACTGAGATATTAGTCTAATTAGTCCCGCAGCGGACCGCGCAGAATGCGGGTGCGCCGCGCGGATCGGTTCAAAAGACGCATCACTACCGCATTTATTTATGGGTAAATATCATGTTGCGTATCTCATGTTACAACGTGGGGCACCTGCGGTTCATTGACAGTTGCGGCCCGTATATGGACAAGTTCTATTTTCTTTGTAAATATCGTGTGCGCGACTTTTATTCAGGAGTATCATGTATCATTATCAGGAGGGTAATGTATGTATCATTGGTGTCCAGCCAATGATACAATACAGTTTACATACGCTACACAGCCAATCAGAGCATTGATAGTGCATATGTGCCCTGCCCATACGCACCTTGCAGGTTCGCTAGCTAACAATAATGCGGCGGAGTTAAAAGACAACCCCTTATCATGGCAAATCGAACGGGCAGCGCCTGGACACATCCACTCACCCACAACAAGCCAAAGTAAAAAAGAAATGCGGTTCTTTTAAGATGGAATGGCTTGTGCCACTGGACCACAGCCAGGCCAAAGCAGGACTCTCACATATAAACACATATACATCGCATGAACAACAGGATTTTTGTATTTTTCATTTTAAGTGTGCCTAATTTCTTGTAATAAAAGTAAACTAATGAAAATTGCTGCTGTAATTTGATTATTTTAATGTAACTTGCTATGATGGTTTTGAAAAGGCGTGCCGCGAGGCCACAGCGTGCACATCTGATGTTGCTCACAGTGGTCCTCGGTATGCCCAGGGAGCTGGTGTGTTTGCCCAGACACATGGAAAAAAATAGAGGGATCATTGGTCATGTCCCCACTGGCTTTTATGTTCTTTTGTTTGGAATGGCAAGAAAGCAAGATCAGTTTTCTTAAGTTTTGGAGCATGACCACACCCCTTTCACATCCAATGATTGCCATTCTACTTTAGAGTATAATTCACTGTGGTGGTTTCTGGATCCTTCTCCTGTAATGAACCTCAGAGCTGAACCTCAGAGCTGAACCTCAGAGCTGAACCTCAGAGCTGAACCTCAGAGCTGAACCTCCAGAGCTGAACCTTAGAGCTGAACCTCAGAGCTGAGTGATAAACTGAGTTCAGAGGTTTTAACACTGTTGCTGTAGAATGCATATATATAATACCACCATCATCTAGAATTGAAAGAAATGTAGCCTGGATTAACTTTTTTACAATTAAGAGGAAAACACATTTTTGACTACTGGTTTTGTTTAATGTGGGGTCATAATATACATTTTTACTTGTCCTGACATGAGGTACATTTGTACACATTTTCATAAGTCTAATGTATTTTGAATTTTTAGGTGGTAAGATAAGATATTCCTTTATTGTCCCACATGGGGAAATTTCATTGGTGCAACGCAGGTAGATACAGAGGTAGATACAGAAGAACAGATCACTTATAGGAAGTCTGAAAAACACTTTCAGTAGAAGATCTCCTATAAATAAATAAAAACTCCCATAGACAAATAAATAAATAAATACCATTGCACATGAATTTCACAGTAATTGCACATGAATTTCACAGTAATTGCACATACGACAGAATTGCACATCAGTATTAGGTTAGGTCAGTATTGCGACGGGATAACGTGACGATCTCCGGGTAAGACGACTGTTCTCCGCAGTTTCATGAGTTCCTCCTTTGTGGAAACGCGGTACGGCGCCGGCCGGGGGGCGGGGCCGGAGCCGGGGGGCGGGGCCGGGGGGCGGGGCCGGAGTCGGGGGACTCAGAGCCAAGACACATCGCCACGACACGACGAAAACACTCAATCCAGCCAAATAAAGACAAAACAAGTTAATTTAAAGCGATTCCAGTGCGTGTCCCGATCGTTCGTGAAGTTCCTCTTTCATATAAACGTGTATATAAACGTGTACCGACGACACGCCGTACTTTAGCGCGGCCGGAGGGCGCGGGGAGGCTGGTGGGCTCACTCGGAGCTAGCTCACGTCACAACAACACAACGAACGCAACGAAAAACGCTCAAATCCAGCCGAAAAAAGTCAAAAACAGTTGAATTAAAAAAACTATTCCAGCGCGTGTCCCTATCGTACAGTAAAATAGAAAAAAATTACAGAAACTAAATTTACAAAATATAGGAGATAAAGCACAATAAGTGTGAGAAAGAAGAGAGAGCGTTTAGACCGGGCTGCCAGCTGTACCAGCGCCTTATGACGTATGGTGCTAACGAGTCATACATTTTTTCAGAAACAAAAAAAATAAATGTTGCACTGATCGTGAATTTTTGTTGATGTTCAACGGGTCAAAATTGTGGTGGTCTGTGGTAAAAGAATAATGGAGCACTTTGAGAAGAAGGCACTGTCCTCATTCTCAGGCATAGCTCCAAAACTGTGGCTCCGCTATGTCGATGATACTTTTGTAACAATCAAGAAACAAGAGCTGGAAACCTTCTCTGATCACATCAATGCTGTGGACCCACATATTAGGTTTACAAGAGAAGACGCTAAGGAGAATCGCTTGGCCTTTCTTGATTGTGCCACGATCAGAGGAGAGGACGGGAAGCTCCAAATAGAAGTATATAGGAAACCTACACACACGGACCAGTATCTGCTCTTTGGTTCCAACCACCCACTACAGCACAAGCTGGGGGTGATCAGAACCTTACAACACAGAGCTCAAGGTGTGCCCACCAGCTCAGAGGGCAAGAAGAAAGAGGAAAAACATGTCCGAAATGCCCTCTCAGCCTGTGGTTACCCCGCTTGGTCTCTCAACAGAGTGAAGAGAACCAAGAAGCAGGACAAAAGGGAAACTGAACAGAGAAGGAAGGGTGTTTCTATCCCTTATGTGTCTGGCCTGTCGGAAAGACTGCAGAGAATTTTTAGACAACACGAAGTCCCTGTTTATTTTAAACCAGGAAACACTTTAAGACAAAAACTGGTTCACCCTAAGGACAAGTTGCCGACTCAAAAACAGAGCAATGTAGTTTATTCGATCCAATGCAGTGAAGAAAGTTGTAAAGAATGTTACATAGGTGAGACGAAACAGCCTCTACACAAGAGGCTTTATCAGCACAGAAGAAATACAAGTTCAGGACCTCAGAGTGCCGTGCATCTCCATCTTGAAGCCTCTAATCACTCGTTTGAAGACGGTGAGGTGAAGGTTTTAAGCAGGAGAAAAGATGGTTTGAAAGAGGAGTTAAGGAAGCTATTTTTGTTAAAAAAGAAAGACCTTCTTTAAACAGAAATGGAGGGCTTAGGTTTCATCTTCCTGTTATTTATAATGGGATTCTGAACCCCTGGAAAGGTAAAGGACATTCAGATGCTAATCAGGTACTCAGGGTGGTTGAGCCAGGGTCTCACAAAGACAAAGAGGTTTCTAATAGCCCATTAAAATTCTGAATAGGCTCGGTAGATACAAGGGGGAGTTTCTGTTGAAACAAACAACTCTTTCTACTTCAGGAAGGCTCCGCCCAATGGGCGGGTCTTACCACAGAACAGTATTAATATCGGAGTTCTCGACCTAAATTCTGTTATTGACAATGACTCTTGGATGAGAGTCGAAACGTCTATTTTTTCAAACTGAGTCCAGATGACTACAACTGAAGCTTTTTCTACAATAATAATAACATTAACAGAATCTTTTTTTCAGCCATTTTTTCCACTATAAAAAGTCAAGTTTTGTCTTATTGTGCCCGGTCACAAGTGAATCAGTTATAAATGTTTTCAGTTGTCTACGACAAATAGATTGTATTTTACGAATATAAATTATTAAATATCAAGTCTGGAGAGGGCGCTAGAGAGCCGTTTTATCAGCTAGCCACTACATTTACATATCAATGCGTTCAGCTTGAAAATCTTCACAAATGTTCTATTAACCATTAAAAAAAAGAAACAGTTTAGGAAACACAGATTTTTTTTTAATTTTCCAAAAATTGCTATTTTGTTTAAAACTCACGATGACCACACCTGAAACTGTATCAGCTTCAGATTTAAAACACTACATTGCTCATGGGTTTTGTGTCTTGTGGCCAACTTTGAAGTGTTTTCTAAGAAAACTGTAAGAGAAAATGCCAAAAGTACGAAAGGTGCACTTTTGTCATGTTTGATCCAATATGGCCGACTTCCTGTATGACTTAGGGTGGGGTCATAATATTATTTTTTATGTCCTCACATGAAGTATTTTTTGGAATGAGCGTCATATTTTTACTGCCACTTTTTTGGGCGTCAGGCTCCCATTGGCCCCATGTTAATCCATTTTTGAGGTGGCGCTACTGAGCCGTCTTTTAATATTTTTTCACGGAACCTTCACTCAAAATTAGAAGTCACAGAGCAAAATTAGAACTCAGAGTTCTAATTTTTGATACCACTCACTAACATTTGTTTTTGTCTTTGTTTACTATTCGATTTTTTGCGTTTTTCCAGCCCCTGGATTAATAAGTACCTCGCCGGGACGATTATCGTTCTTCGGCTCGGGCCTAAAAATACTATTATGCCAGGGTGAACTTCGAACCCAGGTCTCCTGCATGAAGGGCAAACACTTATCCATCTCAGCTACACTCACATACCTTATAAGAGTGCTAAATGGATAAATAAGCTGACTTAAGTTACTTATTCATTACAAAAATGAGTGTTCTATATTGTTAAATGACTGCCTGTATTTCTAACTAACATTTAATCATTATAAACATGAGCAGATGCTTAGCTACAAACACAGACTTGTCTCTAAAAGATAGTTTTTAAGTCTGTTCGGTAAAACTTGGCGCTACTGTTGCATCACTTCTCCTCTGCACATGCTCAGTTAGGGCAAAACCTGCAAATATCCTTGATTCCCACACAGGTTTATTCAGCCTGGTTTGAGCTCAGATCCATGGGTTTGAGGCTGTGTGGTCCTCAGAGCACATGTTAGAGAGCGGAGCATGAACGGGCCCCTGAACACGGTCACAGACTGAGACGCTGTGGGAAAAGCAGAACCAGTTTGGGGTAATGCATGTAGTCAGATTTAAAAATACTTCCCACAATGTGGAAGGATGTTAAAAGGTTAGTACCAACCCTTAATTATGTGTTATAATATATTATAGAAGAAAATTACTTTTTTGTGTGCTATTTCCATGCACCAAATGCAAAAAAAGTGTTAAGCCATGGAAAGACTTAGACACAAATTAAAAACCTTTTACAGAACACTATTGTTCTGTTGAAGAAAATGTTGCAGAAGAGAACATTTGAGAGCTATAGAGGTTTTCTTGTATAATAATGATGTCGGCATGTTTAATCAATTTGTACTAGCATTTTAACATGAATATATATGTGTTGACCAATTGGCAAACTTGTTTTAGTACTGCTGAGTGTCATGTGTGTGTAAATATGAGCTGCTTGCTTGACTTTGGTATCAAGTGTCCGGAACATGCAAATATACATTAAAGGCGATGTGAAGTGGATGGATATGGGGAAAAATACTCCTGTGAACACTGTATATTTTTGGGGACCCAATGCCTCTGCTGATGTTTTCTCGTCTGTTCAGACTTGAAATAAAGCTTAAATCAGCATCAATGTCGACAATGACGGCATTGTATTATTGATTAAGCTTTTTATGAATAGCATGAGTTATATGTAATTATTTTGGCTGTGGAGTGAAACATGACACAGGGCTTTCCAGACAGACTCCACCCCTTCTTCTCATAATTTTTGGACTTAAAAAAAAAGTATCTAGTAAATATAATCCAGTATCTACTCAGCACTGGCCTGACCTTACTTCTCCAGTCCCCTTTGGTCAAGTGTGTGAGGAGGTCCACACCAGAAACATTTCTAACAACACTTTAATTCTTATTTTCTGCTGCATTTGAGTCCATGTTTTAAGTAATCATAATAGACCTTTTGAGTGCAAATTGATCAGAGCATCATCCACATGTTTTACCAACCATTCCCAAATCCGGGAGCTAAACCACTCGCCAAGGTTATTCTCAAAAATATCCTATAACATTGGACTTTACTGATGTTTGCACAGAATGTGTGCATTGCCATTGACTATCCTTTTCAAACTGATACCCTTTCTGCTGTGTGAAAAAGCAGATGATTTTATTTTGTACTGGCCATGGAAGTATTAAGTTGTCATTAGCAGAACCGCAGCATTATCTCAAGAGCGTGACAAAGCCTGGGCAGAAGCCCAAATCAGCAGCAGTTTTGTCATAAGCGCAATAAATGTTTCCACTGTTTGTAAAGCCAAAACATCTTACTACCTCAATACTCTCGATGAATCACAGGACAATTCTGCTCTGTTTTGGCCAACGGTTAAATGCTTATCGCAAAATTCTGCTTCTTCTTTACCAAATGAAATTATTTAAGATTCAATTAGTCTGACAAGGAAAAAAGATACTGTGATGCGTTTAATCAACACTTTGCTGACTGAAATATTTTTACAGCTATTGCTGTCACCCAATACAGAATAGGGCTGATGATCAAGTATTTTATTTACACAATATGAAGTATTAAATATGTTGCTCTCTATGAATCCAAAAAAGTCCACTGGAGCTGACACCCTAGAAACTATGTTGCTTTTGTTAGCAGCCCTACAAATAGAAAATAGTTTAATTTATGTTTTTTTAATCCCACAATTTAAACTGAAAGTATCCCATCACTATGGAAACTGCTTTTGTTCTCCCTTTGCAGAAAGCAGGCCAGAAAAACGATGGAAATAAATCCTGTCCACTCTCAAAACTATCCTGCTTAGCAAAACTCTTGGTGAAGATAATAAGTAACCAGGTGCTCTCTAAACCAAATATTCAATTAAACAGCTACCAGTCTGGATTTAGACCAGGGCATAGAACTATCACAGCTGCTGCATAAGTTATAAATGATGTTGCTGTTGCATTGGACAATCATGAAGAATGTGCTGCTGTTGATGATTTGTCAAAGGCCTTTGTTTCAGTGGATCACTGGATTCTCTTGGATCATCTGGATGCTTTTGGGTTTGATACCAACTCTAAAAAGTGGTTTGCAGATTACTTCACAAATAGAGCTCAAGCTGTTCCGGTTTATGGCTTTCAATTTATTTATTTTATGGACAGTGCATATGTGTACGACCACGGGAAAAACCGCCACAAGTCGGCCCGGACCAAACAGAGATAAAACAAAAATAAGATTTGTTTTTTTGCAGAATGTGCTAGTTGAAGTTATGAATGAGCCCCTGTGTGCTTCAGATAACACTATTGGTTGTCTTAAACGTATACATTAAGCTGTTAAAAACGGGTAGTTTTCGGGTCTTTTTCCAGCGCTCCTGGGGGCGTCACCTTTTTCCAGCCAGCGTATTGTTTATATTTTTCCACCAATCAGCTGCGTCCCACATGGCTTACTGTTTCAGCAGCAGCAGCTGCGGTCTCCTCAGAGACATGATTCTGTAACTCCAGACTTTCTCCAGAGCTTATGATTCCCTGGACTGCATTGCAACGGAACTGAGGTACTTTTACTCTAAAGTATTGCTTTAACGCTGTGTTTTAAGGTGGTTTTGTGATGTCACTTTTGCCTCGGCACCTGAGCAGGGAAGGAGCAATGCTAAGCTAACACGCTGCTTCAGTGCATTCTGCATAATAAATATGGGCTTAATGTTACTACTTGCTGAATAATTAACATCACATAGTCTCTTGAAACTAGCTGTTTTTGCATGGTATAATCTCTGCATGCATGCTTTGTGTGTACTTTTTCGGCGTGGGTTGACCCGTGGGTTGTGTGGGTCGTGCTTTGTGTGTGTTTTATGGTGCTTTGCGTTAGTTTCGTAGTTTTTACGGTTATCTGTGAGGCATGTTTGTTCTCCCAAGCTAGCTTGCTGCTAGCGCCGTGGCCGTCATTCCTCCGCGTTTTAACCCTTCGGGGTCTAAACCAGGTCTAAACCAGGTCTAAACCAGGCCTAAACCAGGTCTAGACCTGGTCCAGGTCCAGGTCTAAACCAGGTCTAGACCTAAACCAGGTCTAGACCTGGTTTAGACCTGGACCTGGACCAAGTCTAGACCTGGACCTGGACCAGGTCTAGACCTGGTTTAGACCTGGACCTGGACCAGGTCTAGACCTGGTTTAGACCTGTATATTGCATTTGTTTGAGTGGATGGGTTTTAAGGGCTGTAGTGTTAGTGAGGGACCAAACGCTGAATATGTCAAATGAGAGAGAATCATTGCATGTATACAATTTTTGCAGCTCTCTGCCGAATCTGGATTTTCTTACCCTACCAAAGGGGTTCCTCAAGGGTCTGTCCTTGTACCCCTTTTTACAATTTATATAAACTCAATTGGTCATAATCTAATATATAGTGGCATTTACTTGAATGCAGATGATGTGATTATATATGCAAGTGATTCCTGTGTTAATTTAAAATTGTTAATGAATTCAAATAAAACTAAATTTATGCTGTTATCCAAAATGCTCTAGTGATACAAACATGTAAAGTATGTCGGTGTAATCCCTCATTCGTCCAGGCGTGTTCCATTGTAGATAAAGCTTCAGTTGTAGTCATCTGGACTCAGTTAGAAAAAATAGACGTTTCGACTCTCATCCAAAAGTCATTGTCAATAAGACCTAAATTCTCTTATTGACAATGACTCTTGGATGAGAGTCGAAATGTCTAATTTTTCTAACTGAGTCCAGATGACTACAACTGAAGCTTTTTCTACAAACATGTAAAGTATATATTCTTACCCTTAATGGTAATGTGATTGAACTAGTACCCTATTACAAATACTTGAGCATCTGGATTGATGAACTCTCTTTCAACAAATATCTATGAGAGCTGAAGGCGGCAGAAGGAGGCAGCGCATAGGGCAGAAAGATGCAAAGTATGGACTTAGCAGGGAGGTGTTGAGAGCTAGATCACAGTTTAATACGCGTCTGAAGCAGCATTTCTCTGATAACCCCATCTCTGTATAGAGTGGGCTCCGGCTGGGCTTCTCACCAACTACAAGCCTAAAGTCCCCCATGCTGCAGATGACCGAAAACTGGCCCGAAAAGCTTAACATTTTCTACTCCAGGTAGATCCCCTCCCCCACTGTGGACACCTCTGCCCTGCTCTGTGGACTTCAGCTCAGCTCTGCTCTGCTTCAGTACAAGCTCTCCCAGCTCAACCTGCAGGTGGATCACTGACTTCCTGATGGATCAGAGGCAGTGCGTGCGGCTGGGGAAGAACGTCTCAGACACTTGGACTACCAGCACAGGAGCTCCAAAGGACTGTGACCCAAACTGCTGCACCTCCAGCCAAAACTGATCAAGTTTGCGGATGACACCACCCTAATCTGGCTCATCTTGGACGGGGATAAGTGTGTCTACAGGACACTGACAAGCTCCCCTATCACCACTGTGGAATCCTTCCACTTCCTCGACCCCACCATCACCCAGGACCTAAAGTTGGAGCCCACCATCAGCTCCCTCATCAAAAAGGCCCAGCAGAGGGTGTACTTCCTGCGGCAGCGAAGGAAAGCCAAGCTGCCCACCGAGATGGTGAAGTTTTGTTCATAGTTATCTACCGACCTCCTGGTCCCTATTCAGAGTTCTTAGACTTTATATTCAAACTTGGTGTTAGCCTGGGATAAAGTAATAATAGCTGGACATTTCAATATCTACGTGAACATGAGTGATAATTATCTCAGTAATTCTTTCAGCACCATTGGTTTTCCTCGAAATGTACATAAACCGACTCACAGTCACAAGCACACTCTGGATCTTGTCCTAACGTATGGAATAGAGATTAATGACCTCATTGTCTTCCGTAAAAACCCTATATTGTCAGATCATGTCCTAATAACTTTTCAGTTTTTTTTCAAGACAATCCAGTCCCATAGAATAAAGTTATATTGAAAAGGATGCTATCCGAAAAATCTATCTCAAAGTTCAAAGAAATAATAGAGCCAATATTCAGTGACATGTCATGTGATCCTGCTGTGAACAGCTTTAGTTCCAGGGTAAGTGACCAATTTGTCGACTTGACCATGAATTCTCTGAAGTCTGCTCTTGATGTGGCAGCTCCGTTAAAACAGAAGGTCATTAGGCCAAAACGTGCCTCCCCGTGGTACAACGAAGAACTGCATTCACATAAACAAAGCATAAAAAACTGCCTACTGTCCTATAAACAGGCTCTGCATAAGGCCCAAACCAGATATTATTCAAATCTAATTGGAATCAACAAAAATAACACTAGATTTATTTTCAGCCAGGCTAACAAACTGTCCCAGCACAATAGAGCCCTCAATCCCAGCTACTCTTAGCACTCTTTATTCAGTACTCAACGGGGCTCCCTCCGATAAATAAAAAGAACATTTAGGAGGTCAATACTTACCTGCGGAAAGAACCACAGAGTGCTGGGGAGCATTTCGAAGGAGGACTTCCACATAACCAAAGGGGATGATGTCCATTGGACTGGCAGGAGGGAATGGAGTAATAGTATTGTCCAGAAACTTCAAACCCTCGACGGTCCAGTTGAAACTGTTGAATAGGGGATTGAATTTCGTCCCGACGTTCCAATTTTGGAAAGAAAAAGAAGACAAACAATTAAAATATGATCTCCAAATGTATCATAGAAGAGTGGAATTGGCTTGTTTCTTTGGGAGAGGAACAAGCCAATCCACAACAAATAAAAGACAAATTCCATTCATACAAAAGTTCAAAGAACCATCCAATTGGGAACCCCCCAAGGAAAAAATAACACTGGAAATCAAAATATTAAGGATGATGGACCAGAAATTCTTTAAAGAAAATATAAAAAAAAAATGTTTAAAAATCTGAGAGGCACCAAATATAGATCCAGAAGAATTTTTTGAACTAAAAAGGCTTAGCCAAAACAAAAACATAATTTTGAAACCAGCTGACAAAGGAAATTCATGGGTCATCATGGACAAGGCAGATTATATTCTAGAAGCCAAAAGACAACTACAGGACACCACATACTACAAACCACTCACCCAAACCACAATAATAGAAGTTACCAACATTCTAGACCAATTATCCATCCATCCATCTTCTGCCGCTTTATCCGGGGCCGGGTCGCGGGGGCAGCAGTCTGAGCAGGGACTCCCAGACTTCCCTCTCCCCAGACACTTCCTCTAACTCCTCCGGGGGGATCCCGAGGCGTTCCCAGGCCAGCCGAGAGACATAGTCTCTCCAGCGTGTCCTGGGTCTTCCCCGGGGCCTCTTCCCGGTGGGACATGCCTGAAACACCTCCCGAGGGAGGCGCCCAGGAGGCATCCGAAACAGATGCCCGAGCCACCTCAGCTGGCTCCTCTCGACGTGGAGGAGCAGCGGCTCTACTCCGAGCTCCCCCCGTGTGGCCGAGCTCCTCACCTTATCTCTAAGGGAGCGCCCAGCCACACGGCGGAGGAAACTCATTTCGACCGCTTGTATCCGCGATCTTGTTCTTTCGGTCACTACCCAAAGCTCATGACCATAGGTGAGGGTAGGAACGTAGACCGACCGGTAAATAGAGAGCTTTGCCTTTCGGCTCAGCTCCCTCCTTACCACAACGGTCCGATGCAGCGACTGCATCACTGCAGCCGCTGCACCGATCCGCCTGTCGATCTCACGCTCCATCCTTCCCTCACTCGTGAACAAGACCCCGAGATACTTGAACTCCTCCACTTGGGGCAAGGACACCCCACCCACCTGGAGAGGGCAAGCCACCTTTTTCCGGTCGAGAACCATGGCCTCGGATTTGGAGGTGCTGATTCTCATCCCAGCCGCTTCACACTCGGCTGCAAACCGTCCCAGTGCATGTTGCAGGTCCGGGTTTGATGGAGCCATCAGGACAACATCGTCTGCAAACAGCAGAGATGAGATCCTGTGGTCCCCAAACCGGACACCCTCCGACCCCTGACTGCGCCTAGAAATTCTGTCCATAAAAATTATGAACAGAACCGGTGACAAAGGGCAGCCCTGGCGGAGTCCAACATGCACTGGGAACAGGTCTGACTTACTGCCGGCAATGCGAACACAGCTCCTGCTCCGGTCATACAGGGACCGGACAGCCCTGAGCAAAGGGCCCCGGACCCCGTACTCCCGGAGCACCCCCCAAAGGACACCCCGAGGGACACCGTCGAAAGCCTTCTCCAGATCCACAAAGCACATGTGGACTGGTTGGGCAAACTCCCATGAGCCCTCGAGCACCCGATGGAGGGTATAGAGCTGGTCCAGTGTTCCACGACCGGGACGAAAACCACTCTGCTCCTCCTGAATCCGAGGTTCGACTATCGGTCGGATTCTCCTCTCCAGTACCTTGGAATAGACCTTACCCGGGAGGCTGAGGAGTGTGATCCCTTTATAGTTGGAACACACCCTCCGGTCCCCCTTCTTGAACAGAGGGACCACCACCCCGGTCTGCCAGTCCAGAGGCACGGTCCCCGAACGCCACGCGATGTTGCAGAGACGTGTCAACCAAGACAGTCCTACAACATCCAGATACTTTAGGTACTCAGGGCGGATCTCATCCACCCCCGGAGCCCTGCCACCGAGGAGTTTGCGAACAACCTCAGTGACTTCAGCTTGGGTGATGGATGAGCCAGCCTCCGAGTCCCCGGTCTCTACTTCCTCTTCGGAAGACGTGACTGAGGGATTAAGGAGATCCTCAAAGTATTCCTTCCACCGTCCGACGACATCCCCAGTTGAGGTCAGCAGGCCTCCACCCGCACCGTAAACGGTGTTGGTGAGACACTGCTTCCCCCTCCTGAGGCGCCGGACGGTTTGCCAGAATTTCTTTGGTGCCGACCGATAGTCCTCCTCCATGGCCTCCCCGAACTCCTCCCAGGCCCGGGTTTTTGCCTCTGCGACAGCACGAGCCGCGGCTCGCTTGGCCTGCTGATACCCGTCGATGACCTCCGGAGACCTACAAGCCAGAGTGGCCTGATAGGCCTCCTTCTTCAGTCTGACGGCATCCCTTACTTCCGGTGTCCACCACCGGGTTCGGGGGTTGCCGCCACGACAGGCACCGGAGACCTTGCGACCACAACTCCGAGCAGCCGCATCAACAATGGAGGCGGAGAACATGGTCCACTCGGACTCAATGTCCCCAACCTCCCCCGGGACATGGGAGAAGCTCTCCCGGAGGTGCGAGTTGAATACCCTACTGACAGAGGGCTCCACTAGACGTTCCCAACAGACCCTCACAATGCGCTTGGGTCTGCCAAGTCTGTCCGGCTTCCTCCTCCGGCAGCGGATCCAACTCACCACCAGGTGGTGATTGGTTGACAACTCTGCCCCTCTCTTCACCCGAGTGTCCAAGACACGCGGCCGGAGGTCTGATGACACGACAACAAAGTCGATCATTGACCTCCGGCCTAGGGTGTCCTGGTGCCATGTGCACTGATGGACACCCTTGTGCTTGAACATGGTGTTCGTTATGGACAATCCGTGGCTAGCACAGAAGTCCAATAACTGAACACCGCTCGGGTTCAGATCGGGGAAGCCGTTCTTCCCGATCACCCCTCTCCAGGTGTTACTGTCATTGCCCACGTGGGCGTTGAAGTCCCCCAGTAGAACAACGGAGTCCCCGGTCGGTGCACTGTCCAGTACCCCTCCCAAGGACTCCAAGAAGGCCGGGTACTCTGCACTGCTGTTTGGCCCGTAGGCCGCCACAACAGTGAGAGACCTGTCCCCCACCCGAAGGCGGAGGGACGCGACCCTCTCGTTCACCGGGGTAAACTCCAACACGTGGCGGCTGAGCTGAGGGGCAATAAGCCCACACCAGCCCCGCCCACACCAGCCCGCTGCCTCTCCCCGCGGGCAACACCAGAGAAGTGGAGCGTCCAGCCCCTCTCGAGGAGATGGGTTCCAGAGCCCAAACTGTGCGTGGAGGTGAGGCCGACTATATCTAGTCGGTATCGCTCAACCTCCCGCACAAGCTCAGGCTCTTTCCCCCCCAGCGAGGTGACATTCCATGTCCCCAGAGTTAGTCTCTGCGTCCGGAGATCTGGTCGCCGAGGCCCCTGCCGTCGACTGCCGACCAGATCTCTCTGCACCGGCCCCTTATGGATCCTCCTGCGGGTGGTGGGCCCACGGGAGGGCGGCCCCACGTCGCTCTTTCGGGCTGTGCCCGGCCGGGCCCCGTGGGGTAAAACCCGGCTACCAGGCGCTCGCCATGGAGCACCCATCCCAGGCCTGGCTCAAGGATGGGGCCCCGGTGACGCAGATCCGGGCGACGTAAACGGCCTTGTTCGTGTCGTCGTCATAAGAGTCTTCTAGACCAATTACACCGCAAAAAAATCCTCACAGCTCAACAAAAAAGTGTCTTAAAGGAGGCAGCCAACTCAGAAATAGAAGATTTTATATACTCCCTAAAATCCACAAAGAACCCAAAAAATGGACGATTCCAGGCCGTATTCCACCCGGCAGACCCATTGTGTCAGACTGTGACAGCGACACATATAGAGTGGCAGAATTGATAGACCACTTCCTCGTACCATTAGCATCACTACATCCATCCTATATTAAAAACACCCAACATTTTATCGACAGTAGTAGACAAATTAAATTATCCCCTTCATGCATTCTTTTCACAATAGACGTAGACTCCTTGTACACCAACATTCCAATTGAAAAAGGGATTCAGACCATTAAAAATTTGAGGAACGTCCGAATTCAGACAGAGCAAACGAGGAAATACTCAAACTATTAGAAATCAATCTGACCAAAAATGACTTTGAATTCAACAACAAATTGTGTTTACAGATCAAAGGGACGGCTATGGGCAAGAGGTTTGCCCCAGCTTATGCAAATATTTATATGGCTAACTGGGAGAAGAAAGCACTGGAGCTATGTCCAATTCAACCCCTAATATTTTAAAGATTTCTGGATGACATTTTTGGCATTTGGAATGAGACAGAGGCTGCCTTTTTAGAATTTATTCAAACATTAGACACTTTTGACACATCAATTAGAATCAAACACACATATGACCATTATGCAGTCAATTTTTTTGGACACCACAGTATATAAAGAACCAGGATTCAATAACACAGGATTAGTTGATATAAAAGTATTCTTTAAGCCCACAGATACTCACGCGCTATTACACAAAAAACATTTTCATCCCAGTTTCCTCTATAGGGAAATAGTCTGGTCACAACTTCTGAGGTTCAGGAAGATCTGTACACAAACAATAGATTTTAGAAAAGCAGTACAAACACTTTTTACTTCCCTCAGATCCAGAACATTCCTAAGGAACTGCCTAAAAACATTTCTCCTACCTAGGAACCAATTGGAGGAAACAAAAACAGCCCTACCATTTATCACAACATATTCTTCAGTAGCCCGAAAATTAAGTTCGGGATACAAAGAAAATTATGACAACTTCTTCACTGGACAAGGACTTCTTCCGAAGGGCAGGGTGGTCACTGCCTTCTGGAAGAACCAAAATTTGAGCCAATTTTTGATCAAGGCACAAATTAGAAATGATGCTAAGGAAAAGGAGAAGCATACACCCAATTTACCTACCCCACATTGGGAGCCCAAAAAATGTATAAGAAGTAATACCTATGGAATTTTTTTTCCCGTTCTCCAAAAATGTACTATGAATACCACTAATTTAATATATTTGTTTTATTGTTTTGAGTGTGGAGCCCAGTATGTGGGCCAAACAAAAATCTCAATTCTTCCTAATTTTACCCAACACAGATTCAACTTTTACATAACATCAGGGGGTCCAAACCTCTACTTCAACATTTTAGGACACATGGCGTCAGTTGCCTTGAATCCAACCAGGACTGGACACATCAGGAACGGCAGAATATGGAAAAGAACTGGATCAAAAAGTTAGACACATATCCAAAATAATTAAACTTCAAAGCTTAAACATCAATAAATAAATACATTTATCTCACCTAATTTCATTCAAACTCAACCCTAATCCTAACCCCAACCCTAACCCCTAACCCTTTGCACACTCAACTTATATTTTTCAACAATAAAATAATAACAATCAGAGATAAATTAGATGAAATTATTCCCATTATTAGCCCAGAACAAGCCCAAGCTGTAAAACTAGTGTCCCAAGTTTATCAGTAACTCTCGAAAGGTTCATGTTGATCAAGTCCTCTTACTCATCAACTTGTATCCTAGACCAAATTCCAAGACATTCTCCTCCTAACTATAGATTCTATTCTTAGTATAATAAATACTTCATTAGAAAGTGGTTATGTTCCACAGTCCTTCAAACATGCAGTCATTAAACATCTTTTGAAAAAGCCTAACCTAGATCCCGACCTATTGTTAAACTACAGACCTATTTCAAATCTTCCCTTTGTCTCTAAAATCCTTGAAAGAGTTGTAGTAAAACAGCTTTGTCGCCATCTACAGCACAATACGTTGAAGTTTTCCAGTCAGGGTTCAGAGCCCACCACAGCACTGAAACTGCACTAGTTAAAGTCACAAATGATTTGTTATTAGCCGCTGACGATGGACTGGTCTCAATCCTGGTTCTGTTGGACCTCAGCGCAGCGTTTGACACCATCGACCACAACATTCTACTGCAGAGGTTAGAATGTGATGTAGGTGTTGGAGGAACAGCCCTCAGCTGGTTTAAATCCTATCTATCTGATAGGTTCCAATTTGTTAATGTAAACCAGAGCTCCTCACCAAGCTCTAAAGTAATTTACGGTGTGCCACAGGGATCAGCACTCGGTCCAATTCTGTTTAGTCTTTATATGCTGCCGTTAGGCAACATTATCAGAAAGCATGGCATTAACTTCCACTGCTATGCAGATGACACTCAGCTGTATTTATCAATGAAACCTGATCAGAGCGATCAAGTAGACAGACTTAGTGCTTGTGTGAAGGAGATAAAAGCCTGGATGACACTTAATTATCTGCTTCTTAACCCTAAACTAGGTCATTGTGCTTGGCACTAAACGTCTACGAGACGCTTTATCTGAGCAGATGCTGGACCATGAGTGTCGCCCCCTGCAGGACACTGTCCGCTCTAGAGAGCAGCTTCATTGAGAGAATGATCCACCTTCGCTGTGTAAAGGAGAGGTTTCACAGGTCTTTCCTTCTGCTGCTGTCAAGACTCTACAACACTGTTAGCCCTGAACATGTGTAATTCAGTTTTCATAATCATGTGCAATACTGTCATAACCATGTGCAATACTGAGTCATAATGTCAATCATCCTGGTGTAACAGTTTCTGTCCATATAACAGCTGTAAATAAGAGTGTTATCTGTTTTTTATTATTACATTTCTGTTTCAATCTTTTTCTGTACCTAATATGTGTTGCAACACTGGAATGTCCCCATTGTGGGACAAATAGAGGTTATCTTATCTTATAAATCAAGCCTGTAACACTGTCTATTTCACAGTCTAATATAGCTAAAATCAGAAAATTCTTGCCTAAAAGTGATGCTGAAAACTAAATCTAGATTAGACTGTAACTCCTGTCCTAAAAGTTCCATAAAAAGCTTTCGATTGGTTCAAAATGCAGCAGCAAGATTACTAACAGGAACTAAAAGAAGAGAGCACATTATGCCAGTGATTGAGTCTCTTCACTGGCTCCTGTCAAGTTTAGAATCCTCCTCCTGACTTACAAAGCCATAAATGACATGTCCTTTATAGGTAGGATGTCTTTTATCCATCCTACCTCAAAGATGCTATAGAACCATATCATCCAAACAGAATGCTGGCCTTCTGGTGGTCCCAAGAGTCTCTAAAAGTACTGTAGGAGGTAGAGCATTTAGCTACCAAGCTCCTGTGTTATGGAATCAGCTCCTGTCCATGTTAAAGATGTCGACACAATCTCTTCATTTAAGTCCAGGCTTAAAACGTTCCTCTTTGAAATCGCTTATGGTCAGGCCAGTTAGGAACAGAAATATAAACCTACAGTTTCAGCTACGCTGCCCTAGGAGCAACTATGCTGGGGGAAGTATGGCATCTTGAGCACTATCCTCTGCTTCTGACTACTTTTCCTATCAACAATATGTCATATTTAATTTCACTTTCACAATCTGTTCATTGCCTTTTCTTCTTCTTTTCCCTCTTCCCCGCCAGGAGTGGAACAGGCACATTGATGACCTGTGGATCCAGATGCTCTTCAACTCCCTCACGTCCGCCAGTCCATCCGAGGGAGTCGGATCTCTCATTCACTGTAGAACTCCTTGGAAGAAAAAAATAAAAAAGTGTAAGTTGGAAAAATATTGGGTTCAGCCCACAACTGCAGACTCCCTGTGGGGTTTAGGGTGGGGTCATAATATAATGTTTTACATGTCCTGACATAAGGTATGTTTGTACCAATGTTCCTAAGTCTGATGTATTTAGAAATTTTAGGTGGAGCTAGCAAGTCATTTGGTGTCATACATTGTTTTTAGACACCAAAAAACTAAAATTTTCACCAATTCTGTATTTTGGGTTGAAAGAAATTGAGCTTTCGATCAAAATTGGGCTGGTTTGTGGGAGAATAAATCAAGCAATGAATAAATCATAAAAACTCAAGCTAGAGTCACGTGATTTTGTCGCATTGTGCCAGTGTGACGGAGTCAATCCGTCTTTAACTGGTGTCGGCGCTTATTTGCTGAGCAACCGCGCGGCCCTTCATGCCCGCGCGCACTTTCCAACACACACTCATACATTCCCCGCTCCCCGCGTTTCCCTCTGTTTCATTCATTCGCATCAGACGCTACACACGCATCTTTCCCCGCACTCCTCCGTCACTAATCCGCCAAGGCTGCACACTTGCGCGCGTTAGGTTCATTCTAAGCATACACACGTCAATTGTTACCTGTTTTGTCACGAAAGCCGCGCTCCGCCGATGCGTCGCGTTGGGTCAAAACCGAGCCAGGACTTCCTGGAAGTTTAAATGGGCGTTGTTTGCGCCGTGGTGCTGACCATGTGACACCGGCTATTTTATGTGTTTATATTGCTTTATTTTGAACATGTGTATATAATTAATGATGTATTATGTTGTAGGAAGAGGCCACAACAGTTTATTGTCAGTTTATTTGGGATTTGAATTATCTAGTTATTTTGCTCAGTGGGAGGGGCAAGTGAGGAATAAAGGCGAGCCGCTCTTGGCTGGGGGTGAGTCTGTCTCCAACAACAGAGAAGGTAACAGTGTGCACAGAGAGAGTAAAAGAGAGAGAGTGAAAAGAGTTAAAGTTGAACTCATAGTTGGAACTCTGTAAATATATGTTTTTGGATTTTTGGACCTTTTTGCTCACTGTATATATTTTTGCACTGTTGCACTATTTTTGCACTTCGGTTTTGGCACAATAAATCCACCTGAGCACTTGAAATCTGACTTCGCCATTATTTTGAGGGAGAGCCCCGCTACAGCCAGACAATTAGATTGTCTTTTATGAATTTTTGAATATCAAATTTGGAGAGGGCGCTAGAGAGCCATTTTATTAGCTAGCCAACGCATTTGCATATCATTGCGTTCATCTTGGAAATCTTCACAAATGCTCCTCCTCATGTTTAAGAAATGTAGATTTTTGGGAAATGTTCCAAAAATTGCGATTTTGTTTAAAATTCACGATGACCATTCCCGAAGGCGAAGATACCAAAAGTACGGCGGGGTGCACTTTTGTCAGCTCCGTGTTTGATCCAATATGGCCGACTTCCTGTATGATTTAGGGCGGAGTAATAATATCATCATGTCCTCACATGAAATAGTTTTTGGAGTGAGCGTCATATATTTACTGCAAGTCTTTTGGCGTCAGGCTCCCATTGGCCCATGTTAATCGATTTTTGAGGTGGGGCTATTGAGCTGTCTTTCAATATTTTTTCACGGAATCTTCACTTTTACTTCTCTTTAGCATATCCGTTCTTGTTTACTACCTGATTTTTGCATTTTTCCAACCCCTGGATACAATTTAAACAAGTTCCTTGCCAAGACGATTCTGGTCTAATAACATGCATAATCATCAAAGAAACTCATGAGATTCTCTCACAAGAACCAGAATAAAAAGGACCAGGGCAAATACCATTTTCACATTGGGCAAGCAAAACATCAAAGACTGAATAAACATGGTATTGAAATGTCTCAAAGAATTTTTGTTCACGTTGCTTTGGTTGTAAAATATGTTTTAAAGGCTATAATTATAAGAATTACATTAAAAAAGGGTGGTGAGTTACTGCAGTTTAATAGGAGCCGAGCTGACACATTTTATTAATGAGGATGTTTTAATAGTGTGTTCGCGTGGATGTAATGTGAAAATGAATGCAGAAAGTTTGACTTGCGCTAATCTTCTGCACACTTTAATTAGCTTTAATGTTATTGAGGCCTAATTCAATTTGTGTTCTAATTAAGACACAGATCCAGTCTAATTACAGCTGACAGAGGAGCGGCGGAGGTGTGGCTGTAATTGTTTGAGTCCACATTTTCATGTTCTCAATTTACATTAGCGAGTTCAGTGACTGGCGCAGGCATACATCAGAGCGGAAAACCCGCTTTAGAGTTAGGGGGAAATATACTTCTTTATTTCTAACTATCAAGCAGATAAACCAAGATCTCTAAAGATGGAGTGGATGTAAATAGGCGAACACTAAAGAGCTCTTATGGCTCCCAAATACCATATATAATTCACATTTTGCTACAGAAGAAGGTGGCCTACTTTTTTAATTGTTGTTTAACTTCCTGTTCAAAACAATATAACTGATTCTCTGCTGCTGGACCCACCTCTCCATACTTCCTTTCAATATATATATATATATATATATATATATATATATATATATATATATATATATATATATATATATATATATATATATATATATATATATATATATATATATATATATATATATATATATATATATATATATATATATATATATAATTTTAATGGTAACCAAATTGCTGAGTTTTTGTGTCAGAGGAGTCCACCTTTTGATGACCCAGGTATATGGTACAGTCTGTCTGAGAGAGTCAGATCCCTCCTTTACTGTGGAACTCCTCCAGGTTTCTACTTTTTCCCAAAGAGGTTTGGTAGTTTTTCCTGGCCGAGAAGGAGGGTCTAAGGACAGGGGAGCTTGGGACATTTGTCTCTAAGGACACGGGATGCTGGGAAATTGTCCCTAGGAACATGGTTTAAAGGCATATTGGGCAATTTTTCGCCAATTTGAGAGCTCAAGCGGAAGTGAGCATGCGCACTCTCCCCGTCCGGATGCACACAACAGCCTCGCGGTTAGACGTGCGTTTGTTTATTAGCGCAACAGATTTTATCGCATTTCTTGTCTCAAGTAGATTTCCGTCTCTTCTGAGCCAGTTCGAACTGTCTTTCTCCGTCTTAATTTTGTCCTGTACACTGAGGGAACTATATTATAATAGAGCAATGCGCTTAGACACAGGGAAACATGCTGCTCTCCTGGGGACGAGCCGACGAGGCTGCAGGTGAGCGGTAGATGCGTTTTATGATTGATACGTGGCTTGTTACAAGATGCTCTGACAAGACTGGCAGCAATCGCAGTCCACATATAGACATTTCAGAGCTAATAAAAGATGACAATTGTATGAAGACATTTGATAAAAATTAAAATACGTCATTAACTAGATGTTGTTGTTGTTACAAGTTGTTGTAATTTGGACATTTAAAAAAAAAAAAAAATCTTCCTAAAAACAATGTCCAGATGACTACAACTGAATCTTTTTCTGCAATTGATCTAATAAAGGTGGTGGAATTTAACAGTAAAGACAGCCGGTCCTGGAGACAGGAGGGACAAGACGTAGAGTGGTGCAAACAGAGCCATTTCAGTTATCAAGAAGGAGACACGTCAACATGGCAACACAAACATAAAACGCACCGCCAGGTATGCTCACATACTTCAAATTGGATTGCACATAAATGTTTCCAAATGTGTTCTTTGTGATTGCATAATCGTTTCTTCTAAGTGCCCTAGCAGATGGATCGTCTCTCATATAAAATGGCTATGTGGTTAAAAATGTATGGTTGGTAGTTTGTAAGGGCCCTGACAAGAGCAGAGTGAACCTGTGTGCCCAGACGGTCCTCTGTAGCCGCAGGCTTTAATGGTGTGAGTGGAGCAGCAGAGGAGTACTGGGATGAATGATGGTCCGTGTTTGCTCCTCTCCCAGAGCAGTGTCTCCGATGGGGCCGCCTGGACGCACAGCTCGACAGTGGGCCAGCCCTTTGATTCTCCTGTCAAATGTGCTTATCATGATTAATAGCAGGGTGTCAGGGACCGCTAGAGGCTGTTATGGGCCCTTACCTCGCTCAACTTCCACTCTGTGATCTCATGCTCAGCTCATAATGGCGGCGTTTGACCCAGTCTCAGGTCAGACGCTCCGGTAGCACAGCAGTTACTCATTGTCCTCCGGGAGAGCGCCGTAAGCCAGCACCTAACAGCATTGGAAACACAGCTGTGTAGAGAAGTGTGATTAACTATCGTCCCTTTGAAATTGTTTCCCTTAAAGACCAACCACATATAGTACACGTTTGTATTGTTATTGTCCTTTAACCATTGTCCCTTCTTAGAAAAATGTGTTTTGTCTTTAGCCTTAATGGTCAAATATGAATATTTTTCAATGATTGATCCGATTAATACGTTTTATTCATGAAGGGGTTCTCTTTATAACAACATATTGACTTAAATTACCAAAATGTATTAACCCCTTAAATTTCGTCACATACTTCCTACTGCTAGTTACACTTTCCTAGATGGTACTGGTGGAGTACACTACTTCACTGACTCCCTCTGCCACTTTGAGCATTATTCCAGCAAAAACCTAAAAATTAAGACATTTTCTACCTCAGAGAAAAACTGACCTGAAGTTAGTTAATGTTAGTATGGCAGCTCCAGGGTGGCCTCAGACAGGGGCAGGGCTGAGCGGGCGGAGGAGAGTAGGGAAGATGTAACGCGAGTAATGGCACGCAAGTAATGGCACGCCTATTGCAATGCAGCGTGAGATGACATCACTGAGACCTGGGCAAATGTAACGGCCGTGTTACAGAGACAGAGCAGCACATTTCGGGACATTATTTGATCAGTTTTAAATACAGAACACAAAGCCAACCAGAGAGCAAAAACAAAATAAAATATGAAACACAGGTAGCACATGACATCCAAAACATAATCAAAAGACCACAGCCTGTCAAATAAGTCAATTTTCAAACATTCCAAGCATGTTTTTTTTGTTTGTTTTTTTTGAATGAAATGTCAGTCCAGTCCTTGATTGTGGGTTCAGTTTGTGTCAGCCATTATTTTTGTGATGGTCTTTTCTCCCACTGCCAAAAAGTGTGCTGCAAATGTATCTGCTGACAGTTTGAAGCCTAAGTACTAAAATTCTGAAATCAAGCAGGATGATTATGTCCACAACAATTTGTAGCACTTTGTTGATTTCAGTCCAATATTTCTGAGCAAAAATTCATGGCAACCAATGTTCCCTCTAATGTGTCTGGGCAAACACACGAGCTACCTGGGCACACTGAGGACCACTGTGAGAAACATCAGATGTGCCACACACCAGTATCACGCGGCACGCCTGTTCAAAACCTTGCATCATAGCAAGTTACATTCAAATAATCAAATTACAGCAGCGATTTCCATTAGTTTACTTTTATTACAAGAAATTAGGCACACTTAAAATGAAAAATACAAAAATCCTGTTGTTCATGAGATGTAGAGTAGTTATATGTGAGAGTCCTGCTTTGGCCTGGCTGTGGTCCAGTGGCACAAGCCATTCCATCTTAAAAGAACCGCATTTCTTTTTTACTTTGGCTTGTTGATTGGATGTGTCCATGGCGCTGCCCGTTCGTTTCGCCACGTCTTTTAACTCTGCCGCATTATTGTTAGCTAGGGAACCTGCATGGTGCATGTGGGCAGGGCACATATGCACTATCAATGCTCTGATTGGCTGTGTAGCGTATGTAAACTGTATTGTATCATTGGTTGGACACCAATGATACATACATTACCCTCCTGATAATGATACATGATACTCCTGAATAAATGTCGCGAACACGATATTTACGAAGAAAATAGAACTTGTCCATATACGGGCCGCAACTGTCAATAAATCGGAGGTGCCCACGTTGTAACATGAGATATTTACACATAAACGCGTAGTGATGCGTCTTTTGAACTGGGGCTCTCGGCGCACTCGCAGTCCACTGCACTGCGGGACTAATTAGACCAATTTCTCAGTGAATATGAGTTGGATTGTAATAAAACACACAGTATTTTGAAGTTTAACAAACAAAGAACAAATCACAGCTGTCCCTTCTGTCCCTTCTGTCCTTGTGTACTCTGTGTGAGCAAATTTACCTGTGTCTTCACATCTGTTTCATCTGCTCCTGGCGCTAACTTTACCTGACTCTCCTAAGCTCGTACTTATCGAGTGAGTCTCACATTGTGACATGAGGTATTTACACAGAAATATGGTACAGATAGTGATGCACATGTGTCTTTTGACTCGTGAGTCAGGTCAAGAAAGTTTCATTTACACAATAGTGACACGACGTCTTTTGAACACGCCCACGGTCTGCGCTGCAGGACTAATTAGACTAATATCTCAGTGAATATGAGTCTGATTGTAATAAAATGCAGAGAGTTTTGAAACAAAAAAAATAGAGAACACGACTTACACGACGTGTCCCCTGGACAGTGCTTCTACTGTCCACTTGTCTTCTACAGTGTGTCAAACGCCTGCGCTTCTTTATAGATGGTGGCTGTTTGGTAATTAGAGTAGATTAGGTCTAATATTATATATCAATTAATAGGTTTATGGTGATGTGACGTAGGATGGCCGGAGCGGTAGAAGTCAAGTGAGACGAGAGATAATGGTAGTCCACATTTTATTTAATCTTCAATCAAAATAAAGTGCATGTGCAAAAAGGTTTGGAGGCCACGAGCTGTGTCTCTTCCAGCAGCAGAACCACGACTGATGGTTCAGGCCCCTTTTATCTGGTCCACCTCATTGGGTCGAACTATCCACAATTACAAGGGATGTTGACGGTATCTTTAGCTCATAAAAAGGTACTAAAACCTCCATAAAACCAATAAACACATACACATTGCACTATATAACTATATACTTAAAACCCTAAAACCCCTAATCCATGATAAAAAAACAAACAAACCTTAAACCCCTGTGCTAAGGGAGCTTGTTCCTGGAGGGAACCCTTTGACTCCTGGACACAAGAACAGAGGAAGTGAGTAACATACACAATTCACTAAAAACACAAACCACATTAACACACACCGAAACATCTTCAACAAATATTGCACCATATATATTCATAATTTAATCCGTCTCCCTTTTCCCTCCAGGACAGACGGCTTCCATTAAAGTGCCCCTGTGCACCAGATCTAAAAATGGGATTTTACTTTAATAAATATTTAAAATCAATTTTGTGCAATTGTCTTCTTAAAGTGCTAATATATGTAAACAGTGCTGTGTGCAATTAAAGTTAAATGTAATTTAAAGTGCAAATAGTGAACAGTGTAAATTGCTAGTGTAACAGGCTCTTTGTTTCAGGTGAATAAAATTTTCTGCGCGCCATAGATTTTCTTGTGTGCGCACTATGTGCAACCAGTGCGCAATTGCGCAGGCGCACAGTTTAGAGGGAACAGTGATGGCAACCATTTCTCCAACAGTTAGTATTTCCTTGTGAATAGTGAATCCTTGGGTAAAATCGGTGCTTATGACCCGGAGGGGGCTAATCAAAACAAATACACCAAATAAAGACATTAAAGTCTGTTTGGATTATGAACAACATTTTTCATCGAACAGCACACATCTGAGATTTAAAGACTGGATAACGAAAGGAAAAATGGGTTAAAAGAGAATCAAATGAAAAACTCTGAAATGTTGAAAGAATCCTTTGACTTGGAGAAACGGGACCTTAATAGATAAGTGGAAATAAATGAGTGGACCAACCAAATCCCTGTCCCACCCCTCTTTCCAGAGTCAGCGGATCTGTCGGATGACCATTGATTTTAATTCTTGATGTTGGACCATAGTAAAGCGCCTCAATATTTGTTATGATTAAGTCGTCCATTTGAAATTTTGTCAGCACTTTCAATCAATAAGGCAGCTAACAGAATCAAAAGCTTTCTGAGCATCCAAAGTAATTACTATAGCTTAGTTTAGCTGTTTTTGTAAATGATTCACATGTGAAAAGATCGTCTTATGTTGTCTTGTGTTTGTCGTTTGGTAATGAATCCTGTCTGATCTTTGTGGAGTATTTGTTCCATTATTTTGGACATAATTGAGGCGTATAAACGATAGTTCACAAACAGAATAGACATTTGTCTATATGAGGGACAAATGAGTCGGTCAATACCTTCTTTTGATATCAGGGATATGATGGCCTCTTTACAACTAGGAGGGGTCTGAGTTTTTTAAGTGCCCAGATAAAAGTTGTGAAAAGTTGAGGAGTGTTTCTTTTAAAGCAGTGGTCCCCAAACTTTTTGACTCGAGGGCCACATTGGGTTCTAAAATTTGGCCGAGGGGCGGGTGCGGGTGTGTTTGTGTGAACTAATGAATTACTATAAATTACACACAATATTTGACTTGTAACTTGTAACAAAGCAACAAATGCAAGGCTCAATGTACAAATTGTTTTCCGAATGCATTAAATAATGATTAATTATCTACTGTCTTCTACTGTCCACAAGAGTCTTCTTCAGTGTGTCAAACACTTGCACTTCCTGCTTGATTGGCCCCGGTGGCCGTTTGTGGTGAATTTTATTTTCTGCGCGCCATAGATTCTCTTGTGCGAGCAGTGCACTATGTGCGAGCAGTGCGCAGCTGCGCAGGCGCGCAGCTTAAAGGGAACAGTGGCCATCTCTTGGGGAAATGTGGGCATTACAGGCGAAAGGTAAAATGAACAGCCACAGTATTGTGAGTTTGAATCCCGACTCCGTCATTTGCTGCATGTCCTCCTTTCTCTCTCATCATTCCCCTTCCTTTCTTTCTCATTCCATCTACTGTCTAATAAAGCCTACGGAAAAAAGAAAAAAAAAAGATTACATTTTTTTTTTTTTTATATAACTTGGACAAGCTTGGCAGGCCGGATTGAAAGGCCCAACGGCTAACCCTAACCCGGCTGTGGCCCGCGGGCCGTAGTTTGGGGACCACTGTTTTAAAGCTTTATACTCTGAGGTGAACCAATCATCTCCCAGCACATTTGGTGGCCTAGGTGAGCTACTCCCCTGGCGCCCCCCCCCCCCCCCAAAAAAAAAAAAAAAAAAACATTTACCAGATCTACCGGAAAATACTACTTTATTTATCGCAAGAACAAGAGTGCAAAGTGCATAACAAGAATAAAAATATTATTTTAATGCCAAAATAGTGTTGGGAAATATAGAAGGGCCGCAAAAAACTCTGCCAAGCAAAAACAAATATATAAAAAAATAAAAAATTGTTTAATTTTTTCCCCGAGGGGGGCGCTGTTGGCATTCGATATTCTAGCCTGTTCTGTCTATCCAGAGGTGATACCCCTGACTTGCTAGAATACGTAACACACTGCTTTCGATTTTTTGATTTTCTCCTTTCGTTAGAAATATTTGTCAATTCTAAAATAGTGTTTGGATACATAGAAGGGGGCCTGGGGCGCCCCCCTGCATTGCCGCCCCAGGCACCCGCCTATACGGCCTTAGTGGAAGGGCCAGCCCTGCATGGATTTATTATAATATCTGGATAGGGTATGGCTAGCCGCAGCATGTTGCAGACTCCCCCAGTGGCCACTCCATTGGTACTGCAGCCAAAGAAATCGTGCGGCCCAGAAAGCTTTTTTTCCCTAAAGCGCAATGTAAGGAAAAACTGCTCGTGTTCGGCTGAAAAAACAACTAGAGCTTTCAAAAAAGTCGGATATAGCGGCAATTCTTACCTATTTATGGGTCATTAACTTTTTATAATTTCAAGATTCTTCAGTTGTCTTTAAAACGCATTCTAAGCTGTTAGCTTCGGCTACGCTCTAGCGCGCCGCTCTAGCCCAGTTCGTGACCGTCTAGACCAATCAGAGCGCGAGTAGGTGAAGCGAACGGGACGAAATGCGTGGATGAGCTCAAATGCCTCGAATAAGCTACAAGCGTAAAACTATGATCTATGAGTTTAATAACTGAACAAATCATCAAACTAATGACCACCACGGATCTGAGGGCCCCTGAGGGCCCCTGAGGGCCGCGGATCTACTGCTCAGAAGCGATGTCTTGAAATTGTCATACCTGAAAAACTAAATCACATAATAAATGCAATGGAAATGGAATGTTTTGCCAGGTATAAACTAATCGATGTTACGTTTCGTGTCCATCAGTGTTTTCTGTATTACACAGACAAGAAACCTAAATACAGACTTAATCATGACTTTAGCATGTTTTGTAGATAAACATGTCATCTGAATACATTTGACATGTTGTAGAATGATATGATTAAAAATCCGTAATTTAAGAAATCAGTGTTAGATCAAACATTCCATGTACTTTAATAAGGACCAGAATTATTTCCATTGACAGTGAAAAAGTTTATTAACTAGATATTTTTTATGGTTTTATATTTTATTTGCGATAAACCACAAAACACTGAATAATAACTCTAAAGTATTGAGCCATGACAATAAAAAGATTTAATTTTTCCGGTTCAAAATCCTTCAGTTTTCTTAAAACCAGTTGTTAAAAGGCGCAATGGGCGATTTTTCGGCGATTTGAGAACGCAGGCGGAAGTGCACATGCCACTCCCCCGTGCGGACTGACACAACACACATGTGTGTTTGTTTATTAGCGCGACGGATCGCATCACATCTCTCGTCTCCTGTAGATTTCCGTCTCTTATGAGTCATCTCGAACAGTCTTTCTCCGTCTTCATTTTGTCCCGTACACTGAGGGAACTATATTATGATAGATCAATGCGCTTAGGCACGCGGAAACGTGCTGCTCGTGAGGACGAGCCGCATGCGGCTGCAGGTGAGCGGTAGGTGCGTTTTAATGATTGATACGTGGCAGGACTAATTGGTGGCAGGACTAATTGGCAGTCCACGCCATGAGGAAATAAGACTCAGATTTGGGTACACTTCTGGGCTGCTGTGTCCAAAAAGTTCTAAAGGCTAACTGGCGACATGCGCCACTGAGCAGCTCCCATTGACTTGAATGGGCGGCCATCTTGGCTGCTGGGGGTCCTTATTTTTTATTTTGCTCTTCGGCCATGACAGGCAACTTGTGAGTGTCCAGAAAGGATTTTATTTTGTCGTCTTTATTTCCAAATTTTTAGAAGTAGAAGGATTCAAATGATAATTGTCTTGTATTATAAGTTAATATTTACTTGTTAGATACTTCAAAATGCGCATGAATAAAAAAAATATAAGTTTAGTTCCACTGAGTGCTTCCGATCTTGCTGTCTTGTAGAGGGAGATGTCCACATAGCAGTTAGGCCAGCTCTACCCATATTGATTGCATTGATGTAATCTTGGGTAATGACATAGCTGGGGATAAGGTTTGGGCTATTGGGTCCCTGTTTAAGTTTCTGCCCAAGCAAAAGAACCAGATGACTGCGTGTCTGACACTTTCACAGAAAGAGTTGGTCACTGAGCAAAGGGAAAAATGAACAATCTGTATCTGAGGACCAAAGTTCAGCATTGGTCCTAACTATAAATTGGTCTTAACGTTCAGATTTAAGTCGGACATAGTTTAAGACTAGTCTTACGACCAGGTGGTGTACTCGGATCCTGGGTATTTCCTACAGGACAAGGTACAAGTTAGAAAGTGGGTTCCCCAAGGTATTGACTGCCAGCTTTCCTAATTGTTGTCCCTATCAAAAGTCAGATTAAAAGCGTTGTCGTCAACTAATTCAATCTGCCTCTGGCCAGCTGTGGCTACAAATTAGAGTAGCGAGTGAATGAATAATGCATGAAACTAAATGGATGTTGTATATTATCCAAGTGCAGATTCTCAGCTACCCATAACAATCAAATATTGAATGCTCTGGCAACCTTCTGACATGGCCTTGTGAACTTTTATCCATCTTTCTTCCTCCAACAAATGCCACATTCTTCATTCTCAACAGCCAAGATAATTCAAGTTATTACATTCCTTTATTTGAGCTATATCAAAAGTGGCTGGGCTGCACTGCATCAGCTTGGGCGCCACACTCCATTCTGCTTGCAGCTATACAGCACATTTTGGCAACAAGAACTTCATTTGTTTGTGCCAAGACAAAGCTCCAGTGTCTGCATTTGATCGTTTAGTTTCTGGGTTTTTGGAGCTGTTTCTCATTTTCAAATGTACTCCAGGGTCCAGATAGGTTACTGATCTGTTTCTATGAATCCATCCATTTCCATAGAAGAGTAAGAAATTTCAATTGGTAAATTAAGGATTTGGCAAATAGAAATTCCAGAAGTAAACTTTGATAAATATTGAACTTTTATGAGATAGTAGACCCTATAATGTTATAACAAACATGAAAATTCAACACAACCATTGCTAAACCACATGAAGAATTGCTGTTTGTATCAGCAATTAACATTGCTTTTTATGCATTTTTCATTCTTTTAAAGCCGGGGGACCCAATGAAAATTATCCAAGCAACAATAGTATCTCTTTTGAGCCTACTGCAAGGATTGTAGAAAAAGCTTCAGTTGTTTCATCTGGACTCAGTTAGAAAAAATTAGACATTTTGACTCTCATCCAAGAGTCATTGTCAATAAAAGAATTTAGGTCGAGAACTCCGATATTTGTACTATTCTGTGGTAAGTCCAGCCCATTGGGAGGAGCCTTCCTGAAGTGGAAAGAGTTGTTTTTTTGCGGAGGGACGCGGCGCAGCAAATGATCAAGAGATTTGGCTCTAGTAACGTGCTATGCACAGACCGGAAAAAGGAATCAAAACAAACCCGCATGAGGTTTTAGCCAATCACAGAAGACGTGAGATTCTCACTGAGACAAAAGCACGTGTTCTGCTTCTGTCATTCTGACATGTCTAAGGTCTAAACACAGGCAATTGACAATTACAGGTTTTGACAAGAAACATGAGTTTCTCACTCTCTCATCTCAATGTGATCATCTCACAGTTTGGGTTGAATGGGATGTGCCGTAGGGCCCCTAGGGCCCGTGGACCATGTGGATTGAGTAAACAAACATGTGTGACAGGTGACATTATTTGGAGAGTTTATAACTTCTAAATATAAACTTACCAAAGGATGTTCAGAGATGTTCACTAGAGGTGAGGCAGGTCTATCAAGCTACTATCGTTTTATCAACGCGTAAAATTTTATGTGAAGCCAGACTTAAGTCTTTTGGGGGGGGGGGGGCACAGCAGCCCAGAAGTGTACCCAAATCTGAGTCTTCTCAGGTCTCTGCACTGCCCCCTGTGGCTCAAAGAAGAGACTTTAAAGCAACTCTGCTTGTGTACAAGTCTCTCCATGGCCTAGCACCAAAGTACATCTCGGACATGTTACTGTCATATGAACCATCTCGGACACTGAGGACCTCAGGGACCGGCCTCCTGCTGGTGCCAGAGTCAGGACTAAACATGGACCGGCCTCCTGCTGGTGCCAGAGTCAGGACTAAACATGGACCGGCCTCCTGCTGGTGCCAGAGTCAAGACTAAACATGGACCGGCCTCCAGCTGGTGCCAGAGTCAGGACTAAACATGGACCGGCCTCCTGCTGGTGCCAGAGTCAGGACTAAACATGGACCGACCTCCTGCTGGTGCCAGAGTCAGGACTAAACATGGACCGGCCTCCTGCTGGTGCCAGAGTCAGGACTAAACATGGACCGGCCTCCTGCTGGTGCCAGAGTCAGGACTAAACATGGACCGGCCTCCTGCTGGTGCCAGGGTCAAGACTAAACATGGACCGGCCTCCAGCTGGTGCCAGAGTCAGGACTAAACATGGACCGGCCTCCTGCTGGTGCCAGAGTCAGGACTAAACATGGACCGGCCTCCTGCTGGTGCCAGAGTCAAGACTAAACATGGACCGGCCTCCTGCTGGTGCCAGAGTCAGGACTAAACATGGACCGGCCTCCTGCTGGTGCCAGAGTCAGGACTAAACCTGGACCGGCCTCCTGCTGGTGCCAGAGTCAGGACTAAACATGGACCGGCCTCCTGCTGGTGCCAGAGTCAAGACTAAACATGGACCGGCCTCCAGCTGGTGCCAGAGTCAGGACTAAACATGGACCGGCCTCCTGCTGGTGCCAGAGTCAGGACTAAACATGGACTGACCTCCTGCTGGTGCCAGAGTCAGGACTAAACATGGACCGGCCTCCTGCTGGTGCCAGAGTCAGGACTAAACATGGACCGGCCTCCTGCTGGTTCCAGAGTCAGGACTAAACATGGACAGGCCTCCTGCTGGTGCCAGAGTCAAGACTAAACATGTACCAGCCTCCTGCTGGTGTCAGAGTCAGGACTAAACATGGACCGGCCTCCTGCTGGTGCCAGAGTCAGGACTAAACATGGACCGGCCTCCTGCTGGTGCCAGAGTCAAGACTAAACATGGACCGGCCTCCTGCTGGTGCCAGAGTCAGGACTAAACATGGGGAATCTGCGTTTCGGTTTTTTGCAGCTAAAATCTGAAACATTCTTCCTGAAGATGTGAGACAGGTTCTACTCTGACAATGTTCAAATCTAAGCTAAAAACAGTTTTGTTTAGCTGTGTTTGTGACTGAAAAGATTTTTTTTGCACTCTTCTCTTTTATGTCTTAAACTGTTTTGTGCTTTCTGTAATTTCTTTGTGATTTGAATTTTAAAAAATCCTGTTGTGTGAAGCACTTTGAATTGCCGTGTGTATGAAATGTACTCTACAAATAAACTTGCCTTGCCTGTCGTCCACACATAACTGGGGGATTATGTCCGTGAAAAGGGTGCTTTTGGAAAACATGTGTGGACATGGATAAACAGCGTTTTAAGTTCCCAAATGTCACTATCTGCAACATTTAATGAATACACGTCCCATATGCGTCCTTGTTTATGCCTGACAGTGGACAACATGAATCATTTCAGAAGGTTGTTGCTTTGTTTGTACAATGTACAAATACTTGCTTGTGTCTTGTTGACTTTATACTCCAAAACGAGGCTTAAAAGCAATTTTACTTATTTGTCGGTCCACACAAATGAACTATCTGGTGTCATGCTTCGTGATTTGCAGAAGTGAACACGTCCCCCCCACTTTCACAGCTGCTGCTCTATGAAATCTGACCTTCACACAATGCTGCTGTTTCCCTGTCTCTCTGATATATTTGCTGATGAAACTCTCTCTTTTAAGTAAACTCTGAGCTTTCCTGCACTCGCCGCGCAGTGCATGTCGGAGCAGGAGGAACAGAGCTGCAGTGTTTTCTGTCAGTGTGCAGGAAGCAGAGACTCAGTTTGAACTCCGCCAAACAGAGGATTTTTATTTCTAAATCCGTTCAGAATCAGAATAAAGTTCATTGCCATTTGTCAATGAACAGGATTCACGGACATAGGAACTTGTCCTGGCGGTTCGGTGCAACACAACTACCGGGAATTAAAAAAAGGTAAGTAGAGTTAAAAATATACATGATGTGTACATAAAATAAAGTATGTAGTGCAATAAAAAGTGAACAGTGAGTGCAAAGTGCTTATGAAGTGTTCATGTGTCCAACAGCAGAGGGAAAGAAACTGTTCTTGTGACGGGAGGTTCTGGTCCGGATGGACCGTAGCCTCCTGCATGAGGGGAGTGATTCAAATAGTCCGTGTCCAGGGTGAGAAGGGTCGGATCCGACCTGCACGTCCCAGAGCCCTGGAGACGTACAGGTCCTGCAGAGATGGAAGTTTGCGGCGATCACCTTCTCAGCAGAGCGCACAATGTGCTGCAGTCTCTGCTTGTTTCTGGCTGTGGCTCCAACGTACCACACGGTGATGGAGGAGGTGAGGATGGACTCGATGATGGCCGTGTAGAACTGCACCATCATCTCCACTGGCAGCTTTACTTTCTTCAGCTGCCGCAGGAAGTACATCCTCTTCTGGGCCTTCCCGGTGAGAGAGTTGATGGTGAGCCCCCACTTGAGGTCCCGGGTAATGGTGATACTGAGAAAGTGGAGGGAGTCCACAGTGGAGATGGGGGAGCCCGAGATGGTGAGGGGGGGTTGGGGGGCTTTACCTTTCCTGAAGTCCACGATCATCTCCACTGTTTTCTGGGCGTTGAGCTCCAGGTTGTTACCGCTGCACCAGGACACCAGCCGGTCCACTTCCCTCCTGTAGAAAGACTCATCCCCATCTGAGATTAGCCTGATGAGGGTGGTGACGTCCGCAAACTTATTAGTTTTACAGCGTCGTGGCTGGAGGTGCAGCAGTTCGTGTACAGGGAGAAGAGCAGGGGAGAAAGTACACAGCCCTGTGGTGATCCTGTGCTGATGGTCCGTGTGTCTGAGACATTCTTCCCAGACCGCACGCACCACGTCCGATCCGTCAGGAAGTTGGTGATCCACCTGCAGGTGGAGTTGGATACGTTGAGCTGGGAGAGATTGTCCTGGAGCAGAGCAGGAGGTGGTGTTGAATATCGAGCTGAAGTCCACAAACAGGATCCTGGCATATGTTCCCGGGGAGTCCAGATGCTGCAAGGTGAAGTGGAGTGCCAGGTTGATAGCGTCATCCACAGACCTGTTGGCTCTATAGGCAAACTGCAGGGGGTGCAGCAGGGAGGAGGTGAGGGACTTGAGGTGGGAGAGGACCAGGCGCTCAAAATACTTTATGACTACAGACGTCAGTGCCACAGGTCTGTAGTCATTAAGTCCAGTGATCCGGGGCTTCTTGGGGACAGGGACGATGATGGATGACTTGAAGCCGGCTGGGACATGGCATGACTCCAGGGAGGTGTTAAAAAGGCCAGTGAAGACAGGGGCCAGCTCAACTGCATAGTGTCTTAAGGTTGCCGGGGTGACACCGTCTGGTCCAGAACCCTTTCGCGGGTTGGATTTGCGGAATAGTTTGTTATAGTCTGTCTGAATGGTCCTGTTCCTGGACTGTGAGAGGGGTGGGGGAGGTGGGAGGGACCGGGGTTGGGATGGCAGAGGTGGCCACAGTGGGGGGGGGTGTCAAATCTGCAGTAGAAATTATTTAATTGTTGCGCCAGTTTTATTTCGTCCACAGCACTCCACACAGAGGCAGTTGTTTGAGAACTGCTGCTTCAGACGCGTACTGTAACGGGCTCTAGCGCTCAACACCTCCCTGCTAAACCTGTACTTCAGAGATCAATTAAAAACAAAGAGCTAAAATTTCAACTCGTTAATGATGTTACTACCATGTTCTCGACCTCCATTGTCAATGCGGCTGCTCGGAGTTGTGGTCGCAAGGTCTCCGGTGTCTGTCGTGGTGGACCTCCTTAATCCCTCAGTCACGTCTTTCGAAGAGGAAGTAAAGACCGGGGACTCAGAGGCTGGCTCATCCGTCACCCAAGCTGAAGTCACTGAGGTTGTTCGCAAACTCCTCGGTGGCAGGGCTCCGGGGGTGGATGAGATCCGCCCCGAGTACCTAAAGTCTCTGGATGTTGTAGGACTGTCTTGGTTGACATGTCTCTGCAACATTGCGTGGCGTTCGGAGACCGTGCCTCTGGACTGGCAGACCGGGGTGGTGGTCCCTCTGTTCAAGAAGGGGGACCGGAGGGTGTGTTCCAACTACAGAGGGATCACACTCCTCAGCCTCCCCGGTAAGGTCTATTCCAGGTTCTGGAGAGGAGAATCCAACCGATAGTCGAACCTCAGATTCAGGAGGAGCAGAGTGGTTTTCGTCCTGGTCGTGGAACACTGGACCAGCTCTAGACTCGCCATCGGGTGCTCGAGGGTTCATGGGAGTTTGCCCAACCAGTCCACATGTGCTTTGTGGATCTAGAGAAGGCGTTCAACCGTGGAGTGTCCTTTGGGGAGTCGGGGGTTTATTTATTTTATTTATTAATTTAAGGACATACATGGCATTTACATTGGACAAACCAGATGCAATGTTTTAAGTGTATATAGCAGAATATGCTAATTTTCAACACCTGTCCATAGGGCCAATTTAGAGTTGCCAGTTCTACCTAACACATGCATGTCTTTGGACGGTGGAAGGAGCCGGAGAACCCGGAGAGAACCCACGGTAACACGGGGAGGACATGCAGACTCCACCCAGAGAGATCATGTGATGTTGGTCTGGTCCGGGAATCAAACCCATGATCTCCTTCTTAGGAGGCAAGAGCGCTAACTGCCTTTGCCACCGTGCACCCCATCCGGTCCGGTGCCCTTTGCTCAGGGCTGTCCGGTCCCTGTATGACCGGCAGTAAGTCAGACCTGTTCCAAGTGCATGTTGGACTCCGCCAGAGCTGCGCTTTGTCACCGGTTCTATTCATTCTTTTTATGGACAGAATTTCTAGGCGCAGTTAGGGGTCAGAGAGTGTCCGGTTTGGGGACCACAGGATCTCATATCTGCTGTTTGCAGACGATGTTGTCCTGATGGCTCCATCAAACCCGGACCTGCAGCTGCACTGGGACGGTTTGCAGTCGAGTGTGAGGCGGCTGGTTTCTGTGTCTCCGCCCCTCACCTGCTGTCTGTTACTTCCTGGATTTCCCAGTCACCTCCCACCGTCACTTGATGTCTGTCCTACTTGTAACTCCTGCCCTGCTCCTGCCTTGTTTACCTGCCATTTTGGATGTTTTGTGTTTTTGGACTTTTGGACATTTTGAGCCTTTGTGCCTGCCTTTGGATTTTGAACTTTTGTTAATAAATTCTAATTTGCCTTGATTTGGACTGCTTTTGGGTTTTTGCTATCGGGATCATAACACTGTTATGGCGAGTGGTCACACGTTTTCACGCACACGCCGTGCGTACTGCCCCGTACCACCACTCTGCAGCGGCCCCTCGTCTCTGCCTGAGCCGCTGCTCTCTGGGACAGGGGCCCTCTCACATGAGGCCATGCAAATCCACCTGATCCTGAAGCATTTGACCCGCGGGAAATCCCGTCCACCTCAGGTCTCTAGTCACAGCTAAGACAGGGGCTGACAGGGGCCGACGGCGCTGCTCGCCTCCTTTACAGTTCGGCCCACACCGGCCCATTTACCCATCAGCCCACCGGGAAGATCCCTGTATGCCAGTCCACCCTTGTCTGTCACTCACCGAATCACATACATAAACACATAAAATACATACATGTGCACAGAGACCTTTGGAGCAGTGCGCAATTGCACGCATGCGCAGCTAAGAGGGAAAAGTGCCCTGGACATGGGCTATTTGTGCCACTCCCCTCAGGCAGGAGGCCACTCCCCTCAGGCAGGAGGCCACTCCCTTCAGGCAGGAGGTTACGGTCCATCCGGACCAGAACCTCCCGCCACAAGAACAGTTTCTTTCCCTCTGCCGTTGGACTCATGAACACTTCTTAAACACTGTCACTTTAACCATCGTTTAATCACTCACTGCACTGTTCACTTTCTGCACTACATACGTAAACTCAACTTTAAATCTGTGTACATATTAAGCCTATTTTTTAATCTTAGAGCTTATTGTTTTTATCCCATAGCAGATTTAAATTGTTCACTTTTTAACTTATTCATTGTTCATTGTTTTATGTTGCACCGAATCACCAAGACAAGTTCCTATGTTTTTTTAATTCTATTTAGTGACAATGGCAATAAACCCTTTCTGACTCTGATTCTCCTGCTGCTTTTGCTGTGTCAGGAAGGGCATCTGTGTCACTCACACATGCTCACTGCCCTCATTCAGACCACTGCGTGCACGTATTAATATGCGTGGACAGAGCCATGGTCAAACCTTCCGCTTATCTTATTCAAACATGGGAGTGTAGGTGACTAAATCCCAGGTTATTCTATTTTCATCCATCCATCCATCCCTCCATTTTCTACCGCTTGTTCCCTTTCGGGGTCGCGGGTGACTGGAGCCTATCCCAGTGACTTCGGGCCTTAGGCGGGGTACACCCTGGACAGTGGCCAACTTGTCGCAGTAACCAGGCCCAACCCTGCTTGGCTTCCGAGATCAGACGAGATCGGGCGGGTCCAGGGTGGTATGGCCGTGAGCATATTCTGTTATTCTGTTTTTTAAATGTTAATTTGATAGGGATGAATCATTGCAAACACATTTGTGTATTTGTGCTAAAGCCTTTAATGTGACTGCTGCTCCTCTCTGCCCCTCGTGTCTCAGTCAAATCCATTGATTATCGGCTCATGTTTATGTAAATCTCATTCATAAGTCACTTTGCATGGCCCTTTTATGGCGTTTTGAGGTGTGGAGAAAGTGTGTGGTGGACAGTGCACAGAGGGTTTTATAAATCAGGAGTTTGTGTCGTGAAAGCCTGTAGTGGCCACTTAGAGGCGATCCCTGCTCAGAGTAAGAATGCAGATTTTTCAGGGTCACTAAACCTGTAATTGAACAAATGCCAGATGGATACCTTTGATGCCATAGTGCAGGGGTGTCCGGTGGCCCGGGGGCAACATGCGGTCCCCAGACACATTTTTGTTGGCCCTCAGGCTTGACCAGAACAACAAAAAGTAGTTATTTTTATTGTAAACATGGACATGTTCAAGCATTTTGATGTTATACCAACATACCATATGTTGCAAGTCTTATTAAATATGTAGAGGCTCATTTAATCTATGACAAATTCAAAATGTCAAATGATTCACCTCATTGTCGGGTTGTCTGTGGCCTTCTGCTCCGTATAAGAAAATGCAGCCCTCGGTGAGAAAAAGTTTGGACACCCCTGTCACAGTGGAACATTCCAGACAAAGCAATAACATCTCCATAGAGACAAGCAGAGCATCAAAAAGGTTACATAGTGCACCTTTTAATCTGAAGAGGATTTGTCCTTTCCTATTCTGCTCAAAGACTCCACAGAAGTCTGCAGCTGTGTGATTTTAAATTAAAATAAAGGACTAATTTCCAAAATAACCTTAACATTAGGTGCATAGCTTAAATAGACAATGGGCAATTTACAATTAGTTGTGGACCTGAGGATATGTTTTTATTCATTTATTCCTACAGCTGTAGAAAACCTGTAAAAAATCACAAAAAAGGTGAACTGAATGGTGCTCCCAAGTTTTGAAATAGTTGTGACGCCCATGGTAGGAGCCACTTGAGGTCTGATCTTTATCTTATAGCCTTCTATCATTTTTATCCTATTTCAGAGATCTCTTTTTGACTTATATAGGTTGTGTTATCAATGTTCACTGTTTTATGTTGCAATCACCAAAGCAAGTTCCTATGTCTGTGAATTGATTTGATTCTGATTCCAGCCATTGAAGTTACAATGTCACGTATACATATAAATGAAATTGAATGAAAGTGGATTTAATTAAATAATAAAACATATTAAGGCACAGTTTTTGTTTTGTTTGTGTAAAGTGTGTTTTTTGAGCACAAACTGAGAAAAAAATGTAATTGAATAAATACAAGAGAGAGCGAGAAGAGAATAGTTCAGGCGAAGCTAAAACATCTCCATGGAGACAAGCAAGGGGATAAAGTTACAAAGTGCTCAAAAAATAAAAACATGTGAAAACTATTCTAATTATAAAAAACGGTGTACCACACTTGAAGACAGTTGCATCCAAACATTGCCTGGGACATTGTATCGTGTGATTTCTGCCGCTCGTCCTCAGGTGCAGATGGTGTGACTGCAGTGCTCTGGAACACGGCGCATATGGCTAGCTCTCTGGTGAATGGTGTCGGAATTACCACTGCAACAAGCTGACCAAAATGGCACCAGCAGCTCCCTGAGGCCCCGTGGAGCCAGATTGGTTCTGATGGCAGAGGATGGAGCGAGAGGCTGAGGCGGAGGGCGCTGGTCACTGGCAGGAATAGAGTTGACAGATGGAGCAGGTTCATCGGGTTCTTAATGTGCTCAAATGGAACTTAATGGATAGAATCAGCAGGTGCTCGGGAACAAAAAACACAGAACATAAGGTTTTGTTGCCTTAAATTGAATTGAATTGATTTTTGTAACACCCAAAATAACAACAGCAGTTGCCTTATTGGATGACAGTGAAATTGAGCAGCAGATTAAAAACTGGAACTTAGCAAGTGGATAATGTCCCAGCATCCCCTGTCCTTCTTGGCAAGGGAAAACTAAAAAATCCCTGTGGGAAAAAGTAGAAACCTCGGGGAATTGACATGCTCCCCATAGTGCACAGCTGCTCTTTGATACTTGATCACAAGTATCACAATCAAAGCATCAGTTTTCTTATTACACAAGGTACTGTATAAATAAAAACATAATTGTAAAATTAAAAGTTTTGATAATTAAAAAAAAATGCTGGCAGCTGCTCAAATCCAGACAAAGATTGTCTCACAAAATGTCTGATCTGCAATTACTTGGAAAAATGCCCCAGTGGGAGATTAAACTTTGTTTGCAAATCAGTAAATGCAAGATGTATATAGTAAAATACCACCACCACACAATTTGCGCTTTGTAAATGCCACCTGCAACTGGAATCTGCAGAAACAAACCCTCCTCACGTCCTCTCACACCTCCAAAACGCCATTAAAAGGCCATGCAAAGTGACTTATTAATAAGACTTTCCATACCTTTTGGACTTTAAGCCGCTACTTTTTCCCACGTTTTGAGCCCTGCAGTCATTATAACTGTATAAACTTTATAAATATTACTGGCTAACGGCCACCAGGGGGCACTCTAGCAGGAAGTGCATTTGACACACTGTAGAAAAAGACGCCAGTGGACAGTGGTAACGGTCCAGGGGACACATCACGTTTTCTATATTTTAAGCTTCAAAATGCTGTGTTTTATTACAATCAGATACATATTCACGGAGAAATTACGAGTCCAAAGGTTCGCTAGTCCGAAGGTTCACTGGTCCGAAGGTTCGCTAGTCCGAAAGTTCCTCATTGGGCTAAAGTGAAGGTGCAGACGGCATCGGGATGTAGTCAGTCTGTAAAATGTGCACGAAGCACGAAGACACGAACTGGGGCTCGTCACAACGTTTAGTGCACCAGCTGCTCACAGGAGGCACCGCAAGTTGTACTGTGTATATGAAAATAACAAGGGACCATCTTGAATCCTCCGCTTTTTGCCCTCATTTGATCATAAGTATAGAAATACGCGTGATCCGATCACCGTAGGATTGGTCGTCAAAAAGGAAATTCTGCTCGCCAAGACGGGAGTGACTACAGAGCCGCGGTGTGCGGCTGAAACTGCTGGGCTATTTGACCGCGCCGCGGCTACTGGAAAACAGTCTAATCCCGGAGTTAATTAATTCATTAATAATACGATAAGGAACTCTGGCTATGTACAGAAACAAGTCGGTTATGGAAAGTACGTGAGTTTAATCATAAAAAGTGCATCAACACTAGAAAAGTCTTGAAAGCCAGTGTGTAGGGCAAAGGGAGGCGAGGAGAGGTGGGCTCTCCTCGCCTCCCTTTGCCCTACACACTGGCTTTGCACGGACTCACACCTTCGGACCAGTGAACCTTCGGACCAGTGAACCTTCGGATTTGTGAACCTTAAAATTTCGGGGAAATTTCGGACCCGTGAACCTTCGGGCTTGTGGGCAGCCACCCTAGAAGCGGCAGAATAAAAAAACACACATGGAGCGCGTACATGGGTTTAGCCGCAGTTAAATTAAACGTTCTTTGCAAGACCTGCCCCATGGGTCAAAAGACAACATATGCATCACTACATGGAACATATTTCTGTGTAAATATCTCATTGTAGAAAAAGCTTCAGTTGTTTCATCTGGACTCAGTTAGAAAAAATAGACGTTTCGACTCTCATCCAAGAGTCCTTGTCAAGAAAAAAATGTAGGTCCAGCCCATTGGGAGGAGCCTTCCTGAAGAGGAAAGAGTTGTTTGTTTCAACAGAAACTTACCCTCTTGGTATTTACCGAGCCTATTCAACCCTTTAATGGGCTATTAGTCTCCCCTTTGTCTTTGTGAGACCCTGGCTCAACCACCCTGAGTACCTGATTAGCATCTAAATGTCCTGGTCCTGGTCCTCTACCTTTCCAGGGGTTCAGTATACCATTATAGACTACAGGAAGATTGAACCTTAGCCCTCCGTTTCCATTTAAAGAAGGTCTTTCTTTTTTAACAAAAATAGCTTCCTTGACTCCACTTTCAAACCATCTTTTCTCCTGCTTAAAATCTTCACCTCACCGTCTTCAAACGAGTGATTAGAGGCTTCAAGATGGAGATGCACGGCACTCTGAGGTCCTGAACTTGTATTTCTTCTGTGCTGATAGAGCCTCTTGTGTAGAGGCTGTTTAGTCTCACCTATGTAACGTTCTTTACAGCTTTCTTCACTGTATTGGATCGAATAAACTACATTGCTCTGTTTTTGAGTCGGCAACTTGTCCTTAGGGTGAACCAGTTTTTGTCTTAAAGTGTTTCCTGGTTTAAAATAAACAGGGACTTCGTGTTGTCTAAAAATTCTCTGCAGTTTTTCCGACAGGCCAGACACATAAGGGATAGAAACACCCTTCCTTCTCTGTTCAGTTTCCCTTTTGTCCTGCTTCTTGGTACTCTTCACGCTGTTGAGGGCCCAAGCGGGGTAACCACAGGCTGAGAGGGCATTTCGGACATGTTTTCCCTCTTTCTTCTTGCCCTCTGAGCTGGTGGGCACACCTTGAGCTCTGTGTTGTAAGGTTCTGATCACACCCAGCTTGTGCTGTAGTGGGTGGTTGGAGCCAAAGAGCAGATACTGGTCCGTGTGTGTAGGTTTCCTATATACTTCTATTTGGAGCTTCCCGTCCTCTCCTCTGATCGTGGAACAATCAAGAAAGGCCAAGCGATTCTCCTTAGAGTCTTCTCTTGTAAACCTGATATGTGGGTCCACAGCATTGATGTGATCAGAGAAGGTTTCCAGCTCTTGTTTCTTGATTGTTACAAAAGTATCATCGACATAGCGAAGCCACAGTTTTGGGGCTATGCCTGAGAATGAGGACAGTGCCTTCTTCTCAAAGTGCTCCATGTACAGGTTGGCCACTATGGGAGAGACGGGCGAGCCCATGGCACAGCCATGAATCTGTCTGTAAAATTGTCCCCGGAATTGAAAGTAAGTGGTGTTCAGACAGATGTCCAACAGTTTGCATATGTGTTCAGGTGTCAGTTTGGTCCTTTCCTGTAGGTGGTGTCTTCCTGCAGTCTGATCCTCACTGCTGCTACTGCATCAGAGGTCGGGATGCAGGTGAACAGGGACACAACATCCTGTAGTTTACAATGGTATTCTGAACCCCTGGAGAGTTAGAGGACCAGTACCAGGACATTTAGATGCTAATCAGGTACTCAGGTCGGGTGATCCAGGGTCTCACAAAGACAAAGGGGAGACTAATAGCCCATTAAAGGGTTGAATAGGCTCGGTAGATACCAAGAGGGTAAGTTTCTGTTGAAACAAACAACTCTTTCCTCTTCAGGAAGGCTCCTCCCAATGGGCTGGACTTACCACAGAATAGTGTAAATAGTTCTCGACCTAAATTCTTTTATTGACAATGACTCTTGGATGAGAGTCGAAACTTTTCTACAATGGAACACACCTGGACGAATGAGGGATTACACCGACGTAAATATCTCATGTTACAACGCAACACTCACTCGATGAGTACGAGCTCAGAAACAGAGGATCCAGATGTGAAGACACAGACACAGGTCAATCAGCTCATTTAGAGTCATCAAGGACAGAGGGGACAGTCCAACTCATATTCACTGAGGAATTATTCTAATTAGTCCTACGACAGGTGCACTTCGAAAACCCCGGTTCAAAAGACGTGTAGTATGTGTAAATATCTCATGTTACAACTTGGGCACCTGCGATTTATTGACAGGTGTGGCCCGAATATGGAGTTCTATTTTTTGTTCATAAATGTTGTGTGCGCTGCTTTTATTCAGGAGCGCTGTATAGCCTAAAAAGTATGGTACCTAAACCTGAGCCTGAGTTTGACCAGACATGGGACAGAGAGGGAGAGTGAAACGCTCCACGCAGCCACATGCAGTCTCATCAAGGCGCTTTAATACAATTTGGACAAATTTGTATTTTTATAGCCTACACTGGCTTTACTTTTGCAGATCTAGTTGTTTTATGAAACGTGCGAGGATCAGCGGCAGGGAATGCATCTGCTGCGGTAAAGACAAGAGCAGGTAAAACACATAAGCACAAACACATCAAGCTCTATCAGACACTTTGATTCTGCCTGTAAAACTCTGAGTGGAACCTAAAAACTGGATATAATACTTGAGTGCATGCAGCTGGATCGGGCACAGATTATGCTATTTATTCCTTTATTTAGACAGGGAGGGCCCTTAAGAGCAAGCCGTCTGTTAAGAAATAATGGATAAAGGATGTATTCTGGGTCAGGCAGACAGTATCGTGCACAGGCTCAAGGTGTATAATTTGGGCCAATCCAAACTCTAGCGTGTAAAGACAAAAGTAGCTTGTCTCAGCAGTTCATTAAATTAGACCTCTTGTATTATATACAAAATAACACATATTAATATAAAACAAGACACAGATAGTTAAATATGTAGTCCTGTGTATTTGTCCCCTTTTGGTCCAAAGTCCAATAAATGTGTTCATTTTCTAATTTATTTTGAATGTAATAAACCTTTCAAATGTCAATTATAATGTCGGCCCAATCCTTAATCGTTGGTTGGGATTGTGTCATCCATTTCTTGGTGATGTTTTTTTCCCCGGCAGCCAGAAGAATGTTCCTTTGTCAACAATAGCCTGCAATGTGGTTTTAATCTCGGTCCAATATTTTTTAGCAACAGAAAAGATCTCTCCTCAATCATCAGTTTGCTAGACATTTTCTTCTCCGGCTTCGGGTTGCAGGTTCCAGCCTTTTCCACTCGGGCTCTGTGTGCCAGGTTCCAGTCGCTTCTCCTTGTGCCCAGGTTCCAGTATTTTATCCTCGGGCCCCGCATTGCCAGGTTCCAGTCGCATCTCCTCGGGCACAGCGTCGTCGATTGTCTCTATCGATCTTGACGTAGTATCGACTGCTTTCTCCTAATCTATTAATTCCCCATATGCCCTCAAAAGAGCCGCCTCTAGAGCCGCTGCCAGACACCAGGATGTCTCCTCCATAGCCGACGCCGCCAGACACCAGGATGTCTTCTCCAGCGCCTGGGTACGCTGTGACAGTCACAGCGCACCCAGGCCCCGGTTCCGCTACTCCAGCTCCAGATAAGGTTCATCTGACTCAGATTATGGCGTCTTTATGAACTTGGGCCCGGCGATGGCTCTAGAGGGGGCATCCTGGTGCCTGGGGGCCGATACCAGGGGACTTCAATGCCCACATGGGCAACAACATTGACACCTGGAGAGGGGTGATTGTGAAAAACAGCCTTCCCGAACTGAACTTGATTGATGTTAATTTATTTACCTCTGTGCTTGCCAAGGATTGTCCATAACAACCAAAATGTTCAAGAACAAGGTTGTCCGTCAGTGCACTTGGTACCAGGATACACTAGGCCGAAAATCAATGGTCGAGGGTTTACAGTTCTTCCGATTTATTGCGATAAAAAGCTACATTGTGGTTACAGCCTTGCCTGTGAGTGCAGCCAATAACATGATATCACAATTTTACAAGAGAAATCAAATTTTGTTTACTAATGGACAGGTTTTTGGCTGAGTTTTATGCCATTACCGTGCACAGGAAGTACTTCCATCACTGCAGAGTGGGCGTTCCTCTGACGGGTGTGACAACACAAGGTCAATTCTGACTCCTGTTTCTTGTCATCTTTAAAGGCCAATGAGGTCCATGCCCTCTAGTTCAATAAGCTATCAAAGAGAATGTGACGTGAGGGTGTAATATTAAAGAATGTACAAATCAACAACATCACCAGAGGAGTGGCTTCACTTCACAATTTTAGCAGACAGCACATGTCATGGTCATTAGAGAGGGATGTGAGATGATATTGCAAAAAGTTACTGCATGACAAATCCGACAGTAACTGAAAATCATGCAGAACCAAATCAAACACAAATGAGGGACAATGTGTTAAGGCAGTCACGTGATAAATGCAAATCAAAAATAATAAATGCATCACACAAAAACATAAGCCATGCAACATAGGCAGCAGTAAATTAAAGCACACAAAACTAAACTTAACTGACCAAACTAAATGAAATGAATGAAACGAATCTAAGAAATGGAAAAAGTAATCACAACGCACTGGAAGAATGTTGGTGCAACATTGTTGAAGTGAAAGACAATTAGTGAACAAGGCAGCGGGTCCTTTCTGGGGGCGGCGGCCTGTATTCGGACCGCACTAAGAAGAAAGTGCCTGAAAAGGTGACAGAAGTCTCAAAAACATTAGAGGGAACCTAATTTACATGCACGATTTTGGAGCTTACCTGCCGGTGAAAGGCTTGTGCTCATGGCCAGCAGGAGGAGGGGGAGCGCTGGGTAGATTGCCGGCTAGTCCCTGCAGCAGTTCAGGATCTTAAGAGAACAGATTTTGGAGTAAGCTTTGACATAGAGACAAGAATAAAAAGGCAGGACAATGAGCAACTTACCCCAAGCAAATACACTAGTACGTTTCTGTACAATAGGTGGTTTTTGCATGAACATCTGTACAGTTGTTGTCTTCTGAGTGCAGTTGGGCTTACAGGCATGGAGCTACTGTACAATAGTTTTGCCACAACCACTTTTAGTTGACTAATTGGTGGCTAAATATGGAACGTGAGAGGAGAAAGCGGGTGACTGAAGCGGCTGATAAAAGAGCAAGGTGCGAAACGAGCTGTACCAATCGCTACCGGTACAGGAGATTCTGCCATCTGCCCAGGCGTAAAAAGGTCATAACTGCCATTGCGAAAATAACAACTTTTTAAATTTTCATAAAAGAATAAACATAAAATAACACAAGTAGACATCAACTACATATCAATAGAAAAAAACTCACGGCACATTTAAATTAAATGTCCCACTTCTGTCAGATTTGTCCATTTCCAACTTATGTCTGAATTGAAAATGACAACTTATGAGGGTCTTTATAAGGACAACTTGACAGCAGCTCAAGTTATACATAGAGACGACTTACACCGCCCATACAATTAAACATATCAGTAGTACTGATGTAAAGACGCTTTAAGAAAGGCCCACAGCACACAGAACTCCAGGACCATATTATGGCTTTGATCTCTCTAGAACACTTTGAGTTGTAATTGAGAATTGAAAGGCAGACGCATAGACGTTTTAAAGCAGAACTAAGTCACTCTGGCGATAGAGCTCCCCCTGCAGCTCCCTTGTGGAAATGCAATGTCAATGTTTTTTTTTTTATCATAATAAAAATGTCACATACAAAAACATTTCACTTTGCCAAATATATTTAGAAAAGAAAGTGTCTCTCAGCCGAGTTTTCTTTGGGTTGATGGCAAATATATATACCGTGTTATATATCACAGGGACTTACAAAGACGTTTAATAAGGTCAAAATGTTACAGAAGGCTGTAAGAAACTTTTCCCCCCACAAAAAAACGTCTACAATCTCCTGGTTTTGTACGACTGTGTATGGATCATTGTGATTTGAGGCTTAAGTCAGTTTTCTGTGTAACACCAGAACTAGTATTTGCTGAATTTTATTACCTGACAATGACAATAAAGCTTTTTCCTGATTATTTTTCCTCAACTTCTATCACCTTCACATCTGAATATTATCACTGATGCAAAGCAATTTCTGTAAAAACCCCACAGCTTTTCATCATATTTGGAAGCAAGTCTAATATATTACTATTGCAGCAGCAGAGCCAAGAGTCAGCCAAGTTTTGAACCAATCTACACAGAAGAGTTGTAGCTTGTCCTGCAGCTTCCAGCCAGCAGAGCCACAACAGTAACAACATTCTCCTCCTCTGTGTTTGATACTGTCTTGTCAATAATGCATATCTCTGCAGCGCTCTGGCTCAGCTCTAGCTGTACTCTGCACTCTTTATAGATTCATGAGGCATGTGACAGACTGCTCCAACACTCACCTGCTCCATTTTACCTCTCCATTCATCCTTTTGCACACATTATTTCAGCTCTGCAAATGTAGCATTATAGTCTGGGAACCATCCCCCTCCCATGAAATTAGTTTGCTACCCTTTACTTACAATTATTTTTCATTAGTGTAAACCTTGGGCCATTACGAGTTCAAGTATCTTGTTGAACCACCAAAACCCCTGTTTTGCACTAAGCATTGGACAAAATTTTGGGAATAAGTAAAATTGGGTGCTAGAGTCACATAGCATAGCAAGGAGAAGCTAATTTTGTTTAATAGACTAAAAATAGGAAAATATATATACAACTCAATGGAGAATTACAAAATTGCATTCATATCACTTTATTTTAACATCATGTCAAAGTGCTTAATATTCACAGGGGATTATTATTAATTTTTGGGAGTGTCTACAGAGCCGCGGCGCGTCTGTGCGTCATGTAGCTGAAGGTGTTACGTTAGCATATGTACACCTACTCACCATGTTCTCTAATTTGTTATTATTATAAATAGCATTTCAAGATTAAATATCTGTTCTTGGTCTTTAATTAAAAAAAATCCCCAAAAAATGCATTTATAGTCCGGATTATAACCACAGCAACGACTACTGTAACCCTTTGAAACCCTGAAATATTTACTAAAGCTTATAAATCAGGACTTTCAAAGGGAATAATATCTAAATTACATTAACAGTTAAATTACATTGAAAATGAAGGGAAAAGAGAGGTTCATTTTATTTTGCCTGACGAAGAATGGGAAGAACCACAAAATCATGTTTGGAGTGTTGGAAAAATGTAACACGTTTCTTCAACAGAATTCTTGCTGGAGAAACTGTCAATATAGCTCAAAGATATTATATTATAATATAAAAATATAGGACTACTATATAGTTTTGGCCTTGTTGTGACTTATACTTATATACCCTAACCCTACTTACACTCCGGAGCGACTTATATGTGATATTATTTGTTATTTTCACACTTGCAACTGCATTTCATACTCCATTGTGACTTATATATGTTTTTACCTTTTTTTCCTATTATGCATTTTTTGGCTGGTGCGACTTATACTCCGGTGCAACTTATTGTCCGGAAAATACGGTATGTTGAAATATTTTGAAGAATTTTTTCAACTTCAAAATATTGACAGTGTTCATTTCTGTCATCATTTGGTCTATTTACGTGAAATAGATCTTAAAAAGGCCAAAATAATAGCCACTGGAAAACTTTAAAAAAAAAATTAAATTCATAAGCAACTTTTGGAAAATGGAAGCCATATGTTACAATAAATAAGCGGACTTGCCAACTTGCCCATGACACGCCTCCAAGGCAGCGAGTGCTGAGTGGACACACAGACTCTGACCGCTCTGCACGAACGTGCTGCCCAGTCATTCGGGACCTGAGCGGGACTCAGGACCTGAGGTGTTAAGGTCTGATCGCCTGCTCGGGATCCAGTGAACCATAAACAAGATCAACAAATCTGAAATTCTGATGTGTCTCCAGCAGAGTGTGGATACCATGAATAGAAAAAAGTACTTTTGCTTATTGGACTTTCACAGGCAGTAGACTTCTCCAAATAAAAATAATTTAAGTCCACTCGTATTCTGAAGCATATGCTGCATAAATATACAATAACTTCTTGCACGGGTGTAAATGAGTTTTATTAATTTATTAATTAGAATCAATTAGTGCTCCCGTATGTTAGTTGCTCACAGTGTCGCTTGGTTGTGTGCGCTGCCAGATTGGTGTCAGTCATGGTGGCGGGCCGTGGTGACGTCAGCCTATTTGGACAGAGCACAACGCCGCTCACACTCTCCCTGCTCCATCTGCTTCACAATCCTTTTGGCACTCGCTGTGATTCTCTGTTTAGTCAAATGATTATTCAGTGCATGTTCATTTATCGTTTCCAATCTGACAAGTTAAAATTAATTCAGAGGGACTGATATTATTTAAAGGTGCACTAGGGTTCCCAACCTGCTTGTCTCCATTTATGTGTGACCGTATGTGTTGAAATACATATTAGTAGCTATTTTGAGTTCTGGTCTGAAAGCATTTATTTTTGGCCTGCTACATGATAATTGAACTTAATTCATTCAGATTTCTGTTCTGTCTCATTGTTATTGTTATCTACCAGCCAGGCTCTGAGTTCAACATTTTAATTTGGCAATGATGTGAAAGTAAATAACCTTGGCATATAAATCTTAAACTTTCAAGGGGAATAATATCTTCTAAAAATATTGAAAGCATGGTATTTGGCCCTCAGAAACAAAGACAAAGTGTTAGCGGTCATCTCCAGAGTCTCACTCTAGAACAAATCAAGTTAGAAATCTGGGGGTAATAATGGACTCAAACTTGAACTTTAACAGCCACATCAAATCAACAACATCATCAGCTTTTTACCATCTAAAAACATTGCCAAAATCAAAAATATAGTGTCTAAAACTGATTTGGAGAGATTTATCCATGTGTTTGTCTCCAGTAGATTAGACTGTAACGGCCGCTCACTGGTCTCTCCAAACGAGCTGTAAAACAGCTGCAGTACATCCAGAACGCTGCTGCTCGGGTCCTGACCAGAACCAGGAAGTACCATCACATTAGTCCTGTTCTCAGGTCTCTGCACTGCCCCCTGTGGCTCAAAGAAGAGACTTTAAAGCAGCTCCGCTTGTGTACAAGTCTCTCCATGGCCTAGCACCAAAGTACATCTTGGACATGTTAGTGCCATATGAACCATCTCGGACTCTGAGGACCTCAGGGACCGGCCTCCTGCTGGTGCCAGAGTCAATACTAAACATGGACCGGCCTCCTGCTGGTGCCCAAAGTCAGGACTAAACATGGACAGGCCTCCTGCTGGTGCCAGAGTCAGGACTAAACATGGACCGGCCTCCTGCTGGTGCCAGAGTCAGGACTAAACATGGACCGGCCTCCTGCTGGTGCCAGAGTCAGGACTAAACATGGACCGGCCTCCTGCTGGTGCCAGAGTCAGGACTAAACATGGTGAATCTGTGTTTCAGTTTTATGCAGCTAAAATCTGGAACATTCTTCCTTCAGATGTGAGACAGGCTTCTACTCTGACAAAGTTCAAATCTGCACTCTTCTCTTTCATGTCTTAAACTGTGATTTCTGTAATTTCTTTGAATGCATTTTTTTTTCCAGTTGTGTAAAGCACTTGGATTGCCTTGTGTATGAAATGTGCTCTACAAATAAACTTGAACGATATAAATGCATTAATATTATAAAACAGGGTAAATAAAGCGGGTTAGGTTATAAAAAATACTGACCGTTATATCGCATGTCTGCTTCAGTTCCACCTTAGACTTATTCCCCTGTGAACATAAGTCGGATTGTAATAAAACACTCTTTTGAAGCGTAAAATACAGAGGACACAATGACCAACTGTCCCCTCTGCCTTTGGTTTCGCTGTGTGAGCTGAATTATTTTGTCTGCCTTCTCCACATCTGGCTCTGCTCCTGCGCGTGCAATGTGCAAAAGAGGGAGAGAGAGAGAGTGTGAGAAAGAGTGAGGATGGGAAATAAATATGGAAGCTCTCAGTTAGTTCCATCCATTCATCTTCTACCGGTCCGGATAGCGGGGGCAGCAGTCTAAGCAGGGACTCCCAGACTTTCCTCGTCCTAGACACTTCCTCCAACTCCTCAGGGGGGATACGGAGGATTTTCCAGGCCAGCCGAGAGACATATTCCCTCCAGCATGTGCTGAGTCTTTCCAAGGGCCTCTTCCTGGTGGGACATGCCTGATAACACAGCGAGGCATCCAGAACAGATGCCCGAGCCATCTCACCTTGCTCCTTTTGATGTTGAGGAGCAGCAGCTTTACCCTATATCTAACGCCCAGTCACCCTGAGGAGGAAACTCCTTTCGACTACTTGTATCCGCAGTCTTGTCCTTTCTGTAATTTCCCAAAGCTCATGACCATAAGTGAGGGTAGGAACGTAGATTGACTGGTAAATCAATTCAATTAAATGTATTTTTGTAACACCCAAAATCACAACAGTAGTTGCCTCAGGGGTCGAAAAAACAGATTAAACAATGTTCATAGGAACTAAGACATGTCTCTATGTCCTTAGACAAATGTCCCAAGCTCCCTTGTCCTTAAACCCTCCTTCTTGGCCAGGAAAAAACTCCCCATGGGGAAAAAGTAGAAACCTGGAGGAGTTCCACAGTGAAGGAGAGATCCGACTCCCTCAGACGGACGCGAGATAGAGAGTGGAGCTGGACCCACTCAGGAGAACTAGTTCCTCAAGATATATTGGGATAAAGTCTCAACTTTTCATAATCCCTTTCTTACCTGTTTTGCTGTTTATGACGACTTAAAAGTGTTTTAACCATCTGTAGCTCTCCGTAATAATCCACAGAAAAACAATATCCACTTGTATTTTTTCCTGAAGTAATCCCATTTGGGGAAATAGTCCAGTAAACAACGTTTTCTTCGGTGAAAAAATTCTCAACTGAAGCTCGTCTGGCGCATTTCTCTGTCCATAACAAAAGACCGGATCGAGTTCCTAGATGATGTTTGGTATGCATGTTTTCCTCATACTGTTAGCTACAGAATGAGACCATGCACACATTTTTTGTCCACGGGTTCGGTTTTTACAGCTTCCGGAAAAACATATGCGCCGCGATTGCGCGGGGTCATTGTTGTCATCCGTACATCGTGGGGCTCGTAAAGACGACGTAGAACATTTTGATTGACATATTATTCTAGCCCATGAGCCAAGCTTTTGAACAATGGGTGGGTTTTAGGAAACAGCCAGAGCTAGTGTTCACAATACAGATGTGCAAAAGCAAAGAAGAGCCATTGTAGAAAAAGATTCAGTTGTATTCATCTGGACGTTTTGACTCTCATCCAGATTTTACGCACCACGTTTTCTGATCTTGTTAGCCTTTTTTGTTAGATATATGTATTATTATACCAATTAAAAAAATAATAATAATAAAATAAAAAATAAATAAAAAAAAAAAAATATATATATATATATATATATATATATATAACTGTTTCACCTCTATATGGAAAATTCATGGGTAAACTCATATTTACACATTTTCACATACATTGTTTTTAGCAGTTATAATATGTATTAGTGGCCTACAAAACATCAATGGAAGGGAGTGATATCACCTTCTATACTAATATTATGGACCTGATTGCAAACCACTCTGAGGGAACCCTAATTTGTTTTCGGCGATTGGAATTTTCACATTCAACCTACATTAGATGTGTCAAACTGGAGGAATAATACATAAAAAGTTCTGTAAATTAATAAAGAATATCAGGAGGGAGATAAACCCTGTGCACGCCAGTTTGCCCATTTTTCTAATCCACATACAATAGACTATTTCTTTATCTTAAATAAAATCACTGTGACAGATATAGGCACAATAGAGACTTGGAGTAAAACACACTATGGCAGTTCAATGCCAGCCTGCTTGATGACCATTTGTTTAAAGATCCCATATTATGCTATTTTTCCCATTTTGTAGTCTACCCTAAGGAAATATTTGATAATAATAAGTGTTGAGCAACACCCATAACATAATAGTTATAAAATATCGCCCATATCTTGGAGCCCTAGAGTGAAGATGGTGGGGGTGTAAACAGAGGCCAGGCTGACTCATCCTTGTGAGTAGGCCCCCTTCGTCTGCTCATCCGAGGGGAAGGATAAGATAAGAAAATCCTTTAATGTCCACACAAGGGGAAATAGAGACTGTTCTCTACATAAAGACTGCAGGAATCAACAAAAAATATGCTGGACACATACGAGGTACCAAAAGCACTGTAAGAAGGGTTAATAGCTCTGAAAAGTCAATTTTTGCATGATATAGGCCCTTTTAAGGAAAAAGTGTCAAACGACATTTAGATTCACTGGTGGAGAATGACATCTTCTGGGATGCTGCTGAGGCAGTTTTGAGAGGAAAAATTACAGCCATAGTATTCTTGGCAAAAATAAATAAAAGTTTATAAAAGCTAAATGATCTGAAGAACAACTAAAATTCTGGAGGTAAATCATGCCAAGACGGGGAATGTTAGATGTTAGAAGAGAGAGTCACTGAAGTAGAGAGCTAAGAAGCTTTTTTAAGGAGACAACTTCATACACAAAAGTACAGAGATAGCTGAAAAGTGTTACATAGCGACCTGTATTTATAGTTTACCCCCACATGGTTGATCAGAATAGCACAAGAATATGGCCTTTTGACCTAGAGAATGGTATAACCTGTACAGTAACCCAGTTACAGAGTACAACCTAATTCAGAGTAAAATGTATTTACAACTTATAACCAAACAAGTATATTAGTGCTGCAGTAAATTAGAAACATAAGAGGAGAAATTAAAAACCTGACCTCAGAGGAAATAGTTAAGAAAATGCTCTCCACCAAATGAGAGTAGATCAAAATGTTCTAAATCATTAGGTTAGCTGAGACACTAGTGCCATCTTGGAAAGATTATTTTAATTTATTAAAAAAAATTAAGTATCACCCTTGAATCACGCCATTCTGCGTCAGATGGGTTAGATTTGAGCAAATGAGTGTGGACGTGTGTGTGTGTTAGATCGATGCAGGTTCAGCCCGGTGGCCTGAAAATGTTAGACTTAATGTGTCACCAGGCTGTGTAATGTGATGAAGTGGTCTGGCGCCTAGTTGGAGGAGAAAGAGCTTTTAATTCACCTGGACAGTGACACTCACCGAGCATGGGGCTAAGAAAGAGAGGCCACCTTCCAAAACATTTATGGGGAAATAAGCACAACTAAATATATACTACCAAAAATAAATGTAGATGTTCAAATTATATTTTTTCAGGAGTATAACTACTTTAATAAGCCACCTTGTTCACTAGCAAGGACCACGCCACAACAATGGAATACGAAAAAATGTTTATTGATAATTGAGATGATGGATTGATAATGGATCAATGATGGAGCAATGATGGAGCGATGAGAGTTGGCTGGGTATAGACTCAGGATAGGGGCTCTGTCTCGGGTAATCAGCCCAGCCGATTTCTGAACCCCCAAAGATGATTAAAATGAAGAAAGATGATCTGGATCTCGACGTAGGCCTGGCTGAAAATAATGTTGCTGAGTGGCACGAGGGAAGAGGAGCTGGATGGTCAAGGACTCTTTGAAGAGTAGCTGGATGGAATCTAAAGCAGTCCGTCCATTATTGAGACGAGAAGTAATACTGGTGCATTGGAATAGAGTTATAGCGTTTGTGGGATGAGTGATTAAGGGAGGGATGAATGTAGGGTCGAAAGAGATCGAATGGAGAACGGACTCAGGTGCAAGAAGAGGGTTGAAGGAGAGACTGTTGAGAACCAGAGGGGCGTATCCCGGTGGCTCTGTAGTAGACATCCCTGTGCCCGGTGCTCTGAGAGAGGGGCTCTGGGGGAATGAATGCGTGGATTAGTGCGAGCGTGAGGCTGCTGCCGTAGATTGGGGCGAGCGTGAGGCAGCTGCCAAAGTACGTGCTCGGGGCGAGCGCGTGGACGCCGCCGTGGGTCGGGACGAGCGTGTGGACACTGCCGTGGGTCGGGGCGAGCGCGTGGACGCCGCCGTGGGTCAAGGCAAGCGTGGCTACTGGCCACGCTTGCCAGTAGCCACTGACTACTGATTACTGACTTGTGCTTGGAGCGAACTTGGCTGCCGGCCAGGTTTGTGCTTGGAGCGAACGTGGCTGCCGACGGGGCTCTGAGTGAGCGTTGCTACCAACGGGGCTCTGAATGAGCGTGGCTGCTCTGGGCGAGCGTGGCTGCCGGCGGCGCTCTGACGAGCGAGTGGAGTGGATTGGAGCAGCGAGGCGTGGCATGGGCCGGAGTAGTATGCTAGCATTTTTTTGTAGTTTTTCCTGGCCGAGAAGGAGAGTCTAAGGACAGAGGACCCTGGGACATCGTCCCTCGCCACCACAGACATTGTCTGACTCCCTCGCCACCACAGACATTGTTGATTCATTTCTCCCTGTGGCCCTCAGAGGCAACTGTTGTTGTGATTTTGGGCCTTACAAAATAAATTTATTTGATTTGATTAGCATGAGTCAGCGTAATGGTAATGAATGGGATGAGGTGGGGTGAGAGAGAGCATGAACGGCGCTGGCATGGAATATAGCAGAAGCCCGAAGGTGATGTGAGCATGTGTGAGAAGGCACGGCGAACATGGTAAGATGAGGTAGCGTGAAAAGCAAGAGCTGTGAAAATTAGACTTATGGTAATATGCAAATGTGAAGATGAGAACTTGCCGGAATGCAAGAAATGCAAGAAATAGAATCTCCGAAGATGCCTGTGGCTAGCATGTGGCGGCGAAGCCAGACAGGTGAATGTGACGTGATAGTAATTTAGTGAAAGCATAATTTGTGAGCCTACAAGGTGTGAAGGTTGCATGAGAAAAGAAAAGGAAGCTGAGACTGGTTGGCAACTGTCGGAATAGTGTAGTATAAGTAAGCATGAACGGAGGGCGAAAAGAAAGAATAGCTTAAGCCAGAATGATAATGAATGGTAAAGAGCCAGCGCGTTGAAGATGGTACATTGATAGGTATGTGGGTGTTTGATGGCTAGCCACGAGGCCCTGTGAGCTGTAGCTGTGACTTGTAGCTGTGAGTTGTAGCATGTAGCAATTGAATGTAGCAGTAGGTACAGAGGAGGGATGGAGGAATGCATTTTGAGGGAGTTGAGTGCAACTTCAAAAAAGGGGATGAGAGAAATGATTAGATGAGAAGATTGAGAAAAGAAGGAGCGTTTGAACTCAACATTGTTAAGGACAAGCTGGTACGTTGCCAGTCCCAATGAACATTGTTTAATCTTTTTTAAATTGAGTTGTACAACCTAGCTCCCACCACCAGAGGGAGCTGAGAGGTCGAGCTGCGGCCCGTGGAGCGATGGCGACGTCATCGGCTGCACGCCTCCAGACGTCTGGAACCACTTCCTGTTTTTTTAGAATGTAATAAGCTGCTGGTGTTATTGATTTGACGTGGCTGTTAAAATGAACGTATGAGTCCATTATCACTCCCAGATTTCTGACTTGATTTGTAGATTTTAGAGTGAGACTCTGGAGGTGACGCTAACACTTTCTCTTTGTTTCTGTGGCCAAAAACGATGATTTCATAGAGAGAGACATAGTTACCAGGTCTAAAACCTGACTGAAAAACATCACATGAGTTTTTTTATTAAGAGGAAATCTGTGACTGTTGTAAACAACCTTTTCAAGGACTTTGCCCCAAAATGTCAGATTAGAGATGGGCCGGTCATGACTCAGTACTGCAGCATCAATACTGCTCTTCTTTAGGAGAAGCTTTATGACTGCAGTTTTCAAAGACATTGGGAATGTTCCAGATTGAAGCGACATGTTGACTATGTGAGTGAGTGGTGCTAACAAACTGTTCAGCACAGACTTTAGAAATCTGGAGGCTCACACATGGAGGCAGCATGTAGATGAACTCAGACCGGTGATGATCTCCTGGACAGTTTTGTCAGTTACAGGTGCAAAGTGAGTATGCTCCAAGTGTCTAGATGGTTTTAGGGTTATTTTTTGCATTGTGGGATTTATATATTTTTGTATGCCCTGAACTTTGTCATTAAAGAATAATTCAAACTCATTACACTTGGATATGGAAACTAGTTTTAACAGCAGCTGAGCTGGAGGATAGTATCCATGAGGGAAGTATCCATTAGCGTCAGCATAGAATGCCACGCCTAAAAGTTATGTCTGAATTTTTGCTGCTCCTCTCTTATTTTGGTTTCAGGTCTGAAAAAATGCCGGCCACAGATTCCTGATGACTCACAATGCATTGCGCAAAGCTCTATACCAGGGGTGTCAATTATACGCACCGCGGGCCACATTCCTCCAAATGTTTTAATCTGGCCCGCCGAACATTTCTAATTTATTTCTAAATAAATAAATACATTTTAAAAAATCAATAGACTCATAGAACCATAGTTACATCCGTAACTTTCGTTTTTATCGCTAAAACTACACGTCCCACAATGCCGCTGGTGCACCTCAGAGCAGAGGTCTGAGCGAGGACAGAGACGTGTTGTTTTTGGGAAACACGTGGAAGAAAGAAAGGAGACGGTTTTGTGGATGTTAGAGTTGTGCTAAAAGTGGAGCTAATGTGGAGCTAACAAGAAAACTAACTTCTGTGATGATGCTCTGAGGAAAACATCCTCGACAAACCTGGACAGATCAGCAGCCACAGGTAAAAACACAGGTCAGAGTGTAATAAAGTCTGAACATGACTGTGTCCACACTAATGTGACTGTGACGCAAACACAATGACCACATTTGAGTCACTACATGAATCATTTGTCACTAAGATCAGCTTAAACTATGAAAATAGCTCATATTGAGTTTGAGCAGAAACATGTCTGTGATATGAACATTTCACATCAGAAATCACATCAAAAGTCCATGTTCCTGTTGCTGCTGCTGCATGAATATGGACTCAGTCTTTCACCTGCTGCACATTTGTGCAACAGTCTCCACGACTATTACTAGGCCTTAAAAAAGCTATTTATTTCTTATATTTTTTATTGTTTTATTTTGTACATAATGTTTGGCCCACGATTCGACAAAATAGTTTGGTTTGATGGAACACTGTGGCTCATGCACTGCCCCAACTTTTTTTAAATTCTATATTTTCAAGGTAAGAGTAACTTAACCTCCTTACTTAAACGCTCCCACGTTTCTTTGTATTTTGTGGTGTGTCAATTCAGGTGTACAGATAACTACAGATAATTACACAGACGTGGAAATGTTAGTTAGTACATTTAAAAGGTTTTTTAGATCTTGAGAAGTTTATTTTGTTATAAAGTCAAATACAATATTTTTCAGTTCCAAATACCTATGACTAAATGTTTATCTCTGTAGATCAACTCTGAAGTTGTGATGCACATAAACTGAAGCACAGTATTGGTGAAATTACACTTGTTTTTCTTAATACATTTCAGTCTATGAGAACAAATGTTTTGTAATCTCTTTTAATTGATCCAGTAATTGCTTCAAAAACAGCGTAGGCTATATTAAGCTCTTTATTTCTTATATTTTTTATTGTTTCATGTTTTACGTTATGTTCGGCCCGCGACCCAGCCTGAGCGTCGAAATTCAGCCCAAAATGAGTTTGACACCCCTGATCTATACAATACCGCCTGGCTAGTTACGGTTGAAGTAAACATACAGAGCTTCACTTCCTGCTCCAATCATTTGGGGATTTTGATACTAACTAGAACTACCAGACAATAAATGTAATGCTATATTATGCAGTTTTCAAGATAAAATTCAACAGTTCCTCTTGCATGATAATCAAATATATACTCAGGAAAGAAATGTTATTTCTCAAAGTCAGTCATCGGTCAAATAAAACTTGATAACGCAGATCGCCTTTCAAAGATTTCTCTCCAACCAATTTAGCTCCCAACTGTGGAAGCACACTACAGTAATGTCAGGCCAGCGCTCATTACACGCACACAGAACCGAGCTAACAGCGGCTAACTACATGTCTCCATGGAGATAACTGGACATCACCCGGACACCAGCGCTGCCTGCTCCGTGGACGCAGCGCAATTTAAGAGCATTTCATGTCCTCGAGGCGCACACTGCAGTCAGTTTCCGAGCTTTTCCGACATGCCACATAGCTCCACATCGCCCGCTCACCGTGCTGTCCTGCCCTGCCGTAATCACCACACATTTAGAAGAGTGGACAGCCACAATTGAGACCATTTGTCGGACTCTCCCGGCTAATCGTGCGGCTGATGTCGAGGAGTAATGGACATGAATGAATAGTGCGGATCCTCCTCAGTTCATCCTGTCATTTCCTCCATTACTGGAATTGAGGGGTGGTTTTCGAAAGCCCCAAACTGTCTGAGTCAAATAGATTTTTCGGGGGGAGACTTTCCTAAGCAGCTAAATGTTTTATACAAAAGTAAATAATGCCTGCCTTTATCTTGAATTTGAGGGGGAAAGTCATCTGAAGCCTAATTTGGTTCTTTCAGCGTGTTATTGTGTTTTAAGAAGAAATTCAGTAAAATTACCTGAGACCTTGCAGAAAATTACCAGCATAATGGTAATTATTTTTGACTGTTCCGTTAAAATAACTAGATTAAAATCTGTAAATAAAGTTTAGGAGTAATAATGGATGTAATTTGTCACCTTGACAACAGCTGTGACGAGGTCTAAAACCTGACTGAAAAACATTAAAAGAGTGATTTATTAAAAGGAAATCTGTGAGCTGTTGGTAAACAACCTTTTCAAGGACTTTGCACCAAAATGGCAGATTAGAGATGGAGGGTTTGTTAATCTGTTTACTGTGGGAAACAGGACACGCATGTTTTTACTGCAGCTTCCAAATATTCTGTGCCCTGACCGAATCATATTTTCGCCATGACGCCTTCTGCTTATTTTTTTTTACAATTTTAGCCTTCATAGGGGCAATGGCGTCCAGAACATTCAAAACACTAGATGTAACAGAGTTCAACAAATTATTTAAATTAGAACATGCAACATTTTCAAAGTTTATCATTTCCATTAACAGTGCTCTTGTGCCATCGTTTATGTGTCTCCTCCAAACAACTGCAGAACAAGCCGGTGGTTTGGGAAAAACAGACGGGTCAAAAATGGAATTAGAATGTCACCTCGCTGGGGGGGACAGTGTGGGCTTGCTTATAGCCCCACAGCTCAGCCGCCACGTGTTGGAGTTCACCCCAGTAAACGAGAGTCAAGGACAGGTCTCTCTGTTAGTATCCGCTCTGCTGAGACTCCATTTCCCATGTGTTTGTCATGTGCTCCCATGTTTGTTTTTGTGTGCCATGTGTTCCTGTGTCTCCGCCCCCCACCTGTCGTCTGCTACTTCCTGGATTTCCCAGTCACCCTCCACCACACCAGCTGGTTAGTTAGTCTTCTCAATACCTCAATTAGTTTCTCCAGCCACTTCTTTGTTCCCCACCAATTACCTGCTTCTCTGAGTGTATTTAAGTTCAGTCTCCCCTTTGTTTTGTGTCTCTTTGTCATTTGATGTCTGTCCAAAAGACTGCTAGTAACTCCTGCCCTGCCCTGCCCTGCGTCTACTCCTGCTTTGTTTTCCTGCCTGTCTACCTGTCTACCTGAGCTAAGTTCGTGCTTTACAGTGTTTGACTATTTGGACTTTCGGATCTTTTGTGTTTTCGACTTTTGGAGTTTTTGGATCTTTTGTGTTTTTTCATTTTTTGACAATCTAAACCTTTGCTTTGCCTTTTTGATTTTGAACATTTTTGAAATAAATTCTACTTTGCCTTTTTTCGGACTGCTTTTGGGTTTTTGCCACCGGGATCATAACACTCACTGTTTGGTCGGCCTACGGGCCGAACAGCAGTGCAGAGTACCCGGCCATCTTGGAGTCCTTGGAAGGGGTGCCTGTCGCAGCGGCAAACCCCGAACCCGGTGGTGGCCACCGGAAATAAGGAATGTCGTTAGGCTGAAGAAGGAGGCCTATCAGGCCACTCTGGCTTGTAGGTCTCCTGAGGCCTTTGACAGGTATCCGCAGGCCAAGCGGGCCACAGCTTGTGCTGTTGCTGAGCCAAAAACCCGGTGTTGGGAGGAGTTTGGGGAGACCATGAAGGAGGACTATCGGTCGGCCCCAAAGAAATTCTAGCCTACCGTCCGTTGCCTCAGGATGGGGAAGCAGTGCTTCACCAACACCGTTTGTGGTGCGGGTGGAGACCTGGGGATGTCCTCAGTTGGTTGAAGGAATCCTTAATCACACAGTCTCTGCTTCCTCTTTGGAGAGGACTGGGAGGCTGACTCGTCCATCACCAAGCTTAAGTCACTGAGGTTGTTGGCAAACTCCTCAGTGGCAGGGCCCCGGGGGTGGATGAGATCCGCCCCGAGTACCTAAAGTCTCTGGATGTTGTCTCTGCAACATCGCATGGGGGTCGGAAAGTGCCTCTGGACTGGCAGACCGGGGGTGGTGGTCCCTCTGTTCAAGAAGGGGGAAGTGTTCCAACTACAGAGGGATCACACTCCTCAGCCTCCCTGGTAAGATCTATTCCAGGGTATCCGGCCGATAGTCGAACCTCGGATTCAGGAGGAACACTGGACCAGCTCTATACTCTCCATCGGGTGCTCAAGGATTCATGAGTTTGACCAACCAGTCCACATGTGCTTCGTTGATTTGGAGAAGGGGTCCAGGGCCCTTTGCTCAGGGCTGTCCGGTCCCTGTATGACCGGAGCAGGAGCTGTGTTCACATTGCCGGCAGTAAGTCAGACCTGTTCATATTGGACTCCGCCAGGGCTGCCCTTTGTCACCGGTTCTGTTCGTAGTCTTTATGGACAGAATTTCTAGGCGCAGTCAGGGGTCGGAGGATGTGCAAAAAAGACACAGAAATGATCAGACAGAGCAGCATCAACCACATTGACATTTAATATATCAACCCCCTTTGTAATTAGGAGATCTAGAGTGTGTCCTCTGCTGTGGGTGGGGCCACTCTGCTGTGGGTGAGTAAGACCAAGACAACAGAACTCTTGATCTTGCTTAGGCATTAGGCATGAGTGGAGCCATCTTAAGGCCTGATTTGATCAGAAATTCAAGATAGCCGGGAAGGCCCCTGGGTGAAGATGGAGATGAGAAGGAGAGTGAGGAATCTCTTAGTGGGAGTAGAAGTTGTAGGGGGGGACCCAGGGCTGCTCTGAGGGCAGGGGCGATGACAGGGATGCTGCCGGGCCTGTCACAGATGCGTCCAAGGCCTTTGAGGACCCTCAGGAAAATAACTTTAATGACTCCCGCGTTGAAGATTGTTGTGGTGCTGTTGCTGGTGAGTCCTTCGCTGGAGATGGTGGAGGTGATTGGGGAGCAGCTGGAGCTGAATCCTTTGGTGGTGGTGGTGGAGCAGCTGCCGATGAAACCTTTGGTGGAGGCTGTGGTTGTGGTGCTGCTGGTGCTGAAACATTGGCTCGGTCACTGGCTGATGGAGCAGGAATTCTTCTCTCATTCCTCTCTTCTCTAACTATCTGCTCAGGACCCTGTCCAGGCCCAGTCCAATGCCTCAGAGTGTGGAGCAGGTTCTCTGTCAGCACCCTCACTCCACCTCTGCATAGGTGGGGGCCATTTCTCTTAAACAGGTCCTCTCGTTTCCAGAATAGATAGAAGTTCTCAATGTAGTCTAGTCCTCTAGGTGCACACTCTTTGGACAGCCATCTTCCTGTCGATGTTTGGAAGAGGTCCACTTGAATGTTTTGATTTCTATTTTATCAAGCATGTCGAATAACTTCAAGAAGTCTCTTTTCAAAACTTCAGTCTGTCCCCGTCATATATCCACTGCACCCACGTGCACAATCAGCTGTTTAACTCCTCAATGTTTGGCCAAAACATTAGGAAGGAGTGACGTTATCTCAAACAGTGGCGCTGGGAAAATATTTTATTTTCATTTTTTCATACGTCACATGATTTATTGCTCAGTCTCCAACCATAACATTCTCAGACGTTTGACACAGATTCTCTCTCTGTCTGCTGCCTTTCTGCCATGTCACGTTTTTCTTTTATCCTTTTTTGGTAAAAATCAGTTTGTAAGCTATATTTTAGGTGACTATACACCTAAAATATTGTTTAGGCTTTGCACCAAGTTTGTTCCAAGATGCAGCCTGGCCTTTCTGATCTTTAGATAATTTTGGAAACGACATAAGAGTTTAGGTTGAAAGTAACTGTTTTTCTTGTTAAAAATGTGGACTTCTTGCCACTGGATGACACTGGAATTGTATCTTAGAGTCCTTTTTCAGATTCTAAGGCAAAAATCTGTGCTTGTAGCTCACACATTACTTGTAGATATTTCCGACAGTTTTCCATCTTCTCCCGGACATTTCTCCGGCTCGTCAAATATGTTGTTAAAACAGCTAAAATGTTCTTAAAATCCTTGGTTTAATTAAAGTAATAATTGAAAATGTTTGTAAGACAATAATTAAGGAAAGCAGCGATAGCAAGCTGGACCAAGCAGGAAAGCGTCTGCACTCTTCGGAAGCAGCAAATTAAATGTGGTGTTTTAGGCCTGATTTAGTCTGCTTTGCACTAGTCGAGTAAGGTTTCTGGTAAACACTGGGTTTGCGTTACCTGGGTTTTAGAGCTTTTGTCCCGTTTTTGGCAAGTAATATTATGATATTTTTACTTCCCTGAAAATAAATTCCTAAGTTGATTTCTGTTTTTTAAATTGCGCCACTGTGAGTTGTTTGTGGATCTTTATAGAGATAAAAGATGAAATTGAGGTGATTTTATAGTTCGGCCCCCGGACCTTAGCTCTCTGAAAATATAATAATTGGAGAACCCTCTATATAAATGTAGACACTAGTGTGACACCGAGTTTAGGCATGAAAGAGTCCTGCCGTAGACCTGTTATAGATTTGGTAGTACTCAGATGATCAAATATCTTTTTTAAGTGCAATTGATCGAGTGAAAGGTCAGGTGCACTGAAAGATCAACAAAAGAAAGATCCGAGGCACTCTGACAGCATTAAAATCCTTTATTAGAAAAGGGATAAGCCTACGCTTATTCCCTCAGGGCATACATGAGTCCAAATGATGTCAGGTGATTGAAGTAGAGTCACATGCTACTCACATGACACAATTCAAAAAACATAAATACAAAACATTAGTGTGTGGTATGATACAGAGGGACAACCAGTTTAAAATGACAACCGTAATCTTACAAGACTATTCACATTCAAAACAATTCTATTAATAATTTTTCAAGACATTTAACCAACTGGAGCTCTGGACCTCTACCATAGACAACATTAGAGATGGTTATACAATCAAACAGTCAGCTATCATAGGAAAGCAGAGAAGTTAACATCCTCCTCATTTAGTCCAGGATGTGTCATTGCTTTGAGGGTCTCTAGCTAGTAGTCTTCCCTCTGTAATAGTGTCCGAACCTTGTCTCTCCCCCTGACAGTTTTGGGGATCTTCTCAATGGCCATAACTTTTATTTGGTTTATACTGCAATGATTAGAAGTGTTTCAAAATAAAGTTTGCGCCCTGATGGCATATTAGTGCTCAGAAAACCTGTCCTTAATCTCCTTTTATAAGTTCAATGTGCAATGCAGGTGATACACAGAATGAGTGGTGTTGCAATTTGCGTAATGTTGACAATGAAACTCTCTTTGGCCTGTGCAGTGTTTAAAAGGCAGTAGTTTTGTTTATGTGCGAACAATGGTTGCATGATCCACACCAACCCGACCGGTTCTGGGTCTAGAGGCTGGGAGATAGTTCTTTATTAGTTTGTCCTCTAGAGTCGGCGCCCTTCTCACAGCAAAGATTGGTGGATTTGTAAATGCAGCCGAAAGAGTGGGATCACTGCGGAGGTTACAAAGGCAAAACTCTAAATCATGCACTGTTGAAAGCATCTTTGCTTTTGATGGTAAGGAGCAACCTATTCACTAAAAAACATAACAAAACAAGAGGTAAGAGGATATTTAGCTCTATTCAATATAGCAATGCGACTAAGGACATTAAGGGGATCATTGAGAGGATAATTGAGCACAATTGGGATATCCTCCACAGCAATTTCACTTTCGGCTATTAAATAATTATTTTGAATGTGAATAGTCTGATAAGATTACGGTTGTTGAAGTCTTATCTATGTGGAGGTGATTACTGTCATTTTGAACAGGTTGTCCTACATAGATATATTCTGTATCATACCACGCAATAATGTCATGTCATGTGGATTCTTTCATGTGACAAATTGCCGGTCTATTTAAATCACTTGGCATCATTTGGACTCATTTGTGCCCTGAAGAAGGCCCCACGTGGCGAAAATGTGCAGGTTTATCCCTTTTCAAACCAGGATTTTTAATATTGTTGGAGTGCCTCGGATCTTTCTTTAGTTGATTTTTTAGGTGTATTTTAAGTATATTGTATTAGTTTCACCACTGGGCCTGTTAGGTGGAAGGCGCTTGGGTAATACTTCAATTACACGTCAATTACGCATGGAAATGAGACGCACGAAGGGCAGAGGAGAAGATGTTGGCAGTACTTATAGTCTGTGCTTGTAGTTTAAAAATGTTTCCTGACGCAGACGCAGAAAATCGGGTCCATGACACCGCGCCGGCAAAAATGAGGACATTTTGCTGCGTGGACCTCATGAATGCATCAAGCATAATCAGAGTTTAACACATCCAGCATCAGGCAACTGGTTACTGAAAGCATCATTTTGATTCATCGAGGATACTGCAGGCTGCTAACAAGCATCTCCTTAGACTCACAGAGTTGTACTGATAATAAACAGAACCCAAGGCCGACACAGACATTCTGCAAGACCGGGGCTTAGCCCAAACAGAAAGACAGCTCTCGAAAGAATAATGTCCAAAGAATTAAGCCTAAAGAATAAAGCCTAAGATGTTCGGTTGTAACCGCCGTGAAGTACCAAAGAAGAAGAGTCAGCTCTGAATTAAAGTCTAAAGAATAAAGTCTGGCGGTAATGTAACACTTGGACCGCCATAAAACACAAAAGAAGAAGAAGTCCCCCCCTTTTTTATGTACAATTTTAGTCCATTCACTTGGCAGATATGATTTGGTTTTTGAGTACTAGTTTCTCCAAATACTTTTTTTACTTTTCTTGAATAAGATTATTTTAAATGTTATCCTACTGGCAACCCCCATTGACATCTCCCTGCTGCACCGCTCTCTCTCTCACTTGGAAAAGCCTGGCAGCTCTGTGAGGTTCTTTGATCTCTCCAGCGCCTTCAACACCATCAGCTCCTGAGGGACAAGCTGGAGACGGCTGGTGTGGAGTATGACCTGGCAGAGTGGATCTTGGACTACCTCACAGACCGACCCCAGTTTGTGAGAGCCCAGACTGTGTGTCTGACACTTGGACCTACAGTGTGGGTGCGCCCCAGGGCACTGTCCTCGGGCCCTTTCTCTTCACCCTCTACACTGCAGACCTCAGACACGACACAGACAGCTGTGTCCTGCAGAAGTTCTCTGACGACTCTGCCATCATCGGACTCATCACGGACGACTGGCGCATGACTTTGTGGACTGGTGTCAGCAGAACCACCTTCTCATCAATGCGGGGAAGACCAAGGAGATGGTGTTGGGCCTCCGTAGACGCCACCCCACTGCCCCCTCACCAGTGAACATCCAGGGAAGGGACATTGAGAGAGTGACTCATACAAGTACCTGGGTGTTCATCTGAACCACAAACTGGACTGGACTCATAACACAGAAGAGCCAGAGTCGGCTCTACCTCCTGAGGAGACTCAGGTCTTTTGGAGTGACAGGGCCACTCCTGAAGACCTTCTATGACTCTGTGGTGGCATCAGCTCCTGTACGGTGTGGCCTGCTGGAGCAGCAGCATCACAGAGAGGGAGAGGAAGAAGCTGGACAAAATCATCAAGAAGTCCAGCTCCGTCCTGGGCTGCGCTCTGGACTCGGTGCAGGAGGTGGGGGACAGAAGGGTCCTGGCTAAACTCACATCTATGCTTGACCATGAGTCTCACCCCCTGCAGGACACTCTGTCCCCTGCAGGACACTCCGTCCACTCTGGAGAGCAGCTTCAGTCAGCTTCAGTGATCCACCCTCGCTGTGTGAAGGAAAGGTTTCGCAGGTCTTTCCTTCTGCTGCTGTCCGACTCTACAACAAACACTGCAAGCCCTGAACATGTGCAATACTGATTTAACCATGTGCAATACCGTCATACTCACAAGCAATTAAGGCCATATTTATGTGCATACAACTGATGTAAATAAGAGTGCTTTATTTTGTTGTATTACCTAGTCTTATGCTAGCTATTTTTACTTTATTTTATTCTATTTTTATCTTTTTATTTTTATTTATCTATTTTATTTTGTTTTTCCCCCCTCCATTCCCTATTAAGATAGGAGAGGAGTTTTGTTTTGAAAAGAGTTTTTTGTTTTGTTCATAAGAGTTCTATTAAGAGTGTTTTTTTGAAACTTCCTATAATCTGTCCTTTCCTCTTGTTTCTACTGCGTTGTAACAACGAAATTTCCCCTTGTGTGACATTAAAGGATTATCTTATTTCAAGTGACTGACCAATTCAAATGGCAGAATCAAATATTTAGGTGTGATCCTCCATAAAGACATATCAAACATTTTAGAGAAAAACTATACTCCCCCTTCTCCTTTATAAAGACCTTGAAAAATGGAACCATATACCATATTTTAGTCTAAGCTAAAGGATTGAATCAATAAAATGAATGTCTTGCCCAGATTTCTATACCTATTCCAGACTCTTCCAAATGCCTATCTCCAACTGTTGGGGCTGTTTGATGAATGGAATAAAGCAATCTCTGGATTTATATGGCATGGTAAAAGACCCGTATCCGATTTAAGACCCTACAACTACCAAAAGAAAAAGGTGGTTGGGGCCTACCTTGCCTGAAGAATTACTTTCATTCAACTCCGATCAGAGCACTGCTGTACTGGTGTGACTCAGAATACGAGGCACAGTGTAAAAATATTGAGTTCAATGTTGTGCCGGTGTAGGAATTAATAAGCATTTGATATTGTAATGCATTAATATACCTTTCATTGTTATTGCATTCTGGACACACACACACTGCACATTCTTGCTCTGTCTGCTTGGTCTGTCTCTGCTCCCCCAACTTCTCTGTCTGGGTCAAGGGTCGCATCTCACGACCATATTAGGATGTCCTAAAAGATACAGCCTGGTACGAAGAGGAGATCCACCTTCTTATGAATATTCATATCCTTTGTCCTGTATGTGAGAGGCCCCCAGATGAGGAGCAGACGTCTGATGGGAACTTGTGAGGGACAGGACATGCGTTTTTAATCTGTTAGTTTTGTAATCCTAGGGAATAAATACTTTTATTTTAACGACCATAATCTTGTCTTGTTATTCTCAGTAATTAGAACCAACACCGGGTTTCCTGTACTGGCCTTATTGGCAGATGACAAACGGCTGGATAACCTGGATGAACCCATGGGTAAAATCTGCGCTATAAAATGAACAAAGCTATTAAAATATTAAACTGATTGGCTTATGACCAAAGCTTTAAGCCAAACCGCCCCGATCTGAGATTTAAGATTTGGAAAAATAAATGTTTTTTACCAGATCGTAAAAGAGAATTAAATGAAAAGCTTCGATATGTTGAAAGAATCCTTTGGCTCGGAGATACAGGACTTCTATAGGTACTTTCAAATAAGGAGTTATTTTCATCAATAAATAAAACAAAGCACCAACAATTGTAACACTCTGACTGAAATATTTATCAAAGCTTATAAATCTTTCAAGGGGAATAATTTCTAAAGGATAATGAATGTATTAATTACATTACATGGACAGCCAATCTACTAAACATTTTGTTGTGACCTGTTTTTTCACCATGTCAAAGTGCACATTATTCACAGGGAGGGGCCAAATGCTGGAGAAACTGTGGCTGTCGGGAGACAGATGTGTTTTGGGACTGTCCTGTTGCACAGAAATATTGGGCACAAATTAACAAGGCAATACAGACTATTTTTGGCACCCCTATCCCACTCAAATTTGGAACAATGTATTTAGGCCTCAAAACTCATGCCATGAACATTATGGAGAGATATTTATAGAGCAGGGGTGGCCAACCAGTCAGAGACGAAGAGCCACATTTTTTACTGTGTTACCGCAAAGAGCCACATCATACACATGGGCACACATGAACATCACCCCATCCCTTCCTCTTACACACACACACCTCGGCTCAGCTAAATTATTATTATTATTAACAATATCATGTCACACACAACCATGATAATGACAGAAATTGACTCCTACAGTATAAGACCACAAGCCAGTCATTTTCAACAATGAACATGTGTCTCACACACACAAAACCTCAGTTCAACAAAGTCCAAAATCAAAAATCATTTACATACCATATTGAAGTTCAATATTGCTGGTTTTCTTTTAGATGAGGCCGTCTTCCCGTATTTTGGACGGGGTATTTTGAAATGTGGACAGGCATTTTCGAGTGCAAGGACGGGGTCATTTTTATTAATAAATCTCAGAAAAAAGGGAATATTATCATTAAATCGGGTCGGCCCGCGCCATGACAGTTTACAAGTGAAAATTTGCATGCAGCGCGCTGATTGGTCGACAAAGTTTGTGTGCTTGGCTCTGATTGGCTGCCGAGCCGTGGTCCGGAGAATGCCAAAGCTCCACTTCCTTGCGGTTGAGCAGCGCACATGCAGTTGTGGCGAGACCCGTCACCCTGGTTTAGCAACTATACTTCCTGTTCCAGTGGGAAATCGACGTGTGTTTTGGCTCAGCGGTTAGCGACACAGCGCGTGCAGAGGTTCGTGAGATCGAAACCCGACATGAACTCTTAATCTTGCATTTTTTTCCTCGTCTCCCAACTCATTTATTTCAATATCAAATTAGTTCAGGGGTTTTGGCAGCATTCCTCTCTAGTCCTCTTTTACTATGTAGTTAGGAGACGAGGGAAAAAAATGCAAGATTAAGAGTTCATGTCGGGTATCACTCAAAGCCGTGTCGCTAACCACTGGGCCAACACGCGGGCCGGTTTCAGCGCAGCGCCCGTGCGGAGCATAACCGTGCGGGCGCCTCCGAACACGCAGAGCGCCGTCGGGCACAACACAAACACAAATGTTGATATGAGCGTAAAAGAGCCGCATGAAACCAAGCAAAGAGCCGCATGCGGCTCGCGAGCCGCGGGTTGGCCAGGCCTGCTATAGAGCATACTTTTGGCCGCTGGAAAGAAGGCAATGACAAAAAAGTGGATGACTGCTCCGACGGTCAAGGACTGGACGGACATCATAACTGACCTACGCACTCACAGAGGCAAAAATCTGAAAAAGGTTTGTACAAAATTCACAAACATAGGAACTTGTTTGAGAATCAGTTCTACCATTTTAACCAGTCAAAATGTATTTAGATCAATGTAGCGTTTCAAAATTATTACAATTTGAAATAAGTGAGTAGGGATGTGTACCGCTACGACGGAACGGATCTGGACTTGTAAAAACGTTTCGGTTCAGGTCCAAAAAAACTGAAACCCTGGTGATTCGGTTCTCATAATAAAATATAGCACTCACATACTATATCCTTTTTGTTCTAGAATCTAAACCATCTTAAACCTTCCATTGATTGCAAAATTTGCGCTGGAAAAGACGTAAACACTGCCATGCGCCGCCGTCAATGGCGCACCCGGACCCTAATTAGCGACGCACGCGTCTTCCGGGCAGAAGTTGAAGCTGGCGAAATAAGTGTAAAGATGCAAGAGACAGAACTGTGTATTCACATGTGAACACTGAAGCTGCAGCCGGTGAGATCGCTGGCTTTATTTGAACTGTTTTAAGCCGTGGCCACCACGTGCAATGTTGTGATGTTTAATATGCTGCGGGCGTGGCCGTGTGATAAAGGGGCGGGGTCAGTGTGGTCTTGTCTGGGTCTTTGGTCTGGGTGTAAATATGAATTAAATAACTTAAGTGTTATGTTGTGGTGGGATGGATTTGGCACTAAGTAAATACAAAGTAAAGTCAAAGTAATTGCTGCATTCATTAATTAGAGTTTATATTTTGTAATAGTATTTTGTATTTGTATTCTACAGTTGTTAAATATGGGCTGGTGTTTAATGCTGCTAATATGATGTATTATTTTGATTTGTTGTGTAAAATATTTTACCTGACTTTTGATGCCAATGGATCTGTAACATTAAAGAGTGGAAATGTGTCTAAAGGCAAAACATAGTATCAGATGAAACAGCTGCTTTGACCCTTGACCCAGACTGACTCTGTCAACAACACTCAACATGCTCTTGTTGTTGAGTTGAGTCTTAGCTCGTAGCTTGTAATTTGTAAGTTGTAACTTCTGTTAAAAACAGTGAATAAACCAGACAAGTTGAGTTTATTTCAATCTGCAGTTAAGCCTTGTGTTTGATAGTCGTCCTTGTTCAAATGTCTTCAACTTAATTTAGCGCAGTGTCTTGTGCTATGCTGTTGTAACATTATGCAAATATGGCATGGGTTTAGGTCCGGACCTAATGAGTCCGGACCTGAACCTAAACCTCTGGATTCAAATTCGGACTTGAACCTGAACGTGGGTTTAGGTCTGCATCCCTATATGTGATAGTTCAGTACTAAATACGTGATGCACCAGTTCACCTTGGAGAGACTCAGACAAACACAGAAAAGATCGTTTAGCAAGCTTTATTATGAAGGTTATTTGGCGCTCAGACCCCGGCAAAAGACATAGCGATCATGGGTGCTCCATAATCTGATTGAATTAGAAGTCTCCCCCCAGGGCCTCGAGACTGGTGGTGGTAGATGTGGTGAGAGGGGAGAGAGGATGATGAGGATGAGAGGGATGCAGAGAAGGAGGAGGAGGGCAGGTGGTGGGTCGCAGTACGGTCTGAAGCGGCCGAGCCAAATGCGTGGACGTTTAAATGAGACCAGCTGTGCTCTGATTGGGAGCAGAGGAGGTGTGACGTGCCACCGGGAGGAGTGACTTGGATGCGTTGATTGAGGATGGGGAGCAGGTGCGAGGGGCGATGTCCCGGAAGTCCCCTGTCCTTAGAACCTACTTCTCGGCCAGGAAAAACTGCAAAAAACCTCCTTGGGAAAAAGTAGAAACCTGGAGGAGTTCTGTGTAAAGGAGGTATCTGACTCTCACAGACTGACAGGTGGACGCCCGGCTTGGGAGCGTTGATAGAGCTGGGGAGAGGTGCCCTGCCATGGTCGTCGACGCAGATGACGTTAGATCTTCCAGGTGAACTTACGCAGGCTTCATTTCTGGCTCTTGTCTGTAGTAACAATTAACATTGTTGCATGGTGGTCAAATTTATCACAGAAAATAACACTTTTCTTAGATTTGTTTGGAACAAGAGATAATATATGTGACTGACCGTGGATACACCAGTTACATGTCTACCCGGAGACATTTTGAGTTATTCACAGATTCTGAAAGTGTGAATTCAAAGCTTTCCAATGATCATATCATCATATTTGAGTAAGTTGTGGTCATTTGAATGTATACAACTCTGAATTCCTCTTACTGAGAAAACGGCTTCTAAAGATTCTCACCTGAGTGAGCCCAGAGTCACAGGGGGGCTCATTTGCATCTCATTGAGATAAGCCCTCCCCTCTGTCACACTGACAGCACCTTCCCCTACAGCTGTCACTGAAGACTCAAGAGGAGTGTTGTTATTGATGTGAACTGGACTTGAATCAGAATTAGAAGTTACTATATTAAAATGGAAATACTTGGATTTCAAAAGGCCCTGAATAGGGTTTATTGCCATTTGTCGATAAACAGAATTCACAGGTGATTCAGTGCAACACAAACAACAAAGCATTGAAGATATGAGATAATAGATATGATATGTACACCATCAGAGTCCAATTACATCAGAGATCACATCCTCATCCTCTTCTTCGTCTGTGCATTCTTCTGTGCTGTGACTCTTGGCGCTGGGCATGTGATGTCTTTTGCCTCGTCAGCACAGAAAGGCCTGATTTTTTTATGCAGATAGGTCTGCCTGTCAATGTTCAGTCCAGGTGGGACCAGGACATGGAGATTGTCAACCGGAGGCAGAACAGCTGAATTGCGTAGTAGCTGAAATTCCACAGGTTCTGCTTCACAGTGACTTTTTGCAAGCACCACACCTGGTCTCTTGGCATCAAAGCTGTAAACAAATAACAGGACATTTAAGAAATGGCTAACTATTTCACATAAAACACACTCATTAACTTATTATTTTTTTTTTTAACACAATTTGAAAGTTTCAATATAAATACCTGAAGTGCTGATAACTCTTGATCTTTGGAAGCCGTCTGAAGAAGGGACTCAGATGCTTCTGCCAGTCGAAGTTCTTGACAAACACTTTGCCATCCGCCGTTCCAACAAGCTGTGGGATATTGAGGTGAGACTCAGGAGAGCTGTTTTCCACTACCTGATGACAAGGGCGACAATGTAAAAAAAAAAAAGCCGGCAATAAGTCACAATAAAAACACAAACTATTACCAAACAAACCCTGCACGACCAACACAATCCACGGGCTAGCCTAGCGTAGTTGCTAACAGGAAGAAACAACAATAGCCTGAAGCAGCGCCTTAGCTTCGTCCGGCTCCAGTGTAGCCTCCAAAAAGTGACAAAAATCACGAAAACTAACACCATAAAACACCATAATACACACCCCACAGGTCAAGACCATAATATAATACATCCATGGTCAAGACATACAGAACAACGCCGAAAAATACGCCGCAGAGGCCGGGGCTGACAAAAGCCTGGAGCTGAAGCAGCGTGGCATAGCATAGCATAGCTTAGCGCCGTCTGCTCCGGTGCCCGAGGCAAAAGTGACGAGGCAAAAGTGACGAAAATCACAAAAACTAACACCAGACCACCATGAAACACAGCGTTAAAGCAATCCTTAAGAGTAAATGTACCTCAGTTCCGTTGCAATGCAATGCAGGGGTCCAGTGCTGCAGATCTCACAGCTTAGCATAGTTTAGCTTAGCGCCGTTCGGCTCCGGTGGAACAAGCCAAACTTAGCGGCAAAAGTGGCAATAAAATCACGAAAACTAACACCAAACAACCATAAAAGCACACCCCGCACGACCCACACAACCCACGGGTCAAGAAATACAAAACAACATTGAAAAATAAGCCACAGAGGCCGAGAACAATGAGCTAGCCGAGTTAGCCACGAGCTAGCGCAGGAACAAACAACACAACATAGCAGGGATTGTATCTTGTGACTTCTTACGCCATGAGGACCGGGGCACTTTCTTTTCGTCTGTGGCATTTGATAGATGCAGTACTGGTAGAATCATAAGCTCTGGAGAAAGTCTGGAGAAATGAATGAAATGTCTCCGAGGAACACGTAGCTGCTGCTGAATAAGTAGCCATGTGCTTCCAAAGCTGAAAAAACAACCCCCCCCCCCAGGAGCGCTGGAAAAACTGCCCATTTTTAACAGCTTAATGTATACTTTTTATGACAACCAATAGTGTTATCTGAAGCACAGAGGGGGAGGGGCTCCTTCATAACTTCAACTTGCACATTCTGCCAACAAACAAAAATCACACATTTGAAAAAAATAAATACAATTTGGCTTTATCTCAGTTTGGTCAGGGCCGACTTGTGGTGGTTTTTCCCGTGGTCAGTCACATATGTTACAGACAGACCCTAAACCCTACTGATACTGTCTCGACTTCCCTCTTGGATTCACAGTGAATTATGTTCCCAGTTCCTCCTTCTTGCCTCATAATTGCCTCAAGAAGATGCACGTGACAAAATCCAAAAAGTGCCACAAACACAGTGAGTTCATAATCAAAACCAGTAGAAAGATGTAATTCATACACACTTAAGAAATCAAATCTGAAGTACCATGTTAGCTCTTTGAATAGATTTGTATGGGTATTGTAGGGAATACTGAGTAACTGTAATGGACATTCTCAGAATAGATTTGGACAATAAAAGTGTCTATAGCCACAGCAAGTAACAGTTACTCTTTGTATTGGCAAGATACATGGAAAAGCATCTAATTTGGCAGCATGTTCTTTGTGGCGCTTCCATTAGAGTCCACACTGCTCCCTTCCACCAAACACCCCATCAGAGCCTTTATGTGTCTAAGGCTCATTAACAGCAGCACGCAGCTTTGGGGACAAATCTATAACCGCTTTGATATGCAGAGGCACGCTGATCTGAGGTAGTACCAAGCTGGGGACAAAGGGAAATTAGAACCTGCTCTTAATGAAATTGTCAGAGCACCGAGTGTCGAGTTCAAATGTGCTCCCTTTCACTACAAAATCCTTCACAAGACTGATTTTTTTGTTTTTCTTGTGCTAAAATGTAAAAGCGTCTTAAGGGAGAAGGGGACATTTGGTATCGCACGGGGCTAGAATCGTTTCTTCTCTCTGCAAATGTTACACTAAAAAACAAATTTTCTACCGCAAATCCTTAAAAAAAACTAAAACAAGGAGCAAGACGCTTTAAGAGATGACTAATCATAGAAAAAGCCATAAAAAATAATCTTTGTAACACTTGACAAACCTGCCTCCCAGAAATCAGACCAATCGGTGCCGTTATTCTTTTTCGGTTTCATGTTCAAGAAATAAGTGTCCAAGCTAATTATATGTTTGCTCCTATGTGAAAATATATCAGAAGTACAAGTGATTTCTTGGAGGTACAGAATATCTTTTTTTTTCTTTTCTCAGTATATCAGTCAGTATATGTGACCGTTTAATTGGACAAAATTTTCCATTAACATTAAAGGATGTTATTTGTAATTTTTTAGATGCCATTGTATTCACTTTGTTGAAATCATAATGGTATGTTTGCTTTTGTTACGCAGCTCTCTGATCAAACACAACACACAGGAAGCACAACAACGGAACCTAGAAGAACAAACAAAATACAAAAAATAAGAGCTCATACCAAAAATATGCAAAAAGCCCACCGACTAATCCAAATGGAATTTGAAGCTGGAGGGAAAACCATTTCAAGGCCCTCCGGTACGGTTGATGTAACATTTTTGCCTAGGTGTTATGTAACTAAAGTTGGAACACACTGGCTCACGATGAGGAAACTCTCACATGTCTCCAATAAAGGCCAGGACGTCTGAACTGGTCAGGGGTCTGTTAGTGTTTCTGCAAATGCCAATGCCTCCTCCGGTGTGGTAAATATTTGTATTTTTCCATCCACTTTCAGCCTCAGCAATGCAGGATAAAGTAGTAAGTAATCCTCTCAGGCGAGATTTCACTTGACTACTTTTGTAGCGTAGTCGTTGAAGAAGAGACATGTGGCTTGTTTGGTCTGGTTCGGTCCGCGGTGAGATGTCTAGATGCAGCCATGACACGCTGTTTATCACTGAAGTTATGGAACTTCAGTATAATAGGTCTTGGAGGCTGGTTTGGGGCAATGTGCATGGTCAACCTTTATTTTCCCAGCTTTTATTGGAAGTTTGAGATATTTAGGGATGAAAGGCGCCATACAATTTACCATATCTTTACCTTCAGTGTCCTCTGGAATACCGACAATAGATTACCTCTGCAATTATAATTCTCTAGTTTGTCCAATTCCTCACTTAAGACAAATTACTGTTTTGTCAAATCTGTGTTTTAACTTGCAGGGTAGACCCTGTCTTTTAAATCAGAGATTTCATTTTTTCGGCCGTTTCTTAGCTGTCCAGTTTGCCACTCTTTGATTTCAAATCACGCTTTTCCTTCAGGGCCAAATCTATCTTTGTATCTACTGTCTTTGTAATGTTGTCAGTGTTTTCCCGCAAAGCTGCCATAATCGCTGGGTCTATCTCACTCCTGAACTCCTCCGCGACAGAGCCCTGCCCAGATGTAGCATGGTGAGCCTGGCTATATGTATATAAAATCACCTTCCACACCACTCCAGCTCATCTCTGAGCCCTTTGTATTTCTCCAGTTATTCGTGTTCCTTTTACCTGATGTTGCCATCACTTGGTATTGCCACGTAAACCACAAAATATTTCCTCTGCTGTTTATCCACAACCACAATGTCTGGTTGGTTTGCCATTACCATTCTGTCAGTCTGCATCTGGAAGTCCCACAAGATCTTGGCTCAGTCATTCTCTACCACCTTTGGAGTCGTTTTCCACTTTGACCTTGGAGTGTCCTGTTCATATGTGCAGATGTTCCTGTGTACACTATGGTAGCCACTTGGTGAGGGGCTTTCGTGTATCTCTTCCTTTGGCCACCTTATTGTTCTTGCAGGGTATCTGATCACTGGCAGGGCGTAGCTGTTTATTGCCCAGAACCTGTTATGCCATTGAGCCGGCCTCTTAGGACTTTTGGCTGTTACCGCTTTCCTTTCCTGGTTACCTTTTCAAGGTTACCATTTGCTTGTGACATTCTAAGATACTTGTAACCATCTTCAATGGCTACTATTGTTCCTTCCAGGAGTGAGACCACTTCAGTGTGGACTACTTTCCCTCTCTTTGTCACCATCTGACAACACTTCTCAAGCCCGAAGGGGTTCAAACATATACAAAACAGAAATGGGGACAGAGCATCTTGCTATATTGCATATCTGATAAACATGTGAGCAAGTGACTTACCGCTGGCCTCAAGAGTTGTTTTCCACAGTCATTGAGTTTGCTATAAAGGCTCTTAGAGCCTGTTGATCATGTACCCCAAACATTGAGTCATATGCTTTTGTGTAATCAATCCAGCCAGTGCACAGGTTGGTATGTCGGGTTCTGCAGTCTGGTGCAACTTTTCTTTCAACCAGGAGTTGGTGTTTGGCTTCTCTGGTGTCTTTGCTGATCCCCTTCTGTGCTTTGCTCATGTATTTATCCATGTGCCAACTTATTTTATTGGCTGATAGTTGGATGGGACTTTACCCTTCCTTGAAGGATCAGGAGCTGGTTAGCAGTTGGTTCATTTGTGCTACCAGGAGTTTCTTTAGCCAGTTTCCTTAGCCGGAATCCTATCACGGCCTGGTACTGTCAAGTTTATCATACCTAAGACACTATCTTGGATATCTACCACTGTGATGGTACCTGGATTCAGCGAGGTTGCTTTGGTGCTCTCTCAGAGCCACTAGCCACTGTGCATCACTGTTGTGCGATTCCTAATTTTTCCATATGCTTTTCCAATACCTTTCAGTTACCAGTCTTGGTGGGTTTGCTTTGCTGTTATTACCTTATCATTGAGTGTACACTTTCACAGGTTGAGTTGCAAACAGCTGGTTTATTCGTCTGGCTTCAGGATTGGTGGCAGTGCGGGCGGCTGGGAAAGAATGTCTCAGACACTTGGACTATCAGCACAAGATCTCCACAGGGCTGTGTACATTCTCCTCTGCTCTTCTACCTATACACAAACTGCTGCACCTCCAGCCACAATTCCGTAAAATTAATAAAGTTTGCGGACGACACCGCCCTCATCAGACTCATCTCGGACGGGGATGAGTCTGTCTACAGGAGGGAGGTGGACCGGCTGGTGTCCTGGTGCAGCGGTAACAACCTGGAGCTCAACACCCAGAAGATGAGATCGAGATGATTGTGGACTTCAGGAGAGTCACAGCTCCCCAGTCCCTCCTCACCCTAACAGAATCCTCCATCACCACCATGGACTCCTTCCGCTTCCTCGGCACCACCATCACCCGGGACCTCAAGTGGGACCACCATCATCTCCCTCATCAAGAAGGCCCAGCAGATAATTAACTTCCTGTGACAAGCTGCCAGCATAGATGATGGTGCAGTTCTACACAGCCATCATTAAGTCCATCCTCACTTCCTCCATCACTGTGTGGTACGCTGGAGCCACAGCCAGGGACAAACAGAGACTAGAGCGCATTGTGCCCTCTGCTGAGAAGGTGATCAGCTGCAGATTTCAATCTCTGCAGAACCTGTACGTCTTCAGGACTCTGGGACGTGCAGGTCAGGTCACAGCCGACTATTCTCAGCTTGAACATGAGCCACTCCCCTCAAACAGCAGGTTACGGTCCATCCGGACCAGAACCTCACGCCACAAGAGCAGTTTCTTTCCCACTGCCATTGGACTAATGAACACTCTACACCTGCAACCACACACACAACAGAGCCCTGCCCAGATGTAGCATGGTGAGCCTGGCTATATGCATATGAAATCACCTTTCACACCACTCCAGCTCTTCTCTGAGCTCTTTGTATTTTTCCAGTTATTCATACACAACAACCATGTGGGGACAATAAAGGCATATCTTATCTTAACTTTTCGAACCAATAATTATTCAGTGCACTGTTCACTTTTTGCACTATTTCCGACCATCTGTAAATCTTGTGTACGTAATGAGACCAAGTTTATTTTTCATCTTTTTATTATATATGTTTGTTATATATGTTTTTATTAATGCAAGACTTATTTTATTTTATTTATTGTTTTACGTTGCACCTTAATGTCGAAAGAAGTGCCTATATTTGAGAATTTTAGTCAATGGCAATAAACCTTTTTCTGATTCTGATTCAGAGGTATGGACATCTGGTTGTTCTGGTTGTTCATACCAATCTCTGGTTGAGGAGTTGCTGTTAGCTCCCCTACTGACTGTTGTATCTTGTCAATCTCAAGCTGTGATAGCAGTTGCTGATTGTGAATGTTGGAACACTGAGTTACTGGTTAGCATTGATTATGGGTTACGAAATAACCATTCACCCAACATTCTTTTCATGTAGCCCCTCTGAGGAGGTTTGAGCATCATCCAGTGTGGGTTCTTGGGTAAAATGTTCTTAAATGTTTCTTTTAAATGTGTGAATGTGTTTTATTTATGTGCAGCTACATTTTCATTTCATACTTTATTCTTTTTAGCTTTTATTTATTGTAATTTATTTATTCTCTCATCAAAAATATACCTTGAGTTGCATTTAGCTTGATTTGCGCTAGTTTGATTAATCCTGTTACAAAAATACTCTCCCTCATTCTTCTGAATTCCCCCAATTTGTGATGTGGGTTTCTCGATGTGGCTCCCAAGATCTTCTGCGTCGTTTTAAGTTAATAGATCATCACCAGACTCGTCCTGTGCCATCAAATCATGATCATTACTACTGCACAGCTTCATTTGCAAGGCTTTTGAAAGCAAGCCAATATCTTTTCTCTCAAATATGTTTTTCCCTCAGCTGCCAGTTGATAGAGACCTAAGCTCAGTAAAGCAAGAGACATGGAACTGCTTTGTTTTTGCTTTTTAATCAAACTTTTTTTCCTATTCTTTTTTTAAATACAAATTGCCAGATTAAAGGTACGCAAGAGCATGTTTAGAGAGTATAAAGTCTAAAGATTAAAGTCTAAAGTCTAAGATGTACAACTTCAGTAGGTGGCGGTAATGTAACACTTCAATACCAACCGCCATAAAACAGCAAATAAGAAGAAGAAGAGACCAATAACCATATTCAACAATCAATAAAATAAAAACAAACGCAGTGGTACAAGTCAGCGCTCTCTTTCTCTCACTTTCTCGCTCACTTACAGCAGTTACAGAATAGAGTAAAACACATACTTTGAAGATGTAAAACTACAGTAGGGGGCGTAAAATGTACCTTTTTAGTTGGCTGCCAACTGCCATTAAAAGTAACACAACAACAACAACAACAACAACAGCGAGTCAGCACCGCAGAAAGCAGTCTGTGTGTGACGGTTGTGGACCTGCAGTCGTAAAAGTGATCCGCAGTGAGGAGAAGTAATGCAAGTGCATTTTCTCTTTGTAATGCTGTATTTACCGTAGTGAAGCGCCAATTCGTGGGTCGTGGATCCTTTTTTTTTATCTCCCAAGGGGGGCACGCCAGAAATAAGTTTGAAAAGCTCTGGTGTAGCATGTAATAATGGCAATAATGGGCCTACAATATTGATCCACAATACATTGTTTGTGTATATGTCCCAACATACCTCCATGGTACCCAGCTGTGTGCTATGGTTTATGAGATATGTATTCTGTTAAACCTTAAAAATTATAAAACCTTAATTGTAAGAAATAAAGGCAGTTTTATAAAGTGCAGAAAGAGACATGTGGCTTGGTAACAGAAAATAAAGACAATTGAGGACTAACACATAAAACCCAGCCTAAAGCGATGCAATGACTTTATGGCCTCATTCCTCCTCACTCTGCCCTCTGCTGAAGCCCGAGGCAGTGCTTCCCATGGGTTGGATGTGATGAGCAGCTTCTCCACCTCCCCCGTCCCCACCATTTGGGCATTATACTGTACACTGCTCAGCAGAGTGCATATATGTGTGTGTCATTCAGATTTATAATGACAATTGTCTTCATGTCCTACAGAATTATTAAGTTCCACACACCCCTCGAATGAAAGATCCTTGAATCCTTGCTAAACACCTCTGGGGGATGCACAGCCTTAGGATTGTGAAATGGCTTGGCTACATGCTGTAAGCCATTGCCACTGTAAGACTGTGATATGTGCAACAGCATTTAAGCCTCAAATGCAAAGCAATATAGAATTAAGTACAAAAAAGTGATCATTTGGACAATGTGTTTGTTTGTTTTTAAATAAAAAAATGTACAGATAAGACAAGAAATGTCTTATCTGTACAATTGATGCATTTTGGACAAATGAGGAATTACACTGGCTTGCTTAAAAAAAAAGTAGGTAAACCTTAACTATATAACTTTCACAGACACATCCTTGCAAGTGCTTCCCTAGAAGAAAATACTAATTTGAATTAAATAAGTTTTCACATAGCAAGTTCTCCCGATTCAGGCTCTTGCACAGCTTTTGCTCTTTCGTCAAACAAAATTTGAATTTAACGTGTACGTTGCTAAAATAATAGAAAAGGTGCTGCACCCCAAACATAATTAGTTAATTTGACTCTGTTGGCTGTGCCACTCCACGGGTCGGGTGGATAGCACTCATGCCTGACATGTGGACAGGACCCAGTCTCATCTACATCAACACAACTCACAGAGGCCATCACTGTGAAATTAAGAAACAATAGCAGTTAACAGCGCTGTTTTGTAAAAAAAATAAAAAACACAGACAAGCCACAGCGGTCTCATTTTCATCTTAAGAGCTGCTTTTACAATATATCTGGACTGCAACAAAACATGTTGTTTTGTTTATCCAGTTTTGGTTTCAGTAGCTTTTGGTTTTTGGATGAACGTGGACAAGTTCCTTAGTTTGAGGTGTTTGCTCTAATTTACAGAGAGGAGAACAGATGCTGCCTCTGGCCTGTAGCAGTATGAGCTGGCATTGGCCTGCAAGTGGCTGCCCCTCTAAGACCCCCCTCTTCCCACTCAGCTCAGTTCTGCCCGGTCCTGCCCTGTTCGGCCTCTATCTGCTCGCTCCGGTGCCATTGGACGTCCGCTCTGCTCTGGTCTAGCACTGTGGCACTGCCCGCTGCTTGCTGCCAGCTTCTCGGTGCGTCCACTCTGTCCTGAGCCAGATCGAGTCTCTTCTGAGCGCACAGTTAAATGTTTTCACTGGCACCAGCAACAATTTGATTTGACAAGGTTTTCACTTGTGCAGGTGTATGCACTCGCTTATTTAAGATGAGATAAGATAACATTCATTTTTCCCACAATGGGGAAATTCCAGTGATGCAACACAGATTGGGCACAGAAACAAATTCGACACAGAAGTATAAAAGTAAAAAACTCTTAGACTCCTTTTTGACTATTTTATTTTTCATCAGAACATAGAACAAACACAAACTCAACAGCAAAATAAATGCACCAGAAGAGGGGGTCAAATAAAAGCACAAGCAAAACTAACAAAACGGGGGAAGACAAAGAAAAAATAAAGTAAACTAAAAAAAACACTCAGAGCGTGCTGGACTTGGGGGGCTTAAGTTTTAGGAGCGGGGAGCGGCATCAGAGAAAAAAAAGAGATCATATTGGTATACATATCCATATACAATATATATATTTATATATATATTTATATATATATATATATATATATATATATATATATATATATATATACTTACACACACACAAAAATAATAATAATTAATTACTCAAGATAATTCAAGATAATTGTCCCATTTTGACCATAGTCGTTTAAATGTGTCTATTTTTAAGTTGAGTCCTGAGGTTATTTGTTCTATATTGCGTATGTCTGTTATATTTGTCCAGTCCTGTGGCGTTGGGGCGGTTTGAGTCATCCATTGTTGTGTGAGAGCCTTCTTCCCAGCCGCCAGGAGTATATTCCAGAGATAGTCTTGCATTGTGTCCATTGTGGGATGTTTGAGGCCCAAGTACCTAATTCCAAAGTTAGAAGGGATGGTGGTGTTAAAGACCATCTGCATTGCTTTATTAATTTCTGTCCAGTATTTTTGTATGATGTGACAGTCCCAAAACACATGATAATGGTTTGCCTCCTGGTTTCCACTATTTCTCCAGCAATCTGCCCCGCCCTGTGAATAATGTACACTCTGACATGGTGTTATGAAAAAACAGGTCACATTCTTCCAACAGAACTCCCATTTGATTTTCCTTTACAATCTGATTTTACCCAGGGATTCTCTACGTCCTCCAAGTGACTCAGCCGTCTGTCATCTGCGAGTAAAGCCTGTAGAGGAACCCCCGGCATCACACTACATTTGATGTTTTTCCATTGTGCCTCGTACTCCGGGTCACACCAGTACAACATTGCTCTGAATTGAGCTGAATTAAAGTAACTCTTCAGGCAGGAAAGGCTCCAACCTCCTTTTTCTTTTGGTAATTGTAAGGTCCTGAAACGGATTCGAGGTTTTTTACCATGTCGTATAAATCAAGGGATTGTTTTACTCCATTCATCAAACAACTGCTTGGGGGATAGAAATTTGTAGTGTCTGGAACAGATAGTGAAATCTGGGCAAAATATTAATTTTCACAGTTTCAATCCTTTGGTTCAGACTTAGATGTGAAACAAGGTTCCATGTTTCAAGGTCTTTCTTTATAGATGAGAAAAGAGGGGAACAGTTTTTCTCTAGAATTTTTGACGGATCCCTAAATATTTGAGGGATTCTGTTGGTCATTCGAAATGTTAATGGGGGTTACCAGTAAGATCAAATGTCAGTTTTTTGAACATTCAGTTTGTATCCAGACATTGGGCCATTTTCATCAAGAAAATGCATCACCAAAGGTATGGATATATCTGGCTTGGTTAGAAACAGTAAGATCTGCATAACAAGCAAAACATTTTATCAGGAAAATAGAAGAAAGGAGGAAGAAAATATATATATTTCCACATCTATGTAAACAAGTCTCCTTGGATTTGATTTGAGTATCCCCCATAGGGATTCCGGGCGGATCACGTTGCTATGGGTAACATTGTTCCGTCGTCATCAACGCGCGACTTTGTTATGATGGCGTGGGCCGAAGTCTGGCCCCTGTATAGCTCTCCGTTTACAGACAGTTTGTCGGAAACAAGGCAAACTCTTTCTCCTTTTGGTTTAAAAGTGTTTATGATTGGGACAACTTCTCGTCTTTTAACAGTTTACTGAGTGAAAGCAGTTGGTCAGCATGTTTGGAGCTTGAGAAATTGACCACAATCGGTCTGGATTTACCTGTAGAGTTACGTTGCCCCAAGCGATGTGACCGCTCCATCTGTATGGATGGAATCTTCAGCTGTTCTTGCAGAAAGGATCGAACAAGTGCCTCCGACGTGGTGTAAGTTTCTCTTGGTTGTTCTTGTATTCCCATAAAGAGCAGGTTGTTTCTCATGCTTTCGCACTGTAGATCCAATATTGCAGTTTTAAGCTTTTGATTCTCATTTGATAGGGCGGTCGTAATCTGTTTTAGCGTCATCACTTTATCTTTTAAAGCGTATTGTTCTTTTTTAATTTCATCTACGGTGGTATTAGTGAACTCCACCGACCGTTTTAAGTCTGAGACATCCGTCTTCAGCTCATCCAGGATGTATAGCTTTTTAAGCTGTTTTGAGATGTTGCGAAGCATTTCTCGGTCTTCATTTGTGAAAGCAACACTTTCTTCTGGGTCGCTGGTTTGTTTAGAATCCGGTGCTCCTTTGGTCGGCATTGTTCCAGAGGCGAGGCGCAGTCGTGCGTCGTACGTTTCCACTTGTTTAAACACGCTCAGTTCCTATGTATCTTGTTGTTTCGAGCACCGTGTAGTCTCTATTTTCTAGATATTTATTTCCAGCTTTCCTTTTTGTTAAAGGAGCATAATTTACCCCCACACTGTAGGTCCAAGTGTCAGACACACAGTCCCGGGCTCTCACAAACTGGGGTCGGTCTGTGAGGTAGTCCAGGATCCACTCTTCCAGGTCATACTCCACACCAGCCGTCTCCAGCCTGAGGGACAACCTCAGGAGCTGATGGTGTTGAAGGCGCTGGAAAGATCGAAGAACAGGATCCTCATAGAGCTGCCAGGCTTCTCCAGGTGACACAAGAGAGCGGTGCAGCAGGGAGATGACGGCGTCCTCCACTCCGATGCCGGTATGCAAACTGCAGCGGGTCCATGGCTGAGCTCACTGTGGAGCAGAGGTGGTCCAGGACTAGCCGCTCCAGTGTCTTCATCAGGTGGGACGTGAGAGCCACCGGCCTGAAGCTGTTGAGGTCTTTGGCGCGCGGTGTCTTGGGCACAGGTACCAGACAGGAGGTCTTCAGACCTGTGGTACCACCCTCAGCTTCAGGCTCATGTTGAAGACATGCTCCATAAGTCCACACAGTTGGAGCTGATGCCGACCCGGTGTGTCCTGGCAGATCACGTGCCGAAGGGAAGAGAGCGAGCAGAGGCTTGGTCTGCTGTTTTATCTGGCCTCGGAGGCGTGGCCAAGAGTGGGAGTGACTTTTAACTCTTGGTCACTTATTCTCAGTTTGGACAAATTTAACTGAAACCAGCAAAAACGACATGTGACTATAACAAAATACTGCAACATCGTCAATGAACACACATCAATAACAGGTAATGAGGAAGTACATTAAGTATGACATGAACACATTTCAAACACAGTTCTTATAGCAACTAAAGTAAAACATGATTTAGTCACAAGTTTAGATCACACAGTCAGCATTAAGTCAGTATAGATGTGAAATATAGTCAGTTAAAGGTGCCATAACATGCTTTTTTTCATGTTTCGTAGTCTATCCTAAGTGTATCATTGATAATAATAAGTGTTGTGCAACACCCTTAACATAATAGTTAAGAAATATCACCCAGACCTTGGACCCCCTCACCAACCCGGAAATGCAAACGGCTTGGTTTGATATTCGCCCCCACCCTTGTGAAGAGCGATCTGGCTCCCCCGCCCAACCCGTGACGTAGTCTCAGAGCGTGTGTGCCCCGCCCAACCCGGAGACGGTGGGGGTGTAAACAGGCAGAGGTGACAGCGTATTGTGTCATCTTTCGGCAAAGTAAAGAGTTTGACGCAATTTTTACAGCCGAAAACACATTTTCTCAAACCAGGCATGTTGACGACAAATAACGAGCTGTGTCCGCGGCAGCAAACAAACAAAAGAAGTCATGTTTGCTAACTTAAATAGCCCCCCTTCCCCCCTCAGCGCGGAGCCGGGGGGAAGGGGGCGGGAGGCGGGAGGGGGATGGAGAGGGGGGAGGGGGGATGGTGACGCGTGCTTGCCCTTATGACGCGGTCTTGCATCCACCCCCCGTCCGTTTGGAGATCCGAGGAAAGGAGATAGTCTGTAAAATAGCTAAAAACTGCGGGAATCAATCTAAAAAACACTCTGGGGACATATATGAAGCACAAATAGCAATGTAAGAAGGTTAAAAGCTCTGAAAAGTCCATTTTGCATGTTATGGGACCTTTAAGGAACTTGATCCTGAGAACTTCCATCCTGTCTCTTATCAGAGATGTTGGTTTAAGGAGGAAACGCTCTGGTGGAGACAGTTGCTTTAGTCACTACTGTCTTGCAAAGGTCTTTTAGGACATAATGGGTCCCCTACAATCAACTGCTCATCCAGTGCGGTAGAAGATACACACTCCAAACCCTTTGCACACTGTTTGCTCTTGGTCCATATACTAATCCATCTGCTGGACTATTGGATGCTTGCACTTTTTAAGTACTATTCATCGTTTAAAAAAGACTATTCCAGTTACATGCAGACTTCTCCCTTAACCAGTGGACAACTGACTTTGGGAATCCAGTTATTTTGATGCATGAACTTATTATTCAAAACTGTTGAAAATCAAACTTGTTTGATTATTGCTCACTTATATTTGAAACATTGTTAATGATATCTAAGGTGACCCAAAGCAAACTGTAAATATGTAAATACTCACTTTGGTACCGAACACAACCGAAGACGTGAGTGATTACCGCCACGAGCCGCACGCGGCGCCGCTTCTCCTCCGCTGCACCGGCGTTTCCACGCCCGAACACCGGCTCCGCGCTCCCACACCCGCCGCCCCGGAGGTCTGTACCTGGGCGAAGGTGTGGCCCCAGCCCGCCACAGGAGCAGACACGGAGAGCGGGGCACCGGCTCCACCCGGAGAAAAGCAGCCCCATACAACCAAGGTACAGCCCCGTTTCTCTGCTTTCCCCGCTCCACAGACGGGGGCGATCTGGTCACAAAACTGGACTCAAATGCGTCTTGATTGGGCTAGAGCAACGCCGGCGTCTGGTATGTGGACTGCCGCTTCTGTCCCAACGTCTTTGTTTTGTTAGTCGTTTCCATTGTTTTGTTTTGTTCCCGCGTCTCTGTGTTGTCTTCTGTCTACATCCCTGTTCCTTAACTTCATCGGACATTACTGCACCGTCCATCGCTCATCTCCTCCCTCACTCCTGGACTATCTACTGCCCTAGCCGCCAGCTAACAGCTGGCTTAACACCTGCTGAGGTCCGTCATGGTATCGCGGGGCCTCCCTGCCGTGCAGACAAGGTCTGGGGCAACCAACGCCACTCACTCCACCAGCTTCAACACCCGGTCCACTGCTGCTTTTTCACAACTCTCTGCCCACCAGCTTCTAGTTAACCAGCCTCTAGCCACCGCCAACATTCTAACTGGATTACTCTCATCTGCTGCTATGTTCCATCTCCTCCTCGGACTATCACTCCCGCGCCTCCAGGCCACCGCTCCAACAACTTCTCGCCTACTCACCTACACCGCTGCTGACCTTCACCTCCTCAACCATAACCACCGTCTCCCAGCTGCTGCTGCCTCTGCAGCTAGCTCAGCTGGGATCCTTCGCCGGCCTCGCTACATCCACAGGGGCTCTGGTCTCTCCCATAACCAACACTCCAACGACGGCTCACCTATCCCCTCACTCTGGACTAGTTTTCGCCCCCCCGTCACCCCCACCTGCCGCACTGCCAACCTCAGCAACCTCCGCCCCCCCACCCCTGCGCCCCCATCCATCTCCGCGCCCCCATCCATCTCCCTTGCACTGCTGAACTGCCACTCCCTCGCCAACAAATCACCTGTTATATCTGAACTGCTACTGGACAATAACATTGATCTGCTTCTCCTCTGTGAAACATGGCAACAGCCCCTGGACTTCTATGCTCTCAACCAAGCCACTCCCTCCAACTACACTTACACTGCCAAACCCCGCCTCTCCGGGCGTGGGGGAGGTCTTGCTGTTATTCATAAAAAATCTACATCCATCACTGAACTGAACCTCAACCTTCCATCCATCTCATCATTTGAATACCTCGCCTTCTCCCTCCCCAACTCTATCACCGCTATCCTGATCTATCGTCCCCCAAAGCCCCACCCCTCTTTCCTCACTGAATTGTCTGAACTCCTCACCATCGCATCCTCTCTCTCTGCCCGCCTCCTACTCACTGGTGACTTCAACATCCACATTGACTGCCCCAACGCCCCACTGACATCCGACTTCCTCTCTCTCCTCGACTGCTTCCATCTCACCCAACATATTGACTTCCCCACCCATACCAAAGGCCACACTCTGGACTTAGTCTGTTCCTCTCTCCTACCCATATCTAAGCCCCACCCCCTCCCCTTCCCACTCTCTGATCATCTCTGCATCCTTTTCTCCGCCCCCCTACCCTCGCCCCACAACCCCAAAAAACGCACCATCACCTACCGCAATATCAAGTCAGTCAACCCCCTCACGCTCTCCCAGCTCATATCCTCTGCTTTCCCCCCTGACTCCCCCCCCCTCTTCCCCCGACGACTATGCTGTCATGCTCAACACCACCCTCTCCGACTCCCTTGACTCCCTAGCCCCCTGGAAAACCTCCTCCGTCTCATACATCAACCCCGCCCCCTGGTACACCCCTGAACTCCGCACCATGAAGCAGACTGGCCGCCAACTCGAACGACTCCTCAAAAGAACCCGCCTCACCGTCCACGCCGAAGCTTTCAAATTACACATTTCCTCCTACCGTGACGCTCTCCAAGCCGCCAAATCTGCCCACCTCTCCACCCTCATCAACAGCTCCCACCGGAGCCCTCGCACCCTGTTCTCCACCGTCAACAAGCTGCTCCAGCCACCGGACATCACTCCACCCTCCTCCCCTGACCTCTGCAACTCTTTCCTCCTTGCCTTCAATGACAAAATTTCCAAAATCAACAGCTCCATGACTGCCGTCTCCATTAACTCCATCACCACCCCCACCCCTGCCCCCTCCTCTCCCTGACCACCCACCCTTCCCTCCCCTCACCACCTTCTCCTCTGTTAACTCCTCTCATATCATAGACCTCATCACCGCTTCCAAAACCACCACCTGCTCTCTCGACCCCCTCCCAACGACTCTAACCAAGGCCTGCCTCCCTGCTCTCATCCCCCATCTCACCACCCTCTTCAACCAGTCTTTATCCCTCGGCCATGTTCCTTCCATCTACAAACTGGCCTCCATCACCCCCATCCTCAAAAAACCCACCCTAGACTCCGCCAACCTCTCCAACTACCGCCCCATCTCCAACCTGCCGTTCCTCTCAAAAACGCTGGAACGCATCGTCGCCGCCCAACTTCACACCCACCTCCAGTCAAACAACCTCTATGAACCCCTCCAATCTGGCTTCCGCCCACTTCACAGCACTGAAACAGCCCTGGTCAAAGTACTCAACGATCTCCTCACCTCTGCAGACTCCGGGGCCCTCAACATCCTGTTACTACTAGACCTCAGCGCAGCCTTTGACACTATAAACCATTCCATCCTCCTACAAAGGCTGCGCCAACTGGGTGTTGAGGGCTCTGCACTTGACTGGCTCACATCCTACCTCACCAACAGGCAAGAGTTCATTTCCCTCTCCGGTCACTCATCCACCCTCTCCCCAGTAACGCAGGGGTCCCCCAGGGCTCAGTCCTCGGCCCCCTCCTCTTCATCTGCTACATCTTCCCCCTTGGTCACATCCTCCGCCAACTCAACCTGGACTTTCACTGCTACGCTGACGACACCCAGATATACCTCACCACCAAATCCACCCAAAACCCTCCCCTCAGCCACATCGAAACCTGCATCTCTACAATAAAATCATGGCTCACTCTCAACTTCCTCAAACTGAACAGTGACAAAACAGAGCTCCTCCTCATTGGCACCAAATCCACTCTCAATAAAACTGGTCCCTTTTTACTCAGCATCGACACCTCGACCATCACCCCCTCTACCCTGGTACGCAATCTCGGTGTCATCATGGACCCCACCCTCTCCTTCACTCCCCATGTCAGCCACATTGTCAAGACCTCATACTTCCACCTCCGCCGCATCGCCAAAATCCGACACTGCCTCACCCTCCCCGCTGCTGAATCCCTCATCCATGCCTTCATCTCCTCCCGCCTCGACTACTGCAACTCCCTCCTCACAGGCATCTCCTCCCATTCCCTCCATAGACTCCAAATGGTCCAAAACTCCGCTGCCCGCCTCCTCACCCACACCCGGTCCCGTGATCACATCACTCCCGTTCTCCGCTCTCTCCACTGGCTCCCCATCAAGCAGCGCATCAACTTCAAAATACTCCTCCTCACCTTCAAAGCTCTTCACCACCTTGCCCCCCCCTACCTGTCTGACCTCCTCATCCCCCACCGCCCCACCCGAGCTCTCCGATCCTCCTCCTCTCTCACCCTGACTGCACCAACATCCCGACTCAAAACTTTTGGTGACAGAGCATTCTCCCGAACAGCACCCCGACTCTGGAACTCCCTCCCCCAACCTGTCCGCCACTCTCCCTCACTCACAACATTCAAATCCCGCCTAAAAACATACCTCTTCACCCAAGCCTATGACCTCCCCTACCCCTAGCCTCCTCTACCCCATTGCCTACTCTTCTACCCCCTGTTACATCCCCATCTTTTTCTCTCTACTTATTCTGTCTTGTTCATTTTATCTGTATATTAATGTGTATTGTACGTGTTGTCCCCCCTGTCTGTAAATACCCCCCCCCCCCTTTTTATTATGTTCAGCGTCTTTGGGTCACTGAAAAGCTCTATATAAACAAAAGTTATTATTATTATTAGGCCCGAGCGCCACAAGCTGGCGAGAGGCCTATTAATCTCGTAAGGCCGTGCGAAGCACGGCTGCGAAAGTGCGCACGTAGTGCGCACGAAATCGAGCGCGAAGCGCTCGCCCACTTCCAAACACTCACTAACGCACTCCTCCACTCATGCACGCCCCGTGCATACTAATTAGTTGTAGGAAAATGGAACATTACCGTTGTAAACGGGCGAAGCCCGTGCAAAAGTTCGCACTATAAAGCACTCATTTGCGCTAAGTAGCTCACGAATACGTTCCCCATCTCTTGCATGTTCCGTGCATATAAGCATGTAATGCAAAAATTGAACATTATTACTGTATAGAGGGCCAAAAACACAAAGTGGGCGGAGCCCACTCAAAATTATCGAAAGTACCCGTCAGTGACCAGGGACCCACACCATGAGGTAGGAAAGCGCGAGCGCTTTCCGAAAATGTATAGTTTATGATATTTGAAAAATGGGAAACATTGTTTTCGCATCGGAATATTATTCTTTCTTTCTTTCTTTCTTTCTTCTTCTTCTTCTCGGGACCAACCCCCCTATTTTTCACCCAGTGAACATTGACGAAAAGTCACAAAAATTTGCACACCTCTAAAAATCGTGCCTCTCTACATTCTGGCTATTTCCCTTTTCTAAAATAAAAAAAATTGGCGCGTCAGCGCCACCAAATGTACCAAAAATGCATTGAGAGATGGGAAATGACCCAAAAAAAATCTGATCGTAGAATCATGAAATTTGGCGCAGAGGTAGATGGTGACAAGAGAAGTAAAAAATATTATTACGGCAACGCCGTCCCCCGAACCAAATGTCGGCCATATTGCTTCAAAAATGGCTAAACATGACTTCGGAGTTTTTCCAAACGTCGTACTTTTACGAACTCCTCCCAGGGCGTTGGCCCTAAAAAGCTGAAATTTGGTGAAAATGCTACTGAGGAGTGGGACATCAAAAGTTATCCAAATTACATTGATACCTCTCACGGTCTCTGTGCGGCGAAGCCGCAAACTGTAACTAAAATTTCAGAAATCTCCCATATTTAAAATTTCTGCCGTTTGCGCAGATAAAGTCCGAATTGCATCAAATTAGAATCAGTTGTTAAACTCTTTGCCCTAAACCTACTTGAAGTGAAATAAATTCATTTGGCGCCACAGCGCCCCCTACAGATTTTATATGGAGGTTAAATGTTTAGTTTTGCGAAATTATATGAAATTTGACACACAACTCAATTTTAGCATCCCCATCAAAAAAGTCAATGAGACCCATGTCATAATTGTTATGGCGTTGCCCAACGATGACCGAAACCTTTCATGTTATTCCAATGGGGAAATCGCCAGAACATGTTTACACTTTAGACTTTCACAAACTCCTCCCAGGGTGTCAGCCCTATTAACCTGAAATTTGGTGGGACTCATCTTCAGGGGTGGACCATCAAAAGTTATCCACATTTTCATTCAAAGAGTCACGGTGTCTGTGCGGCAAAGCCGCACATTTTGCCAAGAATTCAAAATAAAATAGCTTTTTGATGGTAAAACAAAGGGGAGAAGATGTGACAGCGTCACAGATTCAGCAGTAGGCGTAATAAAAGGACAATTGGGGCGCGTTAGCGCCCCCTCCTCTTGCGGCGTGGCGGCGGTGTGGCGGCGGCGTGGCGAGGGCCGATCATTGCCGCTTGCGGTTATATTTATTATTACTTCTAAAATGGAAAATACAGAGCCACCTGTAATTGTTTGGTCCTCAGCCTCCTACTAACTTCTGATTCTTTATTATTATTTTATTCATTCCAACTCTATTCTGCCACTTATTCTGCCAGGGTCTTTAACTACCTAAATTGCACATTAAGAGGTAAATGCTACAGCTGCACTTTTCGGAAGGGAGTGCAGAAGAATTTCACTCACACAACACTTTATTTGTAATGAAAAATTGTTACAGTATAAACAAGAGCTGTGGTTAAATGTGGTTAATTAGCGAAAGATGCCAGAGTTTTGCAGTAAATATAAATTTGACCAATGTATACAAATACATTGTTTTTCTTTCACCGTTGTCTCCAATAACATGGTATTGAGCATGAATGACAGAAGGTGAAGGTGCAGACAGCCACAAGAGCCAGAAACTGACTTCAGACCTCCGCCAAATTCAACCTAGATAAATGTATGAAAAATTGTTTATGTAACATTTCTGTCTACATGTGTATTATTATTGTACAATATTGTTTTAGTTTATAAGACTGCTATGGTAGTTGTTTGGGTGAAGACTTGGTTCAGGAGGATGTCTCATGAGCTCATGCACGAGGAGCTGTGTAAATAAAACTTCAAATAAACTGTTTGTACGGATTACATTTTTGATCAAAATGCATGTGTTATTTATACTCACAACTAAAAATAACGCTCACCTATGAAGAATGCCAATGACATTTTAATGCTTTACATTGACCGATCAGTGAGACGTCTCACTCATGCTACTCAGAGAACCGGGGTTACGAAAGTAACCTAAAGTTACAAAATGCCTCAAAAGGCAGAATTTGCAGCTTAAAACAACAAAATCATAATCTTTTAAGAATTCCAAATTGAAGAGGACCTTGTCTTTCCCATGTTCTGCTGTATTGCTGGCTGTTCTAACTCAGCGGCTTCATCAGTGGCTTCATCAGTTGCTTCATCAGCGGCTTCATCAATGGCTTCATCAGCGGCTTCATCAACGGCTTTATCAGTGACTTCATCAGTGGCTTCCTCAACGGCTTTATCAGTGACTTTATCAGTGGCTTCATCAATGGCTTCATCAGCGGCTTCATCAATGGCTTCCTCAGCGGCCTAACCGCCTTTGCCACCGTGCACCCAGTTAATTTTTGTTCATGATTAATACATCATGTTTGTAAATAATTAGTTTGATTTTGTCAATGATTAGTTAATGATTAAGAAACATTTACCTTGGGCAGAGCAAAATAATACGTCTGTTTGCCGTAACCCGACCGAGCCGTCAAAATTATAGCCGACTGAAAAAAAAATATCAGCATTTTGTCAAAATTATGCCAAATTCTTTTATTTTTCTTATATTTCGCCGACTCACCGACTGTTTTTTCAAAAAAGCGCCGTGTTGAATAATTTTGTGTCACTGGAACTCGCTAAAAATATTACGAAGCCGAAAAAGAAATGAAAATGAAACTTGAATGAAACACGAGCGGAGAACGTTTAACTCATTGTCTGTTGAAGCCTGACCCCTGGCGGTCACTGCGTGTCACTGGCAGAATAGAAAAAACGGGATTTGACAGTGGCTGAAATATGCAGAATTTGTCATATATGATGACAAAGACAATATCAGAAAAAAAAAAATCTGCATTTTGTTGAAAAAGCGTCTAAATCTTTTATTTCTCAATTATTTCGCCGACTCACCGACCGGTCTTTCCTGAAACGCCGTGTTGAATATTTGTATCCCGCTATTAAACCTGTCTATCATCCCAAAGGACTGAAAATGCACCGCGTAACACATGCACGTCTTCATAGTCACTCCTCCACATGCGTCTGTCACAAAACAGAACGCACGTAGGAGTCGTTATATTGCCTTCAACAAGTTGGTTAGCCTCTGTGTGCGCCACTGGAGTCTGCATAGGACAAGTGTTTCTCTGTCAGGGTGTGAAATTTGACTTACGCAGATGCATTCTGGGATTGAAACACGCCAAGCAGCGTCATCACAACAAACATGGCGGCGCCCGTGTCCCCCGCATGTTCCCCCCGCTCGTCTTAGCTACCAAAATAAAGGATAACGACGTACACAAGGTCGATTGAAATATCTTAAAATCGTGAGCTTTAGTCTCTCGATCGGGTTGAGACGTTTTCCGTCATTGACTGTTGAAGCCTGACCCCTGGTGGTCACTCCGACTCAAAAAATGACAAAATTTTGATCTTTTTTTTTGCCTTCGAAGTAAAAAAAAATAAGAATTTGCCGACCTACCGACCCAGATGAAAAATGTTGACTCGGGTTACAGCAAACAGACAATTTATCTGGGGCAGCCCCAGAGTAGTTTCTGTGTGAAAGGGTCCCGGGCCAACTCAAGACGATGTGGGGGATAGCACTAGTTTGTCATCTGTTCATCTTTCATCTTTATTATTTGGTGATTTACAATGGTATGGTTATGTTTTATTGGAGGATTTAAACTTAGTTGTAAAAAGGCTAAAAGTTACACCTGTTTTAGGAGCTAGAGTTCATCATTTATTTTTCCGCTGCTGGATTAAACCTGCTCTGGACCCTCCTCCCACCTTTTTTGCATGGCCGTGGCTGCAGACGGCGCGGTCAAATAGCCCAGCAGTTTCAGCCGCGCGCCGCGGCTCTGTAGACACTCCCTTTTGCATTGGCACTTTCTCTGTTGTTGCACGTGGTTACTTTATACACTGCCTGGTCAAAATACAAGTCGCCACAAAAAAAAAGGTCACACACTCTAAATATTTTGCCATTAGCTTTACTTTTTTGCTGTGGCATAGTTTCAATAGGCTTCTGCAATGTCATAAGTATTATTTCCATCCAGTGTTGCATTAAATTTTTACCAAGATCTTGTAACGATGATGGGAGAGTCAGACCACTGCGTATATTAGGGGTTTCCAAACTTTTTTGCAGAGGGTCTCATTTTTAAATGTACACATAGCGGAGGGCCATAGACAACGTAACAATGTAGTGAATCATAGTTTTGATGAGCCTCCACGGCTTTAATGAGGCTCACATCATAATGGTTGTTATTTAGGTCATGATAGCAGAATTGTATCAATTTTGCAGCAAAACGTTGTTTGAGCAAATTTAGCAGGAAGCCTGAGGGTCAACTAAAATTGGCCACATCTGGCCCCAGGGCCATAGTTTGGTCACCCCTGGTGTAAAGTCTTCTCCAGCTTGTCCCAAAGATTGTCAATGGGTTAAGGTCTGGACTCTGTTGTGGTTCTCTGTTGTGGATCCTGAACCACTCTTCCATAACTCGAGCCCCAAAGAATCCTGGCATTGTCATCTTGGAATATGCCCGTGCCATTAGGGAAGACAAAAAATCCATTGACGGAATAACCTGGTCAGTATATTTAGGGAGTCAGCTGACTTAATTCTTTGGGCACATAATGTGTTTGAACCTAGACCTGACCAACTGCAGCAACCCCAGATCATAACTGCCCCCATGGACTTGTACAGGAGGCACTAGGCCTTATGGGTACAGATCATAGCACTGCCCAGGGGCTTGAGCAGTAGGCACTAGGCCTTATGGGTACAGATCATAGCACTGCCCAGGGGCTTGAGCAGTAGGCACTAGGCCTTATGGGTACAGATCATAGCACTGCCCAGGGGCTTGAGCAGTAGGCACTAGGCCTTATGGGTACAGATCATAGCACTGCCCAGGGGCTTGAGCAGTAGGCACTAGGCCTTATGGGTACAGATCATAGCACTGCCCAGGGGCTTGAGCAGTAGGCACTAGGCCTTATGGGTACAGATCATAGCACTGCCCAGGGGCTTGTGCAGTAGGCACTAGGCCTTATGGGTACAGTTCATAGCACAACCCAGGGGCTTGTGCAGTAGGCACTAAATCTGGACACATCAGACCACATGACTTTCTTCCCCTCCTCCAGAGTCCAATCTTTAGGATCTCTAGCAAACTGAAGCCTTTTTCCCGGTTAGCCTCACTGATGAATGTTTTTCTTATTCTTTGAAGTTTGTGCGTGTGGAAATACTCCTACTTTCACAATTAAACATACCCCTTAGTTTTAGTGTTGTTTCTGTTTGATTTGGCCAAAAGTTGAAGTAACTGGACTTTTTGTTTTGTTTTTTCTGATGTTGTGGACCAAGTTAATCTTTCCTCTGCTTCATCTCATTAATTCAGTGTAATTCAGCCGCTGTCAGCCTGTCCTGGTTACACCATACATTAGTGAAATCCTTAATTTTCTTTCATTCACAACTGTTGTCTTATATGTCATTCCTCATGTGTGTGAGCAGCTTCATAAAGTCAAACGTATTGAATTATAAAGATCCTCACATAAACAAATTACTTTTTTGGACAAGACTACAGTATATTATAGATTATATTGTGGCCTGAATTGTCACAAGCATGTTATTAGCAAATATAACTTTTAACTGGCTCACAGTGAACGTATTTTCCAGGGCATTTCTAATCACCCTCATGTCCATCTATTTGTGCTCACCATCTGTTGGTCTCATCTTCTCGGAAATGTCAAGCAGAGAAGTTGTCTATGTCCCAATATGAATTTAAAAATAAACCATGCATTACATAGAAAAGAGAGCAGATTTTTGAATAAATATAGTCGGATTTGTCCAGAGAACTGCTCAGTATTGTACTTCACTTATAGCATTGGCAAGTGGCTTGTAAAAATCAACTTAAAATAAGAGAAGCAATACCATTTCCTTTACTCATATACATTTAGGCCGAGCCGAAGGACGAGAATTGTCCCAGCGAGGGAAAACGAGTAGCTAAGATAAGATAATCCTTTAATGTCACACAAGGGGAAATTTTGTTGTTCCACTGCAGTAGAAACAGGAGGAAAGGACAGATGTATGGAATATCCGGCAAAGAAGACTCGCTTGCCTTTTGTACTGGAGGTCTCCTTTAACTTTTGCAGTCAAGTTTTAGACCTCATCACAGCACTGAGACTGCTGTTGTCAAGATGACAAATGACATCCTCCTGAACACTGACACGGGCAAAGCCTCAGTCTTAATTCTGTTAGATCTGAGTGCTGCTTTTGACACTGTCGATCATGGGATCCTCTTACAGAGACTAGAGGACTGGGTGGACATCACTGGCCCCGCCCTAAACTGGTTAAGGTCCTATCTGGAAGACAGGAAGTACTTTGTGTCTCAGACCACATGACCCTGACCTGTGGGGTGCCCCAAGGGTCAGTCCTGGGTCCCCTTCTGTTCAACCTCTACATGCTGCCGTTAGGTCAGCTGATACGCAGTGAAAATGTGTCCTATCACAATGATGCAGACGAGTCAGATCTATGTTTCACTGTCGCTTGTGAATATGGACCAGTGGATTCACTCTGTCACTGCATCCAACAGATCAGTTTGTGGAGGCAAAACAACTTTCTCCAGTTGAACTCAGACAAGACTGAAATCATCGTCTTTGTCACAGAAACAAAGACAAAGTGTTAGTCTCGCTCTAAAACCTACAAACCAAGTTACAAATCTGGGGGTAATAATGGACTCAGACTTGAACTTTAACACATCAAATCAATAACATCAGCAGCTTTTTACCATCTAAAAAACATTGGCAAAATAAAAAATATAGTGTCAAAACCAGATTTGGAGAGACTTATCCATGTGTTTGTCTCCAGTAGATTAGACTGTAACGGCCTCCTGCTGGTGCCAGAGTCAGGACTAAACATGGGCCAGCCTCCTGCTGGTGCCAGAGTCAGGACTAAACATGGACCGGCCTCCTGCTGGTGCCAGAGTCAGGACTAAACATGGGCCAGCCTCCTGCTGGTGCCAGAGTCAGGACTAAACATGGGCCGGCCTCCTGCTGGTGCCAGAGTCAGGACTAAACATGGACCGGCCTCCTGCTGGTGCCAGAGTCAGGACTAAACATGGACCGGCCTCCTGCTGGTGCCAGAGTCAGGACTAAATATGGACCGGCCTCCTGCTGGTGCCAGAGTCAGGACTAAACATGGACCGGCCTCCTGCTGGTGCCAGAGTCAGGACTAAACATGGACCGGCCTCCTGCTGGTGCCAGAGTCAGGACTAAACATGGACCGGTCTCCTGCTGGTGCCAGAGTCAGGACTAAACATGGACCGGCCTCCTGCTGGTGCCAGAGTCAGGACTAAACATGGACCGGCCTCCTGCTGGTGCCAGAGTCAGGACTAAACCTGGACCGGCCTCCTGCTGGTGCCAGAGTCAGGACTAAACATGGACCGGCCTCCTGCTGGTGCCAGAGTCAAGACTAAACATGGACCGGCCTCCAGCTGGTGCCAGAGTCAGGACTAAACATGGACAGGCCTCCTGCTGGTGCCAGAGTCAGGACTAAACATGGACTGACCTCCTGCTGGTGCCAGAGTCAGGACTAAACATGGACCGGCCTCCTGCTGGTGCCAGAGTCAGGACTAAACATGGACCGGCCTCCTGCTGGTGCCAGAGTCAGGACTAAACCTGGACCGGCCTCCTGCTGGTGCCAGAGTCAGGACTAAACATGGACCGGCCTCCTGCTGGTGCCAGAGTCAAGACTAAACATGGACCGGCCTCCAGCTGGTGCCAGAGTCAGGACTAAACATGGACAGGCCTCCTGCTGGTGCCAGAGTCAGGACTAAACATGGACTGACCTCCTGCTGGTGCCAGAGTCAGGACTAAACATGGACCGGCCTCCTGCTGGTGCCAGAGTCAGGACTAAATATGGACCGGCCTCCTGCTGGTGCCAGAGTCAGGACTAAACATGGACCGGCCTCCTGCTGGTGCCAGAGTCAGGACTAAACATGGACCGGCCTCCTGCTGGTGCCAGAGTCTAGACTAAACATGGACCGGCCTCCTGCTGGTGCCAGAGTCAGGACTAAACATGGTGAATCTGTGTTTCAGTTTTATGCAGCTAAAATCTGGAACATTCTTCCTGAAGATGTGAGACAGGTTCTACTCTGACAATGTTCAAATCCAAGCTAAAAACATATACCATAGTATAAAAGTATTGTAAAAAGTAAAACGTGTCAAACTCATTTTGGGTCGCAGGCCGAACATAATGTAAAAAATTACTATAATTACTATAAAAAAATATAAGAAATAAATAGCTTTATATAGCCTTGTTGTTCTATGAGGAAACTGTTGCACAAATCAACAGCAGGTGAAAGACTGAGTCCATATTCATGCATCAGCAGGATCAGGAACATGGACTTTTGATATGATTTCTGATATGAAATGTTCATATCACAGACGTGTTTCTGCTCAAACTCAATATGAGCTATTTTCATTTAAGCTGTTCTTAGTGACAAATGATTTATGTAGTGACTCAAATGAGTGCATTGTGTTTGTGTTCACAGTCACATTAGTGTGGACACAGTTCATACTTTATTACACTCTAACCTGTGTTTTTTCCTGTGCTTCCTGATCTGTCCAGGTTTGCTCTGGTTTGGATGTTTTCCTCTTAGAGCATCATCACAGAGGTAAGTTTTCTTGTTGTTAGCTCCACATTAGCTCCACTTTTAGCACAGCTCTAACGTTCACAAAACCGTCTCCTGTCTTTATTCCACATGTTTCCCAAAGCCAAACGTCTCTTTCCTCGCTCAAACTTCTGCTCAAGTCTGCAAATGCGCTTCGACACTTCTCAGCCTTCAGCACTTGCACCAGCAGCACACACAGCAGAGCAGCGCAGGGGAGGGGCGGCCACCGCAAAGGATTATGGGACCTGTAGTTCTAGCAATAAAAACGCAATATATCTACCGGAAATTATTAAATATGAATTAGAAATGTTGTTTGGGGGGCAGATTCGGCCTGTGGGCTACCAGTTTGACACCTCTGTCTTACATTTTTTTGTGATTTCTGTCATCTTTTGTGATTTGAATGCATTTTTTTCTTGTTGTGTGAAGCTGATTGAATTGCCTTGTGTACGAATTGTGCTATACAAATAAACTTGCCTAAAGCTGTGTACAAATTCGCGCCTGACGCCGGAGTGGGACGCCTGTACATTTGAAGGCAGACGCCCCAGACACGCGTCCAAAACATAAACTCACCGTCCGAGGCGTCCAGCCAGATTTAAGTGATCATGCTCCTATTTACATCACTGTCGATCTGGAACAGAAACAACACACAATGACCAACAATTTGTAAAAATGATCAAAGGACTTTGAGACATATTCTCAATATATATACTCTTCACATTCTCTGGGATGCAGCACAGGCAGTTTTCAGGGGCAGCGTATATGTTGTCGCCTCGGCCAAAAAGAAACAAAGGCAGAATAGATTAAACAATTTACATATCAAACTAAAACTGTTGGAAGCTAAACATGCCCAAACAAGGATCCTCAAATGCTACAGGTACTTAAAAAGACAAGGGGTGAGATTAATGACCTGACCTCACAGGGAAGAAAAGAAGCTCTTCACCAAACAAAGCAGTTCAAACTTCTCAAAATGATTTGCTTGAAAGCTCAGAAAACAACAGAAACACGAGACACAGAATAATGTAATTTTAAACAAGACCCAATACAATCATCATTTGAATCCTTCTACAAAAAACATTTCATCATACTATCAGTATTATTGGACCCTCAATTTACCCGACATAACGAAGCGCAAAACCAAAAATTGGATGTTGAAATAACAACTATTGAAATTCAAAGTGCAATGAAAAGACAACAAACAATAAATCTCAGTGAAGTGATGGGTTTGCCTCAGAGTGGTATAAAGCTGTATAAAGTGTGTTTGTGTGTGTGGGCGTGCGTGTGTTTGTGTGCGTGTGTGTCTGTGCGTGTGTTTGTGTGCGTGTGTGTGTTTGTGTGTGCGCGCACGTGCGTGTGTTTGTGTGTGCGTGTGTTTGTGTGTGTGTGTTTGTGTGTGTGTGTGTGCACGTGCGTTTGTGCGTGCGTGTGTTTGTGTGTGCGCGCACGTGCGTGTGTTTTTGTGTGCGTGTGTTTGTGTGTGTGTGCGTGTGTGTTTGTGTGTGCGCGCACGTGCGTGTGTTTGTGCGTCTGTTTGTGTGTGCACGTGCTTGTGTTTGTGTGTGCGCGTGCGTCTGTTTGTGCGTCTGTTTGTGTGTGCACGTGCGTGCGTGTGTTTGTGTGTGTGTGTGTTTGTGTGCGTGTGTGTTTGTGTGTGTGTGTGTGTGTGTGTTTGCGTGCGTGTGTGTTTGTGTGTGTAGGACAAAACATCCATAGAAACAAATTCCCGATATACTAAATCCAAAATACTGGTCCCACTCAGTCCGAAGTCCATTCAAACTGTGATCCAAACCCCCAATTTTCTTTCTGTCCATTATAATGTCTGTCTAGTACTAGTAGTAGATTGTAGGTACAGCTTGTGTCATATATTTTTTGTGATGGCCTCTTTCTTTTTACTGCATCTGTTTGGGCGTCAGGCTCCCATCGGCCCTTCGTTAATTAATTTTTGAGGTGAAGATACTGAGCGGTCTTTCAATATTTTTTCACAGGGTCACTCAAAATCAGAGGTCACTGAGTTCAAATTTTCAATACGATTTGTGCCAAAGAGTGGTACAGTGGGGGAGGTGGGTTATGTACGCTCACACGCTCGACTTGTTCATGCGCCCTGACATTTCTGCTCTTAAGAGAAATAAGTATTTCAACTCTGCTTGAAACACATGGCTGGTGCATGATTACCTTTCCTCTCCAAATTAGAGACAGGTTCATTCATTTGGTTTGTGCCGCTGTGAGTGTCCCACAGAATGCTTCGTAATCCAGGCTGAGCATGGCACAGTTCAAAAAGCCTACTGTGAGTGCACCTATCAAACAGAAGGGAAGAGCCTTTTGTCCATGTTTTTAGAGGCACGGGAAAGCGGATTACCAAGAAAAAGCCGACAAAGGTAGAACATGCAAACTCAGCAGAAAAAGGCTTTTAAGCTGAATCTCTTACTACTGTCCCATCGTGAGGCCAGATTAATACTTCCTTATTTCTTTGTAGGGTTTTGGATCAAACCCGCTCCTTCAAACAAGAAGATCAAGTTAACAATGTGGTGTAAATGTGTTAGTAGAGAAAGAGGAGCTTGTAAGTCCAGCTCTATAGTACTTGTATTATTCTGTGACTGAGTAGATATCCCATTAGAACAGTGCATGGTTTCAGAGGTGGCTGTAAAACCTGTTAGTAGGCCATTAAGCGCAGATTCCCCAATCATTTCCATGGAGGACTGTGTGTCTGTGTGACTGTGTGTTTTCTCGGCTCACATAGAGGGGGAGCAGGCGGCCGTGATAGAGTGATATTGCTCTGTGTTTTAGTTCACGTGAGGGTTAGCTGGCCCCGAGGCACCCGTCTGATGAGCTGGTGTCTCTGCGGCGCAGGAGGGCATCCGTCAGGGCCCCAGCTGCAGTGAGTACCTCTGTGCAGCGCGCTCAAAGATGAGGGGGGTGCTCCACTCACACACTTGTCACTGCTAATGGGACCACTTTATTTTTAAAGCATATTTTATCAATCAAGCTGTTTCCCAAATTGCAGTGAATGATCTAATAAAATAACAACAGGTGGGTTGAAAATAGCCTTGTGTGCTTCAGCGCTTAATGACCTGTTATCCATCCACTCATCTTCTTCTGTTTATCCGGGGCCGGGTCGTGGGGGCAGCAGTCTAAGCAGGGACTCCCAGACTTCCCACTCCCCAGACACTTCCTCCAACTCCTCTGGGGGGATCCTGAGGCGTTCCCAGGCCAGCCGAGTGACATGGTCCCTCCAGCAAGGGTCTTCCCTGGGGCCTCTTCCCTCTAACTGAAACATCTCCCCAGGGAGAGGCCAAGGAACAGATGCCCAAGTAACCTCAGCTAACTCCTCTCGATGTGGAGGAGCAGCAACTCTACTCTGAGATCCCATATCATGCTTTTTTTCCCGTTTCCCGTTCCCATAACATAATAGTTATGAAATATCACCTAGACCTTGGACCCCTCTCATAAACCCAGAAATGCAAACGGCTTGGTTTGATATTCACCCCCACCCTTGCGAAGAGCAATCCGCCTCCACCGCCCAACCCGTGACGTAGTCTCAGCGTGGAGACAGAGGGAATGTAAACAGGCCAGGCGTCCATGCAGTGATTATGACGCGTCCTTGTGAGTAGGCCCCGTCCGTCTGCAGATCCGAGGAAAAGGATATAGACTGTACTCTCGCTAAAAACTGCAGGAATCAATCCAAAAAACACTTTGGGCACATATATGAGGCACCAATAGCACTGTAAGAAGTTCAAAAGCTCTGAAAAGTTGATTTTGCATGGAATGGGACCTTTAAGGAGGTCCTCAATGTATTCCTTCCACCGTCCGACCACATCCCCAGTCGAGGTCAGCAGGTGTGAGTTGACGTTACCAACAGACTCTCACAATGCAATTAGACCTGCCAAGTCTGTAGGGCTTCCTGCTCTGCCAGCGGATCCGACTCACCACTAGGTGGTGATTGGTCGACAGGTTGTTACTGCTGGACCAGGACAGCAGCCGGTCCACCTCCCTCCTGTAGACAGACTCATCTCCGTCCGAGATGAGCCCGCTGAGGGTGGTGTCCTCCGCAAACATTTTACAGAGTCTTGGCTGGAGGTGCAGCAACCTTATTGTACTTTTGCATCTCCTAATGTTTTCATCATTTAATTCATTTATTTTTTTCTCCCACAAACCACCCCAATTTTGACCCCCTGAACGTCAATGGAAACTTTTATTTTTTTAACCCAAAATTCAGGATAGGTGAAAAATTGTTTTTTTGGGTCTAAAAGAATTAATGTCACAAAATGACTCGCTAGGACTTTTTCGTTGTAGACTTATGAAACTTGGTACAAACATACCTCCAGTGTCCGATGAAAGTTCATGAACGCGTTCATAATTTTGGTGAACATAACAACTGAACATACTGTATTACTGCCGACGAACGATTCTGTGAACTTCCTTCTGGTGTCTGTGAACGTCGAGGAATATTGACAGACATTTTATTTGTTTTACCTCTTCTTTTTCTTCACTGAGCCTTAAAAGTGAAAACCAAACTATTTTGGTTTACATGTATATTAAGTAGTCATTCGCTCTTAGACTTCTGCCTCAGACACACTGTAAATGATATGAGGAAAAAACATAGCGCTTTGAAACAGAGGACTCAAACATAACCTCTTTTACTACGAGTGATGCTCTGTACTCTGGAGGACTAATATTGTGCAAACATTATAACAAAGAATGGGGATTTTTTTAAGTAGGCTTACTTTATTTAGGCAATATATAATAATTTAATCTGAATGGAGCTAAATTCAATATTGCCCACCTATGTTTATAAAGGCATAGCATCAGACTAAAGTGTGTTAATAACAAATAAGAAGCTTCCTGATGGATTGAGATGGGATCAGTATCTGAGATAACAAAGTATAAACATTTGATTGGGAGCAAAAGAAAGAAAAAAACAAACAAAGTTGTTTGAAGCGTGATACATAATGATTAGTGTTTAGTTCAAATTGGATAAAATGTACCTCTAGGAGGTGCAGGAGGAGGAGAAGTGTACAGGAGGAGGAGAAGTGTACAGGAGGAGAAGTGTGCATGAGGAGAAGTGTGCAGGAGAAGTGTACAGGAGGAGGAGAAGTGTACAGGAGGAGGAGAAGTGTACAGGAGGAGGAGAAGTGTACAGGAGGAGGAGAAGTGTGCAGGAGGAGGAGAAGTGTGCAGGAGGAGAGGTGTGCAGAAGGAGGAGAAGTGTACAGGAGGAGGAGAAGTGTGCATGAGGAGGAGAAGTGTACAGGAGGAGGAGAAATGTACAGGAGGAGGAGAAGTGTGCAGGAGGAGAAGTATGCAAGAGGAGGAGAAGCGTGCAGGAGGAGGAGAAGTGTGCAGGAGGAGGAGAAGTATGCAAGAGGAGGAGAAGCGTGCAGGAGGACAGAAAGCGTGCAGGAGTGTGCAGGAGGAGGAGAAGCGTGCAGGAGGAGGAGAAGCGTGCACGAGGAGGAGAAGTGTACAGGAGGAGGAGAAGCGTGCAGGAGGAGGAGAAGTATACAGGAGGAGGATAAGCATGAAGGAGGAGGAGAAGCGTGCAGGAGGAGGAGAAGTGTGCAGGAGGAGGAGAGGTGTGCAGGAGGAGAAGTGTGCAGGAGGAGGAGAAGTGTGCAGGAGGAGAGGTGTGCAGAAGGAGGAGAAGTGTACAGGAGGAGGAGAAGTGTGCATGAGGAGAAGTGTGCAGGAGAAGTGTGCAGGAGGAGGAGAAGTGTACAGGAGGAGGAGAAGTGGACAGGAGGAGGAGAAGTGTACAGGAGGAGAAGTGTGCAGGAGGAGGAGAAGAGTGCAGGAGGAGGAGAAGTGTACAGGAGGAGGAGAAGTGTGCATAAGGAGGAGAAGTGTGCAGGAGGAGGAGAATTGTGCAGGAGGAATAGAAGTGTACAGGAGGAGGAGAAGTGTGCATAAGGAGGAGAAGTGTGCAGGAGGAGGAGAAGAGTGCAGGAGGGGGAGAAGTGTACAGGAGGAGGAGAGGTGTGCAGGAGGAGAAGTGTGCAGGAGGAGGAGAAGTGTGCAGGAGGAGGAGAAGTGTGCAGGAGGAGGAGAAGTGTACAGGAGGAGGAGAAGTGTACAGGAGGAGGAGAAGTGGACAGGAGGAGGAGAAGTGTACAGGAGGAGGAGAAGAGAAGCGTGCAGGAGTAGGAGAAGTGTACAGGAGGAGGAGAAGAGAAGTGTGCAGGAGGAGGAGAAGAGTGCAGGAGGAGGAGAAGAGAAGCGTGCAGGAGGAGGAGAAGAGTGCAGGAGGAGGAGAAGAGAAGCGTGCAGGAGGAGGAGAAGTGTGCAGGAGGAGGAGAAGCGTGCAGGAGGAGGAGAAGCGTGCAGGAGGAGGAGAAGAGAAGCGTGCAGGAGGAGGAGAAGTGTGCAGGAGGAGGAAAAGCGTGCAGGAGGAGGAGAAGTGTACAGGAGGAGAAGTGTGCAGGAGGAGGAGAAGTGTGCAGGAGGAGGAGAGGTGTGCAGGAGGAGAAGTGTGCAGTAGGAGAAGTGTGCAGGAGGAGAGGTGTGCAGAAGGAGGAGAAGTGTACAGGAGGAGGAGAAGTGTGCATGAGGAGGAGAATTTTACAGGAGGAGGAGAAATGTACAGGAGGAGGAGAAGTGTGCAGGAGGAGAAGTATGCAAGAGGAGGAGAAGCGTGCAGGAGGAGGAGAAGTGTGCAGGAGGAGGAGAAGTATGCAAGAGGAGGAGAAGCGTGCAGGAGGACAGAAAGCGTGCAGGAGTGTGCAGGAGGAGGAGAAGCGTGCAGGAGGAGGAGAAGCGTGCACGAGGAGGAGAAGTGTACAGGAGGAGGAGAAGCGTGCAGGAGGAGGAGAAGTATACAGGAGGAGGAGAAGCATGCAGGAAGAGGAGAAGCGTGCAGGAGGAGGAGAAGTGTGCAGGAGGAGGAGAGGTGTGCAGGAGGAGAAGTGTGCAGGAGGAGGAGAAGTGTGCAGGAGGAGAGGTGTGCAGAAGGAGGAGAAGTGTACAGGAGGAGGAGAAGTGTGCATGAGGAGAAGTGTGCAGGAGAAGTGTACAGGAGGAGGAGAAGTGTACAGGAGGAGGAGAAGTGGACAGGAGGAGGATAAGTGTACAGGAGGAGGAGAAGTGTGCAGGAGGAGGAGAAGTATGCAAGAGGAGGAGAAGCGTGCAGGAGGAGGAGAAGCGTGCAGGAGTGTGCAGGAGGAGGAAAAGTGTACAGGAGGAGGAGAAGCGTTCAGGAGGAGGAGAAGCGTGCAGGAGGAGGAGAAGTGTACAGGAGGAGGAGAAGTGTACAGGAGGAGGAGAAGCATGCAGGAGGAGGAGAAGTGTGCAGGAGGAGCAAAAGTATGCAAGAGGAGGAGAAGCATGCAGGAGGAGGAGAAGTGTACAGGAGGAGGAGAAGTGTACAGGAGGAGGAGAAGTGTACAGGAGGAGGAGAAGCGTGCAGGAGGAGGAGAAGTATACAGGAGGAGGAGAAGCGTGCAGGAGGAGGAGAAGTGTACAGGAGGAGGAGAAGCGTGCAGGAGGAGGAGAAGTGTACAGGAGGAGGAGAAGTGTGCAGGAGGAGGAGAAGTGTACAGGAGGAGGAGAAGTGTACAGGAGGAGGAGAAGTGTGCATGAGGAGAAGTGTGCAGGAGAAGTGTACAGGAGGAGGAGAAGTGTACAGGAGGAGGAGAAGTGGACAGGAGGAGGAGAAGTGTACAGGAGGAGGAGAAGTGTGCAGGAGGAGGAGAAGCGTACAGGAGGAGGAGAAGAGAAGCGTGCAGGAGGAGGAGAAGTGTGCAGGAGGAGGAGAAGCGTGCAGGAGGAGGAGAAGAGAAGCGTGCAGGAGGAGGAGAAGTGTGCAGGAGGAGGAGAAGCGTGCAGGAGGAGAAGAGAAGCGTGCAGGAGGAGGAGAAGTGTGCAGGAGGAGGAGAAGCGTGCAGGAGGAGGAGAAGTGTACAGGAGGAGAAGTGTGCCGGAGGAGGAGAAGTGTGCAGGAGGAGGAGAAGTGTGCAGGAGGAGGAGAGGTGTGCAGGAGGAGAAGTGTGCAGGAGGAGGAGAAGTGTGCAGGAGGAGAAGCGTGCAGGAGGAGGAGAAGCGTGCAGGAGGAGGAGAAGTGTGCATGAGGGGAAGTGTGCAGGAGAAGTGTACAGGAGGAGGAGAAGTGTACAGGAGAAGGAGAAGTGGACAGGAGGAGAAGTATGACAGGAGGAGGAGAAGTGTACAGGAGGAGGAGAAGTGTGCAGGAGGAGGAGAAGTATGCAAGAGGAGGAGAAGCGTGCAGGAGGAGGAGAAGCGTGCAGGAGTGTGCAGGAGGAGGAAAAGTGTACAGGAGGAGGAGAAGCGTTCAGGAGGAGGAGAAGCGTGCAGGAGGAGGAGAAGTGTACAGGAGGAGGAGAAGTGTACAGGAGGAGGAGAAGCATGCAGGAGGAGGAGAAGTGTGCAGGAGGAGCAAAAGTATGCAAGAGGAGGAGAAGCATGCAGGAGGAGGAGAAGTGTACAGGAGGAGGAGAAGTGTACAGGAGGAGGAGAAGCGTGCAGGAGGAGGAGAAGTATACAGGAGGAGGAGAAGCGTGCAGGAGGAGGAGAAGTGTACAGGAGGAGGAGAAGCGTGCAGGAGGAGGAGAAGTGTAAAGGAGGAGGAGAAGTGTGCAGGAGGAGGAGAAGTGTACAGGAGGAGGAGAAGTGTACAGGAGGAGGAGAAGTGTGCATGAGGAGAAGTGTACAGGAGGAGGGAAAGTGTACAGGAGGAGGAGAAGTGTGCATAAGGAGGAGAAGTGTGCAGGAGGAGGTGAAGTGTGCATGAGGAGAAGTGTGCAGGAGGAGGAGAAGTGTGCAGGAGGAATAGAAGTGTACAGGAGGAAGAGAAGTGTGCATAAGGAGGAGAAGTGTGCAGGAGGAGAAGTGTGCAGGAGGAAAAGTGTGCAGGAGGAGGAGAAGTTTGCAGGAGGAGGAGAAGTGGACAGGAGGAGGAGAAGTGGACAGGAGGAGGAGAAGTGTACAGGAGGAGAAGTGTGCAGGAGGAGGAGAAGAGTGCAGGAGGAGGAAAAATGTACAGGAGGAGGAGAGGAGAAGCGTGCAGGAGGAGGAGAAGTGTGCAGGAGGAGGAGAAGCGTGCAGGAGGAGGAGAAGAGAAGCGTGCAGGAGGAGGAGAAGTGTGAAGGAGGAGGAGAAGCGTGCAGGAGGAGGAGAAGTGTACAGGAGAAGTGTGCAGGAGGAGGAGAAGCGTGCAGGAGTGTGCAGGAGGAGGAGAAGTGTACAGGAGGAGGAGAAGTGTGCAGGAGGAGGAGAAGCGTGCAGGAGGAGGAGAAGTGTACAGGAGGAGGAGAAGTGTACAAGAGGAGGAGAAGTTTGCAGGAGGAGGAGAAGTGTACAGGAGGAGGAGAAGTGTGCAGGAGGAGGAGAAGTGTACAGGAGGAGGAAAAGTGTACAGGAGGAGGAGAAGCGTGCAGGAGGAGGAGAAGCGTGCAGGAGTGTGCAGGAGGAGGAGAAGCGTGCAGGAGTGTGCAGGAGGAGGAGAAGTGTACAGGAGGAGGAGAAGCGTGCAGGAGGAGAAGTGTACAGGAGGAGGAAAAGTGTACAGGAGGAGGAGAAGTGTGCATAAGGGGGAGAAGTGTGCAGGAGGAGGTGAAGTGTGCATGAGGAGGAGAAGCGTGCAGGAGGAGGAGAAGTGTACAGGAGGAGAAGTGTGCCGGAGGAGGAGAAGTGTGCAGGAGGAGGAGAAGTGTGCAGGAGGAGGAGAGGTGTGCAGGAGGAGAAGTGTGCAGGAGGAGGAGAAGTGTGCAGGAGGAGAAGCGTGCAGGAGGAGGAGAAGCGTGCAGGAGGAGGAGAAGTGTGCATGAGGGGAAGTGTGCAGGAGAAGTGTACAGGAGGAGGAGAAGTGTACAGGAGAAGGAGAAGTGGACAGGAGGAGAAGTATGACAGGAGGAGGAGAAGTGTACAGGAGGAGGAGAAGTGTGCAGGAGGAGGAGAAGTATGCAAGAGGAGGAGAAGCGTGCAGGAGGAGGAGAAGCGTGCAGGAGTGTGCAGGAGGAGGAAAAGTGTACAGGAGGAGGAGAAGCGTTCAGGAGGAGGAGAAGCGTGCAGGAGGAGGAGAAGTGTACAGGAGGAGGAGAAGTGTACAGGAGGAGGAGAAGCATGCAGGAGGAGGAGAAGTGTGCAGGAGGAGCAAAAGTATGCAAGAGGAGGAGAAGCATGCAGGAGGAGGAGAAGTGTACAGGAGGAGGAGAAGCGTGCAGGAGGAGGAGAAGTATACAGGAGGAGGAGAAGCGTGCAGGAGGAGGAGAAGTGTACAGGAGGAGGAGAAGCGTGCAGGAGGAGGAGAAGTGTAAAGGAGGAGGAGAAGTGTGCAGGAGGAGGAGAAGTGTACAGGAGGAGGAGAAGTGTACAGGAGGAGGAGAAGTGTGCATGAGGAGAAGTGTACAGGAGGAGGGAAAGTGTACAGGAGGAGGAGAAGTGTGCATAAGGAGGAGAAGTGTGCAGGAGGAGGTGAAGTGTGCATGAGGAGAAGTGTGCAGGAGGAGGAGAAGTGTGCAGGAGGAATAGAAGTGTACAGGAGGAAGAGAAGTGTGCATAAGGAGGAGAAGTGTGCAGGAGGAGAAGTGTGCAGGAGGAAAAGTGTGCAGGAGGAGGAGAAGTTTGCAGGAGGAGGAGAAGTGGACAGGAGGAGGAGAAGTGGACAGGAGGAGGAGAAGTGTACAGGAGGAGAAGTGTGCAGGAGGAGGAGAAGAGTGCAGGAGGAGGAAAAATGTACAGGAGGAGGAGAAGAGAAGCGTGCAGGAGGAGGAGAAGTGTGCAGGAGGAGGAGAAGCGTGCAGGAGGAGGAGAAGAGAAGCGTGCAGGAGGAGGAGAAGTGTGAAGGAGGAGGAGAAGCGTGCAGGAGGAGGAGAAGTGTACAGGAGAAGTGTGCAGGAGGAGGAGAAGCGTGCAGGAGTGTGCAGGAGGAGGAGAAGTGTACAGGAGGAGGAGAAGTGTGCAGGAGGAGGAGAAGCGTGCAGGAGGAGGAGAAGTGTACAGGAGGAGGAGAAGTGTACAAGAGGAGGAGAAGTTTGCAGGAGGAGGAGAAGTTTACAGGAGGAGGAGAAGTGTGCAGGAGGAGGAGAAGTGTACAGGAGGAGGAAAAGTGTACAGGAGGAGGAGAAGCGTGCAGGAGGAGGAGAAGCGTGCAGGAGTGTGCAGGAGGAGGAGAAGCGTGCAGGAGTGTGCAGGAGGAGGAGAAGTGTACAGGAGGAGGAGAAGCGTGCAGGAGGAGAAGTGTACAGGAGGAGGAAAAGTGTACAGGAGGAGGAGAAGTGTGCATAAGGAGGAGAAGTGTGCAGGAGGAGGTGAAGTGTGCATGAGGAGAAGTGTGCAGGAGGAGGAGAAGTGTGCAGGAGGAATAGAAGTGTACAGGAGGAAGAGAAGTGTGCATAAGGAGGAGAAGTGTGCAGGAGGAGAAGTGTGCAGGAGGAAAAGTGTGCAGGAGGAGGAGAAGTTTGCAGGAGGAGAGGTGTGCAGAAGGAGGAGAAGTGTACAGGAGGAGGAGAAGTGGACAGGAGGAGGAGAAGTGTACAGGAGGAGAAGTGTGCAGGAGGAGGAGAAGAGTGCAGGAGGAGGAGAAGTGTACAGGAGGAGGAGAAGAGAAGCGTGCAGGAGGAGGAGAAGCGTGCAGGAGGAGGAGAAGCGTGCACGAGGAGGAGAAGTGTACAGGAGGAGGAGAAGCGTGCAGGAGGAGGAGAAGTATACAGGAGGAGGAGAAGCATGCAGGAGGAGGAGAAGCGTGCAGGAGGAGGAGAAGTGTGCAGGAGGAGGAGAGGTGTGCAGGAGGAGAAGTGTGCAGGAGGAGGAGAAGTGTGCAGGAGGAGAGGTGTGCAGAAGGAGGAGAAGTGTACAGGAGGAGGAGAAGTGTGCATGAGGAGAAGTGTGCAGGAGAAGTGTGCAGGAGGAGGAGAAGTGTACAGGAGGAGGAGAAGTGGACAGGAGGAGGAGAAGTGTACAGGAGGAGAAGTGTGCAGGAGGAGGAGAAGAGTGCAGGAGGAGGAGAAGTGTACAGGAGGAGGAGAAGTGTGCATAAGGAGGAGAAGTGTGCAGGAGGAATAGAAGTGTACAGGAGGAGGAGAAGTGTGCATAAGGAGGAGAATTGTGCAGGAGGAATAGAAGTGTACAGGAGGAGGAGAAGTGTGCATAAGGAGGAGAAGTGTGCAGGAGGAGGAGAAGTGTGCAGGAGGGGGAGAAGTGTACAGGAGGAGGAGAGGTGTGCAGGAGGAGAAGTGTGCAGGAGGAGGAGAAGTGTGCAGGAGGAGAGGTGTGCAGAAGGAGGAGAAGTGTACAGGAGGAGGAGAAGTGTGCATGAGGAGAAGTGTGCAGGAGAAGTGTACAGGAGGAGGAGAAGTGTACAGGAGGAGGAGAAGTGGACAGGAGGAGGAGAAGTGGACAGGAGGAGGAGAAGTGTACAGGAGGAGGAGAAGAGAAGCGTGCAGGAGGAGGAGAAGAGTGCAGGAGGAGGAGAAGAGAAGCGTGCAGGAGGAGGAGAAGAGTGCAGGAGGAGGAGAAGAGAAGCGTGCAGGAGGAGGAGAAGTGTGCAGGAGGAGGAGAAGTGTGCAGGAGGAGGAGAAGCGTGCAGGAGGAGGAGAAGTGTACAGGAGGAGAAGTGTGCAGGAGGAGGAGAAGTGTGCAGGAGGAGGAGAGGTGTGCAGGAGGAGAAGTGTGCAGTAGGAGGAGAAGTGTGCAGGAGGAGAGGTGTGCAGAAGGAGGAGAAGTGTACAGGAGGAGGAGAAGTGTGCATGAGGAGGAGAATTTTACAGGAGGAGGAGAAATGTACAGGAGGAGGAGAAGTGTGCAGGAGGAGAAGTATGCAAGAGGAGGAGAAGCGTGCAGGAGGAGGAGAAGTGTGCAGGAGGAGGAGAAGTATGCAAGAGGAGGAGAAGCGTGCAGGAGGACAGAAAGCGTGCAGGAGTGTGCAGGAGGAGGAGAAGCGTGCAGGAGGAGGAGAAGCGTGCACGAGGAGGAGAAGTGTACAGGAGGAGGAGAAGCGTGCAGGAGGAGGAGAAGTATACAGGAGGAGGAGAAGCATGCAGGAAGAGGAGAAGCGTGCAGGAGGAGGAGAAGTGTGCAGGAGGAGGAGAGGTGTGCAGGAGGAGAAGTGTGCAGGAGGAGGAGAAGTGTGCAGGAGGAGAGGTGTGCAGAAGGAGGAGAAGTGTACAGGAGGAGGAGAAGTGTGCATGAGGAGAAGTGTGCAGGAGAAGTGTACAGGAGGAGGAGAAGTGTACAGGAGGAGGAGAAGTGGACAGGAGGAGGATAAGTGTACAGGAGGAGGAGAAGTGTGCAGGAGGAGGAGAAGTATGCAAGAGGAGGAGAAGCGTGCAGGAGGAGGAGAAGCGTGCAGGAGTGTGCAGGAGGAGGAAAAGTGTACAGGAGGAGGAGAAGCGTTCAGGAGGAGGAGAAGCGTGCAGGAGGAGGAGAAGTGTACAGGAGGAGGAGAAGTGTACAGGAGGAGGAGAAGCATGCAGGAGGAGGAGAAGTGTGCAGGAGGAGCAAAAGTATGCAAGAGGAGGAGAAGCATGCAGGAGGAGGAGAAGTGTACAGGAGGAGGAGAAGTGTACAGGAGGAGGAGAAGCGTGCAGGAGGAGGAGAAGTATACAGGAGGAGGAGAAGCGTGCAGGAGGAGGAGAAGTGTACAGGAGGAGGAGAAGCGTGCAGGAGGAGGAGAAGTGTACAGGAGGAGGAGAAGTGTGCAGGAGGAGGAGAAGTGTACAGGAGGAGGAGAAGTGTACAGGAGGAGGAGAAGTGTGCATGAGGAGAAGTGTGCAGGAGAAGTGTACAGGAGGAGGAGAAGTGTACAGGAGGAGGAGAAGTGGACAGGAGGAGGAGAAGTGTACAGGAGGAGGAGAAGTGTGCAGGAGGAGGAGAAGCGTACAGGAGGAGGAGAAGAGAAGCGTGCAGGAGGAGGAGAAGTGTGCAGGAGGAGGAGAAGCGTGCAGGAGGAGGAGAAGAGAAGCGTGCAGGAGGAGGAGAAGTGTGCAGGAGGAGGAGAAGCGTGCAGGAGGAGAAGAGAAGCGTGCAGGAGGAGGAGAAGTGTGCAGGAGGAGGAGAAGCGTGCAGGAGGAGGAGAAGTGTACAGGAGGAGAAGAGTGCCGGAGGAGGAGAAGTGTGCAGGAGGAGGAGAAGTGTGCAGGAGGAGGAGAGGTGTGCAGGAGGAGAAGTGTGCAGGAGGAGGAGAAGTGTGCAGGAGGAGAAGCGTGCAGGAGGAGGAGAAGCGTGCAGGAGGAGGAGAAGTGTGCATGAGGGGAAGTGTGCAGGAGAAGTGTACAGGAGGAGGAGAAGTGTACAGGAGGAGGAGAAGTGGACTGGAGGAGAAGTATGACAGGAGGAGGAGAAGTGTACAGGAGGAGGAGAAGTGTACAGGAGGAGGAGAAGTGTGCATGAGGAGGAGAAGTGTGCAGGAGGAGGAGAAGTGTGCATGAGGAGAAGTGTGCAGGAGGAGGAGAAGTGTGCAGGAGGAGGAGAAGTGTACAGGAGGAGGAGAAGCGTGCAGGAGTGTGCAGGAGGAGGAGAAGTGTGCAGGAGGAGGAGAAGTGTACAGGAGGAGGAGAAGTGTACAGGAGGAGGAGAAGTGTGCATGAGGAGGAGAAGTGTGCATGAGGAGAAGTGTGCAGGAGGAGGAGAAGTGTGCAGGAGGAGGAGAAGTGTGCAGGAGGAGAGGTGTGCAGAAGGAGGAGAAGTGTACAGGAGGAGGAGAAGTGTGCATGAGGAGAAGTGTGCAGGAGAAGTGTGCAGGAGGAGGAGAAGTGTACAGGAGGAGGAGAAGTGGACAGGAGGAGGAGAAGTGTACAGGAGGAGAAGTGTGCAGGAGGAGGAGAAGAGTGCAGGAGGAGGAGAAGTGTACAGGAGGAGGAGAAGTGTGCATAAGGAGGAGAAGTGTGCAGGAGGAGGAGAATTGTGCAGGAGGAATAGAAGTGTACAGGAGGAGGAGAAGTGTGCATAAGAAGGAGAAGTGTGCAGGAGGAGGAGAAGTGTGCAGGAGGGGGAGAAGTGTACAGGAGGAGGAGAGGTGTGCAGGAGGAGAAGTGTGCAGGAGGAGGAGAAGTGTGCAGGAGGAGAGGTGTGCAGAAGGAGGAGAAGTGTACAGGAGGAGGAGAAGTGTGCATGAGGAGAAGTGTGCAGGAGAAGTGTACAGGAGGAGGAGAAGTGGACAGGAGGAGGAGAAGTGGACAGGAGGAGGAGAAGTGTACAGGAGGAGGAGAAGAGAAGCGTGCAGGAGTAGGAGAAGTGTACAGGAGGAGGAGAAGAGAAGTGTGCAGGAGGAGGAGAAGAGTGCAGGAGGAGGAGAAGAGAAGCGTGCAGGAGGAGGAGAAGAGTGCAGGAGGAGGAGAAGAGAAGCGTGCAGGAGGAGGAGAAGTGTGCAGGAGGAGGAGAAGCGTGCAGGAGGAGGAGAAGCATGCAGGAGGAGGAGAAGAGAAGCGTGCAGGAGGAGGAGAAGTGTGCAGGAGGAGGAGAAGCGTGCAGGAGGAGGAGAAGTGTACAGGAGGAGAAGTGTGCAGGAGGAGGAGAAGTGTGCAGGAGGAGGAGAGGTGTGCAGGAGGAGAAGTGTGCAGTAGGAGGAGAAGTGTGCAGGAGGAGAGGTGTGCAGAAGGAGGAGAAGTGTACAGGAGGAGGAGAAGTGTGCATGAGGAGGAGAATTTTACAGGAGGAGGAGAAATGTACAGGAGGAGGAGAAGTGTGCAGGAGGAGAAGTATGCAAGAGGAGGAGAAGCGTGCAGGAGGAGGAGAAGTGTGCAGGAGGAGGAGAAGTATGCAAGAGGAGGAGAAGCGTGCAGGAGGACAGAAAGCGTGCAGGAGTGTGCAGGAGGAGGAGAAGCGTGCAGGAGGAGGAGAAGCGTGCACGAGGAGGAGAAGTGTACAGGAGGAGGAGAAGCGTGCAGGAGGAGGAGAAGTATACAGGAGGAGGAGAAGCATGCAGGAAGAGGAGAAGCGTGCAGGAGGAGGAGAAGTGTGCAGGAGGAGGAGAGGTGTGCAGGAGGAGAAGTGTGCAGGAGGAGGAGAAGTGTGCAGGAGGAGAGGTGTGCAGAAGGAGGAGAAGTGTACAGGAGGAGGAGAAGTGTGCATGAGGAGAAGTGTGCAGGAGGAGAGGTGTACAGGAGGAGGAGAAGTGTACAGGAGGAGGAGAAGTGGACAGGAGGAGGATAAGTGTACAGGAGGAGGAGAAGTGTGCAGGAGGAGGAGAAGTATGCAAGAGGAGGAGAAGCGTGCAGGAGGAGGAGAAGCGTGCAGGAGTGTGCAGGAGGAGGAAAAGTGTACAGGAGGAGGAGAAGCGTTCAGGAGGAGGAGAAGCGTGCAGGAGGAGGAGAAGTGTACAGGAGGAGGAGAAGTGTACAGGAGGAGGAGAAGCATGCAGGAGGAGGAGAAATGTGCAGGAGGAGCAAAAGTATGCAAGAGGAGGAGAAGCATGCAGGAGGAGGAGAAGTGTACAGGAGGAGGAGAAGTGTACAGGAGGAGGAGAAGTGTACAGGAGGAGGAGAAGCGTGCAGGAGGAGGAGAAGTATACAGGAGGAGGAGAAGCGTGCAGGAGGAGGAGAAGTGTACAGGAGGAGGAGAAGCGTGCAGGAGGAGGAGAAGTGTACAGGAGGAGGAGAAGTGTGCAGGAGGAGGAGAAGTGTACAGGAGGAGGAGAAGTGTACAGGAGGAGGAGAAGTGTGCATGAGGAGAAGTGTGCAGGAGAAGTGTACAGGAGGAGGAGAAGTGTACAGGAGGAGGAGAAGTGGACAGGAGGAGGAGAAGTGTACAGGAGGAGGAGAAGTCTACAGGAGGAGGAGAAGAGAAGCGTGCAGGAGGAGGAGAAGTGTGCAGGAGGAGGAGAAGCGTGCAGGAGGAGGAGAAGAGAAGCGTGCAGGAGGAGGAGAAGTGTGCAGGAGGAGGAGAAGCGTGCAGGAGGAGAAGAGAAGCGTGCAGGAGGAGGAGAAGTGTGCAGGAGGAGGAGAAGCGTGCAGGAGGAGGAGAAGTGTACAGGAGGAGAAGTGTGCCGGAGGAGGAGAAGTGTGCAGGAGGAGGAGAAGTGTGCAGGAGGAGGAGAGGTGTGCAGGAGGAGAAGTGTGCAGGAGGAGGAGAAGTGTGCAGGAGGAGAAGCGTGCAGGAGGAGGAGAAGCGTGCAGGAGGAGGAGAAGTGTGCATGAGGGGAAGTGTGCAGGAGAAGTGTACAGGAGGAGGAGAAGTGTACAGGAGGAGGAGAAGTGGACAGGAGGAGAAGTATGACAGGAGGAGGAGAAGTGTACAGGAGGAGGAGAAGTGTACAGGAGGAGGAGAAGTGTGCATGAGGAGGAGAAGTGTGCAGGAGGAGGAGAAGTGTGCATGAGGAGAAGTGTGCAGGAGGAGGAGAAGTGTGCAGGAGGAGGAGAAGTGTACAGGAGGAGGAGAAGCGTGCAGGAGTGTGCAGGAGGAGGAGAAGTGTGCAGGAGGAGGAGAAGTGTACAGGAGGAGGAGAAGTGTACAGGAGGAGGAGAAGTGTGCATGAGGAGGAGAAGTGTGCATGAGGAGAAGTGTGCAGGAGTAGGAGAAGTGTGCAGAAGGAGGAGAAGTGGACAGGAGGAGGAGAAGTGTACAGGAGGAGAAGTGTGACAGGAGGAGGAGAAGTGTACAGGAGGAGGAGAAGTGTACAGGAGGAGGAGAAGTGTGCATGAGGAGGAGAAGTGTGCAGGAGGAGGAGAAGTGTGCATGAGGAGAAGTGTGCAGGAGGAGGAGAAGTGTGCAGGAGGAGGAGAAGTGTACAGGAGGAGAAGTGTACAGGAGAAGTGTGCAGGAGGAGAAGTGTACAGGAGGAGGAGAAGTGTACAGGAGGAGGAGAAGTGTGCATAAGGAGGAGAAGTGTGCAGGAGGAGGTGAAGTGTGCATGAGGAGAAGTGTGCAGGAGAAGCGTGCAGGAGGAGGAGAAGTGTGCAGGAGGAATAGAAGTGTCCAGGAGGAAGAGAAGTGTGCATAAGGAGGAGAAGTGTGCAGGAGGAGGAGAAGTGTGCAGGAGGAGAAGTGTGCAGGAGGAGGAGAAGTGTACAGGAGGAGGAGAAGTGTGCATGAGGAGAAGTGTGCAGGAGAAGTGTACAGGAGGAGGAGAAGTGGACAGGAGGAGGAGAAGTGGACAGGAGGAGGAGAAGTGTACAGGAGGAGAAGTTTGCAGGAGGAGGAGAAGAGTGCAGGAGGAGGAGAAGTGTACAGGAGGAGGAGAAGAGAAGCGTGCAGGAGGAGGAGAAGTGTGCAGGAGGAGGAGAAGCGTGCAAGAGGAGGAGAAGTGTGCAGGAGGAGGAGAAGTGTGCAGGAGGGGGAGAAGTGTACAGGAGGAGGAGAGGTGTGCAGGAGGAGAAGTGTGCAGGAGGAGGAGAAGTGTGCAGGAGGAGAGGTGTGCAGAAGGAGGAGAAGTGTACAGGAGGAGGAGAAGTGTGCATGAGGAGAAGTGTGCAGGAGAAGTGTACAGGAGGAGGAGAAGTGTACAGGAGGAGGAGAAGTGGACAGGAGGAGGAGAAGTGGACAGGAGGAGGAGAAGTGTACAGGAAGAGGAGAAGAGAAGCGTGCAGGAGTAGGAGAAGTGTACAGGAGGAGGAGAAGAGTGCAGGAGGAGGAGAAGAGAAGCGTGCAGGAGGAGGAGAAGAGTGCAGGAGGAGGAGAAGCGTGCAGGAGTGTGCAGGAGGAGGAGAAGTGTACAGGAGGAGGAGAAGCGTGCAGGAGGAGGAGAAGCGTGCAGGAGGAGGAGAAGTGTACAGGAGGAGGAGAAGTGTGCAGGAGGAGGAGAAGTGTGCAGGAGGAGGAGAAGTGTGCAGGAGGAGGAGAAGCGTGCAGGAGTGTGCAGGAGGAGGAGAAGTGTACAGGAGGAGGAGAAGCGTGCAGGAGGAGGAGAAGCGTGCAGGAGGAGGAGAAGTGTACAGGAGGAGGAGAAGTGTGCAGGAGGAGGAGAAGTGTGCAGGAGGAGGAGAAGTATGCAAGAGGAGGAGAAGCGTGCAGGAGGAGGAGAAGTGTACAGGAGGAGGAGAAGCGTGCAGGAGTGTGCAGGAGGAGGAGAAGTGTACAGGAGGAGGAGAAGCGTGCAGGAGGAGGAGAAGCGTGCAGGAGGAGGAGAAGCGTGCAGGAGGAGGAGAAGTGTACAGGAGGAGGAGAAGTGTACAGGAGGAGGAGAAGTGTACAGGAGGAGAAGTGTGCAGGAGGAGGAGAAGTGTGCAGGAGGAGGAGAGGTGTGCAGGAGGAGAAGTGTGCAGGAGGAGGAGAAGTGTACAGGAGGAGGAGAAGTGTGCATGAGGAGAAGTGTGCAGGAGAAGTATACAGGAGGAGGAGAAGTGTACAGGAGGAGGAGAAGTGGACAGGAGGAGGAGCAGTGTACAGGAGGAGGAGAAGTGTGCAGGAGGAGGAGAAGTATGCAAGAGGAGGAGAAGCGTGCAGGAGGAGGATAAGTGTGCAGGAGGAGGAGAAGTATGCAAGAGGAGGAGAAGCGTGCAGGAGGAGGAGAAGTGTACAGGAGGAGGAGAAGCGTGCAGGAGTGTGCAGGAGGAGGAGAAGTGTGCAGGAGGAGGAGAAGTGTACAGGAGGAGGAGAAGTGTACAGGAGGAGGAGAATTGTACAGGAGGAGGAGAAGCGTGCAGGAGGAGGAGAAGTGTACAGGAGGAGGAGAAGCGTGCAGGAGGAGGAGAAGTGTACAGGAGAAGGAGAAGAGAAGCGTGCAGGAGGAGGAGAAGTGTGCAGGAGGAGGAGAAGCGTGCAGGAGGAGGAGAAGTGTACAGGAGGAGAAGTGTGCAGGAGGAGGAGAAGTGTTTAGGAGGAGGAGAGGTGTGCAGGAGAAGTGTGCAGGAGGCGGAGAAGTGTACAGGAGGAGGAGAAGTGGACAAGAGGAGGAGAAGTGTACAGGAGGAGAAGTGGACAGGAGGAGGAGAAGTGGACAGGAGGAGGAGAAGTGTACAGGAAGAGGAGAAGAGAAGCGTGCAGGAGTAGGAGAAGTGTACAGGAGGAGGAGAAGAGTGCAGGAGGAGGAGAAGAGAAGCGTGCAGGAGGAGGAGAAGAGTGCAGGAGGAGGAGAAGCGTGCAGGAGTGTGCAGGAGGAGGAGAAGTGTACAGGAGGAGGAGAAGCGTGCAGGAGGAGGAGAAGCGTGCAGGAGGAGGAGAAGTGTACAGGAGGAGGAGAAGTGTGCAGGAGGAGGAGAAGTGTGCAGGAGGAGGAGAAGTGTGCAGGAGGAGGAGAAGCGTTCAGGAGTGTGCAGGAGGAGGAGAAGTGTACAGGAGGAGGAGAAGCGTGCAGGAGGGGAAAAGCGTGCAGGAGGAGGAGAAGTGTACAGGAGGAGGAGAAGTGTGCAGGAGGAGGAGAAGTGTGCAGGAGGAGGAGAAGTATGCAAGAGGAGGAGAAGCGTGCAGGAGGAGGAGAAGTGTACAGGAGGAGGAGAAGCGTGCAGGAGTGTGCAGGAGGAGGAGAAGTGTACAGGAGGAGGAGAAGCGTGCAGGAGGAGGAGAAGCGTGCAGGAGGAGGAGAAGCGTGCAGGAGGAGGAGAAGTGTACAGGAGGAGGAGAAGTGTACAGGAGGAGGAGAAGTGTACAGGAGGAGAAGTGTGCAGGAGGAGGAGAAGTGTGCAGGAGGAGGAGAGGTGTGCAGGAGGAGAAGTGTGCAGGAGGAGGAGAAGTGTACAGGAGGAGGAGAAGTGTGCGTGAGGAGAAGTGTGCAGGAGAAGTATACAGGAAGAGGAGAAGTGTACAGGAGGAGGAGAAGTGGACAGGAGGAGGAGCAGTGTACAGGAGGAGGAGAAGTGTGCAGGAGGAGGAGAAGTATGCAAGAGGAGGAGAAGCGTGCAGGAGGAGGATAAGTGTGCAGGAGGAGGAGAAGTATGCAAGAGGAGGAGAAGCGTGCAGGAGGAGGAGAAGTGTACAGGAGGAGGAGAAGCGTGCAGGAGTGTGCAGGAGGAGGAGAAGTGTGCAGGAGGAGGAGAAGTGTACAGGAGGAGGAGAAGTGTACAGGAGGAGGAGAAGTGTACAGGAGGAGGAGAAGCGTGCAGGAGGAGGAGAAGTGTACAGGAGGAGGAGAAGCGTGCAGGAGGAGGAGAAGTGTACAGGAGAAGGAGAAGAGAAGCGTGCAGGAGGAGGAGAAGTGTGCAGGAGGAGGAGACGCGTGCAGGAGGAGGAGAAGTGTACAGGAGGAGAAGTGTGCAGGAGGAGAAGTGTGCAGGAGGAGGAGAAGTGTACAGGAGGAGGAGAAGTGTGCATGAGGAGAAGTGTGCAGGAGAAGTGTACAGGAGGAGGAGAAGTGGACAGGAGGAGGAGAAGTGGACAGGAGGAGGAGAAGTGTACAGGAGGAGAAGTTTGCAGGAGGAGGAGAAGAGTGCAGGAGGAGGAGAAGTGTACAGGAGGAGGAGAAGAGAAGCGTGCAGGAGGAGGAGAAGTGTGCAGGAGGAGGAGAAGCGTGCAAGAGGAGGAGAAGTGTGTAGGAGGAGGAGAAGTGTGCAGGAGGGGGAGAAGTGTACAGGAGGAGGAGAGGTGTGCAGGAGGAGAAGTGTGCAGGAGGAGGAGAAGTGTGCAGGAGGAGAGGTGTGCAGAAGGAGGAGAAGTGTACAGGAGGAGGAGAAGTGTGCATGAGGAGAAGTGTGCAGGAGAAGTGTACAGGAGGAGGAGAAGTGTACAGGAGGAGGAGAAGTGGACAGGAGGAGGAGAAGTGGACAGGAGGAGGAGAAGTGTACAGGAAGAGGAGAAGAGAAGCGTGCAGGAGTAGGAGAAGAGTGCAGGAGGAGGAGAAGCGTGCAGGAGTGTGCAGGAGGAGGAGAAGTGTACAGGAGGAGGAGAAGCGTGCAGGAGGAGGAGAAGCGTGCAGGAGGAGGAGAAGTGTACAGGAGGAGGAGAAGTGTGCAGGAGGAGGAGAAGTGTGCAGGAGGAGGAGAAGTGTGCAGGAGGAGGAGAAGCGTGCAGGAGTGTGCAGGAGGAGGAGAAGTGTACAGGAGGAGGAGAAGCGTGCAGGAGGAGGAGAAGCGTGCAGGAGGAGGAGAAGTATGCAAGAGGAGGAGAAGCGTGCAGGAGGAGGAGAAGTGTACAGGAGGAGGAGAAGCGTGCAGGAGTGTGCAGCAGGAGGAGAAGTGTACAGGAGGAGGAGAAGTGTGCAGGAGGAGGAGAAGCGTGCAGGAGGAGGAGAAGCGTGCAGGAGGAGGAGAAGTGTACAGGAGGAGGAGAAGTGTACAGGAGGAGGAGAAGTGTACAGGAGGAGAAGTGTGCAGGAGGAGGAGAAGTGTGCAGGAGGAGGAGAGGTGTGCAGGAGGAGAAGTGTGCAGGAGGAGGAAAAGTGTACAGGAGGAGGAGAAGTGTGCATGAGGAGAAGTGTGCAGGAGAAGTATACAGGAGGAGGAGAAGTGTACAGGAGGAGGAGAAGTGGACAGGAGGAGGAGCAGTGTACAGGAGGAGGAGAAGTGTGCAGGAGGAGGAGAAGTATGCAAGAGGAGGAGAAGCGTGCAGGAGGAGGATAAGTGTGCAGGAGGAGGAGAAGTATGCAAGAGGAGGAGAAGCGTGCAGGAGGAGGAGAAGTGTACAGGAAGAGGAGAAGCGTGCAGGAGTGTGCAGGAGGAGGAGAAGTGTGCAGGAGGAGGAGAAGTGTACAGGAGGAGGAGAAGTGTACAGGAGGAGGAGAAGTGTACAGGAGGAGGAGAAGCGTGCAGGAGGAGGAGAAGTGTACAGGAGGAGGAGAAGCGTGCAGGAGGAGGAGAAGTGTACAGGAGAAGGAGAAGAGAAGCGTGCAGGAGGAGGAGAAGTGTGCAGGAGGAGGAGAAGCGTGCAGGAGGAGGAGAAGTGTACAGGAGGAGAAGTGTGCAGGAGGAGAAGTGTGCAGGAGGAGGAGAAGTGTACAGGAGGAGGAGAAGTGTGCATGAGGAGAAGTGTGCAGGAGAAGTGTACAGGAGGAGGAGAAGTGGACAGGAGGAGGAGAAGTGGACAGGAGGAGGAGAAGTGTACAGGAGGAGAAGTTTGCAGGAGGAGGAGAAGAGTGCAGGAGGAGGAGAAGTGTACAGGAGGAGGAGAAGAGAAGCGTGCAGGAGGAGGAGAAGTGTGCAGGAGGAGGAGAAGCGTGCAAGAGGAGGAGAAGTGTGCAGGAGGAGGAGAAGTGTGCAGGAGGGGGAGAAGTGTACAGGAGGAGGAGAGGTGTGCAGGAGGAGAAGTGTGCAGGAGGAGGAGAAGTGTGCAGGAGGAGAGGTGTGCAGAAGGAGGAGAAGTGTACAGGAGGAGGAGAAGTGTGCATGAGGAGAAGTGTGCAGGAGAAGTGTACAGGAGGAGGAGAAGTGTACAGGAGGAGGAGAAGTGGACAGGAGGAGGAGAAGTGGACAGGAGGAGGAGAAGTGTACAGGAAGAGGAGAAGAGAAGCGTGCAGGAGTAGGAGAAGTGTACAGGAGGAGGAGAAGAGTGCAGGAGGAGGAGAAGAGAAGCGTGCAGGAGGAGGAGAAGAGTGCAGGAGGAGGAGAAGCGTGCAGGAGTGTGCAGGAGGAGGAGAAGTGTACAGGAGGAGGAGAAGCGTGCAGGAGGAGGAGAAGCGTGCAGGAGGAGGAGAAGTGTACAGGAGGAGGAGAAGTGTGCAGGAGGAGGAGAAGTGTGCAGGAGGAGGAGAAGTGTGCAGGAGGAGGAGAAGCGTGCAGGAGTGTGCAGGAGGAGGAGAAGTGTACAGGAGGAGGAGAAGCGTGCAGGAGGAGGAGAAGCGTGCAGGAGGAGGAGAAGTGTACAGGAGGAGGAGAAGTGTGCAGGAGGAGGAGAAGTGTGCAGGAGGAGGAGAAGTATGCAAGAGGAGGAGAAGCGTGCAGGAGGAGGAGAAGTGTACAGGAGGAGGAGAAGCGTGCAGGAGTGTGCAGGAGGAGGAGAAGTGTACAGGAGGAGGAGAAGCGTGCAGGAGGAGGAGAAGCGTGCAGGAGGAGGAGAAGCGTGCAGGAGGAGGAGAAGTGTACAGGAGGAGGAGACGTGTACAGGAGGAGGAGAAGTGTACAGGAGGAGAAGTGTGCAGGAGGAGGAGAAGTGTGCAGGAGGAGGAGAGGTGTGCAGGAGGAGAAGTGTGCAGGAGGAGGAAAAGTGTACAGGAGGAGGAGAAGTGTGCATGAGGAGAAGTGTGCAGGAGAAGTATACAGGAGGAGGAGAAGTGTACAGGAGGAGGAGAAGTGGACAGGAGGAGGAGCAGTGTACAGGTGGAGGAGAAGTGTGCAGGAGGAGGAGAAGTATGTAAGAGGAGGAGAAGCGTGCAGGAGGAGGATAAGTGTGCAGGAGGAGGAGAAGTATGCAAGAGGAGGAGAAGCGTGCAGGAGGAGGAGAAGTGTACAGGAGGAGGAGAAGCGTGCAGGAGTGTGCAGGAGGAGGAGAAGTGTGCAGGAGGAGGAGAAGTGTACAGGAGGAGGAGAAGTGTACAGGAGGAGGAGAAGTGTACAGGAGGAGGAGAAGCGTGCAGGAGGAGGAGAAGTGTACAGGAGGAGGAGAAGCGTGCAGGAGGAGGAGAAGTGTACAGGAGAAGGAGAAGAGAAGCGTGCAGGAGGAGGAGAAGTGTGCAGGAGGAGGAGAAGCGTGCAGGAGGAGGAGAAGTGTACAGGAGGAGAAGTGTGCAGGAGGAGGAGAAGTGTTTAGGAGGAGGAGAGGTGTGCAGGAGAAGTGTGCAGGAGGCGGAGAAGTGTACAGGAGGAGGAGAAGTGGACAAGAGGAGGAGAAGTGTACAGGAGGAGAAGTGGACAGGAGGAGGAGAAGTGGACAGGAGGAGGAGAAGTGTACAGGAAGAGGAGAAGAGAAGCGTGCAGGAGTAGGAGAAGTGTACAGGAGGAGGAGAAGAGTGTAGGAGGAGGAGAAGAGAAGCGTGCAGGAGGAGGAGAAGAGTGCAGGAGGAGGAGAAGCGTGCAGGAGTGTGCAGGAGGAGGAGAAGTGTACAGGAGGAGGAGAAGCGTGCAGGAGGAGGAGAAGCGTGCAGGAGGAGGAGAAGTGTACAGGAGGAGGAGAAGTGTGCAGGAGGAGGAGAAGTGTGCAGGAGGAGGACAAGTGTGCAGGAGGAGGAGAAGCGTTCAGGAGTGTGCAGGAGGAGGAGAAGTGTACAGGAGGAGGAGAAGCGTGCAGGAGGGGAGAAGCGTGCAGGAGGAGGAGAAGTGTACAGGAGGAGGAGAAGTGTGCAGGAGGAGGAGAAGTGTGCAGGAGGAGGAGAAGTATGCAAGAGGAGGAGAAGCGTGCAGGAGGAGGAGAAGTGTACAGGAGGAGGAGAAGCGTGCAGGAGTGTGCAGGAGGAGGAGAAGTGTACAGGAGGAGGAGAAGCGTGCAGGAGGAGGAGAAGCGTGCAGGAGGAGGAGAAGCGTGCAGGAGGAGGAGAAGTGTACAGGAGGAGGAGAAGTGTACAGGAGGAGGAGAAGTGTACAGGAGGAGAAGTGTGCAGGAGGAGGAGAAGTGTGCAGGAGGAGGAGAGGTGTGCATGAGGAGAAGTGTGCAGGAGGAGGAGAAGTGTACAGGAGGAGGAGAAGTGTGCATGAGGAGAAGTGTGCAGGAGAAGTATACAGGAGGAGGAGAAGTGTACAGGAGGAGGAGAAGTGGACAAGAGGAGGAGAAGTGTACAGGAGGAGAAGTTTGCAGGAGGAGGAGAAGAGTGCAGGAGGAGGAGAAGTGTACAGGAGGAGGAGAAGAGAAGCGTGCAGGAGGAGGAGAAGTGTGCAGGAGGAGGAGAAGCGTGCAAGAGGAGGAGAAGTGTGCAGGAGGAGGAGAAGTGTGCAGGAGGGGGAGAAGTGTACAGGAGGAGGAGAGGTGTGCAGGAGGAGAAGTGTGCAGGAGGAGGAGAAGTGTGCAGGAGGAGAGGTGTGCAGAAGGAGGAGAAGTGTACAGGAGGAGGAGAAGTGTGCATGAGGAGAAGTGTGCAGGAGAAGTGTACAGGAGGAGGAGAAGTGTATAGGAGGAGGAGAAGTGGACAGGAGGAGGAGAAGTGGACAGGAGGAGGAGAAGTGTACAGGAAGAGGAGAAGAGAAGCGTGCAGGAGTAGGAGAAGTGTACAGGAGGAGGAGAAGAGTGCAGGAGGAGGAGAAGAGAAGCGTGCAGGAGGAGGAGAAGAGTGCAGGAGGAGGAGAAGCGTGCAGGAGTGTGCAGGAGGAGGAGAAGTGTACAGGAGGAGGAGAAGCGTGCAGGAGGAGGAGAAGCGTGCAGGAGGAGGAGAAGTGTACAGGAGGAGGAGAAGTGTGCAGGAGGAGGAGAAGTGTGCAGGAGGAGGAGAAGTGTGCAGGAGGAGGAGAAGCGTGCAGGAGTGTGCAGGAGGAGGAGAAGTGTACAGGAGGAGGAGAAGCGTGCAGGAGGAGGAGAAGCGTGCAGGAGGAGGAGAAGTGTACAGGAGGAGGAGAAGTGTGCAGGAGGAGGAGAAGTGTGCAGGAGGAGGAGAAGTATGCAAGAGGAGGAGAAGCGTGCAGGAGGAGGAGAAGTGTACAGGAGGAGGAGAAGCGTGCAGGAGTGTGCAGGAGGAGGAGAAGTGTACAGGAGGAGGAGAAGCGTGCAGGAGGAGGAGAAGCGTGCAGGAGGAGGAGAAGCGTGCAGGAGGAGGAGAAGTGTACAGGAGGAGGAGAAGTGTACAGGAGGAGGAGAAGTGTACAGGAGGAGAAGTGTGCAGGAGGAGGAGAAGTGTGCAGGAGGAGGAGAGGTGTGCAGGAGGAGAAGTGTGCAGGAGGAGGAAAAGTGTACAGGAGGAGGAGAAGTGTGCATGAGGAGAAGTGTGCAGGAGAAGTATACAGGAGGAGGAGAAGTGTACAGGAGGAGGAGAAGTGGACAGGAGGAGGAGCAGTGTACAGGAGGAGGAGAAGTGTGCAGGAGGAGGAGAAGTATGTAAGAGGAGGAGAAGCGTGCAGGAGGAGGATAAGTGTGCAGGAGGAGGAGAAGTATGCAAGAGGAGGAGAAGCGTGCAGGAGGAGGAGAAGTGTACAGGAGGAGGAGAAGCGTGCAGAAGTGTGCAGGAGGAGGAGAAGTGTGCAGGAGGAGGAGAAGTGTACAGGAGGAGGAGAAGTGTACAGGAGGAGGAGAAGTGTACAGGAGGAGGAGAAGCGTGCAGGAGGAGGAGAAGTGTGCAGGAGGAGGAGAAGCGTGCAGGAGGAGGAGAAGTGTACAGGAGGAGAAGTGTGCAGGAGGAGGAGAAGTGTTTAGGAGGAGGAGAGGTGTGCAGGAGAAGTGTGCAGGAGGCGGAGAAGTGTACAGGAGGAGGAGAAGTGGACAAGAGGAGGAGAAGTGTACAGGAGGAGAAGTGGACAGGAGGAGGAGAAGTGGACAGGAGGAGGAGAAGTGTACAGGAAGAGGAGAAGAGAAGCGTGCAGGAGTAGGAGAAGTGTACAGGAGGAGGAGAAGAGTGCAGGAGGAGGAGAAGAGAAGCGTGCAGGAGGAGGAGAAGAGTGCAGGAGGAGGAGAAGCGTGCAGGAGTGTGCAGGAGGAGGAGAAGTGTACAGGAGGAGGAGAAGCGTGCAGGAGGAGGAGAAGCGTGCAGGAGGAGGAGAAGTGTACAGGAGGAGGAGAAGTGTGCAGGAGGAGGAGAAGTGTGCAGGAGGAGGAGAAGTGTGCAGGAGGAGGAGAAGCGTTCAGGAGTGTGCAGGAGGAGGAGAAGTGTACAGGAGGAGGAGAAGCGTGCAGGAGGGGAGAAGCGTGCAGGAGGAGGAGAAGTGTACAGGAGGAGGAGAAGTGTGCAGGAGGAGGAGAAGTGTGCAGGAGGAGGAGAAGTATGCAAGAGGAGGAGAAGCGTGCAGGAGGAGGAGAAGTGTACAGGAGGAGGAGAAGCGTGCAGGAGTGTGCAGGAGGAGGAGAAGTGTACAGGAGGAGGAGAAGCGTGCAGGAGGAGGAGAAGCGTGCAGGAGGAGGAGAAGCGTGCAGGAGGAGGAGAAGTGTACAGGAGGAGGAGAAGTGTACAGGAGGAGGAGAAGTGTACAGGAGGAGAAGTGTGCAGGAGGAGGAGAAGTGTGCAGGAGGAGGAGAGGTGTGCAGGAGGAGAAGTGTGCAGGAGGAGGAGAAGTGTACAGGAGGAGGAGAAGTGTGCATGAGGAGAAGTGTGCAGGAGAAGTATACAGGAGGAGGAGAAGTGTACAGGAGGAGGAGAAGTGGACAGGAGGAGGAGCAGTGTACAGGAGGAGGAGAAGTGTGCAGGAGGAGGAGAAGTATGCAAGAGGAGGAGAAGCGTGCAGGAGGAGGATAAGTGTGCAGGAGGAGGAGAAGTATGCAAGAGGAGGAGAAGCGTCCAGGAGGAGGAGAAGTGTACAGGAGGAGGAGAAGCGTGCAGGAGTGTGCAGGAGGAGGAGAAGTGTGCAGGAGGAGGAGAAGTGTACAGGAGGAGGAGAAGTGTACAGGAGGAGGAGAAGTGTACAGGAGGAGGAGAAGCGTGCAGGAGGAGGAGAAGTGTACAGGAGGAGGAGAAGCGTGCAGGAGGAGGAGAAGTGTACAGGAGAAGGAGAAGAGAAGCGTGCAGGAGGAGGAGAAGTGTGCAGGAGGAGGAGAAGCGTGCAGGAGGAGGAGAAGTGTACAGGAGGAGAAGTGTGCAGGAGGAGGAGAAGTGTTTAGGAGGAGGAGAGGTGTGCAGGAGAAGTGTGCAGGAGGCGGAGAAGTGTACAGGAGGAGGAGAAGTGGACAAGAGGAGGAGAAGTGTACAGGAGGAGAAGTGTGCAGGAGGAGAAGTGTACAGGAGGAGGAGAAGTGTACAGGAGGAGAAGTGTGCAGGAGGAGGAGAAGCGTGCAGGAGGAGGAGAAGCGTGCAGGAGGAGGAGAAGTGTACAGGAGGAGAAGTGTGCAGGAGAAGTGTGCAGGAGGAGGAGAAGTGTGCAGGAGGAGAAGCGTGCAGGAGGAGGAGAAGCGTGCAGGAGGAGGAGAAGTGTGCATGAGGAGAAGTGTGCAGGAGAAGTGTACAGGAGGAGGAGAAGTGTACAGGAGGAGGAGAAGTGGACAGGAGGAGGAGAAGTGTACAGGAGGAGGAGAAGTGTGCATGAGGAGGAGAAGTGTGCAGGAGGAGGAGAAGTGTGCATGAGGAGAAGTGTGCAGGAGGAGGAGAAGTGTGCAGGAGGAGGAGAAGCGTACAGGAGGAGGAGAAGTGTACAGGAGAAGTGTGCAGGAGGAGAAGTGTACAGGAGGAGGAGAAGTGTACAGGAGGAGGAGAAGTGTGCATAAGGAGGAGAAGTGTGCAGGAGGAGAAGTGTGCATGAGGAGAAGTGTGCAGGAGAAGCGTGCAGGAGGAGGAGAAGTGTGCAGGAGGAATAGAAGTGTCCAGGAGGAGGAGAAGTGTGCATGAGGAGAAGTGTGCAGGAGAAGTGTACAGGAGGAGGAGAAGTGGACAGGAGGAGGAGAAGTGTGCATGAGGAGAAGTGTGCAGGAGAAGTGTACAGGAGGAGGAGAAGTGGACAGGAGGAGGAGAAGTGTACAGGAGGAGGAGAAGAGAAGCGTGCAGGAGGAGGAGAAGTATGCAGGAGGAGGAGAAGCGTGCAAGAGGAGGAGAAGTGTGCAGGGGGAGGAGAAGAGAAGCGTGCAGGAGGAGGAGAAGTGTGCAGGAGGAGGAGAAGCGTGCAGGAGGAGGAGAAGCGTGCAGGAGCAGGAGAAGAGAAGTGTGCAGGCGGAGGAGAAGTGAGCAGGAGGAGGAGAAGCGTGCAGGAGGAGGAGAAGTGTACAGGAGGAGAAGTGTGCAGGAGGAGGAGAAGTGTTTAGGAGGAGGAGAGGTGTGCAGGAGGAGAAGTGTGCAGGAGGCGGAGAAGTGTACAGGAGGAGGAGAAGTGGACAAGAGGAGGAGAAGTGTACAGGAGGAGAAGTGTGCAGGAGGAGGAGAAGTGTACAGGAGGAGGAGAAGTGTACAGGAGGAGGAGAAGTGTGCAGGAGGAGGAGAAGCGTGCAGGAGGACGAGAAGCGTGCAGGAGTGTGCAGGAGGAGGAGAAGTGTACAGGAGGAGGAGAAGCGTGCAGGAGGAGGAGAAGCGTGCAGGAGGAGGAGAAGTGTACAGGAGGAGGAGAAGTGTGCAGGAGGAGGAGAAGTGTGCAGGAGGAGGAGAAGTATGCAAGAGGAGGAGAAGCGTGCAGGAGGAGGAGAAGTGTACAGGAGGAGGAGAAGCGTGCAGGAGTGTGCAGGAGGAGGAGAAGTGTACAGGAGGAGGAGAAGTGTACAGGAGGAGGAGAAGTGTGCATAAGGAGTAGAAGTGTGCAGGAGGAGGTGAAGTGTGCATGATGAGAAGTGTGCAGGAGAAGCGTGCAGGAGGAGGAGAAGTGTGCAGGAGGAATAGAAGTGTCCAGGAGGAAGAGAAGTGTGCATAAGGAGGAGAAGTGTGCAGGAGGAGGAGAAGTGTGCAGGAGGAGAAGTGTGCAGGAGGAGGAGAAGTTTGCAGGAGGAGAGGTGTGCAGAAGGAGGAGAAGTGTACAGGAGGAGGAGAAGTGTGCATGAGGAGAAGTGTGCAGGAGAAGTGTACAGGAGGAGAAGTGGACAGGAGGAGGAGAAGTGGACAGGAGGAGGAGAAGTGTACAGGAGGAGAAGTTTGCAGGAGGAGGAGAAGAGTGCAGGAGGAGGAGAAGTGTACAGGAGGAGGAGAAGAGAAGCGTGCAGGAGGAGGAGAAGTGTGCAGGAGGAGGAGAAGCGTGCAGGAGGAGGAGAAGGGTGCAGGAGGAGGAGAAGAGAAGCGTGCAGGAGGAGGAGAAGTGTGCAGGAGGAGGAGAAGCGTGCAGGAGGAGGAGAAGTGTGCAGGAGCAGGAGAAGAGAAGTGTGCAGGCGGAGGAGAAGTGTGCAGGAGGAGGAGAAGCGTGCAGGAGGAGGAAAAGTGTACAGGAGGAGAAGTGTGCAGGAGGAGGAGAAGTGTTAAGGAGGAGGAGAGGTGTGCAGGAGGAGAAGTGTGCAGGAGGCGGAGAAGAGTACAGGAGGAGGAGAAGTGGACAAGAGGTGGAGAAGTGTACAGGAGGAGAAGTGTGCAGGAGGAGGAGAAGTGTACAGGAGGAGGAGAAGTGTACAGGAGGAGGAGAAGTGTGCAGGAGGAGGAGAAGCGTGCAGGAGTGTGCAGGAGGAGGAGAAGTGTACAGGAGGAGGAGAAGCGTGCAGGAGGAGGAGAAGCGTGCAGGAGGAGGAGAAGTGTACAGGAGGAGGAGAAGTGTGCAGGAGGAGGAGAAGTGTGCAGGAGGAGGAGAAGTGTGCAGGAGGAGGAGAAGCGTGCAGGAGTGTGCAGGAGGAGGAGAAGTGTACAGGAGGAGGAGAAGCGTGCAGGAGGAGGAGAAGCGTGCAGGAGGAGGAGAAGTGTACAGGAGGAGGAGAAGTGTGCAGGAGGAGGAGAAGTGTGCAGGAGGAGGAGAAGTATGCAAGAGGAGGAGAAGCGTGCAGGAGGAGGAGAAGTGTACAGGAGGAGGAGAAGCGTGCAGGAGTGTGCAGGAGGAGGAGAAGTGTACAGGAGGAGGAGAAGCGTGCAGGAGGAGGAGAAGCGTGCAGGAAGAGGAGAAGCGTGCAGGAGGAGGAGAAGTGTACAGGAGGAGGAGAAGTGTACAGGAGGAGGAGAAGTGTACAGGAGGAGAAGTGTGCAGGAGGAGGAGAAGTGTGCAGGAGGAGGAGAAGTGTAGAGGAGGAGGAGAAGTGTGCATGAGGAGAAGTGTGCAGGAGAAGTATACAGGAGGAGGAGAAGTGTACAGGAGGAGGAGAAGTGGACAGGAGGAGGAGCAGTGTACAGGAGGAGGAGAAGTGTGCAGGAGGAGGAGAAGTATGCAAGAGGAGGAGAAGCGTGCAGGAGTGTGCAGGAGGAGAAGTGTGCAGGAGGAGGAGAAGTGTGCAGGAGGAGAAGCGTGCAGGAGGAGGAGAAGCGTGCAGGAGGAGGAGAAGTGTGCATGAGGGGAAGTGTGCAGGAGAAGTGTACAGGAGGAGGAGAAGTGTACAGGACGAGGGGAAGTGGACAGGAGGAGAAGTATGACAGGAGGAGGAGAAGTGTACAGGAGGAGGAGAAGTGTACAGGAGGAGGAGAAGTGTGCATGAGGAGGAGAAGTGTGCAGGAGGAGGAGAAGTGTGCATGAGGAGAAGTGTGCAGGAGGAGGAGAAGTGTGCAGGAGGAGGAGAAGTGTACAGGAGGAGGAGAAGCGTGCAGGAGTGTGCAGGAGGAGGAGAAGTGTGCAGGAGGAGGAGAAGTGTACAGGAGGAGGAGAAGTGTACAGGAGGAGGAGAAGTGTGCATGAGGAGGAGAAGTGTGCATGAGGAGAAGTGTGCAGGAGGAGGAGAAGTGTGCAGGAGGAGGAGAAGTGGACAGGAGGAGGAGAAGTGTACAGGAGGAGAAGTGTGACAGGAGGAGGAGAAGTGTACAGGAGGAGGAGAAGTGTACAGGAGGAGGAGAAGTGTGCATGAGGAGGAGAAGTGTGCAGGAGGAGGAGAAGTGTGCATGAGGAGAAGTGTGCAGGAGGAGGAGAAGTGTGCAGGAGGAGGAGAAGTGTACAGGAGGAGAAGTGTACAGGAGAAGTGTGCAGGAGGAGAAGTGTACAGGAGGAGGAGAAGTGTACAGGAGGAGGAGAAGTGTGCATAAGGAGGAGAAGTGTGCAGGAGGAGGTGAAGTGTGCATGAGGAGAAGTGTGCAGGAGAAGCGTGCAGGAGGAGGAGAAGTGTGCAGGAGGAATAGAAGTGTCCAGGAGGAAGAGAAGTGTGCATAAGGAGGAGAAGTGTGCAGGAGGAGGAGAAGTGTGCAGGAGGAGAAGTGTGCAGGAGGAGGAGAAGTGTACAGGAGGAGGAGAAGTGTGCATGAGGAGAAGTGTGCAGGAGAAGTGTACAGGAGGAGGAGAAGTGGACAGGAGGAGGAGAAGTGGACAGGAGGAGGAGAAGTGTACAGGAGGAGAAGTTTGCAGGAGGAGGAGAAGAGTGCAGGAGGAGGAGAAGTGTACAGGAGGAGGAGAAGAGAAGCGTGCAGGAGGAGGAGAAGTGTGCAGGAGGAGGAGAAGCGTGCAAGAGGAGGAGAAGTGTGCAGGAGGAGGAGAAGTGTGCAGGAGGGGGAGAAGTGTACAGGAGGAGGAGAGGTGTGCAGGAGGAGAAGTGTGCAGGAGGAGGAGAAGTGTGCAGGAGGAGAGGTGTGCAGAAGGAGGAGAAGTGTACAGGAGGAGGAGAAGTGTGCATGAGGAGAAGTGTGCAGGAGAAGTGTACAGGAGGAGGAGAAGTGTACAGGAGGAGGAGAAGTGGACAGGAGGAGGAGAAGTGGACAGGAGGAGGAGAAGTGTACAGGAAGAGGAGAAGAGAAGCGTGCAGGAGTAGGAGAAGTGTACAGGAGGAGGAGAAGAGTGCAGGAGGAGGAGAAGAGAAGCGTGCAGGAGGAGGAGAAGAGTGCAGGAGGAGGAGAAGCGTGCAGGAGTGTGCAGGAGGAGGAGAAGTGTACAGGAGGAGGAGAAGCGTGCAGGAGGAGGAGAAGCGTGCAGGAGGAGGAGAAGTGTACAGGAGGAGGAGAAGTGTGCAGGAGGAGGAGAAGTGTGCAGGAGGAGGAGAAGTGTGCAGGAGGAGGAGAAGCGTGCAGGAGTGTGCAGGAGGAGGAGAAGTGTACAGGAGGAGGAGAAGCGTGCAGGAGGAGGAGAAGCGTGCAGGAGGAGGAGAAGTGTACAGGAGGAGGAGAAGTGTGCAGGAGGAGGAGAAGTGTGCAGGAGGAGGAGAAGTATGCAAGAGGAGGAGAAGCGTGCAGGAGGAGGAGAAGTGTACAGGAGGAGGAGAAGCGTGCAGGAGTGTGCAGGAGGAGGAGAAGTGTACAGGAGGAGGAGAAGCGTGCAGGAGGAGGAGAAGCGTGCAGGAGGAGGAGAAGCGTGCAGGAGGAGGAGAAGTGTACAGGAGGAGGAGAAGTGTACAGGAGGAGGAGAAGTGTACAGGAGGAGAAGTGTGCAGGAGGAGGAGAAGTGTGCAGGAGGAGGAGAGGTGTGCAGGAGGAGAAGTGTGCAGGAGGAGGAGAAGTGTACAGGAGGAGGAGAAGTGTGCATGAGGAGAAGTGTGCAGGAGAAGTATACAGGAGGAGGAGAAGTGTACAGGAGGAGGAGAAGTGGACAGGAGGAGGAGCAGTGTACAGGAGGAGGAGAAGTGTGCAGGAGGAGGAGAAGTATGCAAGAGGAGGAGAAGCGTGCAGGAGGAGGATAAGTGTGCAGGAGGAGGAGAAGTATGCAAGAGGAGGAGAAGCGTGCAGGAGGAGGAGAAGTGTACAGGAGGAGGAGAAGCGTGCAGGAGTGTGCAGGAGGAGGAGAAGTGTGCAGGAGGAGGAGAAGTGTACAGGAGGAGGAGAAGTGTACAGGAGGAGGAGAATTGTACAGGAGGAGGAGAAGCGTGCAGGAGGAGGAGAAGTGTACAGGAGGAGGAGAAGCGTGCAGGAGGAGGAGAAGTGTACAGGAGAAGGAGAAGAGAAGCGTGCAGGAGGAGGAGAAGTGTGCAGGAGGAGGAGAAGCGTGCAGGAGGAGGAGAAGTGTACAGGAGGAGAAGTGTGCAGGAGGAGGAGAAGTGTTTAGGAGGAGGAGAGGTGTGCAGGAGAAGTGTGCAGGAGGCGGAGAAGTGTACAGGAGGAGGAGAAGTGGACAAGAGGAGGAGAAGTGTACAGGAGGAGAAGTGGACAGGAGGAGGAGAAGTGGACAGGAGGAGGAGAAGTGTACAGGAAGAGGAGAAGAGAAGCGTGCAGGAGTAGGAGAAGTGTACAGGAGGAGGAGAAGAGTGCAGGAGGAGGAGAAGAGAAGCGTGCAGGAGGAGGAGAAGAGTGCAGGAGGAGGAGAAGCGTGCAGGAGTGTGCAGGAGGAGGAGAAGTGTACAGGAGGAGGAGAAGCGTGCAGGAGGAGGAGAAGCGTGCAGGAGGAGGAGAAGTGTACAGGAGGAGGAGAAGTGTGCAGGAGGAGGAGAAGTGTGCAGGAGGAGGAGAAGTGTGCAGGAGGAGGAGAAGCGTTCAGGAGTGTGCAGGAGGAGGAGAAGTGTACAGGAGGAGGAGAAGCGTGCAGGAGGGGAGAAGCGTGCAGGAGGAGGAGAAGTGTACAGGAGGAGGAGAAGTGTGCAGGAGGAGGAGAAGTGTGCAGGAGGAGGAGAAGTATGCAAGAGGAGGAGAAGCGTGCAGGAGGAGGAGAAGTGTACAGGAGGAGGAGAAGCGTGCAGGAGTGTGCAGGAGGAGGAGAAGTGTACAGGAGGAGGAGAAGCGTGCAGGAGGAGGAGAAGCGTGCAGGAGGAGGAGAAGCGTGCAGGAGGAGGAGAAGTGTACAGGAGGAGGAGAAGTGTACAGGAGGATGAGAAGTGTACAGGAGGAGAAGTGTGCAGGAGGAGGAGAAGTGTGCAGGAGGAGGAGAGGTGTGCAGGAGGAGAAGTGTGCAGGAGGAGGATAAGTGTGCAGGAGGAGGAGAAGTATGCAAGAGGAGGAGAAGCGTGCAGGAGGAGGAGAAGTGTGCATGAGGAGAAGTGTGCAGGAGAAGTATACAGGAGGAGGAGAAGTGTACAGGAGGAGGAGAAGTGGACAGGAGGAGGAGCAGTGTACAGGAGGAGGAGAAGTGTGCAGGAGGAGGAGAAGTATGCAAGAGGAGGAGAAGCGTGCAGGAGGAGGATAAGTGTGCAGGAGGAGGAGAAGTATGCAAGAGGAGGAGAAGCGTGCAGGAGGAGGAGAAGTGTACAGGAGGAGGAGAAGCGTGCAGGAGTGTGCAGGAGGAGGAGAAGTGTGCAGGAGGAGGAGAAGTGTACAGGAGGAGGAGAAGTGTACAGGAGGAGGAGAATTGTACAGGAGGAGGAGAAGCGTGCAGGAGGAGGAGAAGTGTACAGGAGGAGGAGAAGCGTGCAGGAGGAGGAGAAGTGTACAGGAGAAGGAGAAGAGAAGCGTGCAGGAGGAGGAGAAGTGTGCAGGAGGAGGAGAAGCGTGCAGGAGGAGGAGAAGTGTACAGGAGGAGAAGTGTGCAGGAGGAGGAGAAGTGTTTAGGAGGAGGAGAGGTGTGCAGGAGAAGTGTGCAGGAGGCGGAGAAGTGTACAGGAGGAGGAGAAGTGGACAAGAGGAGGAGAAGTGTACAGGAGGAGAAGTGGACAGGAGGAGGAGAAGTGGACAGGAGGAGGAGAAGTGTACAGGAAGAGGAGAAGAGAAGCGTGCAGGAGTAGGAGAAGTGTACAGGAGGAGGAGAAGAGTGCAGGAGGAGGAGAAGAGAAGCGTGCAGGAGGAGGAGAAGAGTGCAGGAGGAGGAGAAGCGTGCAGGAGTGTGCAGGAGGAGGAGAAGTGTACAGGAGGAGGAGAAGCGTGCAGGAGGAGGAGAAGCGTGCAGGAGGAGGAGAAGTGTACAGGAGGAGGAGAAGTGTGCAGGAGGAGGAGAAGTGTGCAGGAGGAGGAGAAGTGTGCAGGAGGAGGAGAAGCGTTCAGGAGTGTGCAGGAGGAGGAGAAGTGTACAGGAGGAGGAGAAGCGTGCAGGAGGGGAGAAGCGTGCAGGAGGAGGAGAAGTGTACAGGAGGAGGAGAAGTGTGCAGGAGGAGGAGAAGTGTGCAGGAGGAGGAGAAGTATGCAAGAGGAGGAGAAGCGTGCAGGAGGAGGAGAAGTGTACAGGAGGAGGAGAAGCGTGCAGGAGTGTGCAGGAGGAGGAGAAGTGTACAGGAGGAGGAGAAGCGTGCAGGAGGAGGAGAAGCGTGCAGGAGGAGGAGAAGCGTGCAGGAGGAGGAGAAGTGTACAGGAGGAGGAGAAGTGTACAGGAGGAGGAGAAGTGTACAGGAGGAGAAGTGTGCAGGAGGAGGAGAAGTGTGCAGGAGGAGGAGAGGTGTGCAGGAGGAGAAGTGTGCAGGAGGAGGAGAAGTGTACAGGAGGAGGAGAAGTGTGCGTGAGGAGAAGTGTGCAGGAGAAGTATACAGGAGGAGGAGAAGTGTACAGGAGGAGGAGAAGTGGACAGGAGGAGGAGCAGTGTACAGGAGGAGGAGAAGTGTGCAGGAGGAGGAGAAGTATGCAAGAGGAGGAGAAGCGTGCAGGAGGAGGATAAGTGTGCAGGAGGAGGAGAAGTATGCAAGAGGAGGAGAAGCGTGCAGGAGGAGGAGAAGTGTACAGGAGGAGGAGAAGCGTGCAGGAGTGTGCAAGAGGAGGAGAAGTGTGCAGGAGGAGGAGAAGTGTACAGGAGGAGGAGAAGTGTACAGGAGGAGGAGAAGTGTACAGGAGGAGGAGAAGCGTGCAGGAGGAGGAGAAGTGTACAGGAGGAGGAGAAGCGTGCAGGAGGAGGAGAAGTGTACAGGAGAAGGAGAAGAGAAGCGTGCAGGAGGAGGAGAAGTGTGCAGGAGGAGGAGAAGCGTGCAGGAGGAGGAGAAGTGTACAGGAGGAGAAGTGTGCAGGAGGAGAAGTGTGCAGGAGGAGGAGAAGTGTACAGGAGGAGGAGAAGTGTGCATGAGGAGAAGTGTGCAGGAGAAGTGTACAGGAGGAGGAGAAGTGGACAGGAGGAGGAGAAGTGGACAGGAGGAGGAGAAGTGTACAGGAGGAGAAGTTTGCAGGAGGAGGAGAAGAGTGCAGGAGGAGGAGAAGTGTACAGGAGGAGGAGAAGAGAAGCGTGCAGGAGGAGGAGAAGTGTGCAGGAGGAGGAGAAGCGTGCAAGAGGAGGAGAAGTGTGCAGGAGGAGGAGAAGTGTGCAGGAGGGGGAGAAGTGTACAGGAGGAGGAGAGGTGTGCAGGAGGAGAAGTGTGCAGGAGGAGGAGAAGTGTGCAGGAGGAGAGGTGTGCAGAAGGAGGAGAAGTGTACAGGAGGAGGAGAAGTGTGCATGAGGAGAAGTGTGCAGGAGAAGTGTACAGGAGGAGGAGAAGTGTACAGGAGGAGGAGAAGTGGACAGGAGGAGGAGAAGTGGACAGGAGGAGGAGAAGTGTACAGGAAGAGGAGAAGAGAAGCGTGCAGGAGTAGGAGAAGAGTGCAGGAGGAGGAGAAGCGTGCAGGAGTGTGCAGGAGGAGGAGAAGTGTACAGGAGGAGGAGAAGCGTGCAGGAGGAGGAGAAGCGTGCAGGAGGAGGAGAAGTGTACAGGAGGAGGAGAAGTGTGCAGGAGGAGGAGAAGTGTGCAGGAGGAGGAGAAGTGTGCAGGAGGAGGAGAAGCGTGCAGGAGTGTGCAGGAGGAGGAGAAGTGTACAGGAGGAGGAGAAGCGTGCAGGAGGAGGAGAAGCGTGCAGGAGGAGGAGAAGTGTACAGGAGGAGGAGAAGTGTGCAGGAGGAGGAGAAGTGTGCAGGAGGAGGAGAAGTATGCAAGAGGAGGAGAAGCGTGCAGGAGGAGGAGAAGTGTACAGGAGGAGGAGCAGCGTGCAGGAGTGTGCAGGAGGAGGAGAAGTGTACAGGAGGAGGAGAAGCGTGCAGGAGGAGGAGAAGCGTGCAGGAGGAGGAGAAGCGTGCAGGAGGAGGAGAAGTGTACAGGAGGAGGAGAAGTGTACAGGAGGAGGAGAAGTGTACAGGAGGAGAAGTGTGCAGGAGGAGGAGAAGTGTGCAGGAGGAGGAGAGGTGTGCAGGAGGAGAAGTGTGCAGGAGGAGGAAAAGTGTACAGGAGGAGGAGAAGTGTGCATGAGGAGAAGTGTGCAGGAGAAGTATACAGGAGGAGGAGAAGTGTACAGGAGGAGGAGAAGTGGACAGGAGGAGGAGCAGTGTACAGGAGGAGGAGAAGTGTGCAGGAGGAGGAGAAGTATGCAAGAGGAGGAGAAGCGTGCAGGAGGAGGATAAGTGTGCAGGAGGAGGAGAAGTATGCAAGAGGAGGAGAAGCGTGCAGGAGGAGGAGAAGTGTACAGGAGGAGGAGAAGCGTGCAGGAGTGTGCAGGAGGAGGAGAAGTGTGCAGGAGGAGGAGAAGTGTACAGGAGGAGGAGAAGTGTACAGGAGGAGGAGAAGTGTACAGGAGGAGGAGAAGCGTGCAGGAGGAGGAGAAGTGTACAGGAGGAGGAGAAGCGTGCAGGAGGAGGAGAAGTGTACAGGAGAAGGAGAAGAGAAGCGTGCAGGAGGAGGAGAAGTGTGCAGGAGGAGGAGAAGCGTGCAGGAGGAGGAGAAGTGTACAGGAGGAGAAGTGTGCAGGAGGAGAAGTGTGCAGGAGGAGGAGAAGTGTACAGGAGGAGGAGAAGTGTGCATGAGGAGAAGTGTGCAGGAGAAGTGTACAGGAGGAGGAGAAGTGGACAGGAGGAGGAGAAGTGGACAGGAGGAGGAGAAGTGTACAGGAGGAGAAGTTTGCAGGAGGAGGAGAAGAGTGCAGGAGGAGGAGAAGTGTACAGGAGGAGGAGAAGAGAAGCGTGCAGGAGGAGGAGAAGTGTGCAGGAGGAGGAGAAGCGTGCAAGAGGAGGAGAAGTGTGCAGGAGGAGGAGAAGTGTGCAGGAGGGGGAGAAGTGTACAGGAGGAGGAGAGGTGTGCAGGAGGAGAAGTGTGCAGGAGGAGGAGAAGTGTGCAGGAGGAGAGGTGTGCAGAAGGTGGAGAAGTGTACAGGAGGAGGAGAAGTGTGCATGAGGAGAAGTGTGCAGGAGAAGTGTACAGGAGGAGGAGAAGTGTACAGGAGGAGGAGAAGTGGACAGGAGGAGGAGAAGTGGACAGGAGGAGGAGAAGTGTACAGGAAGAGGAGAAGAGAAGCGTGCAGGAGTAGGAGAAGTGTACAGGAGGAGGAGAAGAGTGCAGGAGGAGGAGAAGAGAAGCGTGCAGGAGGAGGAGAAGAGTGCAGGAGGAGGAGAAGCGTGCAGGAGTGTGCAGGAGGAGGAGAAGTGTACAGGAGGAGGAGAAGCGTGCAGGAGGAGGAGAAGTGTACAGGAGGAGGAGAAGTGTGCAGGAGGAGGAGAAGTGTGCAGGAGGAGGAGAAGTGTGCAGGAGGAGGAGAAGCGTGCAGGAGTGTGCAGGAGGAGGAGAAGTGTACAGGAGGAGGAGAAGCGTGCAGGAGGAGGAGAAGCGTGCAGGAGGAGGAGAAGTGTACAGGAGGAGGAGAAGTGTGCAGGAGGAGGAGAAGTGTGCAGGAGGAGGAGAAGTATGCAAGAGGAGGAGAAGCGTGCAGGAGGAGGAGAAGTGTACAGGAGGAGGAGAAGCGTGCAGGAGTGTGCAGGAGGAGGAGAAGTGTACAGGAGGAGGAGAAGCGTGCAGGAGGAGGAGAAGCGTGCAGGAGGAGGAGAAGCGTGCAGGAGGAGGAGAAGTGTACAGGAGGAGGAGAAGTGTACAGGAGGAGGAGAAGTGTACAGGAGGAGAAGTGTGCAGGAGGAGGAGAAGTGTGCAGGAGGAGGAGAGGTGTGCAGGAGGAGAAGTGTGCAGGAGGAGGAAAAGTGTACAGGAGGAGGAGAAGTGTGCATGAGGAGAAGTGTGCAGGAGAAGTATACAGGAGGAGGAGAAGTGTACAGGAGGAGGAGAAGTGGACAGGAGGAGGAGCAGTGTACAGGAGGAGGAGAAGTGTGCAGGAGGAGGAGAAGTATGTAAGAGGAGGAGAAGCGTGCAGGAGGAGGATAAGTGTGCAGGAGGAGGAGAAGTATGCAAGAGGAGGAGAAGCGTGCAGGAGGAGGAGAAGTGTACAGGAGGGGGAGAAGCGTGCAGGAGTGTGCAGGAGGAGGAGAAGTGTGCAGGAGGAGGAGAAGTGTACAGGAGGAGGAGAAGTGTACAGGAGGAGGAGAAGTGTACAGGAGGAGGAGAAGCGTGCAGGAGGAGGAGAAGTGTACAGGAGGAGGAGAAGCGTGCAGGAGGAGGAGAAGTGTACAGGAGAAGGAGAAGAGAAGCGTGCAGGAGGAGGAGAAGTGTGCAGGAGGAGGAGAAGCGTGCAGGAGGAGGAGAAGTGTACAGGAGGAGAAGTGTGCAGGAGGAGGAGAAGTGTTTAGGAGGAGGAGAGGTGTGCAGGAGAAGTGTGCAGGAGGCGGAGAAGTGTACAGGAGGAGGAGAAGTGGACAAGAGGAGGAGAAGTGTACAGGAGGAGAAGTGGACAGGAGGAGGAGAAGTGGACAGGAGGAGGAGAAGTGTACAGGAAGAGGAGAAGAGAAGCGTGCAGGAGTAGGAGAAGTGTACAGGAGGAGGAGAAGAGTGCAGGAGGAGGAGAAGAGAAGCGTGCAGGAGGAGGAGAAGAGTGCAGGAGGAGGAGAAGCGTGCAGGAGTGTGCAGGAGGAGGAGAAGTGTACAGGAGGAGGAGAAGCGTGCAGGAGGAGGAGAAGCGTGCAGGAGGAGGAGAAGTGTACAGGAGGAGGAGAAGTGTGCAGGAGGAGGAGAAGTGTGCAGGAGGAGGAGAAGTGTGCAGGAGGAGGAGAAGCGTTCAGGAGTGTGCAGGAGGAGGAGAAGTGTACAGGAGGAGGAGAAGCGTGCAGGAGGGGAGAAGCGTGCAGGAGGAGGAGAAGTGTACAGGAGGAGGAGAAGTGTGCAGGAGGAGGAGAAGTGTGCAGGAGGAGGAGAAGTATGCAAGAGGAGGAGAAGCGTGCAGGAGGAGGAGAAGTGTACAGGAGGAGGAGAAGCGTGCAGGAGTGTGCAGGAGGAGGAGAAGTGTACAGGAGGAGGAGAAGCGTGCAGGAGGAGGAGAAGCGTGCAGGAGGAGGAGAAGCGTGCAGGAGGAGGAGAAGTGTACAGGAGGAGGAGAAGTGTACAGGAGGAGGAGAAGTGTACAGGAGGAGAAGTGTGCAGGAGGAGGAGAAGTGTGCAGGAGGAGGAGAGGTGTGCAGGAGGAGAAGTGTGCAGGAGGAGGAGAAGTGTACAGGAGGAGGAGAAGTGTGCATGAGGAGAAGTGTGCAGGAGAAGTATACAGGAGGAGGAGAAGTGTACAGGAGGAGGAGAAGTGGACAAGAGGAGGAGAAGTGTACAGGAGGAGAAGTTTGCAGGAGGAGGAGAAGAGTGCAGGAGGAGGAGAAGTGTACAGGAGGAGGAGAAGAGAAGCGTGCAGGAGGAGGAGAAGTGTGCAGGAGGAGGAGAAGCGTGCAAGAGGAGGAGAAGTGTGCAGGAGGAGGAGAAGTGTGCAGGAGGGGGAGAAGTGTACAGGAGGAGGAGAGGTGTGCAGGAGGAGAAGTGTGCAGGAGGAGGAGAAGTGTGCAGGAGGAGAGGTGTGCAGAAGGAGGAGAAGTGTACAGGAGGAGGAGAAGTGTGCATGAGGAGAAGTGTGCAGGAGAAGTGTACAGGAGGAGGAGAAGTGTACAGGAGGAGGAGAAGTGGACAGGAGGAGGAGAAGTGGACAGGAGGAAGAGAAGTGTACAGGAAGAGGAGAAGAGAAGCGTGCAGGAGTAGGAGAAGTGTACAGGAGGAGGAGAAGAGTGCAGGAGGAGGAGAAGAGAAGCGTGCAGGAGGAGGAGAAGAGTGCAGGAGGAGGAGAAGCGTGCAGGAGTGTGCAGGAGGAGGAGAAGTGTACAGGAGGAGGAGAAGCGTGCAGGAGGAGGAGAAGCGTGCAGGAGGAGGAGAAGTGTACAGGAGGAGGAGAAGTGTGCAGGAGGAGGAGAAGTGTGCAGGAGGAGGAGAAGTGTGCAGGAGGAGGAGAAGCGTGCAGGAGTGTGCAGGAGGAGGAGAAGTGTACAGGAGGAGGAGAAGCGTGCAGGAGGAGGAGAAGGGTGCAGGAGGAGGAGAAGTGTACAGGAGGAGGAGAAGTGTGCAGGAGGAGGAGAAGTGTGCAGGAGGAGGAGAAGTATGCAAGAGGAGGAGAAGCGTGCAGGAGGAGGAGAAGTGTACAGGAGGAGGAGAAGCGTGCAGGAGTGTGCAGGAGGAGGAGAAGTGTACAGGAGGAGGAGAAGCGTGCAGGAGGAGGAGAAGCGTGCAGGAGGAGGAGAAGCGTGCAGGAGGAGGAGAAGTGTACAGGAGGAGGAGAAGTGTACAGGAGGAGGAGAAGTGTACAGGAGGAGAAGTGTGCAGGAGGAGGAGAAGTGTGCAGGAGGAGGAGAGGTGTGCAGGAGGAGAAGTGTGCAGGAGGAGGAAAAGTGTACAGGAGGAGGAGAAGTGTGCATGAGGAGAAGTGTGCAGGAGAAGTATACAGGAGGAGGAGAAGTGTACAGGAGGAGGAGAAGTGTACAGGAGGAGGAGCAGTGTACAGGAGGAGGAGAAGTGTGCAGGAGGAGGAGAAGTATGTAAGAGGAGGAGAAGCGTGCAGGAGGAGGATAAGTGTGCAGGAGGAGGAGAAGTATGCAAGAGGAGGAGAAGCGTGCAGGAGGAGGAGAAGTGTACAGGAGGAGGAGAAGCGTGCAGGAGTGTGCAGGAGGAGGAGAAGTGTGCAGGAGGAGGAGAAGTGTACAGGAGGAGGAGAAGTGTACAGGAGGAGGAGAAGTGGACAGGAGGAGGAGCAGTGTACAGGAGGAGGAGAAGTGTGCAGGAGGAGGAGAAGTATGTAAGAGGAGGAGAAGCGTGCAGGAGGAGGATAAGTGTGCAGGAGGAGGAGAAGTATGCAAGAGGAGGAGAAGCGTGCAGGAGGAGGAGAAGTGTACAGGAGGGGGAGAAGCGTGCAGGAGTGTGCAGGAGGAGGAGAAGTGTGCAGGAGGAGGAGAAGTGTACAGGAGGAGGAGAAGTGTACAGGAGGAGGAGAAGTGTACAGGAGGAGGAGAAGCGTGCAGGAGGAGGAGAAGTGTACAGGAGGAGGAGAAGCGTGCAGGAGGAGGAGAAGTGTACAGGAGAAGGAGAAGAGAAGCGTGCAGGAGGAGGAGAAGTGTGCAGGAGGAGGAGAAGCGTGCAGGAGGAGGAGAAGTGTACAGGAGGAGAAGTGTGCAGGAGGAGGAGAAGTGTTTAGGAGGAGGAGAGGTGTGCAGGAGAAGTGTGCAGGAGGCGGAGAAGTGTACAGGAGGAGGAGAAGTGGACAAGAGGAGGAGAAGTGTACAGGAGGAGAAGTGGACAGGAGGAGGAGAAGTGGACAGGAGGAGGAGAAGTGTACAGGAAGAGGAGAAGAGAAGCGTGCAGGAGTAGGAGAAGTGTACAGGAGGAGGAGAAGAGTGCAGGAGGAGGAGAAGAGAAGCGTGCAGGAGGAGGAGAAGAGTGCAGGAGGAGGAGAAGCGTGCAGGAGTGTGCAGGAGGAGGAGAAGTGTACAGGAGGAGGAGAAGCGTGCAGGAGGAGGAGAAGCGTGCAGGAGGAGGAGAAGTGTACAGGAGGAGGAGAAGTGTGCAGGAGGAGGAGAAGTGTGCAGGAGGAGGAGAAGTGTGCAGGAGGAGGAGAAGCGTTCAGGAGTGTGCAGGAGGAGGAGAAGTGTACAGGAGGAGGAGAAGCGTGCAGGAGGGGAGAAGCGTGCAGGAGGAGGAGAAGTGTACAGGAGGAGGAGAAGTGTGCAGGAGGAGGAGAAGTGTGCAGGAGGAGGAGAAGTATGCAAGAGGAGGAGAAGCGTGCAGGAGGAGGAGAAGTGTACAGGAGGAGGAGAAGCGTGCAGGAGTGTGCAGGAGGAGGAGAAGTGTACAGGAGGAGGAGAAGCGTGCAGGAGGAGGAGAAGCGTGCAGGAGGAGGAGAAGCGTGCAGGAGGAGGAGAAGTGTACAGGAGGAGGAGAAGTGTACAGGAGGAGGAGAAGTGTACAGGAGGAGAAGTGTGCAGGAGGAGGAGAAGTGTGCAGGAGGAGGAGAGGTGTGCAGGAGGAGAAGTGTGCAGGAGGAGGAGAAGTGTACAGGAGGAGGAGAAGTGTGCATGAGGAGAAGTGTGCAGGAGAAGTATACAGGAGGAGGAGAAGTGTACAGGAGGAGGAGAAGTGGACAAGAGGAGGAGAAGTGTACAGGAGGAGAAGTTTGCAGGAGGAGGAGAAGAGTGCAGGAGGAGGAGAAGTGTACAGGAGGAGGAGAAGAGAAGCGTGCAGGAGGAGGAGAAGTGTGCAGGAGGAGGAGAAGCGTGCAAGAGGAGGAGAAGTGTGCAGGAGGAGGAGAAGTGTGCAGGAGGGGGAGAAGTGTACAGGAGGAGGAGAGGTGTGCAGGAGGAGAAGTGTGCAGGAGGAGGAGAAGTGTGCAGGAGGAGAGGTGTGCAGAAGGAGGAGAAGTGTACAGGAGGAGGAGAAGTGTGCATGAGGAGAAGTGTGCAGGAGAAGTGTACAGGAGGAGGAGAAGTGTACAGGAGGAGGAGAAGTGGACAGGAGGAGGAGAAGTGGACAGGAGGAAGAGAAGTGTACAGGAAGAGGAGAAGAGAAGCGTGCAGGAGTAGGAGAAGTGTACAGGAGGAGGAGAAGAGTGCAGGAGGAGGAGAAGAGAAGCGTGCAGGAGGAGGAGAAGAGTGCAGGAGGAGGAGAAGCGTGCAGGAGTGTGCAGGAGGAGGAGAAGTGTACAGGAGGAGGAGAAGCGTGCAGGAGGAGGAGAAGCGTGCAGGAGGAGGAGAAGTGTACAGGAGGAGGAGAAGTGTGCAGGAGGAGGAGAAGTGTGCAGGAGGAGGAGAAGTGTGCAGGAGGAGGAGAAGCGTGCAGGAGTGTGCAGGAGGAGGAGAAGTGTACAGGAGGAGGAGAAGCGTGCAGGAGGAGGAGAAGGGTGCAGGAGGAGGAGAAGTGTACAGGAGGAGGAGAAGTGTGCAGGAGGAGGAGAAGTGTGCAGGAGGAGGAGAAGTATGCAAGAGGAGGAGAAGCGTGCAGGAGGAGGAGAAGTGTACAGGAGGAGGAGAAGCGTGCAGGAGTGTGCAGGAGGAGGAGAAGTGTACAGGAGGAGGAGAAGCGTGCAGGAGGAGGAGAAGCGTGCAGGAGGAGGAGAAGCGTGCAGGAGGAGGAGAAGTGTACAGGAGGAGGAGAAGTGTACAGGAGGAGGAGAAGTGTACAGGAGGAGAAGTGTGCAGGAGGAGGAGAAGTGTGCAGGAGGAGGAGAGGTGTGCAGGAGGAGAAGTGTGCAGGAGGAGGAAAAGTGTACAGGAGGAGGAGAAGTGTGCATGAGGAGAAGTGTGCAGGAGAAGTATACAGGAGGAGGAGAAGTGTACAGGAGGAGGAGAAGTGTACAGGAGGAGGAGCAGTGTACAGGAGGAGGAGAAGTGTGCAGGAGGAGGAGAAGTATGTAAGAGGAGGAGAAGCGTGCAGGAGGAGGATAAGTGTGCAGGAGGAGGAGAAGTATGCAAGAGGAGGAGAAGCGTGCAGGAGGAGGAGAAGTGTACAGGAGGAGGAGAAGCGTGCAGGAGTGTGCAGGAGGAGGAGAAGTGTGCAGGAGGAGGAGAAGTGTACAGGAGGAGGAGAAGTGTACAGGAGGAGGAGAAGTGTACAGGAGGAGGAGAAGCGTGCAGGAGGAGGAGAAGTGTACAGGAGGAGGAGAAGCGTGCAGGAGGAGGAGAAGTGTACAGGAGAAGGAGAAGAGAAGCGTGCAGGAGGAGGAGATGTGTGCAGGAGGAGGAGAAGCGTGCAGGAGGAGGAGAAGTGTACAGGAGGAGAAGTGTGCAGGAGGAGGAGAAGTGTTTAGGAGGAGGAGAGGTGTGCAGGAGAAGTGTACAGGAGGCGGAGAAGTGTACAGGAGGAGGAGAAGTGGACAAGAGGAGGAGAAGTGTACAGGAGGAGAAGTGGACAGGAGGAGGAGAAGTGGACAGGAGGAGGAGAAGTGTACAGGAAGAGGAGAAGAGAAGCGTGCAGGAGTAGGAGAAGTGTACAGGAGGAGGAGAAGAGTGCAGGAGGAGGAGAAGAGAAGCGTGCAGGAGGAGGAGAAGAGTGCAGGAGGAGGAGAAGCGTGCAGGAGTGTGCAGGAGGAGGAGAAGTGTACAGGAGGAGGAGAAGCGTGCAGGAGGAGGAGAAGCGTGCAGGAGGAGGAGAAGTGTACAGGAGGAGGAGAAGTGTGCAGGAGGAGGAGAAGTGTGCAGGAGGAGGAGAAGTGTGCAGGAGGAGGAGAAGCGTTCAGGAGTGTGCAGGAGGAGGAGAAGTGTACAGGAGGAGGAGAAGCGTGCAGGAGGGGAGAAGCGTGCAGGAGGAGGAGAAGTGTACAGGAGGAGGAGAAGTGTGCAGGAGGAGGAGAAGTGTGCAGGAGGAGGAGAAGTATGCAAGAGGAGGAGAAGCGTGCAGGAGGAGGAGAAGTGTACAGGAGGAGGAGAAGCGTGCAGGAGTGTGCAGGAGGAGAAGTGTACAGGAGGAGGAGAAGCGTGCAGGAGGAGGAGAAGCGTGCAGGAGGAGGAGAAGCGTGCAGGAGGAGGAGAAGTGTACAGGAGGAGGAGAAGTGTACAGGAGGAGGAGAAGTGTACAGGAGGAGAAGTGTGCAGGAGGAGGAGAAGTGTGCAGGAGGAGGAGAGGTGTGCAGGAGGAGAAGTGTGCAGGAGGAGGAGAAGTGTACAGGAGGAGGAGAAGTGTGCATGAGGAGAAGTGTGCAGGAGAAGTATACAGGAGGAGGAGAAGTGTACAGGAGGAGGAGAAGTGGACAGGAGGAGGAGCAGTGTACAGGAGGAGGAGAAGTGTGCAGGAGGAGGAGAAGTATGCAAGAGGAGGAGAAGCGTGCAGGAAGAGGATAAGTGTGCAGGAGGAGGAGAAGTATGCAAGAGGAGGAGAAGCGTCCAGGAGGAGGAGAAGTGTACAGGAGGAGGAGAAGCGTGCAGGAGTGTGCAGGAGGAGGAGAAGTGTGCAGGAGGAGGAGAAGTGTACAGGAGGAGGAGAAGTGTACAGGAGGAGGAGAAGTGTACAGGAGGAGGAGAAGCGTGCAGGAGGAGGAGAAGTGTACAAGAGGAGGAGAAGCGTGCAGGAGGAGGAGAAGTGTACAGGAGAAGGAGAAGAGAAGCGTGCAGGAGGAGGAGAAGTGTGCAGGAGGAGGAGAAGCGTGCAGGAGGAGGAGAAGTGTACAGGAGGAGAAGTGTGCAGGAGGAGGAGAAGTGTTTAGGAGGAGGAGAGGTGTGCAGGAGAAGTGTGCAGGAGGCGGAGAAGTGTACAGGAGGAGGAGAAGTGGACAAGAGGAGGAGAAGTGTACAGGAGGAGAAGTGTGCAGGAGGAGAAGTGTACAGGAGGAGGAGAAGTGTACAGGAGGAGAAGTGTGCAGGAGGAGGAGAAGCGTGCAGGAGGAGGAGAAGCGTGCAGGAGGAGGAGAAGTGTACAGGAGGAGAAGTGTGCAGGAGAAGTGTGCAGGAGGAGGAGAAGTGTGCAGGAGGAGAAGCGTGCAGGAGGAGGAGAAGCGTGCAGGAGGAGGAGAAGTGTGCATGAGGAGAAGTGTGCAGGAGAAGTGTACAGGAGGAGGAGAAGTGTACAGGAGGAGGAGAAGTGGACAGGAGGAGGAGAAGTGTACAGGAGGAGGAGAAGTGTGCATGAGGAGGAGAAGTGTGCAGGAGGAGGAGAAGTGTGCATGAGGAGAAGTGTGCAGGAGGAGGAGAAGTGTGCAGGAGGAGGAGAAGTGTACAGGAGGAGGAGAAGTGTACAGGAGAAGTGTGCAGGAGGAGAAGTGTACAGGAGGAGGAGAAGTGTACAGGAGGAGGAGAAGTGTGCATAAGGAGGAGAAGTGTGCAGGAGGAGAAGTGTGCATGAGGAGAAGTGTGCAGGAGAAGCGTGCAGGAGGAGGAGAAGTGTGCAGGAGGAATAGAAGTGTCCAGGAGGAGGAGAAGTGTGCATGAGGAGAAGTGTGCAGGAGAAGTGTACAGGAGGAGGAGAAGTGGACAGGAGGAGGAGAAGTGTGCAGGAGGAGGAGAAGTATGTAAGAGGAGGAGAAGCGTGCATGAGGAGAAGTGTGCAGGAGAAGTATACAGGAGGAGGAGAAGTGTACAGGAGGAGGAGAAGTGTACAGGAGGAGGAGCAGTGTACAGGAGGAGGAGAAGTGTGCAGGAGGAGGAGAAGTATGTAAGAGGAGGAGAAGCGTGCAGGAGGAGGATAAGTGTGCAGGAGGAGGAGAAGTATGCAAGAGGAGGAGAAGCGTGCAGGAGGAGGAGAAGTGTACAGGAGGAGGAGAAGCGTGCAGGAGTGTGCAGGAGGAGGAGAAGTGTGCAGGAGGAGGAGAAGTGTACAGGAGGAGGAGAAGTGTACAGGAGGAGGAGAAGTGTACAGGAGGAGGAGAAGCGTGCAGGAGGAGGAGAAGTGTACAGGAGGAGGAGAAGCGTGCAGGAGGAGGAGAAGTGTACAGGAGAAGGAGAAGAGAAGCGTGCAGGAGGAGGAGAAGTGTGCAGGAGGAGGAGAAGCGTGCAGGAGGAGGAGAAGTGTACAGGAGGAGAAGTGTGCAGGAGGAGGAGAAGTGTTTAGGAGGAGGAGAGGTGTGCAGGAGAAGTGTACAGGAGGCGGAGAAGTGTACAGGAGGAGGAGAAGTGGACAAGAGGAGGAGAAGTGTACAGGAGGAGAAGTGGACAGGAGGAGGAGAAGTGGACAGGAGGAGGAGAAGTGTACAGGAAGAGGAGAAGAGAAGCGTGCAGGAGTAGGAGAAGTGTACAGGAGGAGGAGAAGAGTGCAGGAGGAGGAGAAGAGAAGCGTGCAGGAGGAGGAGAAGAGTGCAGGAGGAGGAGAAGCGTGCAGGAGTGTGCAGGAGGAGGAGAAGTGTACAGGAGGAGGAGAAGCGTGCAGGAGGAGGAGAAGCGTGCAGGAGGAGGAGAAGTGTACAGGAGGAGGAGAAGTGTGCAGGAGGAGGAGAAGTGTGCAGGAGGAGGAGAAGTGTGCAGGAGGAGGAGAAGCGTTCAGGAGTGTGCAGGAGGAGGAGAAGTGTACAGGAGGAGGAGAAGCGTGCAGGAGGGGAGAAGCGTGCAGGAGGAGGAGAAGTGTACAGGAGGAGGAGAAGTGAGCAGGAGGAGGAGAAGTGTGCAGGAGGAGGAGAAGTATGCAAGAGGAGGAGAAGCGTGCAGGAGGAGGAGAAGTGTACAGGAGGAGGAGAAGCGTGCAGGAGTGTGCAGGAGGAGAAGTGTACAGGAGGAGGAGAAGCGTGCAGGAGGAGGAGAAGCGTGCAGGAGGAGGAGAAGCGTGCAGGAGGAGGAGAAGTGTACAGGAGGAGGAGAAGTGTACAGGAGGAGGAGAAGTGTACAGGAGGAGAAGTGTGCAGGAGGAGGAGAAGTGTGCAGGAGGAGGAGAGGTGTGCAGGAGGAGAAGTGTGCAGGAGGAGGAGAAGTGTACAGGAGGAGGAGAAGTGTGCATGAGGAGAAGTGTGCAGGAGAAGTATACAGGAGGAGGAGAAGTGTACAGGAGGAGGAGAAGTGGACAGGAGGAGGAGCAGTGTACAGGAGGAGGAGAAGTGTGCAGGAGGAGGAGAAGTATGCAAGAGGAGGAGAAGCGTGCAGGAAGAGGATAAGTGTGCAGGAGGAGGAGAAGTATGCAAGAGGAGGAGAAGCGTCCAGGAGGAGGAGAAGTGTACAGGAGGAGGAGAAGCGTGCAGGAGTGTGCAGGAGGAGGAGAAGTGTGCAGGAGGAGGAGAAGTGTACAGGAGGAGGAGAAGTGTACAGGAGGAGAAGTGTGCAGGAGGAGGAGAAGTGTGCAGGAGGAGGAGAGGTGTGCAGGAGGAGAAGTGTGCAGGAGGAGGAAAAGTGTACAGGAGGAGGAGAAGTGTGCATGAGGAGAAGTGTGCAGGAGAAGTATACAGGAGGAGGAGAAGTGTACAGGAGGAGGAGAAGTGTACAGGAGGAGGAGCAGTGTACAGGAGGAGGAGAAGTGTGCAGGAGGAGGAGAAGTATGTAAGAGGAGGAGAAGCGTGCAGGAGGAGGATAAGTGTGCAGGAGGAGGAGAAGTATGCAAGAGGAGGAGAAGCGTGCAGGAGGAGGAGAAGTGTACAGGAGGAGGAGAAGCGTGCAGGAGTGTGCAGGAGGAGGAGAAGTGTGCAGGAGGAGGAGAAGTGTACAGGAGGAGGAGAAGTGTACAGGAGGAGGAGAAGTGTACAGGAGGAGGAGAAGCGTGCAGGAGGAGGAGAAGTGTACAGGAGGAGGAGAAGCGTGCAGGAGGAGGAGAAGTGTACAGGAGAAGGAGAAGAGAAGCGTGCAGGAGGAGGAGAAGTGTGCAGGAGGAGGAGAAGCGTGCAGGAGGAGGAGAAGTGTACAGGAGGAGAAGTGTGCAGGAGGAGGAGAAGTGTTTAGGAGGAGGAGAGGTGTGCAGGAGAAGTGTACAGGAGGCGGAGAAGTGTACAGGAGGAGGAGAAGTGGACAAGAGGAGGAGAAGTGTACAGGAGGAGAAGTGGACAGGAGGAGGAGAAGTGGACAGGAGGAGGAGAAGTGTACAGGAAGAGGAGAAGAGAAGCGTGCAGGAGTAGGAGAAGTGTACAGGAGGAGGAGAAGAGTGCAGGAGGAGGAGAAGAGAAGCGTGCAGGAGGAGGAGAAGAGTGCAGGAGGAGGAGAAGCGTGCAGGAGTGTGCAGGAGGAGGAGAAGTGTACAGGAGGAGGAGAAGCGTGCAGGAGGAGGAGAAGCGTGCAGGAGGAGGAGAAGTGTACAGGAGGAGGAGAAGTGTGCAGGAGGAGGAGAAGTGTGCAGGAGGAGGAGAAGTGTGCAGGAGGAGGAGAAGCGTTCAGGAGTGTGCAGGAGGAGGAGAAGTGTACAGGAGGAGGAGAAGCGTGCAGGAGGGGAGAAGCGTGCAGGAGGAGGAGAAGTGTACAGGAGGAGGAGAAGTGTGCAGGAGGAGGAGAAGTGTGCAGGAGGAGGAGAAGTATGCAAGAGGAGGAGAAGCGTGCAGGAGGAGGAGAAGTGTACAGGAGGAGGAGAAGCGTGCAGGAGTGTGCAGGAGGAGAAGTGTACAGGAGGAGGAGAAGCGTGCAGGAGGAGGAGAAGCGTGCAGGAGGAGGAGAAGCGTGCAGGAGGAGGAGAAGTGTACAGGAGGAGGAGAAGTGTACAGGAGGAGGAGAAGTGTACAGGAGGAGAAGTGTGCAGGAGGAGGAGAAGTGTGCAGGAGGAGGAGAGGTGTGCAGGAGGAGAAGTGTGCAGGAGGAGGAGAAGTGTACAGGAGGAGGAGAAGTGTGCATGAGGAGAAGTGTGCAGGAGAAGTATACAGGAGGAGGAGAAGTGTACAGGAGGAGGAGAAGTGGACAGGAGGAGGAGCAGTGTACAGGAGGAGGAGAAGTGTGCAGGAGGAGGAGAAGTATGCAAGAGGAGGAGAAGCGTGCAGGAAGAGGATAAGTGTGCAGGAGGAGGAGAAGTATGCAAGAGGAGGAGAAGCGTCCAGGAGGAGGAGAAGTGTACAGGAGGAGGAGAAGCGTGCAGGAGTGTGCAGGAGGAGGAGAAGTGTGCAGGAGGAGGAGAAGTGTACAGGAGGAGGAGAAGTGTACAGGAGGAGGAGAAGTGTACAGGAGGAGGAGAAGCGTGCAGGAGGAGGAGAAGTGTACAAGAGGAGGAGAAGCGTGCAGGAGGAGGAGAAGTGTACAGGAGAAGGAGAAGAGAAGCGTGCAGGAGGAGGAGAAGTGTGCAGGAGGAGGAGAAGCGTGCAGGAGGAGGAGAAGTGTACAGGAGGAGAAGTGTGCAGGAGGAGGAGAAGTGTTTAGGAGGAGGAGAGGTGTGCAGGAGAAGTGTGCAGGAGGCGGAGAAGTGTACAGGAGGAGGAGAAGTGGACAAGAGGAGGAGAAGTGTACAGGAGGAGAAGTGTGCAGGAGGAGAAGTGTACAGGAGGAGGAGAAGTGTACAGGAGGAGAAGTGTGCAGGAGGAGGAGAAGCGTGCAGGAGGAGGAGAAGCGTGCAGGAGGAGGAGAAGTGTACAGGAGGAGAAGTGTGCAGGAGAAGTGTGCAGGAGGAGGAGAAGTGTGCAGGAGGAGAAGCGTGCAGGAGGAGGAGAAGCGTGCAGGAGGAGGAGAAGTGTGCATGAGGAGAAGTGTGCAGGAGAAGTGTACAGGAGGAGGAGAAGTGTACAGGAGGAGGAGAAGTGGACAGGAGGAGGAGAAGTGTACAGGAGGAGGAGAAGTGTGCATGAGGAGGAGAAGTGTGCAGGAGGAGGAGAAGTGTGCATGAGGAGAAGTGTGCAGGAGGAGGAGAAGTGTGCAGGAGGAGGAGAAGTGTACAGGAGGAGGAGAAGTGTACAGGAGAAGTGTGCAGGAGGAGAAGTGTACAGGAGGAGGAGAAGTGTACAGGAGGAGGAGAAGTGTGCATAAGGAGGAGAAGTGTGCAGGAGGAGAAGTGTGCATGAGGAGAAGTGTGCAGGAGAAGCGTGCAGGAGGAGGAGAAGTGTGCAGGAGGAATAGAAGTGTCCAGGAGGAGGAGAAGTGTGCATGAGGAGAAGTGTGCAGGAGAAGTGTACAGGAGGAGGAGAAGTGGACAGGAGGAGGAGAAGTGTGCATGAGGAGAAGTGTGCAGGAGAAGTGTACAGGAGGAGGAGAAGTGGACAGGAGGAGGAGAAGTGTACAGGAGGAGGAGAAGAGAAGCGTGCAGGAGGAGGAGAAGTATGCAGGAGGAGGAGAAGCGTGCAAGAGGAGGAGAAGTGTGCAGGGGGAGGAGAAGAGAAGCGTGCAGGAGGAGGAGAAGTGTGCAGGAGGAGGAGAAGCGTGCAGGAGGAGGAGAAGCGTGCAGGAGCAGGAGAAGAGAAGTGTGCAGGCGGAGGAGAAGTGAGCAGGAGGAGGAGAAGCGTGCAGGAGGAGGAGAAGTGTACAGGAGGAGAAGTGTGCAGGAGGAGGAGAAGTGTTTAGGAGGAGGAGAGGTGTGCAGGAGGAGAAGTGTGCAGGAGGCGGAGAAGTGTACAGGAGGAGGAGAAGTGGACAAGAGGAGGAGAAGTGTACAGGAGGAGAAGTGTGCAGGAGGAGGAGAAGTGTACAGGAGGAGGAGAAGTGTACAGGAGGAGGAGAAGTGTGCAGGAGGAGGAGAAGCGTGCAGGAGGACGAGAAGCGTGCAGGAGTGTGCAGGAGGAGGAGAAGTGTACAGGAGGAGGAGAAGCGTGCAGGAGGAGGAGAAGCGTGCAGGAGGAGGAGAAGTGTACAGGAGGAGGAGAAGTGTGCAGGAGGAGGAGAAGTGTGCAGGAGGAGGAGAAGTATATAAGAGGAGGAGAAGCGTGCAGGAGGAGGAGAAGTGTACAGGAGGAGGAGAAGCGTGCAGGAGTGTGCAGGAGGAGGAGAAGTGTACAGGAGGAGGAGAAGTGTACAGGAGGAGGAGAAGTGTGCATAAGGAGGAGAAGTGTGCAGGAGGAGGTGAAGTGTGCATGATGAGAAGTGTGCAGGAGAAGCGTGCAGGAGGAGGAGAAGTGTGCAGGAGGAATAGAAGTGTCCAGGAGGAAGAGAAGTGTGCATAAGGAGGAGAAGTGTGCAGGAGGAGGAGAAGTGTGCAGGAGGAGAAGTGTGCAGGAGGAGGAGAAGTTTGCAGGAGGAGAGGTGTGCAGAAGGAGGAGAAGTGTACAGGAGGAGGAGAAGTGTGCATGAGGAGAAGTGTGCAGGAGAAGTGTACAGGAGGAGAAGTGGACAGGAGGAGGAGAAGTGGACAGGAGGAGGAGAAGTGTACAGGAGGAGAAGTTTGCAGGAGGAGGAGAAGAGTGCAGGAGGAGGAGAAGTGTACAGGAGGAGGAGAAGAGAAGCGTGCAGGAGGAGGAGAAGTGTGCAGGAGGAGGAGAAGCGTGCAGGAGGAGGAGAAGGGTGCAGGAGGAGGAGAAGAGAAGCGTGCAGGAGGAGGAGAAGTGTGCAGGAGGAGGAGAAGCGTGCAGGAGGAGGAGAAGTGTGCAGGAGCAGGAGAAGAGAAGTGTGCAGGCGGAGGAGAAGTGTGCAGGAGGAGGAGAAGCGTGCAGGAGGAGGAAAAGTGTACAGGAGGAGAAGTGTGCAGGAGGAGGAGAAGTGTTTAGGAGGAGGAGAGGTGTGCAGGAGGAGAAGTGTGCAGGAGGCGGAGAAGTGTACAGGAGGAGGAGAAGTGGACAAGAGGTGGAGAAGTGTACAGGAGGAGAAGTGTGCAGGAGGAGGAGAAGTGTACAGGAGGAGGAGAAGTGTACAGGAGGAGGAGAAGTGTGCAGGAGGAGGAGAAGCGTGCAGGAGTGTGCAGGAGGAGGAGAAGTGTACAGGAGGAGGAGAAGCGTGCAGGAGGAGGAGAAGCGTGCAGGAGGAGGAGAAGTGTACAGGAGGAGGAGAAGTGTGCAGGAGGAGGAGAAGTGTGCAGGAGGAGGAGAAGTGTGCAGGAGGAGGAGAAGCGTGCAGGAGTGTGCAGGAGGAGGAGAAGTGTACAGGAGGAGGAGAAGCGTGCAGGAGGAGGAGAAGCGTGCAGGAGGAGGAGAAGTGTACAGGAGGAGGAGAAGTGTGCAGGAGGAGGAGAAGTGTGCAGGAGGAGGAGAAGTATGCAAGAGGAGGAGAAGCGTGCAGGAGGAGGAGAAGTGTACAGGAGGAGGAGAAGCGTGCAGGAGTGTGCAGGAGGAGGAGAAGTGTACAGGAGGAGGAGAAGCGTGCAGGAGGAGGAGAAGCGTGCAGGAGGAGGAGAAGCGTGCAGGAGGAGGAGAAGTGTACAGGAGGAGGAGAAGTGTACAGGAGGAGGAGAAGTGTACAGGAGGAGAAGTGTGCAGGAGGAGGAGAAGTGTGCAGGAGGAGGAGAAGTGTAGAGGAGGAGGAGAAGTGTGCATGAGGAGAAGTGTGCAGGAGAAGTATACAGGAGGAGGAGAAGTGTACAGGAGGAGGAGAAGTGGACAGGAGGAGGAGCAGTGTACAGGAGGAGGAGAAGTGTGCAGGAGGAGGAGAAGTATGCAAGAGGAGGAGAAGCGTGCAGGAGGAGGATAAGTGTGCAGGAGGAGGAGAAGTATGCAAGAGGAGGAGAAGCGTGCAGGAGGAGGAGAAGTGTACAGGAGGAGGAGAAGCGTGCAGGAGTGTGCAGGAGGAGGAGAAGTGTGCAGGAGGAGGAGAAGTGTACAGGAGGAGGAGAAGTGTACAGGAGGAGGAGAAGTGTACAGGAGGGGGAGAAGCGTGCAGGAGGAGGAGAAGTGTACAGAAGGAGGAGAAGCGTGCAGGGGGAGGAGAAGTGTACAGGAGAAGGAGAAGAGAAGCGTGCAGGAGGAGGAGAAGTGTGCAGGAGGAGGAGAAGCGTGCAGGAGGAGGAGAAGTGTACAGGAGGAGAAGTGTGCAGGAGGAGGAGAAGTGTTTAGGAGGAGGAGAGGTGTGCAGGAGAAGTGTGCAGGAGGCAGAGAAGTGTACAGGAGGAGGAGAAGTGGACAAGAGGAGGAGAAGTGTACAGGAGGAGAAGTGTGCAGGAGGAGGAGAAGTGTACAGGAGGAGGAGAAGTGTACAGGAGGAGAAGTGTGCAGGAGGAGGAGAAGCGTGCAGGAGGAGGAGAAGCGTGCAGGAGGAGGAGAAGTGTACAGGAGGAGAAGTGTGCAGGAGAAGTGTGCAGGAGGAGGAGAAGTGTGCAGGAGGAGGAGAGGTGTGTAGGAGGAGAAGTGTGCAGGAGGAGAAGCGTGCAGGAGGAGGAGAAGCGTGCAGGAGGAGGAGAAGTGTGCATGAGGAGAAGTGTGCAGGAGGAGGAGAAGCGTGCAGGAGGAGGAGAAGTGTACAGGAGGAGAAGTGTGCAGGAGGAGGAGAAATGTGCAGGAGGAGGAGAGGTGTGCAGGAGGAGAAGTGTGCAGGAGGAGGAGAAGTGTACAGGAGGAGGAGAAGTGTGCATGAGGACGAGTGTGCAGGAGAAGTATACAGGAGGAGGAGAAGTGTACAGGAGGAGGAGAAGTGGACAGGAGGAGGAGCAGTGTACAGGAGGAGGAGAAGTGTGCAGGAGGAGGAGAAGTATGCAAGAGGAGGAGAAGCGTGCAGGAGGAGGATAAGTGTGCAGAAGGAGGAGAAATATGCAGGAGTGTGCAGGAGGAGGAGAAGTGTGCAGGAGGAGGAGAAGTGTACAGGAGGAGGAGAAGTGTACAGGAGGAGGATAAGTGTACAGGAGGAGGAGAAGCGTGCAGGAGGAGGAGAAGTGTACAGGAGGAGGAGAAGCGTGCAAGAGGAGGAGAAGTGTACAGGAGGAGAAGTGTGCAGGAGGAGGAGAAGTGTTTAGGAGGAGGAGAGGTGTGCAGGAGGAGAAGTGTGCAGGAGGAGGAGAAGTGTACAGGAGGAGGAGAAGTGTACAGGAGGAGGAGAAGTGTGCAGGAGGACGAGAAGCGTGCAGGAGTGTGCAGGAGGAGGAGAAGTGTACAGGAGGAGGAGAAGCGTGCAGGAGTGTGCAGGAGGAGGAGAAGTGTACAGGAGGAGGAGAAGCGTGCAGGAGGAGGAGAAGCGTGCAGGAGGAGGAGAAGCGTGCAGGAGGAGGAGAAGTGTGCAGGAGGAGGAGAAGCGTGCAGGAGGAGGAGAAGTGTACAGGAGGAGAAGTGTGCAGGAGGAGGAGAAGTGTGCAGGAGGAGGAGAGATGTGCAGGAGGAGAAGTGTGCAGGAGAAGTATACAGGAGGAGGAGAAGTGTACAGGAGGAGGAGAAGTGTACAGGAGGAGGAGCAGTGTACAGGAGGAGGAGAAGTGTGCAGGAGGAGGAGAAGTATGCAAGAGGAGGAGAAGCAGGCAGGAGGAGGATAAGTGTGCAGGAGGAGGAGAAGTATGCAAGAGGAGGAGAAGCGTGCAGGAGGAGGAGAAGTGTACAGGAGGAGGAGAAGCGTGCAGGAGTGTGCAGGAGGAGGAGAAGTGTGCAGGAGGAGGAGAAGTGTACAGGAGGAGGAGAAGTGTACAGGAGGAGGAGAAGTGTGCATGAGGAGGAGAAGTGTGCATGAGGAGAAGTGTGCAGGAGGAGGAGAAGTGTGCAGGAGGAGGAGAAGTGGACAGGAGGAGGAGAAGTGTACAGGAGGAGAAGTGTGACAGGAGGAGGAGAAGTGTACAGGAGGAGGAGAAGTGTACAGGAGGAGGAGAAGTGTGCATGAGGAGGAGAAGTGTGCAGGAGGAGGAGAAGTGTGCATGAGGAGGAGAAGTGTACAGGAGGAGGAGAAGTGTACAGGAGAAGTGTGCAGGAGGAGAAGTGTACAGGAGGAGGAGAAGTGTACAGGAGGAGGAGAAGTGTGCAGGAGGAGAAGTGTACAGGAGGAGGAGAAGTGTACAGGAGGAGGAGAAGTGTGCATAAGGAGGAGAAGTGTGCAGGAGGAGGTGAAGTGTGCATGAGGAGAAGTGTGCAGGAGAAGCGTGCAGGAGGAGGAGAAGTGTGCAGGAGGAATAGAAGTGTCCAGGAGGAAGAGAAGTGTGCATGAGGAGGAGAAGTGTGCAGGAGGAGGAGAAGTGTGCAGGAGGAGAAGTGTGCAGGAGGAGGAGAAGTGTACAGGAGGAGGAGAAGTGTGCATGAGGAGAAGTGTGCAGGAGAAGTGTACAGGAGGAGGAGAAGTGGACAGGAGGAGGAGAAGTGGACAGGAGGAGGAGAAGTGTACAGGAGGAGAAGTTTGCAGGAGGAGGAGAAGAGTGCAGGAGGAGGAGAAGTGTACAGGAGGAGGAGAAGAGAAGCGTGCAGGAGGAGGAGAAGTGTGCAGGAGGAGGAGAAGCGTGCAAGAGGAGGAGAAGTGTGCAGGAGGAGGAGAAGAGAAGCGTGCAGGAGGAGGAGAAGTGTGCAGGAGGAGGAGAAGCGTGCAGGAGGAGGAGAAGTGTGCAGGAGCAGGAGAAGAGAAGTGTGCAGGCGGAGGAGAAGTGAGCAGGAGGAGGAGAAGCGTGCAGGAGGAGGAGAAGGGTACAGGAGGAGAAATGTGCAGGAGGAGGAGAAGTGTTTAGGAGGAGGAGAGGTGTGCAGGAGGAGAAGTGTGCAGGAGGCGGAGAAGTGTACAGGAGGAGGAGAAGTGGACAAGAGGAGGAGAAGTGTACAGGAGGAGAAGTGTGCAGGAGGAGGAGAAGTGTACAGGAGGAGGAGAAGTGTAGAGGAGGAGGAGAAGTGTGCAGGAGGAGGAGAAGCGTGCAGGAGGACGAGAAGCGTGCAGGAGTGTGCAGGAGGAGGAGAAGTGTACAGGAGGAGGAGAAGCGTGCAGGAGGAGGAGAAGCGTGCAGGAGGAGGAGAAGTGTACAGGAGGAGGAGAAGTGTGCAGGAGGAGGAGAAGTGTGCAGGAGGAGGAGAAGTATGCAAGAGGAGGAGAAGCGTGCAGGAGGAGGAGAAGTGTACAGGAGGAGGAGAAGCGTGCAGGAGTGTGCAGGAGGAGGAGAAGTGTACAGGAGGAGGAGAAGCGTGCAGGAGGAGGAGAAGCGTGCAGGAGGAGGAGAAGCGTGCAGGAGGAGGAGAAGTGTGCAGGAGGAGGAGAAGCGTGCAGGAGGAGGAGAAGTGTACAGGAGGAGAAGTGTGCAGGAGGAGGAGAAGTGTGCAGGAGGAGGAGAGGTGTGCAGGAGGAGAAGTGTGCAGGAGGAGGAGAAGTGTACAGGAGGAGGAGAAGTGTGCATGAGGAGAAGTGTGCAGGAGAAGTATACAGGAGGAGAAGTGTACAGGAGGAGGAGAAGTGGACAGGAGGAGGAGCAGTGTACAGGAGGAGGAGAAGTGTGCAGGAGGAGGAGAAGTATGCAAGAGGAGGAGAAGCGTGCAGGAGGAGGATAAGTGTGCAGGAGGAGGAGAAGTGTGCAGGAGTGTGCAGGAGGAGGAGAAGTGTGCAGGAGGAGGAGAAGTGTACAGGAGGAGGAGAAGTGTACAGGAGGAGGAGAAGTGTACAGGAGGAGGAGAAGCGTGCAGGAGGAGGAGAAGTGTACAGGAGGAGGAGAAGCGTGCAGGAGGAGGAGAAGTGTACAGGAGAAGGAGAAGAGAAGCGTGCAGGAGGAGGAGAAGTGTGCAGGAGGAGGAGAAGCGTGCAGGAGGAGGAGAAGTGTACAGGAGGAGAAGTGTGCAGGAGGAGGAGAAGAGTTTAGGAGGAGGAGAGGTGTGCAGGAGGAGAAGTGTGCAGGAGGCGGAGAAGTGTACAGGAGGAGGAGAAGTGGACAAGAGGAGGAGAAGTGTACAGGAGGAGAAGTGTGCAGGAGGAGGAGAAGTGTACAGGAGGAGGAGAAGTGTACAGGAGGAGGAGAAGTGTGCAGGAGGACGAGAAGCGTGCAGGAGTGTGCAGGAGGAGGAGAAGTGTACAGGAGGAGGAGAAGCGTGCAGGAGTGTGCAGGAGGAGGAGAAGTGTACAGGAGGAGGAGAAGCGTGCAGGAGGAGGAGAAGCGTGCAGGAGGAGGAGAAGTGTGCAGGAGGAGGAGAAGCGTGCAGGAGGAGGAGAAGTGTACAGGAGGAGAAGTGTGCAGGAGGAGGAGAAGTGTGCAGGAGGAGGAGAGTTGTGCAGGAGGAGAAGTGTGCAGGAGGAGGAGAAGTGTACAGGAGGAGAAGTGTGCATGAGGAGAAGTGTGCAGGAGAAGTATACAGGAGGAGGAGAAGTGTACAGGAGGAGGAGAAGTGGACAGGAGGAGGAGCAGTGTACAGGAGGAGGAGAAGTGTGCAGGAGGAGGAGAAGTATGCAAGAGGAGGAGAAGCGTGCAGGAGGAGGATAAGTGTGCAGGAGGAGGAGAAGTATGCAAGAGGAGGAGAAGTGTACAGGAGGAGGAGAAGCGTGCAGGAGTGTGCAGGAGGAGGAGAAGTGTGCAGGAGGAGGAGAAGTGTACAGGAGGAGGAGAAGTGTGCAGGAGGAGGAGAAGTGTACAGGAGGAGGAGAAGCGTGCAGGAGGAGGAGAAGTGTACAGGAGGAGGAGAAGCGTGCAGGAGGAGGAGAAGTGTACAGGAGAAGGAGAAGAGAAGCGTGCAGGAGGAGGAGAAGTGTGCAGGAGAAGGAGAAGCGTGCAGGAGGAGGAGAAGAGAAGCGTGCAGGAGGAGGAGAAGTGTGCAGGAGGAGGAGAAGCGTGCAGGAGGAGGAGAAGTGTGCAGGAGGAGGAGAAGAGAAGTGTGCAGGAGGAGGAGAAGTGTGCAGGAGGAGGAGAAGCGTGCAGGAGGAGGAGAAGTGTACAGGAGGAGAAGTGTGCAGGAGGAGGAGAAGTGTTTAGGAGGAGGAGAGGTGTGCAGGAGGAGAAGTGTGCAGGAGGCGGAGAAGTGTACAGGAGGAGGAGAAGTGGACAAGAGGAGGAGAAGTGTACAGGAGGAGAAGTGTGCAGGAGGAGGAGAAGTGTACAGGAGGAGGAGAAGTGTGCAGGAGGAGGAGAAGAGTGCAGGAGGACGAGAAGCGTGCAGGAGTTTGCAGGAGGAGGAGAAGTGTACAGGAGGAGGAGAAGCGTGCAGGAGGAGGAGAAGCATGCAGGAGGAGGAGAAGTGTACAGGAGGAGGAGAAGTGTGCAGGAGGAGGAGAAGTGTGCAGGAGGAGGAGAAGTATGCAAGAGGAGGAGAAGCGTGCAGGAGGAGGAGAAGTGTACAGGAGGAGGAGAAGCGTGCAGGAGTGTGCAGGAGGAGGAGAAGTGTACAGGAGGAGGAGAAGCGTGCAGGAGGAGGAGAAGCGTGCAGGAGGAGGAGAAGCGTGCAGGAGGAGGAGAAGCGTGCAGGAGGAGGAGAAGTGTGCAGGAGGAGGAGAAGCGTGCAGGAGGAGGAGAAGTGTGCAGGAGGAGGAGCAGTGTACAGAAGGAGGAGAAGTGTGCAGGAGGAGGAGAAGTATGCAAGAGGAGGAGAAGCGTGCAGGAGGAGGAGAAGTGTACAGGAGGAGGAGAAGTGTGCAGGAGTGTGCAGGAGGAGGAGAAGTGTGCAGGAGGAGGAGAAGTGTACAGGAGGAGGAGAAGCGTGCAGGAGGAGGAGAAGTGTACAGGAGAAGGAGAAGAGAAGCGTGCAGGAGGAGGAGAAGTGTGCAGGAGGAGGAGAAGCGTGCAGGAGGAGGAGAAGAGAAGCGTGCAGGAGGAGAAGTGTGCAGGAGGAGAGGTGTGCAGAAGGAGGAGAAGTGTACAGGAGGAGGAGAAGTGTGCATGAGGAGAAGTGTGCAGGAGAAGTGTCCAGGAGGAGGAGAAGTGTACAGGAGGAGGAGAAGTGGACAGGAGGAGGAGAAGTGGACAGGAGGAGGAGAAGTGTACAGGAGGAGGAGAAGAGAAGCGTGCAGGAGTAGGAGAAGTGTACAGGAGGAGGAGAAGAGAAGTGTGCAGGAGGAGGAGAAGAGTGCAGGAGGAGGAGAAGAGAAGCGTGCAGGAAGAGGAGAAGAGTGCGGGAGGAGGAGAGGAGAAGCGTGCAGGAGGAGGAGAAGTGTGCAGGAGGAGGAGAAGCGTGCAGGAGGAGGAGAAGCGTGCAGGAGGAGGAGAAGAGAAGCGTGCAGGAGGAGGAGAAGTATGCAGGAGGAGGAGAAGCGTGCAGGAGGAGGAGAAGTGTACAGGAGGAGAAGTGTGCAGGAGGAGGAGAAGTGTGCAGGAGGAGGAGAGGTGTGCAGGAGGAGAAGTGTGCAGTAGGAGGAGAAGTGTGCAGGAGGAGAGGTGTGCAGAAGGAGGAGAAGTGTACAGGAGGAGGAAAAGTGTGCATGAGGAGGAGAAGTGTACAGGAGGAGGAGAAGTGTACAGGAGGAGGAGAAGTGGACAGGAGGAGGAGCAGTGTACAGGAGGAGGAGAAGTGTGCAGGAGGAGGAGAAGTGTACAGGAGGAGGAGAAGTGTGCATGAGGACGAGTGTGCAGGAGAAGTATACAGGAGGAGGAGAAGTGTACAGGAGGAGGAGAAGTGGACAGGAGGAGGAGCAGTGTACAGGAGGAGGAGAAGTGTGCAGGAGGAGGAGAAGTATGCAAGAGGAGGAGAAGCGTGCAGGAGGAGGATAAGTGTGCAGAAGGAGGAGAAATATGCAGGAGTGTGCAGGAGGAGGAGAAGTGTGCAGGAGGAGGAGAAGTGTACAGGAGGAGGAGAAGTGTACAGGAGGAGGATAAGTGTACAGGAGGAGGAGAAGCGTGCAGGAGGAGGAGAAGTGTACAGGAGGAGGAGAAGCGTGCAAGAGGAGGAGAAGTGTACAGGAGGAGAAGTGTGCAGGAGGAGGAGAAGTGTTTAGGAGGAGGAGAGGTGTGCAGGAGGAGAAGTGTGCAGGAGGAGGAGAAGTGTACAGGAGGAGGAGAAGTGTACAGGAGGAGGAGAAGTGTGCAGGAGGACGAGAAGCGTGCAGGAGTGTGCAGGAGGAGGAGAAGTGTACAGGAGGAGGAGAAGCGTGCAGGAGTGTGCAGGAGGAGGAGAAGTGTACAGGAGGAGGAGAAGCGTGCAGGAGGAGGAGAAGCGTGCAGGAGGAGGAGAAGCGTGCAGGAGGAGGAGAAGTGTGCAGGAGGAGGAGAAGCGTGCAGGAGGAGGAGAAGTGTACAGGAGGAGAAGTGTGCAGGAGGAGGAGAAGTGTGCAGGAGGAGGAGAGATGTGCAGGAGGAGAAGTGTGCAGGAGAAGTATACAGGAGGAGGAGAAGTGTACAGGAGGAGGAGAAGTGTACAGGAGGAGGAGCAGTGTACAGGAGGAGGAGAAGTGTGCAGGAGGAGGAGAAGTATGCAAGAGGAGGAGAAGCAGGCAGGAGGAGGATAAGTGTGCAGGAGGAGGAGAAGTATGCAAGAGGAGGAGAAGCGTGCAGGAGGAGGAGAAGTGTACAGGAGGAGGAGAAGCGTGCAGGAGTGTGCAGGAGGAGGAGAAGTGTGCAGGAGGAGGAGAAGTGTACAGGAGGAGGAGAAGTGTACAGGAGGAGGAGAAGTGTGCATGAGGAGGAGAAGTGTGCATGAGGAGAAGTGTGCAGGAGGAGGAGAAGTGTGCAGGAGGAGGAGAAGTGGACAGGAGGAGGAGAAGTGTACAGGAGGAGAAGTGTGACAGGAGGAGGAGAAGTGTACAGGAGGAGGAGAAGTGTACAGGAGGAGGAGAAGTGTGCATGAGGAGGAGAAGTGTGCAGGAGGAGGAGAAGTGTGCATGAGGAGGAGAAGTGTACAGGAGGAGGAGAAGTGTACAGGAGAAGTGTGCAGGAGGAGAAGTGTACAGGAGGAGGAGAAGTGTACAGGAGGAGGAGAAGTGTGCAGGAGGAGAAGTGTACAGGAGGAGGAGAAGTGTACAGGAGGAGGAGAAGTGTGCATAAGGAGGAGAAGTGTGCAGGAGGAGGTGAAGTGTGCATGAGGAGAAGTGTGCAGGAGAAGCGTGCAGGAGGAGGAGAAGTGTGCAGGAGGAATAGAAGTGTCCAGGAGGAAGAGAAGTGTGCATGAGGAGGAGAAGTGTGCAGGAGGAGGAGAAGTGTGCAGGAGGAGAAGTGTGCAGGAGGAGGAGAAGTGTACAGGAGGAGGAGAAGTGTGCATGAGGAGAAGTGTGCAGGAGAAGTGTACAGGAGGAGGAGAAGTGGACAGGAGGAGGAGAAGTGGACAGGAGGAGGAGAAGTGTACAGGAGGAGAAGTTTGCAGGAGGAGGAGAAGAGTGCAGGAGGAGGAGAAGTGTACAGGAGGAGGAGAAGAGAAGCGTGCAGGAGGAGGAGAAGTGTGCAGGAGGAGGAGAAGCGTGCAAGAGGAGGAGAAGTGTGCAGGAGGAGGAGAAGAGAAGCGTGCAGGAGGAGGAGAAGTGTGCAGGAGGAGGAGAAGCGTGCAGGAGGAGGAGAAGTGTGCAGGAGCAGGAGAAGAGAAGTGTGCAGGCGGAGGAGAAGTGAGCAGGAGGAGGAGAAGCGTGCAGGAGGAGGAGAAGGGTACAGGAGGAGAAATGTGCAGGAGGAGGAGAAGTGTTTAGGAGGAGGAGAGGTGTGCAGGAGGAGAAGTGTGCAGGAGGCGGAGAAGTGTACAGGAGGAGGAGAAGTGGACAAGAGGAGGAGAAGTGTACAGGAGGAGAAGTGTGCAGGAGGAGGAGAAGTGTACAGGAGGAGGAGAAGTGTAGAGGAGGAGGAGAAGTGTGCAGGAGGAGGAGAAGCGTGCAGGAGGACGAGAAGCGTGCAGGAGTGTGCAGGAGGAGGAGAAGTGTACAGGAGGAGGAGAAGCGTGCAGGAGGAGGAGAAGCGTGCAGGAGGAGGAGAAGTGTACAGGAGGAGGAGAAGTGTGCAGGAGGAGGAGAAGTGTGCAGGAGGAGGAGAAGTATGCAAGAGGAGGAGAAGCGTGCAGGAGGAGGAGAAGTGTACAGGAGGAGGAGAAGCGTGCAGGAGTGTGCAGGAGGAGGAGAAGTGTACAGGAGGAGGAGAAGCGTGCAGGAGGAGGAGAAGCGTGCAGGAGGAGGAGAAGCGTGCAGGAGGAGGAGAAGTGTGCAGGAGGAGGAGAAGCGTGCAGGAGGAGGAGAAGTGTACAGGAGGAGAAGTGTGCAGGAGGAGGAGAAGTGTGCAGGAGGAGGAGAGGTGTGCAGGAGGAGAAGTGTGCAGGAGGAGGAGAAGTGTACAGGAGGAGGAGAAGTGTGCATGAGGAGAAGTGTGCAGGAGAAGTATACAGGAGGAGAAGTGTACAGGAGGAGGAGAAGTGGACAGGAGGAGGAGCAGTGTACAGGAGGAGGAGAAGTGTGCAGGAGGAGGAGAAGTATGCAAGAGGAGGAGAAGCGTGCAGGAGGAGGATAAGTGTGCAGGAGGAGGAGAAGTGTGCAGGAGTGTGCAGGAGGAGGAGAAGTGTGCAGGAGGAGGAGAAGTGTACAGGAGGAGGAGAAGTGTACAGGAGGAGGAGAAGTGTACAGGAGGAGGAGAAGCGTGCAGGAGGAGGAGAAGTGTACAGGAGGAGGAGAAGCGTGCAGGAGGAGGAGAAGTGTACAGGAGAAGGAGAAGAGAAGCGTGCAGGAGGAGGAGAAGTGTGCAGGAGGAGGAGAAGCGTGCAGGAGGAGGAGAAGTGTACAGGAGGAGAAGTGTGCAGGAGGAGGAGAAGAGTTTAGGAGGAGGAGAGGTGTGCAGGAGGAGAAGTGTGCAGGAGGCGGAGAAGTGTACAGGAGGAGGAGAAGTGGACAAGAGGAGGAGAAGTGTACAGGAGGAGAAGTGTGCAGGAGGAGGAGAAGTGTACAGGAGGAGGAGAAGTGTACAGGAGGAGGAGAAGTGTGCAGGAGGACGAGAAGCGTGCAGGAGTGTGCAGGAGGAGGAGAAGTGTACAGGAGGAGGAGAAGCGTGCAGGAGTGTGCAGGAGGAGGAGAAGTGTACAGGAGGAGGAGAAGCGTGCAGGAGGAGGAGAAGCGTGCAGGAGGAGGAGAAGTGTGCAGGAGGAGGAGAAGCGTGCAGGAGGAGGAGAAGTGTACAGGAGGAGAAGTGTGCAGGAGGAGGAGAAGTGTGCAGGAGGAGGAGAGTTGTGCAGGAGGAGAAGTGTGCAGGAGGAGGAGAAGTGTACAGGAGGAGAAGTGTGCATGAGGAGAAGTGTGCAGGAGAAGTATACAGGAGGAGGAGAAGTGTACAGGAGGAGGAGAAGTGGACAGGAGGAGGAGCAGTGTACAGGAGGAGGAGAAGTGTGCAGGAGGAGGAGAAGTATGCAAGAGGAGGAGAAGCGTGCAGGAGGAGGATAAGTGTGCAGGAGGAGGAGAAGTATGCAAGAGGAGGAGAAGTGTACAGGAGGAGGAGAAGCGTGCAGGAGTGTGCAGGAGGAGGAGAAGTGTGCAGGAGGAGGAGAAGTGTACAGGAGGAGGAGAAGTGTGCAGGAGGAGGAGAAGTGTACAGGAGGAGGAGAAGCGTGCAGGAGGAGGAGAAGTGTACAGGAGGAGGAGAAGCGTGCAGGAGGAGGAGAAGTGTACAGGAGAAGGAGAAGAGAAGCGTGCAGGAGGAGGAGAAGTGTGCAGGAGAAGGAGAAGCGTGCAGGAGGAGGAGAAGAGAAGCGTGCAGGAGGAGGAGAAGTGTGCAGGAGGAGGAGAAGCGTGCAGGAGGAGGAGAAGTGTGCAGGAGGAGGAGAAGAGAAGTGTGCAGGAGGAGGAGAAGTGTGCAGGAGGAGGAGAAGCGTGCAGGAGGAGGAGAAGTGTACAGGAGGAGAAGTGTGCAGGAGGAGGAGAAGTGTTTAGGAGGAGGAGAGGTGTGCAGGAGGAGAAGTGTGCAGGAGGCGGAGAAGTGTACAGGAGGAGGAGAAGTGGACAAGAGGAGGAGAAGTGTACAGGAGGAGAAGTGTGCAGGAGGAGGAGAAGTGTACAGGAGGAGGAGAAGTGTGCAGGAGGAGGAGAAGAGTGCAGGAGGACGAGAAGCGTGCAGGAGTTTGCAGGAGGAGGAGAAGTGTACAGGAGGAGGAGAAGCGTGCAGGAGGAGGAGAAGCGTGCAGGAGGAGGAGAAGTGTACAGGAGGAGGAGAAGTGTGCAGGAGGAGGAGAAGTGTGCAGGAGGAGGAGAAGTATGCAAGAGGAGGAGAAGCGTGCAGGAGGAGGAGAAGTGTACAGGAGGAGGAGAAGCGTGCAGGAGTGTGCAGGAGGAGGAGAAGTGTACAGGAGGAGGAGAAGCGTGCAGGAGGAGGAGAAGCGTGCAGGAGGAGGAGAAGCGTGCAGGAGGAGGAGAAGCGTGCAGGAGGAGGAGAAGTGTGCAGGAGGAGGAGAAGCGTGCAGGAGGAGGAGAAGTGTGCAGGAGGAGGAGCAGTGTACAGGAGGAGGAGAAGTGTGCAGGAGGAGGAGAAGTATGCAAGAGGAGGAGAAGCGTGCAGGAGGAGGAGAAGTGTACAGGAGGAGGAGAAGTGTGCAGGAGTGTGCAGGAGGAGGAGAAGTGTGCAGGAGGAGGAGAAGTGTACAGGAGGAGGAGAAGCGTGCAGGAGGAGGAGAAGTGTACAGGAGAAGGAGAAGAGAAGCGTGCAGGAGGAGGAGAAGTGTGCAGGAGGAGGAGAAGCGTGCAGGAGGAGGAGAAGAGAAGCGTGCAGGAGGAGAAGTGTGCAGGAGGAGAGGTGTGCAGAAGGAGGAGAAGTGTACAGGAGGAGGAGAAGTGTGCATGAGGAGAAGTGTGCAGGAGAAGTGTCCAGGAGGAGGAGAAGTGTACAGGAGGAGGAGAAGTGGACAGGAGGAGGAGAAGTGGACAGGAGGAGGAGAAGTGTACAGGAGGAGGAGAAGAGAAGCGTGCAGGAGTAGGAGAAGTGTACAGGAGGAGGAGAAGAGAAGTGTGCAGGAGGAGGAGAAGAGTGCAGGAGGAGGAGAAGAGAAGCGTGCAGGAAGAGGAGAAGAGTGCGGGAGGAGGAGAGGAGAAGCGTGCAGGAGGAGGAGAAGTGTGCAGGAGGAGGAGAAGCGTGCAGGAGGAGGAGAAGCGTGCAGGAGGAGGAGAAGAGAAGCGTGCAGGAGGAGGAGAAGTATGCAGGAGGAGGAGAAGCGTGCAGGAGGAGGAGAAGTGTACAGGAGGAGAAGTGTGCAGGAGGAGGAGAAGTGTGCAGGAGGAGGAGAGGTGTGCAGGAGGAGAAGTGTGCAGTAGGAGGAGAAGTGTGCAGGAGGAGAGGTGTGCAGAAGGAGGAGAAGTGTACAGGAGGAGGAAAAGTGTGCATGAGGAGGAGAAGTGTACAGGAGGAGGAGAAGTGTACAGGAGGAGGAGAAGTGGACAGGAGGAGGAGCAGTGTACAGGAGGAGGAGAAGTGTGCAGGAGGAGGAGAAGTATGCAAGAGGAGGAGAAGCGTGCAGGAGGAGGATAAGTGTGCAGGAGGAGGAGAAGTATGCAAGAGGAGGAGAAGTGTACAGGAGGAGGAGAAGCGTGCAGGAGTGTGCAGGAGGAGGAGAAGTGTGCAGGAGGAGGAGAAGTGTACAGGAGGAGGAGAAGTGTACAGGAGGAGGAGAAGTGTACAGGAGGAGGAGAAGCGTGCAGGAGGAGGAGAAGTGTACAGGAGGAGGAGAAGCGTGCAGGAGGAGGAGAAGTGTACAGGAGAAGGAGAAGAGAAGCGTGCAGGAGGAGGAGAAGTGTGCAGGAGAAGGAGAAGCGTGCAGGAGGAGGAGAAGAGAAGCGTGCAGGAGGAGGAGAAGTGTGCAGGAGGAGGAGAAGCGTGCAGGAGGAGGAGAAGTGTGCAGGAGGAGGAGAAGAGAAGTGTGCAGGAGGAGGAGAAGTGTGCAGGAGGAGGAGAAGCGTGCAGGAGGAGGAGAAGTGTACAGGAGGAGAAGTGTGCAGGAGGAGGAGAAGTGTTTAGGAGGAGGAGAGGTGTGCAGGAGGAGAAGTGTGCAGGAGGCGGAGAAGTGTACAGGAGGAGGAGAAGTGGACAAGAGGAGGAGAAGTGTACAGGAGGAGAAGTGTGCAGGAGGAGGAGAAGTGTACAGGAGGAGGAGAAGTGTGCAGGAGGAGGAGAAGAGTGCAGGAGGACGAGAAGCGTGCAGGAGTTTGCAGGAGGAGGAGAAGGGTACAGGAGGAGGAGAAGCGTGCAGGAGGAGGAGAAGCGTGCAGGAGGAGGAGAAGTGTACAGGAGGAGGAGAAGTGTGCAGGAGGAGGAGAAGTGTGCAGGAGGAGGAGAAGTATGCAAGAGGAGGAGAAGCGTGCAGGAGGAGGAGAAGTGTACAGGAGGAGGAGAAGCGTGCAGGAGTGTGCAGGAGGAGGAGAAGTGTACAGGAGGAGGAGAAGCGTGCAGGAGGAGGAGAAGCGTGCAGGAGGAGGAGAAGCGTGCAGGAGGAGGAGAAGCGTGCAGGAGGAGGAGAAGTGTGCAGGAGGAGGAGAAGCGTGCAGGAGGAGGAGAAGTGTGCAGGAGGAGGAGCAGTGTACAGGAGGAGGAGAAGTGTGCAGGAGGAGGAGAAGTATGCAAGAGGAGGAGAAGCGTGCAGGAGGAGGAGAAGTGTACAGGAGGAGGAGAAGTGTGCAGGAGTGTGCAGGAGGAGGAGAAGTGTGCAGGAGGAGGAGAAGTGTACAGGAGGAGGAGAAGCGTGCAGGAGGAGGAGAAGTGTACAGGAGAAGGAGAAGAGAAGCGTGCAGGAGGAGGAGAAGTGTGCAGGAGGAGGAGAAGCGTGCAGGAGGAGGAGAAGAGAAGCGTGCAGGAGGAGAAGTGTGCAGGAGGAGAGGTGTGCAGAAGGAGGAGAAGTGTACAGGAGGAGGAGAAGTGTGCATGAGGAGAAGTGTGCAGGAGAAGTGTCCAGGAGGAGGAGAAGTGTACAGGAGGAGGAGAAGTGGACAGGAGGAGGAGAAGTGGACAGGAGGAGGAGAAGTGTACAGGAGGAGGAGAAGAGAAGCGTGCAGGAGTAGGAGAAGTGTACAGGAGGAGGAGAAGAGAAGTGTGCAGGAGGAGGAGAAGAGTGCAGGAGGAGGAGAAGAGAAGCGTGCAGGAGGAGGAGAAGAGTGCAGGAGGAGGAGAAGAGAAGCGTGCAGGAGGAGGAGAAGTGTGCAGGAGGAGGAGAAGCGTGCAGGAGGAGGAGAAGCGTGCAGGAGGAGGAGAAGAGAAGCGTGCAGGAGGAGGAGAAGTATGCAGGAGGAGGAGAAGCGTGCAGGAGGAGGAGAAGTGTACAGGAGGAGAAGTGTGCAGGAGGAGGAGAAGTGTGCAGGAGGAGGAGAGGTGTGCAGGAGGAGAAGTGTGCAGTAGGAGGAGAAGTGTGCAGGAGGAGAGGTGTGCAGAAGGAGGAGAAGTGTACAGGAGGAGGAAAAGTGTGCATGAGGAGGAGAAGTGTACAGGAGGAGGAGAAATGTACAGGAGGAGGAGAAGTGTGCAGGAGGAGAAGTATGCAAAAGGAGGAGAAGCTTGCAGGAGGAGGAGAAGTGTGCAGGAGGAGGAGAAGTATGCAAGAGGAGGAGAAGCGTGCAGGAGGACAGAAAGCGTGCAGGAGTGTGCAGGAGGAGGAGAAGCGTGCAGGAGGAGGAGAAGCGTGCACGAGGAGGAGAAGTGTACAGGAGGAGGAGAAGCGTGCAGGAGGAGGAGAAGTATACAGGAGGAGGAGAAGCATGCAGGAGGAGGAGAAGCGTGCAGGAGGAGGAGAAGTGTGCAGGAGGAGGAGAGGTGTGCAGGAGGAGAAGTGTGCAGGAGGAGGAGAAGTGTGCAGGAGGAGAGGTGTGCAGAAGGAGGAGAAGTGTACAGGAGGAGGAGAAGTGTGCATGAGGAGAAGTGTGCAGGAGAAGTGTGCAGGAGGAGGAGAAGTGTACAGGAGGAGGAGAAGTGGACAGGAGGAGGAGAAGTGTACAGGAGGAGAAGTGTGCAGGAGGAGGAGAAGAGTGCAGGAGGAGGAGAAGTGTACAGGAGGAGGAGAAGTGTGCATAAGGAGGAGAAGTGTGCAGGAGGAGGAGAATTGTGCAGGAGGAATAGAAGTGTACAGGAGGAGGAGAAGTGTGCATAAGGAGGAGAAGTGTGCAGGAGGAGGAGAAGTGTGCAGGAGGGGGAGAAGTGTACAGGAGGAGGAGAGGTGTGCAGGAGGAGAAGTGTGCAGGAGGAGGAGAAGTGTACAGGAGGAGGAGAAGTGTGCATGAGGAGAAGTGTGCAGGAGAAGTGTACAGGAGGAGGAGAAGTGGACAGGAGGAGGAGAAGTGGACAGGAGGAGGAGAAGTGGACAGGAGGAGGAGAAGTGTACAGGAGGAGGAGAAGAGAAGCGTGCAGGAGTAGGAGAAGTGTACAGGAGGAGGAGAAGAGAAGTGTGCAGGAGGAGGAGAAGAGTGCAGGAGGAGGAGAAGAGAAGCGTGCAGGAGGAGGAGAAGAGTGCAGGAGGAGGAGAAGAGAAGCGTGCAGGAGGAGGAGAAGTGTGCAGGAGGAGGAGAAGCGTGCAGGAGGAGGAGAAGCGTGCAGGAGGAGGAGAAGAGAAGCGTGCAGGAGGAGGAGAAGTGTGCAGGAGGAGGAGAAGCGTGCAGGAGGAGGAGAAGTGTACAGGAGGAGAAGTGTACAGGATTAGGAGAAGTGTGCATGAGGAGAAGTGTGCAGGAGAAGTGTACAGGAGGAGGAGAAGTGTACAGGAGGAGGAGAAGTGGACAGGAGGAGGATAAGTGTACAGGAGGAGGAGAAGCGTGCAGGAGGAGGAGAAGAGAAGCGTGCAAGAGGAGGAGAGGTGTGCAGGAGGAGAAGTGTGCAGGAGGAGGAGAAGTGTGCAGGAGGAGAGGTGTGCAGAAGGAGGAGAAGTGTACAGGATTAGGAGAAGTGTGCATGAGGAGAAGTGTGCAGGAGAAGTGTACAGGAGGAGGAGAAGTGTACAGGAGGAGGAGAAGTGGACAGGAGGAGGATAAGTGGACAGGAGGAGGAGAAGTGTGCAGGAGGAGGAGAAGTATGCAAGAGGAGGAGAAGCGTGCAGGAGGAGGAGAAGCGTGCAGGAGTGTGCAGGAGGAGGAAAAGTGTACAGGAGGAGGAGAAGCGTTCAGGAGGAGGAGAAGCGTGCAGGAGGAGGAGAAGTGTACAGGAGGAGGAGAAGTGTACAGGAGGAGGAGAAGCATGCAGGAGGAGGAGAAGTGTGCAGGAGGAGCAAAAGTATGCAAGAGGAGGAGAAGCATGCAGGAGGAGGAGAAGTGTACAGGAGGAGGAGAAGTGTACAAGAGGAGGAGAAGTGTACAGGAGGAGGAGAAGCGTGCAGGAGGAGGAGAAGTATACAGGAGGAGGAGAAGCGTGCAGTAGGAGGAGAAGTGTACAGGAGGAGGAGAAGCGTGCAGGAGGAGGAGAAGCGTGCAGGAGGAGGAGAAGTGTACAGGAGGAGGAGAAGTGTGCAGGAGGAGGAGAAGTGTACAGGAGGAGGAGAAGTGTGCAGGAGGAGGAGAAGCGTGCAGGAGGAGGAGAAGTGTACAGGAGGAGGAGAAGTGTACAAGAGGAGGAGAAGTGTGCAGGAGGAGGAGAAGTGTACAGGAGGAGGAGAAGTGTGCAGGAGGAGGAGAAGTGTACAGGAGGAGGAAAAGTGTACAGGAGGAGGAGAAGCGTGCAGGAGGAGGAGAAGCGTGCAGGAGTGTGCAGGAGGAGGAGAAGCGTGCAGGAGTGTGCAGGAGGAGGAGAAGTGTACAGGAGGAGGAGAAGCGTGAAGGAGGAGAAGTGTACAGGAGGAGGAGAAGTGTGCATAAGGAGGAGAAGTGTGCAGGAGGAGGTGAAGTGTGCATGAGGAGAAGTGTGCAGGAGGAGGAGAAGTGTGCATAAGGAGGAGAAGTGTGCAGGAGGAAGAGAAGTGTGCATAAGTAGGAGAAGTGTGCAGGAGGAGAAGTGTGCAGGAGGAAAAGTGTGCAGGAGGAGGAGAAGTTTGCAGGAGGAGAGGTGTGCAGAAGGAGGAGAAGTGTACAGGAGGAGGAGAAGTGGACAGGAGGAGGAGAAGTGTATAGGAGGAGAAGTGTGCAGGAGGAGGAGAAGAGTGCAGGAGGAGGAGAAGTGTACAGGAGGAGGAGAAGAGAAGCGTGCAGGAGGAGGAGAAGCGTGCAGGAGGAGGAGAAGCGTGCACGAGGAGGAGAAGTGTACAGGAGGAGGAGAAGCGTGCAGGAGGAGGAGAAGTATACAGGAGGAGGAGAAGCATGCAGGAGGAGGAGAAGCGTGCAGGAGGAGGAGAAGTGTGCAGGAGGAGGAGAGGTGTGCAGGAGGAGAAGTGTGCAGGAGGAGGAGAAGTGTGCAGGAGGAGAGGTGTGCAGAAGGAGGAGAAGTGTACAGGAGGAGGAGAAGTGTGCATGAGGAGAAGTGTGCAGGAGAAGTGTGCAGGAGAAGTGTGCAGGAGGAGGAGAAGTGTACAGGAGGAGGAGAAGTGGACAGGAGGAGGAGAAGTGTACAGGAGGAGAAGTGTGCAGGAGGAGGAGAAGAGTGCAGGAGGAGGAGAAGTGTACAGGAGGAGGAGAAGTGTGCATAAGGAGGAGAAGTGTGCAGGAGGAGGAGAATTGTGCAGGAGGAATAGAAGTGTACAGGAGGAGGAGAAGTGTGCATAAGGAGGAGAAGTGTGCAGGAGGAGGAGAAGTGTGCAGGAGGGGGAGAAGTGTACAGGAGGAGGAGAGGTGTGCAGGAGGAGAAGTGTGCAGGAGGAGGAGAAGTGTGCAGGAGGAGAGGTGTGCAGAAGGAGGAGAAGTGTACAGGAGGAGGAGAAGTGTGCATGAGGAGAAGTGTGCAGGAGAAGTGTACAGGAGGAGGAGAAGTGTACAGGAGGAGGAGAAGTGGACAGGAGGAGGAGAAGTGGACAGGAGGAGGAGAAGTGTACAGGAGGAGGAGAAGAGAAGCGTGCAGGAGTAGGAGAAGTGTACAGGAGGAGGAGAAGAGAAGTGTGCAGGAGGAGGAGAAGAGTGCAGGAGGAGGAGAAGAGAAGCGTGCAGGAGGAGGAGAAGAGTGCAGGAGGAGGAGAAGAGAAGCGTGCAGGAGGAGGAGAAGTGTGCAGGAGGAGGAGAAGCGTGCAGGAGGAGGAGAAGCGTGCAGGAGGAGGAGAAGAGAAGCGTGCAGGAGGAGGAGAAGTGTGCAGGAGGAGGAGAAGCGTGCAGGAGGAGGAGAAGTGTACAGGAGGAGAAGTGTGCAGGAGGAGGAGAAGTGTGCAGGAGGAGGAGAGGTGTGCAGGAGGAGAAGTGTGCAGTAGGAGGAGAAGTGTGCAGGAGGAGAGGTGTGCAGAAGGAGGAGAAGTGTACAGGAGGAGGAGAAGTGTGCATGAGGAGGAGAATTTTACAGGAGGAGGAGAAATGTACAGGAGGAGGAGAAGTGTGCAGGAGGAGAAGTATGCAAGAGGAGGAGAAGCGTGCAGGAGGAGGAGAAGTGTGCAGGAGGAGGAGAAGTATGCAAGAGGAGGAGAAGCGTGCAGGAGGACAGAAAGCGTGCAGGAGTGTGCAGGAGGAGGAGAAGCGTGCAGGAGGAGGAGAAGCGTGCACGAGGAGGAGAAGTGTACAGGAGGAGGAGAAGCGTGCAGGAGGAGGAGAAGTATACAGGAGGAGGAGAAGCATGCAGGAAGAGGAGAAGCGTGCAGGAGGAGGAGAAATGTGCAGGAGGAGGAGAGGTGTGCAGGAGGAGAAGTGTGCAGGAGGAGGAGAAGTGTGCAGGAGGAGAGGTGTGCAGAAGGAGGAGAAGTGTACAGGAGGAGGAGAAGTGTGCATGAGGAGAAGTGTGCAGGAGAAGTGTACAGGAGGAGGAGAAGTGTACAGGAGGAGGAGAAGTGGACAGGAGGAGGATAAGTGTACAGGAGGAGGAGAAGTGTGCAGGAGGAGGAGAAGTATGCAAGAGGAGGAGAAGCGTGCAGGAGGAGGAGAAGCGTGCAGGAGTGTGCAGGAGGAGGAAAAGTGTACAGGAGGAGGAGAAGCGTTCAGGAGGAGGAGAAGCGTGCAGGAGGAGGAGAAGTGTACAGGAGGAGGAGAAGTGTACAGGAGGAGGAGAAGCATGCAGGAGGAGGAGAAGTGTGCAGGAGGAGCAAAAGTATGCAAGAGGAGGAGAAGCATGCAGGAGGAGGAGAAGTGTACAGGAGGAGGAGAAGTGTACAGGAGGAGGAGAAGTGTACAGGAGGAGGAGAAGCGTGCAGGAGGAGGAGAAGTATACAGGAGGAGGAGAAGCGTGCAGGAGGAGGAGAAGTGTACAGGAGGAGGAGAAGCGTGCAGGAGGAGGAGAAGTGTACAGGAGGAGGAGAAGTGTGCAGGAGGAGGAGAAGTGTACAGGAGGAGGAGAAGTGTACAGGAGGAGGAGAAGTGTGCATGAGGAGAAGTGTGCAGGAGAAGTGTACAGGAGGAGGAGAAGTGTACAGGAGGAGGAGAAGTGGACAGGAGGAGGAGAAGTGTACAGGAGGAGGAGAAGTGTGCAGGAGGAGGAGAAGCGTACAGGAGGAGGAGAAGAGAAGCGTGCAGGAGGAGGAGAAGTGTGCAGGAGGAGGAGAAGCGTGCAGGAGGAGGAGAAGAGAAGCGTGCAGGAGGAGGAGAAGTGTGCAGGAGGAGGAGAAGCGTGCAGGAGGAGAAGAGAAGCGTGCAGGAGGAGGAGAAGTGTGCAGGAGGAGGAGAAGCGTGCAGGAGGAGGAGAAGTGTACAGGAGGAGAAGTGTGCCGGAGGAGGAGAAGTGTGCAGGAGGAGGAGAAGTGTGCAGGAGGAGGAGAGGTGTGCAGGAGGAGAAGTGTGCAGGAGGAGGAGAAGTGTGCAGGAGGAGAAGCGTGCAGGAGGAGGAGAAGCGTGCAGGAGGAGGAGAAGTGTGCATGAGGGGAAGTGTGCAGGAGAAGTGTACAGGAGGAGGAGAAGTGTACAGGAGGAGGAGAAGTGGACAGGAGGAGAAGTATGACAGGAGGAGGAGAAGTGTACAGGAGGAGGAGAAGTGTACAGGAGGAGGAGAAGTGTGCATGAGGAGGAGAAGTGTGCAGGAGGAGGAGAAGTGTGCATGAGGAGAAGTGTGCAGGAGGAGGAGAAGTGTGCAGGAGGAGGAGAAGTGTACAGGAGGAGGAGAAGTGTACAGGAGAAGTGTGCAGGAGGAGAAGTGTACAGGAGGAAGAAAAGTGTACAGGAGGAGAAGTGTGCATAAGAAGGAGAAGTGTGCAGGAGGAGGTAAAGTGTGCATGAGGAGGAGAAGTGTGCAGGAGGAATAGAAGTGTACAGGAGGAAGAGAAGTGTGCATAAGGAGGAGAAGTGTGCAGTAGGAGAAGTGTGCAGGAGGAAAAGTGTGCAGGAGGAGGAGAAGTTTGCAGGAGGAGAGGTGTGCAGAAGGAGGAGAAGTGTACAGGAGGAGGAGAAGTGGACAGGAGGAGGAGAAGTGGACAGGAGGAGGAGAAGTGTACAGGAGGAGAAGTGTGCAGGAGGAGGAGAAGAGTGCAGGAGGAGGAGAAGTGTACAGGAGGAGGAGAAGAGAAGCGTGCAGGAGGAGGAGAAGTGTGCAGGAGGAGGAGAAGCGTGCAGGAGGAGAGGTGTGCAGAAGGAGGAGAAGTGTACAGGAGGAGGAGAAGTGTGCATGAGGAGGAGAAGTGTACAGGAGGAGGAGAAATGTACAGGAGGAGGAGAAGTGTGCAGGAGGAGAAGTATGCAAGAGGAGGAGAAGCGTGCAGGAGGAGGAGAAGTGTGCAGGAGGAGGAGAAGTATGCAAGAGGAGGAGAAGCTTGCAGGAGGACAGAAAGCGAGCAGGAGTGTGCAGGAGGAGGAGAAGCGTGCAGGAGGAGGAGAAGCGTGCACGAGGAGGAGAAGTGTACAGGAGGAGGAGAAGTGTGCAGGAGGAGGAGAAGTATACAGGAGGAGGAGAAGCATGCAGGAGGAGGAGAAGTGTGCAGGAGGAGGAGAAGTATGCAAGAGGAGGAGAAGCGTGCAGGAGGAGGAGAAGCGTACAGGAGGAGGAGAATCGTGCAGGAGTGTGCAGGAGGAGGAGAAGTGTACAGGAGGAGGAGAAGCGTGCAGGAGGAGGAGAAGTGTGCAGGAGGAGGAGAAGCGTGCAGGAGGAGGAGAAGTGTGCCGGAGGAGGAGAAGCGTGCAGGAGGAGGAGAAGTGTACAGGAGGAGAAGTGTGCAGGAGGAGGAGAAGTGTGCAGGAGGAGGAGAGGTGTGCAGGAGGAGAAGTGTGCAGGAGGAGGAGAAGTGTGCAGGAGGAGAGGTGTGCAGAAGGAGGAGAAGTGTACAGGAGGAGGAGAAGTGTGCATGAGGAGAAGTGTGCAGGAGAAGTGTACAGGAGGAGGAGAAGTGTACAGGAGGAGGAGAAGTGGACAGGAGGAGGATAAGTGTACAGGAGGAGGAGAAGTGTGCAGGAGGAGGAGAAGTATGCAAGAGGAGGAGAAGCGTGCAGGAGGAGGAGAAGCGTGCAGGAGTGTGCAGGAGGAGGAGAAGTGTACAGGAGGAGGAGAAGCGTTCAGGAGGAGGAGAAGCGTGCAGGAGGAGGAGAAGTGTACAGGAGGAGGAGAAGTGTACAGGAGGAGGAGAAGCATGCAGGAGGAGGAGAAGTGTGCAGGAGGAGGAAAAGTATGCAAGAGGAGGAGAAGCATGCAGGAGGAGGAGAAGTGTACAGGAGGAGGAGAAGTGTACAGGAGGAGGAGAAGTGTACAGGAGGAGGAGAAGCGTGCAGGAGGAGGAGAAGTATACAGGAGGAGGAGAAGCGTGCAGGAGGAGGAGAAGTGTACAGGAGGAGGAGAAGCGTGCAGGAGGAGGAGAAGTGTAAAGGAGGAGGAGAAGTGTGCAGGAGGAGGAGAAGTGTACAGGAGGAGGAGAAGTGTACAGGAGGAGGAGAAGTGTGCATGAGGAGAAGTGTACAGGAGGAGGAAAAGTGTACAGGAGGAGGAGAAGTGTGCATAAGGAGGAGAAGTGTGCAGGAGGAGGTGAAGTGTGCATGAGGAGAAGTGTGCAGGAGGAGGAGAAGTGTGCAGGAGGAATAGAAGTGTACAGGAGGAAGAGAAGTGTGCATAAGGAGGAGAAGTGTGCAGGAGGAGAAGTGTGCAGGAGGAAAAGTGTGCAGGAGGAGGAGAAGTTTGCAGGAGGAGGAGAAGTGGACAGGAGGAGGAGAAGTGGACAGGAGGAGGAGAAGTGTACAGGAGGAGAAGTGTGCAGGAGGAGGAGAAGAGTGCAGGAGGAGGAGAAATGTACAGGAGGAGGAGAAGAGAAGCGTGCAGGAGGAGGAGAAGTGTGCAGGAGGAGGAGAAGCGTGCAGGAGGAGGAGAAGAGAAGCGTGCAGGAGGAGGAGAAGTGTGAAGGAGGAGGAGAAGCGTGCAGGAGGAGGAGAAGTGTACAGGAGACGTGTGCAGGAGGAGGAGAAGCGTGCAGGAGTGTGCAGGAGGAGGAGAAGTGTACAGGAGGAGGAGAAGTGTGCAGGAGGAGGAGAAGCGTGCAGGAGGAGGAGAAGTGTACAGGAGGAGGAGAAGTGTACAAGAGGAGGAGAAGTGTGCAGGAGGAGGAGAAGTGTGCAGGAGGAGGAGAGGTGTGCAGGAGGAGAAGTGTGCAGTAGGAGGAGAAGTGTGCAGGAGGAGAGGTGTGCAGAAGGAGGAGAAGTGTACAGGAGGAGGAGAAGTGTGCATGAGGAGGAGAATTTTACAGGAGGAGGAGAAATGTACAGGAGGAGGAGAAGTGTGCAGGAGGAGAAGTATGCAAGAGGAGGAGAAGCGTGCAGGAGGAGGAGAAGTGTGCAGGAGGAGGAGAAGTATGCAAGAGGAGGAGAAGCGTGCAGGAGGACAGAAAGCGTGCAGGAGTGTGCAGGAGGAGGAGAAGCGTGCAGGAGGAGGAGAAGCGTGCACGAGGAGGAGAAGTGTACAGGAGGAGGAGAAGCGTGCAGGAGGAGGAGAAGTATACAGGAGGAGGAGAAGCATGCAGGAAGAGGAGAAGCGTGCAGGAGGAGGAGAAGTGTGCAGGAGGAGGAGAGGTGTGCAGGAGGAGAAGTGTGCAGGAGGAGGAGAAGTGTGCAGGAGGAGAGGTGTGCAGAAGGAGGAGAAGTGTACAGGAGGAGGAGAAGTGTGCATGAGGAGAAGTGTGCAGGAGAAGTGTACAGGAGGAGGAGAAGTGTACAGGAGGAGGAGAAGTGGACAGGAGGAGGATAAGTGTACAGGAGGAGGAGAAGTGTGCAGGAGGAGGAGAAGTATGCAAGAGGAGGAGAAGCGTGCAGGAGGAGGAGAAGCGTGCAGGAGTGTGCAGGAGGAGGAAAAGTGTACAGGAGGAGGAGAAGCGTTCAGGAGGAGGAGAAGCGTGCAGGAGGAGGAGAAGTGTACAGGAGGAGGAGAAGTGTACAGGAGGAGGAGAAGCATGCAGGAGGAGGAGAAGTGTGCAGGAGGAGCAAAAGTATGCAAGAGGAGGAGAAGCATGCAGGAGGAGGAGAAGTGTACAGGAGGAGGAGAAGTGTACAGGAGGAGGAGAAGTGTACAGGAGGAGGAGAAGCGTGCAGGAGGAGGAGAAGTATACAGGAGGAGGAGAAGCGTGCAGGAGGAGGAGAAGTGTACAGGAGGAGGAGAAGCGTGCAGGAGGAGGAGAAGTGTAGAGGAGGAGGAGAAGTGTGCAGGAGGAGGAGAAGTGTACAGGAGGAGGAGAAGTGTACAGGAGGAGGAGAAGTGTGCATGAGGAGAAGTGTGCAGGAGAAGTGTACAGGAGGAGGAGAAGTGTACAGGAGGAGGAGAAGTGGACAGGAGGAGGAGAAGTGTACAGGAGGAGGAGAAGTGTGCAGGAGGAGGAGAAGCGTACAGGAGGAGGAGAAGAGAAGCGTGCAGGAGGAGGAGAAGTGTGCAGGAGGAGGAGAAGCGTGCAGGAGGAGGAGAAGAGAAGCGTGCAGGAGGAGGAGAAGTGTGCAGGAGGAGGAGAAGCGTGCAGGAGGAGAAGAGAAGCGTGCAAGAGGAGGAGAAGTGTGCAGGAGGAGGAGAAGCGTGCAGGAGGAGGAGAAGTGTACAGGAGGAGAAGTGTGCCGGAGGAGGAGAAGTGTGCAGGAGGAGGAGAAGTGTGCAGGAGGAGGAGAGGTGTGCAGGAGGAGGAGAAGTGTGCAGGAGGAGGAGAAGTGTGCAGGAGGAGAAGCGTGCAGGAGGAGGAGAAGCGTGCAGGAGGAGGAGAAGTGTGCATGAGGGGAAGTGTGCAGGAGAAGTGTACAGGAGGAGGAGAAGTGTACAGGAGGAGGAGAAGTGGACAGGAGGAGAAGTATGACAGGAGGAGGAGAAATGTACAGGAGGAGGAGAAGTGTACAGGAGGAGGAGAAGTGTGCATGAGGAGGAGAAGTGTGCAGGAGGAGGAGAAGTGTGCATGAGGAGAAGTGTGCAGGAGGAGGAGAAGTGTGCAGGAGGAGGAGAAGTGTACAGGAGGAGGAGAAGTGTACAGGAGAAGTGTGCAGGAGGAGAAGTGTACAGGAGGAGGAAAAGTGTACAGGAGGAGAAGTGTGCATAAGGAGGAGAAGTGTGCAGGAGGAGGTAAAGTGTGCATGAGGAGAAGTGTGCAGGAGGAGGAGAAGTGTGCAGGAGGAATAGAAGTGTACAGGAGGAAGAGAAGTGTGCATAAGGAGGAGAAGTGTGCAGTAGGAGAAGTGTGCAGGAGGAAAAGTGTGCAGGAGGAGGAGAAGTTTGCAGGAGGAGAGGTGTGCAGAAGGAGGAGAAGTGTACAGGAGGAGGAGAAGTGGACAGGAGGAGGAGAAGTGGACAGGAGGAGGAGAAGTGTACAGGAGGAGAAGTGTGCAGGAGGAGGAGAAGAGTGCAGGAGGAGGAGAAGTGTACAGGAGGAGGAGAAGAGAAGCGTGCAGGAGGAGGAGAAGTGTGCAGGAGGAGGAGAAGCGTGCAGGAGGAGAGGTGTGCAGAAGGAGGAGAAGTGTACAGGAGGAGGAGAAGTGTGCATGAGGGGGAGAAGTGTACAGAAGGAGGAGAAATGTACAGGAGGAGGAGAAGTGTGCAGGAGGAGAAGTATGCAAGAGGCGGAGAAGCGTGCAGGAGGAGGAGAAGTGTGCAGGAGGAGGAGAAGTATGCAAGAGGAGGAGAAGCTTGCAGGAGGACAGAAAGCGTGCAGGAGTGTGCAGGAGGAGGAGAAGCGTGCAGGAGGAGGAGAAGCGTGCACGAGGAGGAGAAGTGTACAGGAGGAGGAGAAGCGTGCAGGAGGAGGAGAAGTATACAGGAGGAGGAGAAGCATGCAGGAGGAGGAGAAGTGTGCAGGAGGAGGAGAAGTATGCAAGAGGAGGAGAAGCGTGCAGGAGGAGGAGAAGCGTACAGGAGGAGGAGAAGCGTGCAGGAGTGTGCAGGAGGAGGAGAAGTGTACAGGAGGAGGAGAAGCGTGCAGGAGGAGGAGAAGTGTGCAGGAGGAGGAGAAGCGTGCAGGAGGAGGAGAAGTGTGCCGGAGGAGGAGAAGCGTGCAGGAGGAGGAGAAGTGTACAGGAGGAGAAGTGTGCAGGAGGAGGAGAAGTGTGCAGGAGGAGGAGAGGTGTGCAGGAGGAGAAGTGTGCAGGAGGAGGAGAAGTGTGCAGGAGGAGAGGTGTGCAGAAGGAGGAGAAGTGTACAGGAGGAGGAGAAGTGTGCATGAGGAGAAGTGTGCAGGAGAAGTGTACAGGAGGAGGAGAAGTGTACAGGAGGAGGAGAAGTGGACAGGAGGAGGATAAGTGTACAGGAGGAGGAGAAGTGTGCAGGAGGAGGAGAAGTATGCAAGAGGAGGAGAAGCGTGCAGGAGGAGGAGAAGCGTGCAGGAGTGTGCAGGAGGAGGAGAAGTGTACAGGAGGAGGAGAAGCGTTCAGGAGGAGGAGAAGCGTGCAGGAGGAGGAGAAGTGTACAGGAGGAGGAGAAGTGTACAGGAGGAGGAGAAGCATGCAGGAGGAGGAGAAGTGTGCAGGAGGAGGAAAAGTATGCAAGAGGAGGAGAAGCATGCAGGAGGAGGAGAAGTGTACAGGAGGAGGAGAAGTGTACAGGAGGAGGAGAAGTGTACAGGAGGAGGAGAAGCGTGCAGGAGGAGGAGAAGTATACAGGAGGAGGAGAAGCGTGCAGGAGGAGGAGAAGTGTACAGGAGGAGGAGAAGCGTGCAGGAGGAGGAGAAGTGTAAAGGAGGAGGAGAAGTGTGCAGGAGGAGGAGAAGCGTACAGGAGGAGGAGAAGTGTACAGGAGGAGGAGAAGTGTGCATGAGGAGAAGTGTACAGGAGGAGGAAAAGTGTACAGGAGGAGAAGTGTGCATAAGGAGGAGAAGTGTGCAGGAGGAGGTGAAGTGTGCATGAGGAGAAGTGTGCAGGAGGAGGAGAAGTGTGCAGGAGGAATAGAAGTGTACAGGAGGAAGAGAAGTGTGCATAAGGAGGAGAAGTGTGCAGGAGGAGAAGTGTGCAGGAGGAAAAGTGTGCAGGAGGAGGAGAAGTTTGCAGGAGGAGAGGTGTGCAGAAGGAGGAGAAGTGTACAGGAGGAGGAGAAGTGGACAGGAGGAGGAGAAGTGGACAGGAGGAGGAGAAGTGTACAGGAGGAGAAGTGTGCAGGAGGAGGAGAAGAGTGCAGGAGGAGGAGAAGTGTACAGGAGGAGGAGAAGAGAAGCGTGCAGGAGGAGGAGAAGTGTGCAGGAGGAGGAGAAGCGTGCAGGAGGAGAGGTGTGCAGAAGGAGGAGAAGTGTACAGGAGGAGGAGAAGTGTGCATGAGGAGGAGAAGTGTACAGGAGGAGGAGAAATGTACAGGAGGAGGAGAAGTGTGCAGGAGGAGAAGTATGCAAGAGGAGGAGAAGCGTGCAGGAGGAGGAGAAGTGTGCAGGAGGAGGAGAAGTATGCAAGAGGAGGAGAAGCTTGCAGGAGGACAGAAAGCGTGCAGGAGTGTGCAGGAGGAGGAGAAGCGTGCAGGAGGAGGAGAAGCGTGCACGAGGAGGAGAAGTGTACAGGAGGAGGAGAAGCGTGCAGGAGGAGGAGAAGTATACAGGAGGAGGAGAAGCATGCAGGAGGAGGAGAAGTGTGCAGGAGGAGGAGAAGTATGCAAGAGGAGGAGAAGCGTGCAGGAGGAGGAGAAGCGTACAGGAGGAGGATAAGCGTGCAGGAGTGTGCAGGAGGAGGAGAAGTGTACAGGAGGAGGAGAAGCGTGCAGGAGGAGGAGAAGTGTGCAGGAGGAGGAGAAGCGTGCAGGAGGAGAGGTGTGCAGAAGGAGGAGAAGTGTACAGGAGGAGGAGAAGTGTGCATGAGGAGGAGAAGTGTACAGGAGGAGGAGAAATGTACAGGAGGAGGAGAAGTGTGCAGGAGGAGAAGTATGCAAGAGGAGGAGAAGCGTGCAGGAGGAGGAGAAGTGTGCAGGAGGAGGAGAAGTATGCAAGAGGAGGAGAAGCTTGCAGGAGGACAGAAAGCGTGCAGGAGTGTGCAGGAGGAGGAGAAGCGTGCAGGAGGAGGAGAAGCGTGCACGAGGAGGAGAAGTGTACAGGAGGAGGAGAAGCGTGCAGGAGGAGGAGAAGTATACAGGAGGAGGAGAAGCATGCAGGAGGAGGAGAAGTGTGCAGGAGGAGGAGAAGTATGCAAGAGGAGGAGAAGCGTGCAGGAGGAGGAGAAGCGTACAGGAGGAGGAGAAGCGTGCAGGAGTGTGCAGGAGGAGGAGAAGTGTACAGGAGGAGGAGAAGCGTGCAGGAGGAGGAGAAGTGTGCAGGAGGAGGAGAAGCGTGCAGGAGGAGGAGAAGTGTGCCGGAGGAGGAGAAGCGTGCAGGAGGAGGAGAAGTGTACAGGAGGAGAAGTGTGCAGGAGGAGGAGAAGTGTGCAGGAGGAGGAGAGGTGTGCAGGAGGAGAAGTGTGCAGGAGGAGGAGAAGTGTGCAGGAGGAGAGGTGTGCAGAAGGAGGAGAAGTGTACAGGAGGAGGAGAAGTGTGCATGAGGAGAAGTGTGCAGGAGAAGTGTACAGGAGGAGGAGAAGTGTACAGGAGGAGGAGAAGTGGACAGGAGGAGGATAAGTGTACAGGAGGAGGAGAAGTGTGCAGGAGGAGGAGAAGTATGCAAGAGGAGGAGAAGCGTGCAGGAGGAGGAGAAGCGTGCAGGAGTGTGCAGGAGGAGGAGAAGTGTACAGGAGGAGGAGAAGCGTTCAGGAGGAGGAGAAGCGTGCAGGAGGAGGAGAAGTGTACAGGAGGAGGAGAAGTGTACAGGAGGAGGAAAAGTGTACAGGAGGAGGAGAAGTGTGCATAAGGAGGAGAAGTGTGCAGGAGGAGGTGAAGTGTGCATGAGGAGAAGTGTGCAGGAGGAGGAGAAGTGTGCAGGAGGAATAGAAGTGTACAGGAGGAAGAGAAGTGTGCATAAGGAGGAGAAGTGTGCAGGAGGAGAAGTGTGCAGGAGGAAAAGTGTGCAGGAGGAGGAGAAGTTTGCAGGAGGAGAGGTGTGCAGAAGGAGGAGAAGTGTACAGGAGGAGGAGAAGTGGACAGGAGGAGGAGAAGTGGACAGGAGGAGGAGAAGTGTACAGGAGGAGAAGTGTGCAGGAGGAGGAGAAGAGTGCAGGAGGAGGAGAAGTGTACAGGAGGAGGAGAAGAGAAGCGTGCAGGAGGAGGAGAAGTGTGCAGGAGGAGGAGAAGCGTGCAGGAGGAGAGGTGTGCAGAAGGAGGAGAAGTGTACAGGAGGAGGAGAAGTGTGCATGAGGAGGAGAAGTGTACAGGAGGAGGAGAAATGTACAGGAGGAGGAGAAGTGTGCAGGAGGAGAAGTATGCAAGAGGAGGAGAAGCGTGCAGGAGGAGGAGAAGTGTGCAGGAGGAGGAGAAGTATGCAAGAGGAGGAGAAGCTTGCAGGAGGACAGAAAGCGTGCAGGAGTGTGCAGGAGGAGGAGAAGCGTGCAGGAGGAGGAGAAGCGTGCACGAGGAGGAGAAGTGTACAGGAGGAGGAGAAGCGTGCAGGAGGAGGAGAAGTATACAGGAGGAGGAGAAGCATGCAGGAGGAGGAGAAGTGTGCAGGAGGAGGAGAAGTATGCAAGAGGAGGAGAAGCGTGCAGGAGGAGGAGAAGCGTACAGGAGGAGGATAAGCGTGCAGGAGTGTGCAGGAGGAGGAGAAGTGTACAGGAGGAGGAGAAGCGTGCAGGAGGAGGAGAAGTGTGCAGGAGGAGGAGAAGCGTGCAGGAGGAGAGGTGTGCAGAAGGAGGAGAAGTGTACAGGAGGAGGAGAAGTGTGCATGAGGAGGAGAAGTGTACAGGAGGAGGAGAAATGTACAGGAGGAGGAGAAGTGTGCAGGAGGAGAAGTATGCAAGAGGAGGAGAAGCGTGCAGGAGGAGGAGAAGTGTGCAGGAGGAGGAGAAGTATGCAAGAGGAGGAGAAGCTTGCAGGAGGACAGAAAGCGTGCAGGAGTGTGCAGGAGGAGGAGAAGCGTGCAGGAGGAGGAGAAGCGTGCACGAGGAGGAGAAGTGTACAGGAGGAGGAGAAGCGTGCAGGAGGAGGAGAAGTATACAGGAGGAGGAGAAGCATGCAGGAGGAGGAGAAGTGTGCAGGAGGAGGAGAAGTATGCAAGAGGAGGAGAAGCGTGCAGGAGGAGGAGAAGCGTACAGGAGGAGGAGAAGCGTGCAGGAGTGTGCAGGAGGAGGAGAAGTGTACAGGAGGAGGAGAAGCGTGCAGGAGGAGGAGAAGTGTGCAGGAGGAGGAGAAGCGTGCAGGAGGAGGAGAAGTGTGCCGGAGGAGGAGAAGCGTGCAGGAGGAGGAGAAGTGTACAGGAGGAGAAGTGTGCAGGAGGAGGAGAAGTGTGCAGGAGGAGGAGAGGTGTGCAGGAGGAGAAGTGTGCAGGAGGAGGAGAAGTGTGCAGGAGGAGAGGTGTGCAGAAGGAGGAGAAGTGTACAGGAGGAGGAGAAGTGTGCATGAGGAGAAGTGTGCAGGAGAAGTGTACAGGAGGAGGAGAAGTGTACAGGAGGAGGAGAAGTGGACAGGAGGAGGATAAGTGTACAGGAGGAGGAGAAGTGTGCAGGAGGAGGAGAAGTATGCAAGAGGAGGAGAAGCGTGCAGGAGGAGGAGAAGCGTGCAGGAGTGTGCAGGAGGAGGAGAAGTGTACAGGAGGAGGAGAAGCGTTCAGGAGGAGGAGAAGCGTGCAGGAGGAGGAGAAGTGTACAGGAGGAGGAGAAGTGTACAGGAGGAGGAGAAGCATGCAGGAGGAGGAGAAGTGTGCAGGAGGAGGAAAAGTATGCAAGAGGAGGAGAAGCATGCAGGAGGAGGAGAAGTGTACAGGAGGAGGAGAAGTGTACAGGAGGAGGAGAAGTGTACAGGAGGAGGAGAAGCGTGCAGGAGGAGGAGAAGTATACAGGAGGAGGAGAAGCGTGCAGGAGGAGGAGAAGTGTACAGGAGGAGGAGAAGCGTGCAGGAGGAGGAGAAGTGTAAAGGAGGAGGAGAAGTGTGCAGGAGGAGGAGAAGCGTACAGGAGGAGGAGAAGTGTACAGGAGGAGGAGAAGTGTGCATGAGGAGAAGTGTACAGGAGGAGGAAAAGTGTACAGGAGGAGGAGAAGTGTGCATAAGGAGGAGAAGTGTGCAGGAGGAGGTGAAGTGTGCATGAGGAGAAGTGTGCAGGAGGAGGAGAAGTGTGCAGGAGGAATAGAAGTGTACAGGAGGAAGAGAAGTGTGCATAAGGAGGAGAAGTGTGCAGGAGGAGAAGTGTGCAGGAGGAAAAGTGTGCAGGAGGAGGAGAAGTTTGCAGGAGGAGGAGAAGTGGACAGGAGGAGGAGAAGTGGACAGGAGGAGGAGAAGTGTACAGGAGGAGAAGTGTGCAGGAGGAGGAGAAGAGTGCAGGAGGAGGAGAAATGTACAGGAGGAGGAGAAGAGAAGCGTGCAGGAGGAGGAGAAGTGTGCAGGAGGAGGAGAAGCGTGCAGGAGGAGGAGAAGAGAAGCGTGCAGGAGGAGGAGAAGTGTGAAGGAGGAGGAGAAGCGTGCAGGAGGAGGAGAAGTGTACAGGAGACGTGTGCAGGAGGAGGAGAAGCGTGCAGGAGTGTGCAGGAGGAGGAGAAGTGTACAGGAGGAGGAGAAGTGTGCAGGAGGAGGAGAAGCGTGCAGGAGGAGGAGAAGTGTACAGGAGGAGGAGAAGTGTACAAGAGGAGGAGAAGTGTGCAGGAGGAGGAGAAGTGTACAGGAGGAGGAGAAGTGTGCAGGAGGAGGAGAAGTGTACAGGAGGAGGAAAAGTGTACAGGAGGAGGAGAAGCGTGCAGGAGGAGGAGAAGCGTGCAGGAGTGTGCAGGAGGAGGAGAAGCGTGCAGGAGTGTGCAGGAGGAGGAGAAGTGTACAGGAGGAGGAGAAGCGTGCAGGAGGAGAAGTGTACAGGAGGAGGAAAAGTGTACAGGAGGAGGAGAAGTGTGCATAAGGAGGAGAAGTGTGCAGGAGGAGGTGAAGTGTGCATGAGGAGAAGTGTGCAGGAGGAGGAGAAGTGTGCAGGAGGAATAGAAGTGTACAGGAGGAAGAGAAGTGTGCATAAGGAGGAGAAGTGTGCAGGAGGAGAAGTGTGCAGGAGGAAAAGTGTGCAGGAGGAGGAGAAGTTTGCAGGAGGAGAGGTGTGCAGAAGGAGGAGAAGTGTACAGGAGGAGGAGAAGTGGACAGGAGGAGGAGAAGTGTACAGGAGGAGAAGTGTGCAGGAGGAGGAGAAGAGTGCAGGAGGAGGAGAAGTGTACAGGAGGAGGAGAAGAGAAGCGTGCAGGAGGAGGAGAAGTGTGCAGGAGGAGGAGAAGCGTGCAGGAGGAGGAGAAGTGTACAGGACGAGAAGTGTGCAGGAGGAGGAGAACCGTGCAGGAGTGTGCAGGAGGAGGAGAAGTGTACAGAAGGAGGAGAAGTGTGCAGGAGGAGGAGAAGCGTGCAGGAGGAGGAGAAGTGTACAGGAGGAGGAGAAGTGTACAGGAGGAGGAGAAGTGTGCAGGAGGAGGAGAAGTGTACAGGAGGAGGAGAAGTGTGCAGGAGGAGGAGAAGTGTACAGGAGGAGGAGAAGTGTACAGGAGGAGGAGAAGCGTGCAGGAGGAGGAGAAGCGTGCAGGAGTGTGCAGGAGGAGGAGAAGCGTGCAGGAGTGTGCAGGAGGAGGAGAAGTGTACAGGAGGAGGAGAAGCGTGCAGGAGGAGGAGAAGTGTACAGGAGGAGGAGAAGTGTGCAGGAGGAATAGAAGTGTGCATAAGGAGGAGAAGTGTGCAGGAAGAGAAGTGTGCAGGAGGAGAAGTGTGCAGGAGGAGGAGAAGTTTGCAGGAGGAGAGGTGTGCAGAAGGAGGAGAAGTGTACAGGAGGAGGAGAGGTGTGCAGAAGGAGGAGAAGTGTACAGGAGGAGGAGAAGTGTGCATGAGGAGAAGTGTGCAGGAGAAGTGTACAGGAGGAGGAGAAGTGGACAGGAGGAGGAGAAGTGGACAGGAGGAGGAGAAGTGTACAGGAGGAGAAGTGTGCAGGAGGAGGAGAAGTGTACAGGAGGAGGAGAAGAGAAGCGTGCAGGAGGAGAAGTGTGCAGGAGGAGGAGAAGCGTGCAGGAGGAGGAGAAGAGAAGCGTGCAGGAGGAGGAGAAGTGTGCAGGAGGAGGAGAAGCGTGCAGGAGGAGGAGAAGTGTACAGGAGGAGAAGTGTAAAGGAGGAGGAGAAGCGTGCAGGAGGAGGAGAAGTGTACAGGAGGAGGAGAAGTGTACAGGAGGAGGAGAAGTGTGCAGGAGGAGGAGAACCGTGCAGGAGTGTGCAGGAGGAGGAGAAGTGTACAGGAGGAGGAGAAGTGTGCAGGAGGAGGAGAAGCGTGCAGGAGGAGGAGAAGTGTACAGGAGGAGGAGAAGTGTACAGGAGGAGGAGAATTGTGCAGGAGGAGGAGAAGTGTACCGGAGGAGGAGAAGTGTGCAGGAGGAGGAGAAGTGTACAGGAGGAGGAGAAGTGTACAGGAGGAGGAGAAGCGTGCAGGAGGAGGAGAAGCGTGCAGGAGTGTGCAGGAGGAGGAGAAGCGTGCAGGAGTGTGCAGGAGGAGAAGTGTACAGGAGGAGGAGAAGCGTGCAGGAGGAGGAGAAGTGTACAGGAGGAGGAGAAGTGTACAGGAGGAGGAGAAGTGTGCAGGAGGAGAAGTGTACAGGAGGAGGAGAAGTGTACAGGAGGAGGAGAAGCGTACAGGAGGAGGAGAAGCGTGCAGGAGTGTGCAGGAGGAGGAGAAGCGTGCAGGAGGAGGAGAAGTGTGCCGGAGGAGGAGAAGCGTGCAGGAGGAGGAGAAGTGTACAGGAGGAGAAGTGTGCAGGAGGAGGAGAAGTGTGCAGGAGGAGGAGAGGTGTGCAGGAGGAGAAGTGTGCAGGAGGAGGAGAAGTGTACAGGAGGAGAGGTGTGCAGAAGGAGGAGAAGTGTACAGGAGGAGGAGAAGTGTGCATGAGGAGAAGTGTGCAGGAGAAGTGTACAGGAGGAGGAGAAGTGTACAGGAGGAGGAGAAGCGTTCAGGAGGAGGAGAAGCGTGCAGGAGGAGGAGAAGTGTACAGGAGGAGGAGAAGTGTACAGGAGGAGGAGAAGCATGCAGGAGGAGGAGAAGTGTGCAGGAGGAGGAAAAGTATGCAAGAGGAGGAGAAGCATGCAGGAGGAGGAGAAGTGTACAGGAGAAGGAGAAGTGTACAGGAGGAGGAGAAGTGTACAGGAGAAGGAGAAGCGTGCAGGAGGAGGAGAAGTATACAGGAGGAGGAGAAGCGTGCAGGAGGAGGAGAAGTGTACAGGAGGAGGAGAAGCGTGCAGGAGGAGGAGAAGTGTAAAGGAGGAGGAGAAGTGTGCAGGAGGAGGAGAAGCGTACAGGAGGAGGAGAAGTGTACAGGAGGAGGAGAAGTGTGCATGAGGAGAAGTGTACAGGAGGAGGAAAAGTGTACAGGAGGAGGAGAAGTGTGCATAAGGAGGAGAAGTGTGCAGGAGGAGGTGAAGTGTGCATGAGGAGAAGTGTGCAGGAGGAGGAGAAGTGTGCAGGAGGAATAGAAGTGTACAGGAGGAAGAGAAGTGTGCATAAGGAGGAGAAGTGTGCAGGAGGAGAAGTGTGCAGGAGGAAAAGTGTGCAGGAGGAGGAGAAGTTTGCAGGAGGAGGAGAAGTGGACAGGAGGAGGAGAAGTGGACAGGAGGAGGAGAAGTGTGCAGTAGGAGAAGTGTGCAGGAGGAAAAGTGTGCAGGAGGAGGAGAAGTGTACAGGAGGAGGAGAAGTGGACAGGAGGAGGAGAAGTGGACAGGAGGAGGAGAAGTGTACAGGAGGAGAAGTGTGCAGGAGGAGGAGAAGAGTGCAGGAGGAGGAGAAGTGTACAGGAGGAGGAGAAGAGAAGCGTGCAGGAGGAGGAGAAGTGTGCAGGAGGAGGAGAAGCGTGCAGGAGGAGAGGTGTGCAGAAGGAGGAGAAGTGTACAGGAGGAGGAGAAGTGTGCATGAGGAGGAGAAGTGTGCAGGAGGAGAAGTATGCAAGAGGAGGAGAAGCGTGCAGGAGGAGGAGAAGTGTGCAGGAGGAGGAGAAGTATGCAAGAGGAGGAGAAGCTTGCAGGAGGACAGAAAGCGTGCAGGAGTGTGCAGGAGGAGGAGAAGCGTGCAGGAGGAGGAGAAGCGTGCACGAGGAGGAGAAGTGTACAGGAGGAGGAGAAGCGTGCAGGAGGAGGAGAAGTATACAGGAGGAGGAGAAGCATGCAGGAGGAGGAGAAGTGTGCAGGAGGAGGAGAAGTATGCAAGAGGAGGAGAAGCGTGCAGGAGGAGGAGAAGCATACAGGAGGAGGAGAAGCGTGCAGGAGTGTGCAGGAGGAGGAGAAGTGTACAGGAGGAGGAGAAGCGTGCAGGAGGAGGAGAAGTGTGCAGGAGGAGGAGAAGCGTGCAGGAGGAGGAGAAGTGTGCCGGAGGAGGAGAAGCGTGCAGGAGGAGGAGAAGTGTACAGGAGGAGAAGTGTGCAGGAGGAGGAGAAGTGTGCAGGAGGAGGAGAGGTGTGCAGGAGGAGAAGTGTGCAGGAGGAGGAGAAGTGTGCAGGAGGAGAGGTGTGCAGAAGGAGGAGAAGTGTACAGGAGGAGGAGAAGTGTGCATGAGGAGAAGTGTGCAGGAGAAGTGTACAGGAGGAGGAGAAGTGTACAGGAGGAGGAGAAGTGGACAGGAGGAGGATAAGTGTACACGAGGAGGAGAAGTGTGCAGGAGGAGGAGAAGTATGCAAGAGGAGGAGAAGCGTGCAGGAGGAGGAGAAGCGTGCAGGAGTGTGCAGGAGGAGGAGAAGTGTACAGGAGGAGGAGAAGCGTTCAGGAGGAGGAGAAGCGTGCAGGAGGAGGAGAAGTGTACAGGAGGAGGAGAAGTGTACAGGAGGAGGAGAAGCATGCAGGAGGAGGAGAAGTGTGCAGGAGGAGGAAAAGTATGCAAGAGGAGGAGAAGCATGCAGGAGGAGGAGAAGTGTACAGGAGGAGGAGAAGTGTACAGGAGGAGGAGAAGTGTACAGGAGGAGGAGAAGCGTGCAGGAGGAGGAGAAGTATACAGGAGGAGGAGAAGCGTGCAGGAGGAGGAGAAGTGTACAGGAGGAGGAGAAGCGTGCAGGAGGAGGAGAAGTGTAAAGGAGGAGGAGAAGTGTGCAGGAGGAGGAGAAGCGTACAGGAGGAGGAGAAGTGTACAGGAGGAGGAGAAGTGTGCATGAGGAGAAGTGTACAGAAGGAGGAAAAGTGTACAGGAGGAGGAGAAGTGTGCATAAGGAGGAGAAGTGTGCAGGAGGAGGTGAAGTGTGCATGAGGAGAAGTGTGCAGGAGGAGGAGAAGTGTGCAGGAGGAATAGAAGTGTACAGGAGGAAGAGAAGTGTGCATAAGGAGGAGAAGTGTGCAGGAGGAGAAGTGTGCAGGAGGAAAAGTGTGCAGGAGGAGGAGAAGTTTGCAGGAGGAGGAGAAGTGGACAGGAGGAGGAGAAGTGGACAGGAGGAGGAGAAGTGTACAGGAGGAGAAGTGTGCAGGAGGAGGAGAAGAGTGGAGGAGGAGGAGAAATGTACAGGAGGAGGAGAAGAGAAGCGTGCAGGAGGAGGAGAAGTGTGCAGGAGGAGGAGAAGCGTGCAGGAGGAGGAGAAGAGAAGCGTGCAGGAGGAGGAGAAGTTTGAAGGAGGAGGAGAAGCGTGCAGGAGGAGGAGAAGTGTACAGGAGACGTGTGCAGGAGGAGGAGAAGCGTGCAGGAGTGTGCAGGAGGAGGAGAAGTGTACAGGAGGAGGAGAAGTGTGCAGGAGGAGGAGAAGTGTACAGGAGGAGGAAAAGTGTACAGGAGGAGGAGAAGCGTGCAGGAGGAGGAGAAGCGTGCAGGAGTGTGCAGGAGGAGGAGAAGCGTGCAGGAGTGTGCAGGAGGAGGAGAAGTGTACAGGAGGAGGAGAAGCGTGCAGGAGGAGAAGTGTACAGGAGGAGGAAAAGTGTACAGGAGGAGGAGAAGTGTGCATAAGGAGGAGAAGTGTGCAGGAGGAGGTGAAGTGTGCATGAGGAGAAGTGTGCAGGAGGAGGAGAAGTGTGCAGGAGGAATAGAAGTGTACAGGAGGAAGAGAAGTGTGCATAAGGAGGAGAAGTGTGCAGGAGGAGAAGTGTGCAGGAGGAAAAGTGTGCAGGAGGAGGAGAAGTTTGCAGGAGGAGAGGTGTGCAGAAGGAGGAGAAGTGTACAGGAGGAGGAGAAGTGGACAGGAGGAGGAGAAGTGTACAGGAGGAGAAGTGTGCAGGAGGAGGAGAAGAGTGCAGGAGGAGGAGAAGTGTACAGGAGGAGGAGAAGAGAAGCGTGCAGGAGGAGGAGAAGTGTGCAGGAGGAGGAGAAGCGTGCAGGAGGAGGAGAAGTGTACAGGAGGAGAAGTGTGCAGGAGGAGGAGAACCGTGCAGGAGTGTGCAGGAGGAGGAGAAGTGTACAGAAGGAGGAGAAGTGTGCAGGAGGAGGAGAAGCGTGCAGGAGGAGGAGAAGTGTACAGGAGGAGGAGAAGTGTACAGGAGGAGGAGAAGTGTGCAGGAGGAGGAGAAGTGTACAGGAGGAGGAGAAGTGTGCAAGGAGGAGGAGAAGTGTACAGGAGGAGGAGAAGTGTACAGGAGGAGGAGAAGCGTGCAGGAGGAGGAGAAGCGTGCAGGAGTGTGCAGGAGGAGGAGAAGCGTGCAGGAGTGTGCAGGAGGAGGAGAAGTGTACAGGAGGAGGAGAAGCGTGCAGGAGGAGGAGAAGTGTACAGGAGGAGGAGAAGTGTGCAGGAGGAATAGAAGTGTGCATAAGGAGGAGAAGTGTGCAGGAAGAGAAGTGTGCAGGAGGAGAAGTGTGCAGGAGGAGGAGAAGTTTGCAGGAGGAGAGGTGTGCAGAAGGAGGAGAAGTGTACAGGAGGAGGAGAGGTGTGCAGAAGGAGGAGAAGTGTACAGGAGGAGGAGAAGTGTGCATGAGGAGAAGTGTGCAGGAGAAGTGTACAGGAGGAGGAGAAGTGGACAGGAGGAGGAGAAGTGGACAGGAGGAGGAGAAGTGTACAGGAGGAGAAGTGTGCAGGAGGAGGAGAAGTGTACAGGAGGAGGAGAAGAGAAGCGTGCAGGAGGAGAAGTGTGCAGGAGGAGGAGAAGCGTGCAGGAGGAGGAGAAGAGAAGCGTGCAGGAGGAGGAGAAGTGTGCAGGAGGAGGAGAAGCGTGCAGGAGGAGGAGAAGTGTACAGGAGGAGAAGTGTAAAGGAGGAGGAGAAGCGTGCAGGAGGAGGAGAAGTGTACAGGAGGAGGAGAAGTGTACAGGAGGAGGAGAAGTGTGCAGGAGGAGGAGAACCGTGCAGGAGTGTGCAGGAGGAGGAGAAGTGTACAGGAGGAGGAGAAGTGTGCAGGAGGAGGAGAAGCGTGCAGGAGGAGGAGAAGTGTACAGGAGGAGGAGAAGTGTACAGGAGGAGGAGAATTGTGCAGGAGGAGGAGAAGTGTACCGGAGAAGGAGAAGTGTGCAGGAGGAGGAGAAGTGTACAGGAGGAGGAGAAGTGTACAGGAGGAGGAGAAGCGTGCAGGAGGAGGAGACGCGTGCAGGAGTGTGCAGGAGGAGGAGAAGCGTGCAGGAGTGTGCAGGAGGAGAAGTGTACAGGAGGAGGAGAAGCGTGCAGGAGGAGGAAAAGTGTACAGGAGGAGGAGAAGTGTACAGGAGGAGGAGAAGTGTGCAGGAGGAGAAGTGTACAGGAGGAGGAGAAGTGTACAGGAGGAGGAGAAGCGTACAGGAGGAGGAGAAGCGTGCAGGAGTGTGCAGGAGGAGGAGAAGCGTGCAGGAGTGTGCAGGAGGAGGAGAAGTGTACAGGAGGAGGAGAAGCGTGCAGGAGGAGGAGAAGCGTGCAGGAGGAGGAGAAGTGTGCAGGAGGAGGAGAAGTGTACAGGAGGAGGAGAAGTGTACAGGAGGAGGAGAAGCGTGCAGGAGGAGGAGAAGTGTACAGGAGGAGGAGAAGAGAAGCGTGCAGGAGGAGGAGAAGCGTGCAGGAGTGTGCAGGAGGAGAAGAAGCGTGCAGGAGTGTGCAGGAGGAGAAGTGTACAGGAGGAGGAGAAGTGTGCAGGAGGAGGAGAAGTGTGCAGGAGGAGGAGAAGTGTGCAGGAGGGGGAGAAGTGTACAGGAGGGGGAGATGTGTGCAGGAGGAGAAGTGTGCAGGAGGAGGAGAAGTGTGCAGGAGGAGAGGTGTGCAGAAGGAGGAGAAGTGTACAGGAGGAGGAGAAGTGTGCATGAGGAGGAGTGAGCAGGAGAAGTGTACAGGAGGAGGAGAAGTGTACAGGAGGAGGAGAAGTGGACAGGAGGAGGAGAAGTGGACAGGAGGAGGAGAAGTGTACAGGAGGAGGAGAAGAGAAGTGTGCAGGAGTAGGAGAAGTGTACAGGAGGAGGAGAAGAGAAGTGTGCAGGAGGAGGAGAAGAGTGCAGGAGGAGGAGAAGAGAAGCGTGCAGGAGGAGGAGAAGAGTGCAGGAGGAGGAGAAGAGAAGCGTGTAGGAGGAGGAGAAGTGTGCAGGAGGAGGAGAAGCGTGCAGGAGGAGGAGAAGCGTGCAGGAGGAGGAGAAGAGAAGCGTGCAGGAGGAGGAGAAGTGTGCAGGAGGAGGAGAAGCGTGCAGGAGGAGGAGAAGTGTACAGGAGGAGAAGTGTGCAGGAGGAGGAGAAGTGTGCAGGAGGAGGAGAGGTGTGCAGGAGGAGAAGTGTGCAGTAGGAGGAGAAGTGTGCAGGAGGAGAGGTGTGCAGAAGGAGGAGAAGTGTACAGGAGGAGGAGAAGTGTGCATGAGGAGGAGAAGTGTACAGGAGGAGGAGAAATGTACAGGAGGAGGAGAAGTGTGCAGGAGGAGAAGTATGAAAGAGGAGGAGAAGCGTGCAGGAGGAGGAGAAGTGTGCAGGAGGAGGAGAAGTATGCAAGAGGAGGAGAAGCGTGCAGGAGGACAGAAAGCGTGCAGGAGTGTGCAGGAGGAGGAGAAGCGTGCAGGAGGAGGAGAAGCGTGCACGAGGAGGAGAAGTGTACAGGAGGAGGAGAAGCGTGCAGGAGGAGGAGAAATATACAGGAGGAGGAGAAGCATGCAGGAGGAGGAGAAGCGTGCAGGAGGAGGAGAAGTGTGCAGGAGGAGGAGAGGTGTGCAGGAGGAGAAGTGTGCAGGAGGAGGAGAAGTGTGCAGGAGGAGAGGTGTGCAGAAGGAGGAGAAGTGTACAGGAGGAGGAGAAGTGTGCATGAGGAGAAGTGTGCAGGAGAAGTGTACAGGAGGAGGAGAAGTGTACAGGAGGAGGAGAAGTGGACAGGAGGAGGATAAGTGTACAGGAGGAGGAGAAGTGTGCAGGAGGAGGAGAAGTATGCAAGAGGAGGAGAAGCGTGCAGGAGGAGGAGAAGCGTGCAGGAGTGTGCAGGAGGAGGAAAAGTGTACAGGAGGAGGAGAAGCGTTCAGGAGGAGGAGAAGCGTGCAGGAGGAGGAGAAGTGTACAGGAGGAGGAGAAGTGTACAGGAGGAGGAGAAGCATGCAGGAGGAGGAGAAGTGTGCAGGAGGAGGAAAAGTATGCAAGAGGAGGAGAAGCATGCAGGAGGAGGAGAAGTGTACAGGAGGAGGAGAAGTGTACAGGAGGAGGAGAAGTGTACAGGAGGAGGAGAAGCGTGCAGGAGGAGGAGAAGTATACAGGAGGAGGAGAAGCGTGCAGGAGGAGGAGAAGTGTACAGGAGGAGGAGAAGCGTGCAGGAGGAGGAGAAGTGTACAGGAGGAGGAGAAGTGTGCAGGAGGAGGAGAAGTGTACAGGAGGAGGAGAAGTGTACAGGAGGAGGAGAAGTGTGCATGAGGAGAAGTGTGCAGGAGAAGTGTACAGGAGGAGGAGAAGTGTACAGGAGGAGGAGAAGTGGACAGGAGGAGGAGAAGTGTACAGGAGGAGGAGAAGTGTGCAGGAGGAGGAGAAGCGTACAGGAGGAGGAGAAGAGAAGCGTGCAGGAGGAGGAGAAGTGTGCAGGAGGAGGAGAAGCGTGCAGGAGGAGGAGAAGAGAAGCGTGCAGGAGGAGGAGAAGTGTGCAGGAGGAGGAGAAGCGTGCAGGAGGAGAAGAGAAGCGTGCAGGAGGAGGAGAAGTGTGCAGGAGGAGGAGAAGCGTGCAGGAGGAGGAGAAGTGTACAGGAGGAGAAGTGTGCCGGAGGAGGAGAAGTGTGCAGGAGGAGGAGAAGTGTGCAGGAGGAGGAGAGGTGTGCAGGAGGAGAAGTGTGCAGGAGGAGGAGAAGTGTGCAGGAGGAGAAGCGTGCAGGAGGAGGAGAAGCGTGCAGGAGGAGGAGAAGTGTGCATGAGGGGAAGTGTGCAGGAGAAGTGTACAGGAGGAGGAGAAGTGTACAGGAGGAGGAGAAGTGGACAGGAGGAGAAGTATGACAGGAGGAGGAGAAGTGTACAGGAGGAGGAGAAGTGTGCATGAGGAGGAGAAGTGTGCAGGAGGAGGAGAATTGTGCATGAGGAGAAGTGTGCAGGAGGAGGAGAAGTGTGCAGGAGGAGGAGAAGTGTACAGGAGGAGGAGAAGTGTACAGGAGGAGAAGTGTGCATAAGGAGGAGAAGTGTGCAGGAGGAGGTGAAGTGTGCATGAGGAGAAGTGTGCAGGAGGAGGAGAAGTGTGCAGGAGGAATAGAAGTGTACAGGAGGAAGAGAAGTGTGCATAAGGAGGAGAAGTGTGCAGGAGGAGAAGTGTGCAGGAGGAAAAGTGTGCAGGAGGAGGAGAAGTTTGCAGGAGGAGAGGTGTGCAGAAGGAGGAGAAGTGTACAGGAGGAGGAGAAGTGGACAGGAGGAGGAGAAGTGTACAGGAGGAGAAGTGTGCAGGAGGAGGAGAAGAGTGCAGGAGGAGGAGAAGTGTACAGGAGGAGGAGAAGAGAAGCGTGCAGGAGGAGGAAAAGTGTGCAGGAGGAGGAGAAGCGTGCAGGAGGAGAGGTGTGCAGAAGGAGGAGAAGTGTACAGGAGGAGGAGAAGTGTGCATGAGGAGGAGAAGTGTACAGGAGGAGGAGAAATGTACAGGAGGAGGAGAAGTGTGCAGGAGGAGAAGTATGCAAGAGGAGGAGAAGCGTGCAGGAGGAGGAGAAGTGTGCAGGAGGAGGAGAAGTATGCAAGAGGAGGAGAAGCGTGCAGGAGGACAGAAAGCGTGCAGGAGTGTGCAGGAGGAGGAGAAGCGTGCAGGAGGAGGAGAAGCGTGCACGAGGAGGAGAAGTGTACAGGAGGAGGAGAAGCGTGCAGGAGGAGGAGAAGTATACAGGAGGAGGAGAAGCATGCAGGAGGAGGAGAAGTGTGCAAGAGGAGGAGAAGCGTGCAGGAGGAGGAGAAGCGTACAGGAGGAGGAGAAGCGTGCAGGAGTGTGCAGGAGGAGGAGAAGTGTACAGGAGGAGGAGAAGCGTGCAGGAGGAGGATAAGCGTGCAGGAGGAGAAGAAGCGTGCAGGAGGAGGAGAAGTGTGCCGGAGGAGGAGAAGCGTGCAGGAGGAGGAGAAGTGTACAGGAGGAGAAGTGTGCAGGAGGAGGAGAAGTGTGCAGGAGGAGGAGAGGTGTGCAGGAGGAGAAGTGTGCAGGAGGAGGAGAAGTGTGCAGGAGGAGAGGTGTGCAGAAGGAGGAGAAGTGTACAGGAGGAGGAGAAGTGTGCATGAGGAGAAGTGTGCAGGAGAAGTGTACAGGAGGAGGAGAAGTGTACAGGAGGAGGAGAAGTGGACAGGAGGAGGATAAGTGTACAGGAGGAGGAGAAGTGTGCAGGAGGAGGAGAAGTATGCAAGAGGAGGAGAAGCGTGCAGGAGGAGGAGAAGCGTGCAGGAGTGTTCAGGAGGAGGAGAAGTGTACAGGAGGAGGAGAAGCGTTCAGGAGGAGGAGAAGCGTGCAGGAGGAGGAGAAGTGTACAGGAGGAGGAGAAGTGTACAGGAGGAGGAGAAGCATGCAGGAGGAGGAGAAGTGTGCAGGAGGAGGAAAAGTATGCAAGAGGAGGAGAAGCATGCAGGAGGAGGAGAAGTGTACAGGAGGAGGAGAAGTGTACAGGAGGAGGAGAAGTGTACAGGAGGTGGAGAAGCGTGCAGGAGGAGGAGAAGTATACAGGAGGAGGAGAAGCGTGCAGGAGGAGGAGAAGTGTACAGGAGGAGGAGAAGCGTGCAGGAGGAGGAGAAGTGTAAAGGAGGAGGAGAAGTGTGCAGGAGGAGGAGAAGTGTACAGGAGGAGGAGAAGTGTACAGGAGGAGGAGAAGTGTGCATGAGGAGAAGTGTGCAGGAGAAGTGTACAGGAGGAGGAGAAGTGTACAGGAGGAGGAGAAGTGGACAGGAGGAGGAGAAGTGTACAGGAGGAGGAGAAGTGTGCAGGAGGAGGAGAAGTGTACAGGAGGAGGAGAAGAGAAGCGTGCAGGAGGAGGAGAAGTGTGCAGGAGGAGGAGAAGCGTGCAGGAGGAGGAGAAGAGAAGCGTGCAGGAGGAGGAGAAGTGTGCAGGAGGAGGAGAAGCGTGCAGGAGGAGAAGAGAAGCGTGCAGGAGGAGGAGAAGTGTGCAGGAGGAGGAGAAGCGTGCAGGAGGAGGAGAAGTGTACAGGAGGAGAAGTGTGCCGGAGGAGGAGAAGTGTGCAGGAGGAGGAGAAGTGTGCAGGAGGAGGAGAGGTGTGCAGGAGGAGAAGTGTGCAGGAGGAGGAGAAGTGTGCAGGAGGAGAAGCGTGCAGGAGGAGGAGAAGCGTGCAGGAGGAGGAGAAGTGTGCATGAGGAGAAGTGTGCAGGAGAAGTGTACAGGAGGAGGAGAAGTGTACAGGAGGAGGAGAAGTGGACAGAAGGAGAAGTGTGACAGGAGGAGGAGAAGTGTACAGGAGGAGGAGAAGTGTACAGGAGGAGGAGAAGTGTGCATGAGGAGGAGAAGTGTGCAGGAGGAGGAGAAGTGTGCATCAGGAGAAGTGTGCAGGAGGAGGAGAAGTGTGCAGGAGGAGGAGAAGTGTACAGGAGGAGGAGAAGTGTACAGGAGAAGTGTGCAGGAGGAGAAGTGTACAGGAGGAGGAAAAGTGTACAGGAGGAGGAGAAGTGTGCATAAGGAGGAGAAGTGTGCAGGAGGAGGTGAAGTGTGCATGAGGAGAAGTGTGCAGGAGGAGGAGAAGTGTGCAGGAGGAATAGAAGTGTACAGGAGGAAGAGAAGTGTGCATAAGGAGGAGAAGTGTGCAGGAGGAGACGTGTGCAGGAGGAAAAGTGTGCAGGAGGAGGAGAAGTTTGCTGGAGGAGGAGAAGTGGACAGGAGGAGGAGAAGTGGACAGGAGGAGGAGAAGTGTACAGGAGGAGAAGTGTGCAGGAGGAGGAGAAGAGTGCAGGAGGAGGAGAAATGTACAGGAGGAGGAGAAGAGAAGCGTGCAGGAGGAGGAGAAGTGTGCAGGAGGAGGAGAAGCGTGCAGGAGGAGGAGAAGAGAAGCGTGCAGGAGGAGGAGAAGTGTGAAGGAGGAGGAGAAGCGTGCAGGAGGAGGAGAAGTGTACAGGAGAAGTGTGCAGGAGGAGGAGAAGCGTGCAGGAGTGTGCAGGAGGAGGAGAAGTGTACAGGAGGAGGAGAAGTGTGCAGGAGGAGGAGAAGCGTGCAGGAGGAGGAGAAGTGTACAGGAGGAGGAGAAGTGTACAGGAGGAGAAGTGTGCAGGAGGAGGAGAAGTGTACAGGAGGAGGAGAAGTGTGCAGGAGGAGGAGAAGTGTACAGGAGGAGGAAAAGTGTACAGGAGGAGGAGAAGCGTGCAGGAGGAGGAGAAGCGTGCAGGAGTGTGCAGGAGGAGGAGAAGTGTGCAGGAGTGTGCAGGAGGAGGAGAAGTGTACAGGAGGAGGAGAAGCGTGCAGGAGGAGAAGTGTACAGGAGGAGGAAAAGTGTACAGGAGGAGGAGAAGTGTGCATAAGGAGAAGTGTGCAGGAGGAGGTGAAGTGTGCATGATGAGAAGTGTGCAGGAGGAGGAGAAGTGTGCAGGAGGAATAGAAGTGTACAGGAGGAAGAGAAGTGTGCATAAGGAGGAGAAGTGTGCAGGAGGAGAAGTGTGCAGGAGGAAAAGTGTGCAGGAGGAGGAGAAGTTTGCAGGAGGAGAGGTGTGCAGAAGGAGGAGAAGTGTACAGGAGGAGGAGAAGTGGACAGGAGGAGGAGAAGTGTACAGGAGGAGAAGTGTGCAGGAGGAGGAGAAGAGTGCAGGAGGAGGAGAAGTGTACAGGAGGAGGAGAAGAGAAGCGTGCAGGAGGAGGAGAAGTGTGCAGGAGGAGGAGAAGCGTGCAGGAGGAGGAGAAGTGTACAGGAGGAGAAGTGTGCAGGAGGAGGAGAACCGTGCAGGAGTGTGCAGGAGGAGGAGAAGTGTACAGAAGGAGGAGAAGTGTGCAGGAGGAGGAGAAGCGTGCAGGAGGAGGAGAAGTGTACAGGAGGAGGAGAAGTGTACAGGAGGAGGAGAAGTGTGCAGGAGGAGGAGAAGTGTACAGGAGGAGGAGAAGTGTGCAGGAGGAGGAGAAGTGTACAGGAGGAGGAGAAGTGTACAGGAGGAGGAGAAGCGTGCAGGAGGAGGAGAAGCGTGCAGGAGTGTGCAGGAGGAGGAGAAGCGTGCAGGAGTGTGCAGGAGGAGGAGAAGTGTACAGGAGGAGGAGAAGCGTGCAGGAGGAGGAGAAGTGTACAGGAGGAGGAGAAGTGTGCAGGAGGAATAGAAGTGTGCATAAGGAGGAGAAGTGTGCAGGAAGAGAAGTGTGCAGGAGGAGAAGTGTGCAGGAGGAGGAGAAGTTTGCAGGAGGAGAGGTGTGCAGAAGGAGGAGAAGTGTACAGGAGGAGGAGAGGTGTGCAGAAGGAGGAGAAGTGTACAGGAGGAGGAGAAGTGTGCATGAGGAGAAGTGTGCAGGAGAAGTGTACAGGAGGAGGAGAAGTGGACAGGAGGAGGAGAAGTGGACAGGAGGAGGAGAAGTGTACAGGAGGAGAAGTGTGCAGGAGGAGGAGAAGAGTGCAGGAGGAGGAGAAGTGTACAGGAGGAGGAGAAGAGAAGCGTGCAGGAGGAGAAGTGTGCAGGAGGAGGAGAAGCGTGCAGGAGGAGGAGAAGAGAAGCGTGCAGGAGGAGGAGAAGTGTGCAGGAGGAGGAGAAGCGTGCAGGAGGAGGAGAAGTGTACAGGAGGAGAAGTGTAAAGGAGGAGGAGAAGCGTGCAGGAGGAGGAGAAGTGTACAGGAGGAGGAGAAGTGTACAGGAGGAGGAGAAGTGTGCAGGAGGAGGAGAACCGTGCAGGAGTGTGCAGGAGGAGGAGAAGTGTACAGGAGGAGGAGAAGTGTGCAGGAGGAGGAGAAGCGTGCAGGAGGAGGAGAAGTGTACAGGAGGAGGAGAAGTGTACAGGAGGAGGAGAAGTGTGCAGGAGGAGGAGAAGTGTACCGGAGGAGGAGAAGTGTGCAGGAGGAGGAGAAGTGTACAGGAGGAGGAGAAGTGTACAGGAGGAGGAGAAGCGTGCAGGAGGAGGAGAAGCGTGCAGGAGTGTGCAGGAGGAGGAGAAGCGTGCAGGAGTGTGCAGGAGGAGGAGAAGTGTACAGGAGGAGGAGAAGCGTGCAGGAGGAGGAGAAGTGTACAGGAGGAGGAGAAGTGTACAGGAGGAGGAGAAGTGTGCAGGAGGAGGAGAAGTGTACAGGAGGAGGAGAAGTGTACAGGAGGAGGAGAAGCGTGCAGGAGGAGGAGAAGCGTGCAGGAGTGTGCAGGAGGAGGAGAAGCGTGCAGGAGTGTGCAGGAGGAGGAGAAGTGTACAGGAGGAGGAGAAGCGTGCAGGAGGAGGAGAAGTGTACAGGAGGAGGAGAAGTGTGCAGGAGGAATAGAAGTGTGCATAAGGAGGAGAAGTGTGCAGGAAGAGAAGTGTGCAGGAGGAGAAGTTTGCAGGAGGAGGAGAAGTTTGCAGGAGGAGAGGTGTGCAGAAGGAGGAGAAGTGTACAGGAGGAGGAGAGGTGTGCAGAAGGAGGAGAAGTGTACAGGAGGAGGAGAAGTGTGCATGAGGAGAAGTGTGCAGGAGAAGTGTACAGGAGGAGGAGAAGTGGACAGGAGGAGGAGAAGCGTGCAGGAGGAGGAGAAGCGTGCAGGAGTGTGCAGGAGGAGGAGAAGCGTGCAGGAGTGTGCAGGAGGAGGAGAAGTGTACAGGAGGAGGAGAAGCGTGCAGGAGGAGGAGAAGTGTACAGGAGGAGGAGAAGTGTACAGGAGGAGGAGAAGTGTGCAGGAGGAGGAGAAGTGTACAGGAGGAGGAGAAGTGTACAGGAGGAGGAGAAGCGTGCAGGAGGAGGAGAAGCGTGCAGGAGTGTGCAGGAGGAGGAGAAGCGTGCAGAAGTGTGCAGGAGGAGGAGAAGTGTACAGGAGGAGGAGAAGCGTGCAGGAGGAGGAGAAGTGTACAGGAGGAGGAGAAGTGTGCAGGAGGAATAGAAGTGTGCATAAGGAGGAGAAGTGTGCAGGAAGAGAAGTGTGCAGGAGGAGAAGTGTGCAGGAGGAGGAGAAGTTTGCAGGAGGAGAGGTGTGCAGAAGGAGGAGAAGTGTACAGGAGGAGGAGAGGTGTGCAGAAGGAGGAGAAGTGTACAGGAGGAGGAGAAGTGTGCATGAGGAGAAGTGTGCAGGAGAAGTGTACAGGAGGAGGAGAAGTGGACAGGAGGAGGAGAAGTGGACAGGAGGAGGAGAAGTGTACAGGAGGAGAAGTGTGCAGGAGGAGGAGAAGTGTGCAGGAGGAGGAGAAGTGTACAGGAGGAGGAGAAGAGAAGCGTGCAGGAGGAGAAGTGTGCAGGAGGAGGAGAAGCGTGCAGGAGGAGGAGAAGAGAAGCGTGCAGGAGGAGGAGAAGTGTGCAGGAGGAGGAGAAGCGTGCAGGAGGAGGAGAAGTGTACAGGAGGAGAAGTGTAAAGGAGGAGGAGAAGCGTGCAGGAGGAGGAGAAGTGTAAAGGAGGAGGAGAAGTGTACAGGAGGAGGAGAAGTGTGCAGGAGGAGGAGAACCGTGCAGGAGTGTGCAGGAGGAGGAGAAGTGTACAGGAGGAGGAGAAGTGTGCAGGAGGAGGAGAAGCGTGCAGGAGGAGGAGAAGTGTACAGGAGGAGGAGAAGTGTACAGGAGGAGGAGCAGTGTGCAGGAGGAGGAGAAGTGTACCGGAGGAGGAGAAGTGTGCAGGAGGAGGAGAAGTGTACAGGAGGAGGAAAAGTGTACAGGAGGAGGAGAAGCGTGCAGGAGGAGGAGAAGCGTGCAGGAGTGTGCAGGAGGAGGAGAAGCGTGCAGGAGTGTGCAGGAGGAGGAGAAGTGTACAGGAGGAGGAGAAGTGTACAGGAGGAGGAGAAGTGTGCAGGAGGAGGAGAAGTGTACAGGAGGAGGAGAAGTGTACAGGAGGAGGAGAAGCGTGCAGGAGTGTGCAGGAGGAGGAGAAGTGTACAGGAGGAGGAGAAGCGTGCAGGAGGAGGAGAAGCGTGCAGGAGGAGGAGAAGTGTGCAGGAGGAGGAGAAGTGTACAGGAGGAGGAGAAGTGTACAGGAGGAGGAGAAGTGTGCAGGAGGAGGAGAAGTGTACAGGAGGAGGAGAAGTGTACAGGAGGAGGAGAAGCGTGCAGGAGGAGGAGAAGTGTACAGGAGGAGGAGAAGAGAAGCGTGCAGGAGGAGGAGAAGCGTGCAGGAGTGTGCAGGAGGAGAAGAAGCGTGCAGGAGTGTGCAGGAGGAGAAGTGTACAGGAGGAGGAGAAGTGTGCAGGAGGAGGAGAAGTGTACAGGAGGAGGAGAAGTGTACAGGAGGAGGAGAAGTGTACAGGAGGAGGAGAAGCGTGCAGGAGGAGGAGAAGCGTGCAGGAGTGTGCAGGAGGAGGAGAAGCGTGCAGGAGTGTGCAGGAGGAGGAGAAGTGTACAGGAGGAGGAGAAGCGTGCAGGAGGAGGAGAAGTGTACAGGAGGAGGAGAAGTGTGCAGGAGGAATAGAAGTGTGCATAAGGAGGAGAAGTGTGCAGGAAGAGAAGTGTGCAGGAGGAGAAGTGTGCAGGAGGAGGAGAAGTTTGCAGGAGGAGAGGTGTGCAGAAGGAGGAGAAGTGTACAGGAGGAGGAGAGGTGTGCAGAAGGAGGAGAAGTGTACAGGAGGAGGAGAAGTGTGCATGAGGAGAAGTGTGCAGGAGAAGTGTACAGGAGGAGGAGAAGTGGACAGGAGGAGGAGAAGCGTGCAGGAGGAGGAGAAGCGTGCAGGAGTGTGCAGGAGGAGGAGAAGCGTGCAGGAGTGTGCAGGAGGAGGAGAAGTGTACAGGAGGAGGAGAAGCGTGCAGGAGGAGGAGAAGTGTACAGGAGGAGGAGAAGTGTACAGGAGGAGGAGAAGTGTGCAGGAGGAGGAGAAGTGTACAGGAGGAGGAGAAGTGTACAGGAGGAGGAGAAGCGTGCAGGAGGAGGAGAAGCGTGCAGGAGTGTGCAGGAGGAGGAGAAGCGTGCAGGAGTGTGCAGGAGGAGGAGAAGTGTACAGGAGGAGGAGAAGCGTGCAGGAGGAGGAGAAGTGTACAGGAGGAGGAGAAGTGTGCAGGAGGAATAGAAGTGTGCATAAGGAGGAGAAGTGTGCAGGAAGAGAAGTGTGCAGGAGGAGAAGTGTGCAGGAGGAGGAGAAGTTTGCAGGAGGAGAGGTGTGCAGAAGGAGGAGAAGTGTACAGGAGGAGGAGAGGTGTGCAGAAGGAGGAGAAGTGTACAGGAGGAGGAGAAGTGTGCATGAGGAGAAGTGTGCAGGAGAAGTGTACAGGAGGAGGAGAAGTGGACAGGAGGAGGAGAAGTGGACAGGAGGAGGAGAAGTGTACAGGAGGAGAAGTGTGCAGGAGGAGGAGAAGAGTGCAGGAGGAGGAGAAGTGTACAGGAGGAGGAGAAGAGAAGCGTGCAGGAGGAGAAGTGTGCAGGAGGAGGAGAAGCGTGCAGGAGGAGGAGAAGAGAAGCGTGCAGGAGGAGGAGAAGTGTGCAGGAGGAGGAGAAGCGTGCAGGAGGAGGAGAAGTGTACAGGAGGAGAAGTGTAAAGGAGGAGGAGAAGCGTGCAGGAGGAGGAGAAGTGTAAAGGAGGAGGAGAAGTGTACAGGAGGAGGAGAAGTGTGCAGGAGGAGGAGAACCGTGCAGGAGTGTGCAGGAGGAGGAGAAGTGTACAGGAGGAGGAGAAGTGTGCAGGAGGAGGAGAAGCGTGCAGGAGGAGGAGAAGTGTACAGGAGGAGGAGAAGTGTACAGGAGGAGGAGCAGTGTGCAGGAGGAGGAGAAGTGTACCGGAGGAGGAGAAGTGTGCAGGAGGAGAAGTGTACAGGAGGAGGAAAAGTGTACAGGAGGAGGAGAAGCGTGCAGGAGGAGGAGAAGCGTGCAGGAGTGTGCAGGAGGAGGAGAAGCGTGCAGGAGTGTGCAGGAGGAGGAGAAGTGTACAGGAGGAGGAGAAGCGTGCAGGAGGAGGAGAAGTGTACAGGAGGAGGAGAAGTGTACAGGAGGAGGAGAAGTGTGCAGGAGGAGGAGAAGTGTACAGGAGGAGGAGAAGTGTACAGGAGGAGGAGAAGCGTGCAGGAGTGTGCAGGAGGAGGAGAAGTGTACAGGAGGAGGAGAAGCGTGCAGGAGGAGGAGAAGCGTGCAGGAGGAGGAGAAGTGTGCAGGAGGAGGAGAAGTGTACAGGAGGAGGAGAAGTGTACAGGAGGAGGAGAAGTGTGCAGGAGGAGGAGAAGTGTACAGGAGGAGGAGAAGTGTACAGGAGGAGGAGAAGCGTGCAGGAGGAGGAGAAGTGTACAGGAGGAGGAGAAGAGAAGCGTGCAGGAGGAGGAGAAGCGTGCAGGAGTGTGCAGGAGGAGAAGAAGCGTGCAGGAGTGTGCAGGAGGAGAAGTGTACAGGAGGAGGAGAAGTGTGCAGGAGGAGGAGAAGTGTACAGGAGGAGGAGAAGTGTACAGGAGGAGGAGAAGTGTGCAGGAGGAGGAGAAGTGTACAGGAGGAGGAGAAGTGTACAGGAGGAGGAGAAGCGTGCAGGAGGAGGAGAAGCGTGCAGGAGTGTGCAGGAGGAGGAGAAGCGTGCAGGAGTGTGCGGGAGGAGGAGAAGTGTACAGGAGGAGGAGAAGCGTGCAGGAGGAGGAGAAGTGTACAGGAGGAGGAGAAGTGTACAGGAGGAGGAGAAGTGTGCAGGAGGAGGAGAAGTGTACAGGAGGAGGAGAAGTGTACAGGAGGAGGAGAAGCGTGCAGGAGGAGGAGAAGCGTGCAGGAGTGTGCAGGAGGAGGAGAAGCGTGCAGGAGTGTGCAGGAGGAGGAGAAGTGTACAGGAGGAGGAGAAGCGTGCAGGAGGAGGAGAAGTGTACAGGAGGAGGAGAAGTGTGCAGGAGGAATAGAAGTGTGCATAAGGAGGAGAAGTGTGCAGGAAGAGAAGTGTGCAGGAGGAGAAGTGTGCAGGAGGAGGAGAAGTTTGCAGGAGGAGCGGTGTGCAGAAGGAGGAGAAGTGTACAGGAGGAGGAGAGGTGTGCAGAAGGAGGAGAAGTGTACAGGAGGAGGAGAAGTGTGCATGAGGAGAAGTGTGCAGGAGAAGTGTACAGGAGGAGGAGAAGTGGACAGGAGGAGGAGAAGTGGACAGGAGGAGGAGAAGTGTACAGGAGGAGAAGTGTGCAGGAGGAGGAGAAGAGTGCAGGAGGAGGAGAAGTGTACAGGAGGAGGAGAAGAGAAGCGTGCAGGAGGAGAAGTGTGCAGGAGGAGGAGAAGCGTGCAGGAGGAGGAGAAGAGAAGCGTGCAGGAGGAGGAGAAGTGTGCAGGAGGAGGAGAAGCGTGCAGGAGGAGGAGAAGTGTACAGGAGGAGAAGTGTAAAGGAGGAGGAGAAGCGTGCAGGAGGAGGAGAAGTGTAAAGGAGGAGGAGAAGTGTACAGGAGGAGGAGAAGTGTGCAGGAGGAGGAGAACCGTGCAGGAGTGTGCAGGAGGAGGAGAAGTGTACAGGAGGAGGAGAAGTGTGCAGGAGGAGGAGAAGCGTGCAGGAGGAGGAGAAGTGTACAGGAGGAGGAGAAGTGTACAGGAGGAGGAGCAGTGTGCAGGAGGAGGAGAAGTGTACCGGAGGAGGAGAAGTGTGCAGGAGGAGGAGAAGTGTACAGGAGGAGGAAAAGTGTACAGGAGGAGGAGAAGCGTGCAGGAGGAGGAGAAGCGTGCAGGAGTGTGCAGGAGGAGGAGAAGCGTGCAGGAGTGTGCAGGAGGAGGAGAAGTGTACAGGAGGAGGAGAAGCGTGCAGGAGGAGGAGAAGTGTACAGGAGGAGGAGAAGTGTACAGGAGGAGGAGAAGTGTGCAGGAGGAGGAGAAGTGTACAGGAGGAGGAGAAGTGTACAGGAGGAGGAGAAGCGTGCAGGAGTGTGCAGGAGGAGGAGAAGTGTACAGGAGGAGGAGAAGCGTGCAGGAGGAGGAGAAGCGTGCAGGAGGAGGAGAAGTGTGCAGGAGGAGGAGAAGTGTACAGGAGGAGGAGAAGTGTACAGGAGGAGGAGAAGTGTGCAGGAGGAGGAGAAGTGTACAGGAGGAGGAGAAGTGTACAGGAGGAGGAGAAGCGTGCAGGAGGAGGAGAAGTGTACAGGAGGAGGAGAAGAGAAGCGTGCAGGAGGAGGAGAAGCGTGCAGGAGTGTGCAGGAGGAGAAGAAGCGTGCAGGAGTGTGCAGGAGGAGAAGTGTACAGGAGGAGGAGAAGTGTGCAGGAGGAGGAGAAGTGTACAGGAGGAGGAGAAGTGTACAGGAGGAGGAGAAGTGTACAGGAGGAGGAGAAGCGTGCAGGAGTGTCCGCCCTGAGCCTGACGCCTCCTTGTGGCAGAGTCACACACAGATGTAGTGAGCGAGAATGGGAGCTTTAAAGTCGTATCCTTGGGCAAGAAATGGAGTTAAGTGTTCCGAGGATCCTTGTGTGGAAATGAATGGTTGAATCTCCTTGAAAAATAGAGTTGCTATGACAACAGCTGCTTTTCTACCTTCCCCCTAAAGCTCCCCTTGTACGGCAGAGAATGAGGAGCACACTACAGGTTCTGAGAGAAAGTGCAGAGGGAGGCGCAGACGGACACGCGCTCGGAGGCAGTGGGAGTTTCCTCATATTCACACGGTGCACTTAAGGGCCGTGTCGTGCGTTCCACACTAGAATACAGGGCGGGGCCACTAGCATTAAGGACGTTTCTGTGGACACTGAACACATTATACATTCTATAGGTTTTTATATTAAATCTTGTGGATCACGTTTAAGGCGAGACACTAAATATGGAAACAATCTTACATTTAAAGATATCAATTTGAAACTTCTTCTGTTGTTTACTTGATTGATTTGTAATGTTCGGATTTTTTTGTTTCATATAAATCTCAAAATGTACAAAAGAACTGTATAGAGGGGACTGCCATTTTTATCCTACGTTCCATTTGTTCTTAAACTCCAAACAAGTAATATAAACATGGACAAACTATGGATGCAGTGAATCTATAACCTGGACAGTGTTGTTACATTTATCGTTCATAAAGCATCGTCTTCATGTGACATCATGACATTAGCAACTGTAGCATCATGAAACATTTAAAACTGCAGAGGCTCAACGGCTGCAGTGAGTTTGTTCAATTGCAAATTTACATGTCGGAACTGGGAAAATCTGACATTTGAGTTTGACTGGAAAACTGCATTTGTATTTGAACTAGATCTGACTGAAAAGTGGCTCAAACATGAGAACATTAGAAACATTAGATATCCATGAACATACGTTAGCCTTATGCCCAAACGAGTTTCCTCTGGTCACTCTGCTGTGGCCACACGTAACATCATAACGAGAGTACAAAAGTACTTTTACTCTAAAATTGGAAAAATTCAAGCATTTTGATGTTATACCAACCTAATAATAATAAGTCTTATGAAAGGTGTGGAGGCATCAAAACTATGTAAATGTAAAACTTCAAATGAATCACTTTTCAAATTTGACATTGTCAGATTGTTTGTGGCCCTTTGCTCCATATAAGTTTCAAAATGCGGCCCTCAGTGAAAAAGGTTTGGACCCCCATCGGACCCCCCTGGATCCCCCGGACCCCCCTGGGCTTTAATGGAAGTGAAAACAGACTTGGAGTGGTCAAAATTTAGTCGAGAACATTTGCCATTATTGTCCTAAATATTCAGAGTGTGACTGACTCACTGGCATCATTAGTGTTATGTAGATAAAAATACTAATTAAGATAGACGTTTGAAGACGAGGCAGGTTAGGTTCATTTCTTCAATGTATTGTGTCAAATACACTTCACCAGAAGCACTGGACTGATCCATCTGTGTCAATGTTCTGTTTGTCTTGTTTATTTGAAATGCTTCTTAACACAGAATAATTAGGGTGATATTTTATTAATACATTAGTCGTGTAAAATAACAAGTTGTCGATTAAAAAACAGTTTTCACTTCCACAACTTGCAGTTCAAGTTTGCTCATGTCATTACGTGTTATTGCAACAACCTCAGGACATCTTTTCACAATAGCTGAGTTCACAAATAAACCAAAACAAACATATGCTTATTTCAGCCAAAATACAGAGATAATACATTTTTGTAAATTCTTAGATTCAGCAAAATTGAAGCTTCACTTTTTCTCCATCGTCTTTGGATGGAGTAAGCAAAAACTGATGATGGGCTTCTACATCTTACAAGATTGACCTTCCATCTGAGCTGTGCGTATAATGAGGGAGACACTTGATGTGGGAGCGCCTGAGGATATCCACCCCAGACACAAGTAAAGAAGTCATCACACAGCAAAGTTCCATATTACCAAAGTACAACTGAACCCAGGAACCTGTTATGACGCATGTGCCACTGCAGATGTTCAGCACATCCAGATGTTACTTAGTCCATCCAACAGATCAGTTTGTGGAGGCAAAACGACTTTCTCCATCTGAACTGACTGAAATCATCATCTTTGTCACAGAAACAAAGACAAAGTGTGAGTGTCACCTCCAGAGTCTCGCTCTAAAACCTACAAACCAAGTTACAAATCTGGGGGTAATAATGGACTCAGACTTGAACTTTAACACATCAAATCAATAACATCAGCAGCTTTTTACCATCTAAAAAACATTGACAAAAAAATAGCGTCTAAACCAGATTTGGAGAGACTTATCCATGCGTTCGACTGAAAGGATTTTTCTTTGCACGCTTCCCTTTCATTTCATAAACTGTTTTGTGATTTCTGTCATTTCTTTGTGATTTGAATGTATTAGTTCCTGTTGTGTGAAGCACTTTGAATTGCCTTCTGTATGAAACGTGCTCTATAAATGAACTTGCCTTGCCTTGATCCAATCAGATCATCAGAAAGTAGAGAAAGCTGAAGCATAAACATGGTGGGTTACTCCTGGACCTCACTGATGCCCACGGAGGATACACATTCTACACTAACATTTAAGTGACGCCATAATAAAATTACCTTTAAATACTGCTACCTGTTGCATTTTGTTTCCTACAGCAGTGTATTCAACTGAAGTAGAACAGCAGTGTTTCCAGCTGGGCCTGAGTGCAGGTGGCTGTGGGCTGTGGTGTGGGGGGAGCGGGGGGGAGCGGGGGTCCTGAGTGCTGCCTGGATCTGAGCTGCAGCCTGTTGGCCACATGAGAGCACATATGGGCCGGGCCATAGAACGTCTGGCCAAGCGCCTTTCGGTCCAGCGCTCGGCCTGGCCTGCTGTGTGAGTGAAGCTCCCAGTCAGCCCCGTGCCCCCGCCTGCTCCCCTCAGCCCACACTGGAGCTCGCTCATCCAACCCTCTGCCATCATGTGTCACTGTTCCACTTGGCAACGCCCAACTAGATTTGTAGCTGTGCAAACATTTAACTAAATGTGTCCCATTCCAAAAGCAGGATTACATGCCACTATTCCAATATTTGGGCACTTGAGAGCGGCCAGCGCCAGCGGGAGGGGGCGGAGTTGTCCAAACAGCCCAAATGAGAGGCACCAGGCTGGGGCAGGGAGCTTGACCCTCGGGGACACGGAGCAGAGAAGGAAGCACAGGTCAAGTGGGCCTCACTCGGCCCTTCTGTGTGCTCAGGTAAAGTCAATATGTCTTTGACAAACAGTATGCACAGCACATAGATCCATCAAACAAAGACAAAGATTTTAAAAAAAAAGTTTATTAATAATAATTCCAAGCGTCAATCCTTTCCCAGGGACACAGCACTGGTGGAAGGGAGCAATCCTGCAACCATTCTATCCTAGCCTTTTTAATGAGGCAGCAAAATTTAAATCATGAATGTTGACATTTGTAGAGCAGACAAATGGTTGTTGTTTATTATGTTCCTTACATTTGGCAACTACTAATTAAACAATTATAACTTCTAACAAAATATTATAAAATGCACTTAAAGTTAGTTAAGTTGTTGTTGTTGTTGTTAAAAAAAAAAAAAAAAATATATATATATATATATATATATATATATATATATATATATGTAATTTCCCAATTTTTGTAGCTTGCTATAGTTTTCTATTGTCCAGTTGGATTTAATATTTTTTTATATAGACCTCAGCCTCCAGCGAGCACGTAATTTAAAACAGATCTTTGAGCTGTTCACTGGGCAGAACACACAACGCCAGGACAGTCCAAAAGCAGCCAAACAAGACCACAGAGTGAGGCATGACCCACACATGGAGCACCACAAGCACAGGCCACAGCAACTCTACACAAGCAAACTATTAAGTACAAGGCGCACAAACATGAGTGTACCAAAGCTTTAACTCACTAACAGTTGAATGGCAACTTGAGTCCAACAAATTACAATACAACCAGTCAACTATAGCCTACAGGCCGCCTGGAACTGCAGTGAGTGCGAGGCGCACCACATGAGGATGTGAAAGCCAAAGGGGAAGCTCACCCGCAGTTGGAAGATGGAGGTTTGGAACGGGCAAAATCTGGCCTTAACTTGCCCTCCAATACCCACTATGGGCACAGCACCTACGGACCCAGGAGAAGCAGAGGATCCACGCACAGGAGGACAGAAAGTCAGAACAAATGAAGGCAGGGGTTTAAATTCCTTTGGAGACTCCCCAATATCAATGTGCACCAGGTGCACACTCTCAAACAGGTAAGGGAGAACAAAAATCTCCCTTCCACCACACTACTTCAATAAAATAAGCTAAGCTTGGTATTATTTTCTAACATGGCTCTGGTGATCCCCGGAGGAGTCGGAGGAAGTGTCTGGGGAGAAAGAAGTCTAGGAGTCCCTGCTTAGACCCCGCGACCCGGCCCCGGATAAGGGGAAGAAGATGGATGGATGGATGGCTCTGGTGTCACTCAAGTGTGCTGGAGTGGTTGTTTGTCATCATACAGTATTTATGTTTGGAGGCTAATTTGAACTCATGTTTGGGACGGTACCAGCCTTTAGAATGTAAGCATTCTGTTTCACAACACGGTAAGGGTCTGTAGTTTCTGTAGAAGTTTAGCTGTATGCTATAATATAATAATATATATAATATTATTATGATGATCATGATGATACTGCTAAATCATACAGACTTGAAATCTCTATGAAGATTTACACTTTAAAATACATTGTTAAGATGGATTAACTGCCAGCACAGAATTGACTATCAGGACAGGGTCTGATGGTACAAACTTTACTGTGTGTAGAATATTGAATCTATATCAACCCTCTATATCAGTAATCTTATGGATTATATGTGGGAATCACTTTACTAATACATTTGAGTTGTGCGTGTGGAGAAGACTAGAGCGAGGTGTGTGCTCTGTGCAGAGGATGCAAGCCAAACAAACCATCTAAAGAACGCATATAATACATTTTTGTATTCTTACTGCCACTTGTACCTCTGCTTTGTTCATGTCAGTAAGGCGTTCTCCAAGTTTGGCCTGGGACGGTGGTGTGTCCAGTTCTTTATAAGGATTGGAGCGAGGAGCGGCTGGGGAGCTTTGGGTCGCTCTTCAGTGAATGGACTTCTCTGCACTTTTTGAGAATTTACATGATCAGGTTTTGGGTTCGGTGCATGTTTTCAGAATGAACCTCTTTCTGTTAACTTGTCGCACATTTCCTTTTTCTGTGGTTCTTGTTTGTATGTTGTGTTCGACCAGAGAGTTTTAAGCCATTCGAACATAATTTAAGGCAAAATCCATACAATCAGTCCAATGGCATCAGAAGTTTTACAAGTGGCATCCTTTAACATTATCGCCATATTGAACCCAATGAAGCGATCAAAGATTTTAACCAAAATTACAAAATAAAGAATAGACATTGAATATAAAAAACGGACAAAATATTTCTAATGGAAAGTCGTGCTCCTCATAATACAGGGGCAAACATCAGAGGGAGTTGCAATGTTGACCTCAAGCCGAATAGCTTTTGAACAGATTTTTGAATGTAAAGACAAGGATATGTTCTAGTTGAAGCAGCTCTTTTGAATGTGTATGTTCCACCTTCTATACTAATATTATAGACTTCATTGTAAACCACAGAGGAATGCGGTGACTTTTTCATTCAGGCAAGTAGAAAGTCAAGTTGTCACAAAACTGCAATTTCCAACTTGATTTGGCTATTAAGGAAAATACTTGCTTCTCTAGATTTAAAATGCTCTTTTTACATTAACAATGGCAGGCGCTATGATGAAATAAAGAAATAATGAAATTGGCTAACAAGGACTGCGTCCGCTCAGTAAGACGCAGACCGTTTTTTCACTCACAAAATTAGCCAACTCACCTCATCGATGCATCAATTCACCCCAATTATTGAAATCATTTGACTGAGCGACACATAACAGCTTTAATACTACGGGTAACTACACAAAACAACATTTATGACGAGATACCAGATACAATATCAGCGTACTGTTCAGACAGATGCACAAACATCTATGCGTTACTACAGCCGTGATAAAACTCACCTGTCGCTCCCAGGTGCAAATCAAACCACGTCTTTCCAAACAAACGTCCTGTATTTCCCTGAAGTGGAGTTTGTACAAAACAGCCACGGATTCTCTCACTCTTCATCAAATTTATTCCTTTGTCGCTGTTGTTGCTTCATTAAATTGTGTCGTGTCAGACTAACACTCCTGTCATTTCACTTCGTGTAGTTGGAGATGTTAATCGCTAACTGGGGTTTGGGAGCAGGACCACGCCTCAACCTCTTACTTCTCCAGCAACCACACCTCCACTCTTTAACCACGCCTCTAATTACCCAGAAGGCCTATATATGCAAAGGCCAATCCCAGCATCTCTTGTTGTCTCTGCTCTCGACAGAGAGACACTCAGTCAGAGCATTCGCTTGAACAAATTTTCAATCAGATTCTGACCTGTTCCCAGTCTGAACTTTTAGTCGGTCGTGTCTCCAGTAGCCACCTTCTCTCCGCTGCGCACACTCACGGTAGTGATCCTATGCCTCCGAAGACCATCTCCTCCGCACGCGCCTCTCCCGTGGACCCCTACCTCCGGTACGTCCACACACGGACACCGAGCTCTACTCCAGCAACGGGACCTATGCGCTTCGCTTCTTGCTTCCTGGCCTCAGCTTGCACCACAGTTCCCGTCCGCCCCTCTGCGGCGCGAGCTCCGTGCGCCGCTTCCATGCGCTGCCGGTGCGCGCTCCCGTGCTTCACGCAGGTAGACATTAGAGAACGGATCGTGCCCGGCCTGCAGTGGGCCGAAGTCAAAGTGGGACTTCTTTCAGACTTACGATGATAAATATGCACTTTTCGCCAGCCCCCGCGCTTCCCGTTTCCTCGTCTGGAGGTGCGCAGCTGATGACGTCACCATCGCTCCACGGGCCCGCAGCTCAACCTCTCAGCTCCCCCTGGTGGCGGGAGCCAGGTTGTACAACTCAATTTAAAACAGATTAAACAATGTTAATAGGGACTTGGCAACGTCCCAGCTTCCTGTGTCCTTAACAATGTTGAGTTCAGACGCTCGCTCTTTTCTCAATCTTTCTTATCTAATAATTTCTCTCATCCCCTTCTTTGTAGTTGCATTCAACTGCCTCGACACACATTCCTCCATCCCTCCTCTGTACCTACTTCTACATCCTACTGCTACAACCTAATGCTACATCCTACTGCTACAACCTAATGCTATAACCTACAGCTACAGCCAAGTTACCTAACATAACTGTAGTCATACAGTATGCACGTATGCAACTCTCAATTAAGTTTCCTCATTCATCGCTCATATCGACTTCATTACTATCTGCAGCTCGTCAACTCCTACATCCATACAAGTATTTCGCTCTTCCTAACCTTTCTCTCCATTCCGGAGCAAGGCGACTCCACCACGAAATCCAGTTTTAACGACTGCTCGTTCAGGAGCAGGACCACGCCTCAACCTCTTACTTCTTCAGACTGCTCGTTCAAATCCTATCACTCTCGCACCATATCCACACCATCGACGACCCACAAATGCTAAAACTATTCCAATGCACCAGTATTAATCCTCGTCTCAGTAACGGAGAGACTGCTTTCGATTCCATCCAGATACTCTTCAAGAGTGCTTGACCATCCAGCTCCTCTTCCATCGTGCCACTCAGTAACATTATTTCAGCCAAGCTTACGTCGAGATCCAAATCATCTTCCTTCATTTGAAATCATCTTTTGGGGTTCTGAATCGGCTGCGCTGATTACCCGAGACAGAGCCCCCATCCTGAGTCTCTATCATCGATCCATCATCGATCCATCATCGATCCATCATCGATCCATCGTCGCTCCATCGTCGCTCCATCATCGATCTATCATCGATCCATCATCGATCCATCATCGCTCCATCATCGATCTATCATCGATCCTTCATCACTCTTATCAATAAACATTCTTTCGTATTCCATTGTTGAGGCGGGGTCCTTGCTAGTGAATCAGCCCAGAATCCTCTATTGTACCAACCTAGCTCACTAAATGACATCTAAATCATTAGAAACACAAACACAGCCTTAGCTGCAAAGACTTGTCATTAAAGTCACTTGAAAGTTTGCTGCACATGTGCAGTTTGGGCACAGGATATCTGGTTTCCATACAGGTTTTTTCAGCGCAGTTTAAGACTGTGTGGTCCTCAGAGCACATGTGCAGAGCCCTAAACAAGCTGCTGTCCGCTCTGGTTCTAAAAGCTCATGTTAGAGAGCGGAGCATGAACGGGCCTCTGAACACGATCACAGACTCTGGAATCAAGCTTCCCAGTTCCCACAGTACTGCCCAGCGGCCTGTGGAGGCCACTGAAAACACAGTGTCTTCAACCAAGCTTCAGCAGCAGAAGTGATCTCAAATATTCTCTTACATCATCACTTTTATTTCCGTGGTCAATACCAGCAAGCCATACATCATTTTAAAGGTTATTTTCTCAACAAAACGAATATGTCATTGATTTACATTGAATTATATGCCCCAAGAAGCAATTGCCAATCGTTTGTGAGAAAGTCTCAACTTTTACAAAAGCATGTCCTGTTTGCTGTTTATGATGGACGAAACGGCTTTAATTCTGTACATCCTTGTACTCAGTCTGTCCGTAAGGAATCATTGAAAAACTATATCCACTTGTATTTTTCCTGAAGTTATCCGATTTCGAGATATTGTCAAGTAAACAAAGTTTTCTTCTCTGACGATGGTCAGGATTAAGGCTCGTCCGGCGCATTTCTCCGTCCATAACAAATGACCTGTTTGACTTATAAGATGGTGTTTGGCATCGATCTTTTCTTCAGACTATTACCTACAGAATGAGACCATCCACATTTTTATGTCAACGGGTTTGTTCTCTACAGCCTCCGGAGGAAAAAAATGCGCCGGTTCCGACGCGCGAAGCTAACGTGTTTTTAGCCACATATCTAACGTTAGCAGTGACTTAGCGGACTTTGATTGACCATATTATTCTAGCCAATAAGAATAGCTTTAGAATGCGGGGCGGGACTTAGGGGTCCCACACACAGAATCCTCTGTATTCTCGTGCGTAAGGCTGTAAAGAGACAGATCTTTGGGCAGGAGGTGACTAGATTTTACGCATAACGTTTTCTGATTTTATTAGCCTTTTGGACGCGCATTTTGTTAGATATAAGTATTATTATACCAATACAAAAATAAAATAAAAATATTATATTTTTTTCTTTTTTTTTCACCTCTATATGGGAAATTCATGGGTAAACTCATATTTACACATTTTCACATACATTATTTTTAGCAGTTATATGTATTAGTGGCCTACAAAACATCAAAATGTATGTTTTATGATCATAGAGGTGTTAAAATTGTAATAAAACAGTTTGGCACAGTTGACACATATTTGGATCACTTGTTCCGAATATACTTTTTGATACAAAAAGGTCAACAGCACCAAAATGCCAGTTCCTAGAGATCTGAAACTTTACACAGTTGTTGTCAACAAGATAAACATAATGTACAGTGAACAGCATAAGCACACAATGAAGTATGTCATGCTCAGGACCATTACAAATTGACAATATTCAGGCGAGACTAAAAAAGAATGTTTTGTTCATGTTTGGGCTTCTGTAGTGTATGTTCTGAAGCCCTGACAGTGTTCATATGTGGGCTGTAAGATCCTCTTTTAATAAGCAATGCCATTTGGGTAAGTCCAACCATAGTGCACAGGGTGAAATAGGTGAATGGTAACAGGTTAATTGGATATATTTCAGAACAATTTAAATACAGTTGCGACACACTCTGAGGGAGCCCTACTCTGTGGCAGCGATTGGAATTTCCCCATCCAACCTACATTGGACGTGTCGAGCTCAAGAAGCACTGGAGGAACAACTGGAAGAGAGTCCTGTAAATCAATGAGAAATGTGGGACTGGTTGAAATCTGGAGGGAGATGAACCCTGGTGCGCGCTGGTGCACCTTTTTATCTCATCCACATACAATTTATTTCAGAATAGACTATTTCTTTGGCTTCAGAGAAGACGGATCTAAAATTAGAGGCACAAAGGACCTGAAAAAAAATATGCCGTGACTATGTTTGCATTTGTATTTAGTCAATGTCCACTTGTTTTTCACACTCTCTGGTCATTGTGTTTATTTATTTATAGGATTTTGGACAAAAAAAAAGATTCCAGAATTAATGATACAAATAATATAGTATATAATAATAATTCTGTAAAATTATAGTAGTCATAATAGTTTCTGGTGCCAGATGAAAGACTGAATGACACTGAAAGATAATCTATCTCTGTAGATGTTGAAGTTTAAGTTTCTCCAAATCACTCACTGTAGATTCTTGTGGTTCTGGTAGGTGCAATTATATTTATTAAGATTTAGATTAAGATTAAGATATAATAAAGACACTAGGCCTATATTCTCTTTAAATATCAATATTGATCTCTTCCTACAGTGGCATCTTCAGAGCATTTGTATTTGAGATGAACCAACGCTACATAGCTTTTGTCTTTTAGCAATTTTAAAGAGGTAATTTCTCTGTTAGGTCAATAATCTGGTGCTACTTTTCCTTTCTTTATCTTTTCCGCTGTTGTGATTTTGGGCGTTACAAAAATAAATTAAATTGTTATAGTTTTATAATCAGATGTCTTTAAAGGTAACCATATCTTATGTTTCCACAGTGGACTGTCCAGTCCAGCAGAAAGAAATGTGCACAGCTCTGAGCTTGTCCACTCTGAAAAAGTGTCCATCACTTCAACAATTTAAAAAGTATTTTTGCTGTCTCATTTTCCCCTTCGGTGACATGGACAGACTGTAATGTCCACAGCCTTGAGCTCTGCACTCTGAGACGTTCCTCCAGCTGCTGCAGAAATAGGCTGGGATGGTCTGGCTGCTCTTAAAACAGGGTGAAAGTATGAGTCAATGTAGGATATAAAGTTTACATCAATATAGTTATCAGTTTTGATGGTAAAATGCACTGATTTGCTTTTATCTATTAAAGGTGCCATAGCATGCTTTTTTCACGTTTCGTAGTCTATCCTAAGTCTATCCTAAGCGCAGAACAGATATATCTATAGATCTATAGATCTATATATATATATATATATATAAAAGTCTTATGTCCATCGCGCTCTTATTTCCTGGTTTTTCGGTATCGGATAGAACTTCTCTCATTTTATTTTCCCGGTTGCTGCATCAACTGCCACATAAACCTTCATCATTGTGATAATAGTAAGAGTGCGATATCATTAATGAAGTTTTGGGCCTCTTTGAACCGTGTTTCATCATAAATTGAAGCAGAAAAACTCCGGAATGGGCTTGTATGGAGACACAGCCTGCAGCAGTGCAGCGCAGAGCCGGGGGGAAGGGGGCGGGAGGCGTCAGGCGGGAGGGGGAGGGGGGGAGGGGGGATGATGACGCGTGCCTGTGGGTATGACGCGGTCTTGCAGCCACCGCCCGTCAGTTTGGAGATTCGAGGAAAGGAGATAGTCTGTAATATAGCTAAAAACTGCGGGAATCAATCAAAAAAACACACATATATGGTATACATATGTATGGGTACATATATGAAGCAAAAATAGCAATGTAAGAAGGTTAAAAGCTCTGAAAAGTCGATTTTGCATGTTATGGGACCTTTAATCATTTGCAGAAGTAAAACAGAACAGAACAACATTCATTGATGAATGCATTACGCAGTCACTAGTAGTTCTTGAAGTTCTTTATCATTATAGCAACATTTTCGGCACGTATCACAGGTCGCATTTGTCCATTGTCCGATTTTTGTCATTTTAAGTTTGTTTAGTAGATATTTTTCGTTGTCAAAGTTGGGATTTTTCTTGTCTCTTTGAGTGGCAGAATGTTGGGGATGTTACGGAATGTGGATGCACTTGCAATGGCTTGTTGCACTTTGCACAGCATCTAGTTATTATTATGTGTACGTTCATTAAACATAATTGGGTTAAATATTTCAAATAGAAAACCAATAATCACTTAACATCTTCTAAATATATACATTTATTTATATAAGTGTGGTTTTCTATTTTAGATATTTGTGTCAAAATAAACCAACACGTAGGGTGATTTTAATGTTGAGTTAAAAGTTGAGTAATTTTAACCCAGGATTTTTAAGACTGTACATTCTCTTGTGACTGAGCCTCCAGTGCCAGAGTCAGCTTCCGCAGTGCCCCCTTGTGTTGGGGGAAGTCCTGACATGTTTGGTGCAGGATGGTGCTGGTCACGTGCACTCGCTCCATCTGTTTCTGGAGGGCCATAACGATGGACTCGCTGTTTGACACAGGTTTGTAGCTGTTGCTTTTCACGCTCCGCAGCTTCTTGGACCAGTTCTGGATGGCCACCAGTCGGTAAAGGTTCTTATCTTTAGTGTCCTGAAGCTCTGCAGAGTCCTGCTCCAGCTCAAAGCTCTCTTTGCAGAGGTCTATGATCTGCTGTTTCTGCTGTGAAAGTTGACTGTTTGCGCTCACCTTTCTCTGCTGCAACTCTCCGATCACCCACTCACACTCCATCCCTTGCTTGTGTGTGGTGGTGATTTTGCGCTGGTGACTCTGGATCAGCAGCTGTAGCTCTCCCTTCTTGCGCTGTCTGTTTGGTGAACTGTGGCGGAGAGATTCTTGGCGTGAAACGATGGTGTCAAGTCGCGCCACTGTCGCCTCGCTCTCTCTCACCAGTCGCCCCTGCTCCTTCATCAGCTGAGTCAGCTGCAACTCCTTTAGGTGTACATCAGCCTTCATCATCTGAACTTCTGCCTGCTCCTCTTCATTTTGCACCATGGAGTACATCTCTTTAACGATCTGGATCTTCTTCTCCCACAACATGATCTGTCGCTCTGCTTCTACCAGACACTTGAAAATTCTTTCTTTTTCCTCTGCCTTTTTTTCCCATTTCATTTCCATCTTGAATGACTCCAACTCTTCTTCCTGTAGTTTTTTGGTGAAGTCTGTCTGCATCAGTGCATTGTCTTGCTCCAGCGTCTGGCTCAGCTTTACGTTCTTAGTCAGGCGTGTGTTAAGTCTTGTTAAATCTCTTCTCAAGGCCTCCGTGTTCTTTTGAAGGTCCTGTTCGTCTCTGTGTTCTCCTTCAATCAAATTCTCCAGGCGTATCCTCTCCTGCTGCAGGCATGTGTATTCTGTCTGTAGCTGGAGGATGCTCTTGTTGGTGTTCTCGAGCTCTTGGGTAAGTCCCATGAAAGTACTTTGCCTCTCGATACAAAGATGGTGGTCACGGTTTTTATTTCCCTCCAGCTCCTCAATCTGCATCTTCATTGCATCGATTTTGATTTGCAGAGGGCTGAGATCCTCGTTTCCAGTAGCAGCCACAATCAAGTTGATCCTTTTCTTGATTTTAGTGATCGTACTTTGATATTGCCCAATTAAGAAAATGCATGCAGATTGACTGACTTTTTGGTCTTGGAGCCGCTTGTCCATCTTTTCCGTTTCATCATCCAAGGTGTTCTGGGTGAACTCTAATTTGCTTAAATTTTGGTAGCTTTCACTGCTTTCCAATTCACATTCCAAAATGCTGTTCTCCAGCTGCCACAACTCAGAAGTCCTTTTCTTCTTGAGTACAGTGAGCTTCTCTAAGTTCTTCTGCAAGAACTTGGTGGCTTTGTTGTGAATTAGACTCTGCTGCATGGCATTCACAATATGGTCCTCCAGCTCCAGATGCAGCGCTCTTTCTTTCGTCATCTGTTTCTGCTGAGCGTTCACAGACGCTTCAAGGTTAGCAGTTTCCTTGGTGAGCTGTGCCAGAGTGCGCTCTTTCTCTTGCAGAGTGCGCAGGCAGGTGCTGTAGTGATTCAGCATAGCCTCTTGCTGGGCTTGTTTCTGATTTATTTGTGCCTTTGTTGTGGAATTGTTCTTCTGTGCCCTGTCCAGCTCCATAGTAAGACTCTCATTCTGGTTCTGCTCATCTTTGATGGTTTTCTCATAGCCTTTAATTTCCCTGTCCAATGAGATCAACTGGTGCTCACACTTTTGTTTTGCCTCCTGCATCACTGTGAACTGCTCCTCTTCTCTTCTCATCCTGATCAGACTGTTCTTCCACTGCTGCAAAATCTGTTTATGAGCCATTAACAACGACATCTTTTCCATCTCAGCCTCTGAAAGGGCCTCTTTAGTGGCACGCGTCTCATCTGCCTGGGTAAGAGTCTGAGCGTTGTACAAAGCTACCTGCTCTGTCAGTCTCTCCTTTTCTTTCTCCAGACGTTCCACATATAAATCCTGCTTAAGTTTCTGCTCTTCAGCCTGGAACTTCTCGGCTTCTACTTTATGTGTAGCGTTTTTCATTGCTTTTATGCTGGCTTGAAGTTTGTCACTGACTTCTTGAGTGTAAGTAAGGTCACGCATCAGACTGTCAAATTCTGACTGGAGCTGGGATGCTATAGCATTTTTGTGTTTGTGCTGGTTTGTTGAGCTGGAGAACTGGCTCCTGTTTGCTTCAAGCTGTTCAATTGTCTGAAGATGTTTCTTTTCAGCCTCAACCTTGCTCTGGTGAAGAACATCTAACTTGTTTTGTAGCCTAAGTCGATTCTGATCAATTCTGTAAATCTCCGTTGATGCAGCTTCGATCTCAGATTCCTCTGCTTTCGCCAAGGCAAGCTTTGCTTTCAGTTCAGAGTTAATTCTCTCCAGCTGCTTGTTATACAGAGCATTGAGAGCTGCTTGGTTCATTTTCAGAAGTTCATGATCTGGGTCCAGAACAAATTCATTCTCTTCATTGTCATCTACATAACTGTTCACTGTTTGCCTTGGATCATGCATGATTTCAGACAGGTCAGGGGACACAGGAACAGGGTCCCCCAGAGCATAGTTTTCAGCTGCAGCCTGCCATCTCCCACTGGGCTCTTGGTCTGTGGGCTCTCCAGGCTCTGGGTGTTCCTCAAGTCCCTCAGGATCATGTTCAGTTTGATGGTCACCCTGAGTGACCCAGAGCTCTGCAGTTTCATTTTGTAAGTGTGTCATAGTGTTCGCCAGGACAGGACTTTCATTACTTCCCTCAGACGCTTCTGCTTCAACAGGTCTCTACAGTCAACCTGAAAACAATGAATCCACGTTTTCGTTTTTGTGTTATTTTTTTTTTAATGGCAGTTGGCAACCAACTGAAAAGGTGCATTTACCGTCACCTACTGTAGTTGTACCTCTTCAAAGTATAAGAGAGAGCCCAGAGACGGCGAGAGAAAGAAAGAGAATGTTGTTGTTGTTGTTGTTGTTGTTGTTGTTGCTTTTAATGGCGGCTGGGAGCCAACTGCAAAGGTGCATTTACCGCCATTTATTTTATTCTTTAGACTTTTTTCGTTCGACTTCAATCACAGAATAATTTATTCTTCTTTATTCTTAATCTTTGGTGTTTAATGGCGGTTGGTATCCAAGTGTTACATTACTGCCACCTACTGTAGTTGTACATCTTAAACTTTAGACTTTATTCTTCAGACTTTAGAAACCCTTTATTTATTCTACTTCCTCTCCTCTTCCTCTTCTTTGGTGTTTTATGGCGGTTGGTATCCAAGCGTTACATTACCGCCAGACTTTATTCCTTAGACTTTATTCCAGCTGGCCTTCTTCCTTCTTCTTCTTCTATGGTGTTTTATGGCGGCCGGTATCCAAGAGTTACATGTTGTTGTTGTTGTTGTTGTTTTATGGCGGTTGGCATCCAATTGTTGCATTACCGCCAGAGTTACATATTCCAGCTGGCCGTACTTGTTCTTGTTGTTGTTGTTGTTGTTTTATGGCGGTTGGCATCCGAGTGTTGCATTACCGCCAGACTTTATTCCTCAGACGTTTCGTCGTACTTGTTCTTCTTCTTTGGTGTTTTATGGCACAGCTAGATTTGTGGGGTTATATGACATCATCATTAGAATGATGATTAGCAACAACAGATCATTGAATCTAGTTGTCACGGCGACACAATATTCTAGATTGCCTCGAGTTTAATTAGAAGAACCACCGAAGAATCTCTCTCTCTCTCTCTCTCTCTCTCTCTCTCTCTCTCTCTCTCTCTCTCTCTCTCTCTCTCTCTCTCTCTCTCTCTCTCTCTCTCTCTCTCTCTCTCTCTCTCTCTCTCTCTCTCTCTCTCTCTCTCTCTCTCTCTCTCTCTCTCTCTCTCTCTCTCTCTCTCTTTCTCTCTTTCTCTCTTTCTCTCTTTCTCTCTTTCTCTCTCTCTCTCTCTCTCTCTCTCTCTCTCTCTCTCTCTCTCTCTCTCTCTCTCAATATGATATTACTAGTCCATAGGCCAGACCCCAAAATTGAAATATCTATACTACTCATGGATGCAATAGCTATCAGTGATTTTTGAAAAGGTCCATATCTAAGCTTAATATTTCTGCAGTATCTCAGCCCCTGAAGTTTAAAAAATGATTGTTTTGTGTTATATTTGATGTGAACCTATTGTTTTACTCTGTGTACTTACCTGTGTTTGTATGACACTTTGCATAAGCCCTTTAAAATTGCTCCTCTAATTGATAATACATATTTTAGGATCGTCAAGGGACCATGAAAAGTAGAGTAGTGGGCCATTCCAAATAAAAAAATATGTTGGCACTACGTGAATAAAGCCATAAAATGTTTACATTAAACTTGTAATTTTATTACATTAAAATCAAAGCCAGAAAAAAACTATAGTAGTAACTACAGTAGTATAGTCGTAGTAGACCTTGAAAAAGGGCTGTCGAGCTCAGCGCTCCCTGGGGTTCAGACACCAGCCATGCTCCGTGTCACAGCCACATTCACACATGCTCCACTCTATTGCTTCATTTCTCTATGTGAGCACTTTGCGTACAATCAACGTTCTTATCAAAATGGATAATGTTTGCTACAGCCCCTGTAACGACCTGAGGAGCTGTCAGCACTAGGAAAATACAGTTTTGCGCACTGATTTTCATTATTTTTTTTAACTTTATGAACATAGAACAGAGATAAAAAACAAACAAAACAAGACCAGAGAGAGAATGACAGGCGTAAATCAAAAGGAATCCTACAAATCAATAAAAACTAAAACACAAATTAACTCACATTTGTTCTTTTTCAAATTGGGTCTCGATGTGATTTTTTCCATTTGTCGACTGTGTAAGGGGTTCTTACTAGTACAAGTACTGTAAGGTTATTCATGTCCTCCCACTTATGAAAGAGGGCGGGACATTCAAGGTTAATATCGATTAAAGAATTGTTCAAGATTTCAAACATGACACACCGCTTAAGTGTAGGTGTAGGCATTTAACAACTCAATCAACTATCTAAATTCATTTATTTATTAAAAATGTATTTGTGACTCGCCACCCGTAAAACCGCCACAAGTCGGCCAGGACCAAACAGAGAAAAACAGGGTTTTAGCTTTTTTTCCCCCAAATTTGTGATTTTCGTTTTTTTTGCATTATGTGAAAGTTGAAATTATAAAGGAGCCCCTCCGTGCTTCAGATAACAGTATTCGTTACCTTAAAAGTACACATTAAGCCGTTAAAAATGGGTAGTTTTTGTGCTCCGCGCAGGGTGCGTTACCTTTTTTCTGCAGCGCAATGTTGATCTTTTTCCACCAATCAGCTGCGAACCACATGGCTACTTATTCAGCAGCAGCTACGTGTTCTCCTCAGAGACATTATTAATTTCTCCATGACTTTCGCCAGAGTTTATGATTCCCTGGACTAGATTGCAACGGAACTGAGGTACTTTTATTCTAAAGTATTGCTTTAATGCTGTGTTTTAAGGTGGTTTTGTCACTTAAGCCTCGTCACTTTTGCCTCGGGCACCGGAGCAGAGACGGAGCTATGCTAAGCTAAAACGCTGCTTCAGTGCACTCTGCATAATAAATACGGGCTTGAATTTAATGTGACTAATTGCTGAATATTTAGCATCACAGACTCCCTTGAAACTAGCTGTTTTGGGATGGTATAATGTCTGTATCTTCGTGTTTTTTACTGTTGGCCGCGTTAGCCGCTTTAGCTCGCTAAATTCCAAGCTAGCGCCGGCCGTGTTTTCTTTTTTCCTTGGCTTCTGCATAATAAATACGGGCTTGTATTTAATGTGACTACTTGCTGAATAATTAGCATCACGTAGTCACATTTGCTCGTTAATCTGAAGATTTGTTAGAACGTAACCATGACATTGACCCCTGTACTGGAAATTAATGGAACACTTTACCAAATGTGGTTTATGAAGATTTATTGACCAAATAATTAAACAGATCAATATATAAACACACATAAACATGTGTATTAAAGGTCCCATAACATGCAAAATCGACTTTTCAGAGCTTTTAACCTTCTTACATTGCTATTTGTGCTTCATATATGTACCCAGAGTGTTTTTTTGATTGATTCCCGCAGTTTTTAGCTATATTACAGTCTATATCTTTTCCTTGGATCTGCAAATGGACGGTGGCTACTCACAAGGGCGCGTCATAATCACGGACTTGCGCCACCATTCCCCCCTCTCCCTCTCCCCTCCCCCCTCTATTAAGTTCTTTATGCTTGTAAAATACCGATGGACATAATAAAGGAGTCTCACAAGTATTTTGGAATATTTAAAATCATAAGAGTACTTTTGTAGAAAAAGGTTGTAATTGCCTGGTTGGATTAACTCGGAGCAGCAGCAGTTTATCCTTTACAGTTCCCCAGGAAAGGGGGAGGGAGGTGAGGTGCCGCGGAGACTGTTGCTCCACGTGAATGCGAAAGAGCAACGTTAGTTTTACGTTGCACAGGAAAGCCTGCTGCGCTGTGAATCTTCAGACTTGTGTTGTGGAACTTACAACAAAGTTACATTTGAGTGCTGGCACATGACGTAAACATGTGTCAACAGTACACAACCAGTTTAGGATTTGTTTAATTTGTATATTTTAATCAGCTCCTTTCATGTTGTAAGCACAGATTTCACCTAGGGATTCTCAACTTCCTCCAACCGTTTGTCATCAACCAGTGCGGCCTGTACAGGAACCCCCTGAACAACATTAATCTCCATGTTTTTCCATTGAGCTTCATATCCCGGGTCACACTAGTACAACAACGCTCTGATTTGAGCTGAAATAAAGTCATTTTTCAGACAGGGCAAACCCAAGCCTCCTTTTTCTTTTGATGATTGTAAAGTTTTGAAACAGATTCGAGGTTTCTTACCCTGCCCAAATCTTGAAATTGCTTTATTCCACTCGTCAAACAGCTGATTGGGGATAGAAATCGGAAAAATCTGGAACAGATAGAGAAATCTGGGTGAAACATAAATTTTTATACTTGCAATCCTTTGACTAAGAGTTAATTAGGGGATAAGGTTCCATTTATCTTTTATTATAGTAATAAAAATAGGGGTACATTATTTCTCCAGAATTGTTGATAGTTCTTTATGAATTACACACCTAAATTCCTTGGTTGATTATTTCAGCAACTTATTTGTTATTTTGTTCTTCTGACAATTTTTGAAAAAAAACTTTTTTATAGAAGGATTCAAATGTTGATTGAATTTGGTCTTGTTTGGTTAAGATTTTATCACTTTGCTTGTCCTGTACAACTAAAACTGTTATTTCAGCTTGTTGATTTTTAAGTTTTATAAAGTAATCTATTCTGGAATAGATTGTATGTCGATTTGAAGAACGTGTATTCCGGCATGCTCTAGGGTGTATTTCCCTCCAGATGTCACTCAATCCTATAGTCTTAAATAAGATACAGAACTTCTTATTTATTGTTCAACAGGGTGAAAAACGTTCCATTAATATTCCCTTTAACCAGTGCTGCTTTCTTTGTTACATTAAATACTCTTTTCAAAAGCTTTTCATTTTGAAATCAATATTGCAACTCCCCTCCCGTGTTTGCCTCTGTATGATGAATAGTATAATTTTTATTTTATTTTAACAACATTTGGTTATTGATGTGCAGTATGGTTCAAATGTGTCTCTTGAAAATATATATTCTAATAATTTTTTTTTTTTTTTTTTTTTCATTTTTAATTGTTTTAAAGGTTTTATTGGGTTCAGTATGCCATTCACATTGAAGGATGCTACTTGTAACACTTCTGATGCTTGGGTTGATTGTATCGATCATTGGCAAGATAAAAAAAAGCACAAAAGACACTCCTGACCCCCCCCAGGTCCCACAGGATCTTGGCTCTGTCATTCTCTACAACAGGGGTGCCCACACATTTTCGGCTCACGAGCTACTTTTATATTCGACAAAGTCCAAAGATCTACTATAGATCGAAATTATTGTATGATTTAGTATTATTTTTATTGTCAGTATTAAACTGTTTTTTTATTTTTGTTTAACCATAATTAGGCTTAATTAGGAAACACAATGTAGGCTTTCATTAATAACCTAATATTGTTTATCATATACAAATGTACAATATGTTCCTGGACTGGTGCTTCATGTATGCTTTCTCTGTCAGCATCTTACACCCTGCAGGTTATGCACAGCCTACACCTTGGTCTTGTCTGGTGTTGTAGATCTCGGCCTCTATTGATCTGGTGCTCACGGCTTGTTCCTTGTTCCATGGCAGCCACGACGAGTGCCTCTGTGCTGGCCTTCAGTCCGGCCTCCTCTGGCCATTGGTAGGATTTCTTAATATCAGCCACAGTTATGTCGCGGTGGTACATCCCATGTAGGGGCTTGTCCTCTCTAAAGTCCCTCCTCCAGCACGCCATCCTCTGTTCCCATTGCCTGAGACATTCACTGAGCATGTAATCTGTTGTGGACTAGTCCTTGATGTACTTGTGGATCTTGGATGTTTCATCCTGGATAGTGGCTCTCACACTCACTAGTCCACGGCCTCATTCCATACGGGTAGTGCAGTCTCAGGGTGCTGGATGTGAGTTGGAACCCTCCATGCATGTATCTCTTCCTTTGGCCACCTTATTATTCCTGCTGGTTATCTGATCACTGGCAGGGCGTCACTGTTTATTGCCCAGGACTTGTTATTGCCATTGAGCTGGCTTCTGAGGACTTGCCCTATTTGTTGCCGCTGTCCTTGTTTCCTCTTCAAGGAAGCCATTTGCCTGTGGTATTCCAAGGTACTTGTAACCATCATCAATGTCTGCTATTGTTCCTTCTGTGTGGACTACCTTCCCTTTCTTTGTCACCATCTGACTACACTTCTCAAGCACGAATGAAATCCCAATGTCAGCGCTTTAGATCGTGGTTGCGTGGATCAGTGAGTTGATGTCTTGCTCGCTCTTTGTATAGAGCTTGATGTCATACATGTAGAGGAGGTGACTGATCGTGACCCCATTCCTGAGTTGATATCCATAGCCAGTATTGTTGAATATTTGGCTGAGGGGGTTCATACCTTTGCAGAACAGCAATGGGGACAGGGCGCCTCCTTGGTATATGCCACATTTGATACACTTGTGCAACTGGGTTACCATTGGTCTCAAGGGTGGTTTCAGTGGTGGTAAATATATACAATGCACGTTGACACAGAGGGAAAAGAAATTACATTTTAACAGGGGCATGGGCATCCCCCGGATATCACTATATACATATAAATAACCAGCATCAAAATATAACCCTTTGTCAAACTATCTATAAATCTACCATCCACAAATGTGTGGGACTTTAAGAACTGCGGAATACAGTAAATCTTTAGAAGCTTGTGGTCCTGACAGCTCCAGGCACCCCCAATTCCCATTTCAAAAATCAATATTTATAATTTTACAAGATCAAGACAAATCCGCCGTCATGCTGCTCTTATTAAAACAATAAAAACATCACAGAGGCAGGTATTTGCTGCAGCACTGGTCGTATTATCTCTTTTCCTCCCGATCTGCACTTCACAGTCTACAATAAGCCTGCCATAAAATAGGTTATATAGGCCCTCTTCTTAATATCACCGGGCCTTTGTAAGTAATGACATAAATAAAATGCTGGCTGATGTATGGGGGAAGGGTAGACATTCCCGTGGGGGACTGCAGAGGAGGATCATGGGAGAAAACACAGCCGAGTGGAACGTCTATTTGCTGCATGGTGGTCGGGAGTTTCCCCCGGAGGCGCAGCCAAACACCACAGGCCGCTTCAGTCTCTTCATGAGGACAGGAAAAGCAAAAGGGAGCCTGGTGAGGGAAAGGAAAGTGAGATATTCAGCAACATGTGGATTATGAAGGCAGAAAGAAAAATTAGGACAAGACAAGATTAGGCCTTAGTTATTTTATTACTTGGTTTACGGATCCGCCGCACTTAGATTATTGATTTCTGCAATATAAATCAAATAAATTATTATATTTATTTTTTATAAAGTACCGCCGTCAACGCAAAATAGCATTAAATAAAATATAAAAAGCGGTATTAAGTCAAAAGATAAGAGTGCGTGAAGCAATTTTTCGTCAAAATCCTGTGGGAGTGAGAGACGGGGCGGGTCCGTCTCTGCGCGCAGCCCGGGAGAGCATGTGAAGACGCGCGCCCGTTTCCTTGTCTGCTAGGCGCAGCGCTAACTAATTTATATCACAAATACACATTTTAAACCCGTTTACCACATTTTCTCTAGCGCATTTTGCCGTGACTGAGGGTGCACACTTAGAAGCGTCTGTTCTACCGATGCAAAACACTCTAAATCTACTTTTACACGCTCCTGCACGCCGCGTCTTTCCTCCTCCTGTGGTGCGTTTTGGGTAAACAAGGAAGAAAAAATATTTTGAAATTGAAATTATATTTATATTTCGCCTGCCTGTTCAATATATTTCATTTAAAAATCCGTAAACCAAGTAATAAAATAACTGCGGCCTTATTTGGTCAGTTTCACCTGGAAAATCAGCACCTAATTATTATGTTTTCTTATATCATTCAGTCAATCTGCATCCATTGATTTATATTGGACATTATAACTTCAAATGCCTTTGTATAAACACACCACATACATATACTGGTAATACATATTTCCCTTAAATGTGTGTAAGTAAACTGCAGAATTAGTTTAAAATTGAAAGATTATTAATGCATTGATATAATTTATATCCCCTTTATTCCCCTTGTAATGATTTATAAGCTTTGATAACACATTCTGTCAGAGGGTCTTTACTTTGTTTAATTTCTTGGTTATACTAACTCTTTATTCATAAATACCTAGCTCCTTCCATGTTGTAAGCACAGATTTTACCCAGGGATTCTCAACGTCCTCCAAATGGCTCAACCGCCAGTCATCTGCCAGTGCGGCCTGCACAGGAACCCCCAGCACAACATTTATCTCAATATTTTTCCATTGAGCTTCATATTCTGGGTCACAGCAGCACAGAAACGCTCTGATCTGAACTGAAATAAAGTCATTTTTCAGGTAAACCCTAACCTCCTTTTTTTCTAATTGTTTCAGGGTTTTGAATCAAATTTTAGGTTTCTTTCCTTACCAACCCTTGAGATTGTTTTATTTCACTCATCAACAGTCCTGGGTAGCGATACTTTTGAAAATAACTCTTTACGTTACCTCGTTACTGCATTACTGCGTTACGTTACAATGCTAATCCGTTATAAAAGTAACATGTTAGACTCAGACACAAAATAGTGGTTATAACGAAGGAGAAGGAGTTTTTCAAAACGTGCAAACAGCCGGGTGGGAGAGGCTGGAATCGATGGAGAAATCATACAATTTATCTTTTAAATATAAAACAACATAACAAACATAAAACAAAAAAACACAGCAACAAGTGTGGCATAACATTATACCTATAAGGAATATAAGTAGGGGGTGACATCCAAAGAAAATAGGTATTAAAGTCCAAAATAAGAGTCCCATTTTGTCCATCGTTTATTGAATTTGTCCAGAAGGGATTTTTTCCCATTGTTCTAAATCGTCAGAGGAGTTTATGTCATCCATTTTTGTAATGGCCCTTTACTTAGACTTAAGTAGGGGTCATGAGTATGAGTCCATTTATCGAGGTCTATCTTTATAGTGGTGAAAAGAGGAGTAAAGTTTTCTCAAAGATTGTTGATAGTTCTTTATGACGGACCACACCTAAATATTTAAGGGATTCCATTTGAAATTTAAATGTGTAAGTCTTTTTAAAGGACAGAGGAGGTTGCCAGTGAGAGAACATTTCAGTTTTCGTACAATCAATCAATCAAAAACAAATCCAGACATGAAGAAAATGCATCACATTGAGAATGGACATTTCTGGATTGTGTCTGTGTCTGTTTTCATCCTGGTTTTCTCTTAGGCTTTGGATGGTTTCAGGTTAGCTTCCACACAGTCAGTTATAGTATGTGCAAAAGTATGTTGTACAAACACTGTTTAAGAGGGTTGAATTGTAACTTATGAATCCAAAACAGCAGACTGAAAAGCAGGAAAACTGAAGGCTATTCGTTATGATTATGTGCTGTGTTCTTGGTAACAGTTTTCAGCGAACAACATGTTTGACTTGACATTCTGACATATTCCACCAATAATGTATTTTCATGAATTTCTGAACCAAACTAAAATGTAGAACAATGTGTATTTCCAGCAGGTGTTGTCTCCTGTCAGCAGTGAAATCCCCTAACAGCCAAGCAATAGAGACTTTTGTAGACATGTTTCAGGTGAACATTTGCTGTCTCTTGACTCTATATATCAGTTTATTATTTTTGTATTTGTAGACTTTATTGTCTCATTTAAAGGTGCCATAACATGCTTTTTTCACATTTCGTAGTCTATCCTAAGTGTATAATTGATAATAATAAGTGTTGTGCAACACCCTTAACATAATAGTTAAGAAATATCACCCAGACCTTGGACCCCCTCACCAACCCGGAAATGCAAACGGCTTGGTTTGATATTCGCCCCCACCCTTGTGAAGAGCCATCTGGCTCCCCCGCCCAACCCGTGACGTAGTCTCAGAGCGTGTGTGTGCCCCGCCCACCCGTGACGTAGTCTCAGGGTGGTAAACCCATCCATGGGTAAACCCTACCCACCGGGCAGAATAGAATCGCATTAGGGTTAGGGTTGGGTTAGGGTTAGGGGGGTGGTGAGGGGGGAGGGGGGATGATGACGCGTGCCTGGGGTTATGACGCGGTCTTGCAGCCACCCCCGTCAGTTTGGAGATTGGAGGAAAGGAGATAGTCTGTACTAAAGCTAAACACTGCGGGAATCAATCAAAAAAACACTCTGGACATATATGAAGCACAAATAGCAATGTAAGAAGGTTAAAAGCTCTGAAGAGTCGATTTTGCATGTTATGGGACCTTTAAGACATGTGTCCTCTACATTTAAATGCTCTCCATTGGCTGGTTCTCTTTAGCTGTTTGTCCACTAGCCCTGGTCCCCCTGACCACTGGCCACTTCTGTTTAAGACAGATTGTGTCTGCTACACAAGCAGCTATTGTCCCCCAAAACATAACCAATGTTTTTTCAATAAATAAAATCTGAATTATTATTCATCTTCATAAGGCTTACAGTTTATTGTCACTTTTTTTGCATTTATTTCAGCCTGTGCCTTTACGCTACATTTTCACATTTCTTTATGGGGTTTGGATAGTGGTAGAAGCACTGGAAATATAATATTTTGGATCCAGACATGAACTACTGCACGAGTTCTTTAACCTGGAAAATGCTGATGCTAACATGGACTAGCTTTGTTAAGTCTATTGGCTCAACAAATAAAGTTATCATTTAAAATACAACAGATTGTCACCAGATAAAGTCAGCTTTTGGGGGACTGAGTATTTTCTGTTTCACCCCAGTCTGCATTCTCTCGTGTCCAATCATCTTGCGTTAAACCGCTCTGTGGCCCTAAAACGAGCGAGCACGCCCTGGAAACGTGTAGTTGCTTTCACCTGTGCATCTTAAACCTTCTGGTGCCTGCAGCAGCGGGCCAACAGCTCTTCGTTTAATCAAATCACTTTAATTATGAAACAAAAGACTTGCTTGATCGAATGAGAAGTGTTGCTTGACTGTTGTAAATCCTTGGCATGATGGCAGACACATTTTGGTTTTGAAAACATATTAAATGTGTTTACTTCAAACTTTCATAAAAAATAGTCCCCACACTTTTGACACATGGAGTACCCAAACTATCCTTCTCCGTACAGAAGAATCCACCGACCTGCTCACACTGTATGAGACCCGTGAGCCAATGGAGGCCTGTGTGCAACGTTGTGGACACGTTAGTACTTTCAGTATCTTCTCATACGTGTAAACTGTGTAAACATCATAGTAAACTGTTGGCAATGCTATGATTTTTATTGAATATCAGAGGCTTTTGCAGCACACATTTTCTGGTTTTCATGTCTGCAATGATTTGAAAAGAAGACGTGTCAGAGGCAAACATGTAGAAAAAAAAAGATCAAAATAGGTAGAGACTTTAAAACTGATCCTAGGTATTTAGCAAAAATAATGATGCACTTTAAAGGACAGTAATATCATGGGGATTGTAAAGAAATAGCATGATAACTAATAGTACTCAATGAAATGGCGCAATAATATGTAAACAGGTCTCCAAAATGTAGTCTGTTATCCCAGTATCGTAATTGCAAGTTATTTTTTGTTAGTTTTATGACTACCAGATTGAATACCATTTGTTTTGCTCTCGTGTAGTCCCTGTGACAGCTCCCGTGAAGTTTCCTAATGTGAGCACAGATAAAGTGCCGTCGGTCTTGAGTAAAAGGCCGGTCCCTTCAGTGCTGGACAGGAGGTCACGGCGCGTCCGCTCTACTCCTGCCGCCTCTGTTGACTGTGCTAATCAGGCGGACGCACTGACTCATGAAATGCATTTGTCAGCCTCCCTCAGCCCTCTGTACCTGCCGACTCCAAATACCAGCAGAGCGTGTGGTGCGGCGTCCCGTGGGTCGTGTGAGCTAAAGAGCAGAGACAGGAGACGAGGCGGCAGGGACAGGCTCGCAGCAGGAACAAAGAAGGTCTGCGCGCGCTTATAGAGTCACTCGGGCCACGTTTGGAAATGCTCTGACTGACATGCAAGGATTGTCGAGCGCTTCTGCTCCAGGAGAATTCTTTGTCCCAATGATTTCCACACTACATGGGTCAGCAGCACAGGGCAGGCTAAGAGTCTGTCATTAGGAGAAGCTGTCAGTCAGGAATACTACTATTACAACTACTACTGTTGCTAAAGTTAGCCCCGCTAGGTCCAGAGTCAGTAGTTGCAAAGATCATTCAAAGGTGTTTCTTGTGTGTTTGTAGTTTACACCGATCACCAATCTTTTCCACTTTGAGAAAACCTGATGGCAGTTGGTAAAGTGCAATGGGATGTGACTGCAGGGTGTGTGGGACTGGCACAACTGCTGGCATTAGTATATAACGGCCATGGAGATGTTAATACTTTGCCTGGAATGTATGGGATTATACTTTAGGGCTGCAACAATTAATGTGACGGGCAGTTTGTTTGGATTGGGAAACTCCCGTAAATCAGACATTTGAGATTTTTACTACACGTCTTTATAAAGTACTATGTCTCTCGGCTGGCCTGGGAACGCCTCGGGATCCCCCCCGAAGGAGTTGGAGGAAGTGTCTGGGGAGAAGGAAGTCTTGGAGTCCCTGCTTAGACTGCTGCCCCCGCGACCCGGCCCCGGATAAAGCGGAAGATGGTAACAGATCAACATATTTCTTTCATTAAAACACTAATCTCACATGTTTCTTGTGTTATTTTGGGGTAATTCTTGCTTTGTGAATAAAAAACCTCTTCTCTTAACATAGTAGTTCAGAAAATGATTATTCAATTACCAAATTAGTTGATGATTATTTTAATATTAGATTTGTTGCAATTCATTGATCCAGCCCTTTTACATGTATTTACTTCCATGGTGACAACCAAGTTAAAGACACCATTGCTTGTGACTTGTGATGCATGCAAGCCTCATACTGGTCTTAATCCACACACACAGTAATGGTTTTCCTCCATTTCTAGTTTCAATGTCTCTATAATCAGTGCTGCTGTCATTTTCTGATCTTGGAAAGCAGAGGATAAGGCGACTGTTTTGCCGAGAGCTGTGGGTCTCTCTGACACCTGCTGCCTTCCAAATAGTGGCCTGTTATTTAAGTACATACGGGAGACAGCTCATCAGGAGGAATGACAGGAGCAGGCTGAGCTGACCAGCGCAGGGAGGGAGCTGGCTGACAGTGTACTCCCAGCTCCATCATAACATCCACCGGAGGGGATGGGGTATTTGCAAAAGTGTCTCAGCGCCTAATGTGAGCGGTAAGCTGTGACCAGGATGACAAATGAGCAGAGAAGGAACGGGGGACTCAAGGGAATGAGACGCCAAGAGCAGAAGCAGCACGGAATCAAGACACGACTACATCTGCAGACAGTACGAGACTCGGCTGTGTCTCAATCGTCCAGGACCTGCCTCAAGATTCTCCCCCTTGCTTTGGTTTAGAAGAGGGGCACATCAGGCTAAACGGAGTGCAGCGTGATGTGTGCTCTGGGAGATGAAGACATGCCGTCATGTACTTGTCCTTGGAGCCAAAAGCAGGTGAACGGAGGGAGGGTAGTGTCTACTCCAGATCAGGAGTTTTGTAAAGAAATAAAACATAATTGTGCATACACTATAGGAATAGTATAAACTACATTTAACACATTGTGTAAGATTGAATGTATCGTGTAATAACATTTATAGTAACCTCTGGTAACAAGCAAGCAAGCAAGCCATACCTAATGCATTAGCATTATTTCAACTGGTTCAATTTGGAACTGATCGTTAAGGTCTGCAAGTGTATCACTGTCGAGTGATTTGCACCGGTCTATTCAAGCCAGTCACAGCGGGCCGTGGGAGCTCGAGCTTTCAAAGCAATATGGCTCGCTTTTGGCCCCTGAAACATTTTTGCATTTTTGTGCAAGTTGAAAGAGCAAGATAAGAAAGAACACACAAGATGGCAGAAATCAGATAGAAATTGAAAATAATAATTTCTCACCAAATGAAGCACTGATGATAACTTAATATGTTGAGCCCACAGACTTTGCAACACAAAACTAGCGCATGTTAGTAGCAGCTGTTTCCTGTTTATCAATTCACGATAGTAAAAATATATAATAAAAATACAATATACTGTTTCCAGTGCTTGAAGTACATTATTTTTGGCGCCAGCGACTCACATTGCAGACCTCTGCGAGCTCGACACTAAGCACTGAAACAAATTTAGAAACTTTCTGAAGCAAACTTGTCTGTTGTTCCCAGGGTCAGTCAAAACGTGGCTGAAATAACATAATTCGATTCTGAAGCTCATATGTCACCTATATTTGTTTTCCAAAAGAGGATACTTACTTACTTACAAAGTCAAAGGTTAAGTTACACAGTCCTCCTGTCGGTGCCATCACGCAGGGCCACAGTGCAGCGTCCAGGAACCCATCTCCAGATCTTGAGCTAAGCTTGGTCAGGAGCTAACATGGAGGATTTGACCTGTTGTTCATGTTTTAGTTTGATGTGTTACTTTTAGCTGCATGTGGATATAATCAGCAATTAGATAGCTATTAAACAAACCAGATGAAAACATCTGAATTTTCACAGTTAAAATGCACATTCTACTCAAGAATTTTACCCACCGTTTTAATTTGAAACCATTGTCCCTTTTGAGTGTCATGACACTGCATGAACATTACAGATGTCATGAGATAGAACCTTTCTGACTGCCTTGTCACAGCCCTGTACCTGTTTGAACTTCTGCTCCCTGTTGTTTGCGTAAACTTGCTGTTGCTAAATCTTCCTATTTGTCCTATCGTTCCTATTTGCCCGTATGCTCGGTTCTTAAGTGGGCCCATTATACTGCAGCTCCTGGCCCAAGCGTATGTTGTAGCTGTAGATGTGTGTGTTAGTTGTAATGAGGGGTACGTCGCTGCAGACAGACAGCTCTGTTTCACTAACTGGCCCAGCGGTAACAAGCGCTATGCTAATCGTGCCCCTAATGAAAGCATATCTGTGGGCTTGATTCTGTCGAGGATAAATAGCTTCATTTAACCCAGCATGGGGGCCCGGCGCTGGGAAAAATGCACTTTTTAAATACACAAACGCCATGGCACAGCTTGGCTTTTCTACAAAGGAAAACAATTTGTTGTGGCTGTCTGTCGGTCGGAGGTGGAAGAATGTGCATGGCCCTCCGCCCACGCGCATCCACTGTTGGCTTTTCCGAACACAGGCCAGCCTCCACAACTACAAAGACCTGTCACATCCAGCCTGGTTACCTGCAGCTGGAGAAATCCTGATAATTCACACAACTGCTTCCCAAAGTAATTATTTCTAAATTTAGCATTTGCATTGTCAGCATTCTGGTTTACCATGTGTAATAATCCACAACATCAAACGGACTGACTCATAAAAATGCATTAATTTGCTTCTGGGCAGCTGTGGTGTGAGTAGTTAGAAGTTTCTTTAGCATGAAAACACAACAAGACTTCCGGTTATGGCCCTGGTGCATTTGCTTTAAAATATCTTTCACCCAAATAACCCCAAGAAATGAGGAGCAAGACACTGTGAAAGATGAGTAAACAGGAAAAACATGAGAGGTCATGCTTCTGGAGCTAAACAATCCGAGCTGCAGACTGAAACCTGAGCAGAAAACACTGACCAACATGGTACACAGCCGAGCCCCGTCCCCGGTGTGAACCCCCCAGGGCCATGCGGGATGGACGGAGGAGAGAACATAACTTAACTTAACATAACAACAGCTGGCCCTTGCAGCGTGACGTGGCATCATTGAGAGTGTGTTTCGTTCAACAGAACAAAAGGGGGGAAACGTTGAGAGCTTCTAGGAATGGAGTTGTGCTCCTCCCAATCATTATAAAAAGAACACACCGCCTGGGCCAGAAAAACAAGGAGCTGATCACCCATTAGGCCTGCTAGAGCAGTTCTCAAACACCATGTGAAAGAGAGCCTCATGCCTCCATTGTCTCCTCACAGACGAACCTTTGCTCACGGGTGAATTCCGTATGGTACATCTTGTGCAATAAAGACCTTCTCCTTTTAACTTTTACAGCCTTCTCACAAACTAGTGGTTTATCAGCTTCCTGTCTTCGTTGGCCCAGGCAATGTGCTCTTTCTGTAGTGATGGAAGGGAACAAGACTCTAGTGTACAAGCTCCGAAATGATCTCCTGGAGGAAGCCCTGTGTGTCGTGTCCTTCCTCCTCCTCTGGAACCCCCACAAGTCTGAGATTGTTCCTGCGGACCTGGCCTTTGAGCTCACGCAGCTCATCTATAATGTCTGAGACGTGATGCTCAGCCTCAGTGATGCGAGTGCCGCCGCCTCCTCCTGCCGCTTTCAACTCCAATATTTCTGCTTCGATTCTTGAGAATCAGGGCTCGTTGTTCACCGCTCTGATTCAGCTCTCAACGACACACTGCACATCATATAACACAAGAACCACCTCTTGTAAAAGTTTTTCCTCTTTCCCTTCCATCCCATCTGCTGAGCCCTGCTGGAGACTACATTTGGCTGTGTGGCAGCCTTCTGGAGCTGTGCTAGCTTTAACATCGTTAGCTTGTGGGGACGTTGAGGTTAAAAGTCCTTCAATTTTAATTGTTTAGTTCTCGAAGCATCACCTCCTTTGCCTTTTCCGGGTTTAGTCATCTCTGACAGCATCTTGCTCCTCAATTTGTGGGTGAAAAGGAAATTTTAAAGGCAAATATTGGCAGCAGAGCGTAGTAGTGTAACAGTCCGCGCCAAACCCAGAAGTAAAAAAACGAGGTCATTGTACTAGGCCCTAAACTACGAGACGCTTTATCTGAGCAGATAGTCACACTGGACGATGAGTGTTGTCTCCAGTTCTACTGTAACCTTGGGAACCTAGAAACCTTGGAGTCTTATCTGACCAGGAGCTCTCGTTCAAAGCACATATAAATCCATCCTGTAAAACAGCCTACTTTTGTCTGCGAAATATAGATCAAATCAGAAACATAGTAAGTCATTAGATATAGTAAGACTTCATCTGCACAGCCGGCCATTTCATGTTCTGCCCCATCAACTGAGACATCATAGATTGTTTCTGTTTGTCTGATAAATTGGGTCAATGGTTCCGAGTACTAAGCGAACAACAGTGGGGACCAAGCACAACCCTAACTTATCCCTCCTTTCAAAGTCAGTGGGGTCTTTCAAGTGACCATTCATTTTGTGTATTGATGTTGGACCATTGTAGAGAGCCTCAATATTTAGTATTTTTAAATGATCAATATTAGAGCTTTGTTTTGTTGTTCCTGTATATGGTGCATTAGATGTAAAGATTGTCTTGTTGTCTTGTGTTTGCTGTTTGTTATAAATCCTGTCTGATCTTTGTGGATTCAATTTGAGAGTATTTGTTCCATTCTTTTGGACATAATTGAAGTGTATACACGATAGTCCACATTCAGAATTGAGATTGGTTAAAAGTTGATCAAAGCAATGGAGTAAGTGTGTTTTTTAGAGCTTTTTACCTCTGCGGTGAATTCTCCAGAGATGTATTGTTAATATCTTCTTTATTGCGCTTTTGAATTTCAGTGGTTGTTATTTACACAGACACACATAAAAACATATCAGTTTATATATTTTTGGTTGATTTTGTTTTATGTATGTAAAGAAATGTACATTTGTTTTACCCAACCTAAATAAACCCGTATCATCATAATCACCTTGTCTTGTTCATTACCTGGAGCATGTGAGGATCCTTGTTCCCGGCATGTTTAGCCTCCAGCAGCTTTAGTTTGTTCTGCAAATAGTTACATATTTTCTGCCTTTTTTGGTTTTGGCCGAGGCGACAGCAGTTACCCCGCCCCTCACCACCTTTACTGCATCAGCAAAAACTCCACCATTGTCCTTTTCCTCATACGTCTCAATGTCCTTTGACATCATTTTCTACAAATTAAGATAAGATAAGATAAGATAAGATATTCCTTTATTGTCCCACATGGGGAAATTTCATTGGTGCAACGCAGGTAGATACAGAGGTAGATACAGAAGAACAGATAACTTATAGGAAGTCTGAAAAACACTTTCAGTAGAAGATCTCCTATAAATAAATAAAAACTCCCATAGACAAATAAATAAATAAATACATAAATACCATTGCATGTGATCACGACAGTAATTGCACATGAATATGTGTCACGACAGCACATAGATTGCACATGAATTTCACATGAATTGCACATGAATTCCAACAGCAATTGCACATATGACAGAGTTGCACATCAGTATTAGGTTAGGTCAGTATTGCGAGTGTTCAGTACTAACAGTTTTTGTTATAAAGTCTGACAGCAGCAGGAAGGAAAGACCTACGGAACCTTTCCTTCGCACATCGAGGGTGGATCAGTCTCTCACTGAAGCTGCTCTCCAGAGCAGAGAGAGTGTCCTGCAGGGGGTGACACTCATGGTCCAGCATAGATGTGAATCTAGCCAGGACCCTCCTGTCCCCCACCTCCTGCACCGAGTCCAGAGCACAGCCCAGGACGAAGCTGGACTTCTTGATGACTCTGTCCAGCTTCCTCCTCTCCCTCTCTGTGATGCTGCTGCTCCAGCAGGCCACACCGTACAGGAGGGCTGATGCCACCACAGAGTCGTAGAAGGTCTTCAGGAGTGGCCCTGTCACTCCAAAAGACCTGAGTCTCCTCAGGAGGTAGAGCCGACTCTGGCTCTTCCTGTACAGTGCGTCTGTGTTATGAGTCCAGTCCAGTTTGTGGTTCAGATGAACACCCAGGTACTTGTATGAGTCCACTCTCTCAATGTCCCGTCCCTGGATGTTCACTGGTGAGGGGGCAGTGGGGTGGCGTCTGCGGAAATCCACCACCATATCCTTGGTCTTCCCCGCGTTGATGAGGAGGTGGTTCCGCTGACACCAGTCCACAAAGTCCTGCGCCAGTCCTCTGTACTCCGCGTCATCGTCGTTCTGTGATGAGTCCGATGATGGCAGAGTCGTCAGAGAACTTCTGCAGGACACAGCTGTCCGTGTCATGTCTGAAGTCTGCAGTGTAAAGGGTGAAGAGAAAGGGCGCGAGGACAGTGCCCTGGGGCGCCCCCACACTGCAGGTCCGAGTGTCAGACACACAGTTCCGGGCTCTCACAAACTGGGGTCAGTCTGTGAGGTAGTCCAGGATCCACTCTGCCAGGTCATACTCCACACCAGCCGTCTCCAGCTTGTCCCTCAGGAGCAGCGGCTGGATGGTGTTGAAGGCACTGGAGAGATCGAAGAACAGGATCCTCACAGAGCTGCCAGGCTTTTCCAGGTGAGAGAGAGAGCGGTGCAGCAGGGAGATGACGGCGTCCTCCACTCCGATGCCAGACCGATATGCAAACTGCAGCGGGTCCATGGCTGAGCTCACGGTGGAGCGGAGGTGGTCCAGGACCAGCTCCAGTGTCTTCATCAGGTGGGACGTGAGAGCCACTGGCCTGAAGCTGTTGAGGTCTTTGGGGCGCGGTGTCTTAGGCACAGGTACCAGACAGGAGGTCTTCCAGACCTGTGGTACCACCCTCAGCTTCAGGCTCATGTTGAAGACATGCTCCATAACTCCACACAGTTCATCTGCGCAGGACTTAAGGAGCCTGGGGCTGATGCCATCAGGTCCTGCTGCCTTCCTCACTTTAATCCTCTTCAGCTCACTCCTCACCTGTGCTGCTGTGACAGTCAGTGGTTGGCAGGGGGACCGTGTGCTGGGGGGATGGGTGAGTCCAGGCGAAGTGGGGAGCTGATGGTCCGGGGCAGATAAGCGAAGAGGAACACATGCAGGGCATTGTCCAGCTGTGGAAGAGGGAGCATGCAGCTGTGCAGGGGGAGGGGCGGGTGACCGATCAAACCTCAAGAAGTGAGCATTTAAATCATTCACCCACTGTAGATCCCCCTCTGTCTGGGCAGCCCGAGATGGTTTTCAGGCTCCTCCACACTCCCTGAATGTTCTTTTGCTGCAGCTTCTCCTCCATCCTCCTCTTGTTGCCGGCCTCAGCCTGCCTGATCTTCCTCCTCAGCTCCTTCTGCACAGTCCTCAGCTCCTCCTTGTTCCCTGACCTGAAGGCTCTCTTCTTCTCCTTCAGCAGAGCCTTCAGTTCACGGTTAATCCATGGCTTGTTGTTTGGAAAACACTGCACCGTCCGGGAGGGAACAATGTTCTCAAAACAGAAGTTGATGTAGTCCGTGATGCACTCTGTGATGGTGTTGATGTCCTCCCCATGTGGGTCATAAAGCTCAGTCCATACAGTGGTGCTGAAGCAGTCCCTCAGAGCCTCCTCGCTCTCAGCAGACCACATCCTCACCTCACGGGACACCACAGGCTGCCTGCGCACGATGGGTTCATACACAGGCCTCAGATGTACAAGGTTGTGGTCCGAGCTGCCCAGGGGAGGGAGGGGGGAAGAGGAATAAGCCTCCTTGGTGTTGGCAAAAAACAAGTCCAATGTTCTATTCTCTCTGGTGGGGCAGGTAACATACTGGGTGTATGTTGGTAGAACAGAAGAGGGAGAAGCGTGGTTAAAGTCACCAGAGATGAGGAAGAGAGCCTGTGGATGCTGTGTTTGCAGCCTACAAGTGCAGGAGAGCAGTGCTTCACAAGCATTTTCAGCATTGGCAGACGGGGTCACATAGACTGCGATTAAAATCACATGTGAGAACTCCCGGGGCAGATAGTATGGCCTCATGCCAATAGCCAATAGTTCAATATCCTTGTTACATAAGCTGCTCCCTCACTGTGCAGTGTTCGGGTTTGGACCAGCTCGTGTTCACATACACCGCCAGACCTCCACCTCTTTTCTTCCCGGATTCTCTAGTTCTGTCCGCCCGCAGCAGATGAAAATTGTCCAAACCTACAATAGAGTCTGGCATTTCTGCTGTTAACCAGGTCTCTGTGAAAATCAAGACGCTGCTGTCCCTATAAATCCTCTGGGACCGCATGAGGCTCGCTATTTCCGTCATTTTATTTTGAAGGGACCTCACGTTACCCATGACTACGGCGGGAACCGACTTCCTGTTTTCTCCTCTCTTCTCTCGGAGTTTACGTCCAGCCCGTCTGCTTCGTTGCGTTTTCCTTAGGATGTCCGCCGGGATAACGTGACGATCTCCGGGTAAGACGACAGTTCTCCGCAGTTTCATGAGTTCCTCCGTTGTGTAAACGCGGTACGGCGCCGGGCGGGGGGCGGGGCCGGAGCCGGGGGACTCAGAGCCAAGACACATCGCAACGACACGACGAAAACACTCAATCCAGCCGAATAAAGTCAAAACAAGTTAATTTAAAGCGATTCCAGTGCGTGTCCCGATCGTTCGTGAAGTTCCTCTTTCATATAAACGTGTATATAAACGTGTACCAACGACACGCCGTACTTTAGCGCGGCCGGAGGGCGCGGGGGGGCTGGTGGGCTCACTCGGAGCTAGCTCACGTCACAACAACACAACGAACGCAACGAAAAACGCTCAAATCCAGCCGAAAAAAGTCAAAAACAGTTGAATTAAAAAACTATTCCAGCGCGTGTCCCTATCGTACAGTAAAATAGTTAAAATATACTAATTATATTTACAAAATATAGGAGATAAAGCACAATAAGTGTGAGAAAGAAGAGAGAGCGTTTACACCGGGCTGCCAGCTGTACCAGCGCCTTATGACGATTGTGGATCATTGAGTAACTTTAAATCTCCAAATTGTGTGTTTTTGTTTCTGTTCCAGATCTACAGGTCAACAGGAGCATGCTCACTTAAATCTATTTACCTACGTCTTCTTTTGTAACTTTATACCAAGTTATGTGACATGACTTTAGCAGGAGAGAGTACTACTGCTGCTTCTACTACTACTACATCAAGACCAGAGAAAGAACAGCAGACAATCACGGCAGAAGAAAGCAAACCAAATGTCCAAAGTCTTTCAAATGTATCCTATGTCGGTCTATTTTGTATCATCAGGAGTTTGCTCCAGAGGTGTTTATTGTGTCCATGGCCGGAGTCCTGAGCCCCAAGTACATAGTTCTGAAATCCAGTGGGATGGAGAGCAGTTCTTTAAACAGATGGTAATGGTTTGTGTCCTGGCTGCAAAGCCAATGTTTCCATCCGTATCTAAAAAAAATATAGAAAGCACAACTGCAGCCACAACTGTGCATTTGCACTATAATACATATATAATTCATAGTTATACAGTGCACTTTATTGCAATACAATATTTTTTTGCAATACTTATTCATATTAAATCACAATATTTCATGTATCGCAATATAATGAAATCACTAATCATATTATATTAGGCTTTAAGTATTGTGACAATAGTGCAGCGGATCCTCAAACTTAACAATGGCCAACTATGGCTTTCTCAAACCCCTTGTGGTCTATGCATTGTGTGCCATTTGTGATGCAGTAGCACGACCACTTTTGTAACATGGCTGTGGTCAGTGTCTTTATCCAGGTGTCCAGGTTCAAACAGGCAATGGGACTGTGAGTGTCTTCTTCAAGGGAGGACATTAGAGAACATGAAACAACTGTAAAAAGAGGTGAAATAGCCTGAAATAATGGACAGTGTGTTTTAGGTGTAAAATGGCCAACTCCAATTATAGACTCCATTTTGTCCTAATCTAAGGTGTGCTTTATTTGGGGTTTGTGGGCAAATGCGCACAATCGCTTGATTCCAAATACAACCATGGTATAATGGTTTGATCACAGGTAGAAAGGATGGAAAGTTGTCAGAATTCAAGCACCTTTCCACAAAGTCCCCGGTCTATTCTAGAGAGAAGGATTTGGGAAGCACATGGCAGATGGCAGAACTGGCTTTTAAAGGGTATCCTCCCAAACAAGCATCTCTGCCACTGGTGCTGCTTGTGGAGGGTCGAAGTATTTGATATATACTTTGCCCGTGAGGCTCGTGTTATTACGGTGATGACCAAATGACCCTTAATGTACACTCACTCCTACATTTGGCTCCTACAGTGTTGAAAACCTCTCTGGGCACAGATGTCATTCATGTTTGAAAACTACAATCACATTTGCTGTGGCAGATCAAGCGCAGCGATGCAGTTCCTTAGCAGATTTGTAAAAACGTGGTTTGGTCCCGGGCACTGCCACAAACGCTTAGTAGCTAAATGGTATGTCATCTGAAAGGCTTTTATTCTTTAAAGGAAGTAACTTCGCCAAGCAAAGAGTAAGAACTGTTGTGAGATATGACAAAGTGACTGGTGTTGCCAAAGATGAGATATTATGGTAAATGTAACTTCAGCCTCTAATGTTCAGTATGACAACAGAATTATAGTTCATGGGAAGGCGATTCTCACACACACGAGCAAAGAAGCGTCATAGATGGAGAAATATTCAGGATTTCCTGCTCGGTCTGGATCAGTGATGCAGAGGAAGAGGAAATACTCTAAAAACATCACTGACTTTTATGGAAACTGTTCATTTTCCAACAGGATTTGAAATAGATTATAATTGCAATGGAATCCTAAGACCATGTGACTGCATCGTGAATCTGGTCCTGTTGTTTGTGAACTATGAAATACGTGTAATACAAGAAACATGCAGTACAAGTATGCAAGTCTCAATGACAGAAATAAAAAACATTTATTTCATTGTGTTTCATGGGGTGTGAAAGCAGGCCAGTTAGTTATAGTTATATGATAAAATATGACCTCGTTATATACAATAAGCCAATTTCATGTGGTTGTATTTCATGTAATGTTTTGGAATTTTGGTCAAACCAAAAGCCAAAATGTCCCGTCATAGTCAAATACATGACTCAAAAACCACATGGTAAATAATATAAAGCAGTATTATTTCATTCTATTTTATCTAATGAAAAAATACATTCAGTTTTTGTTGGACATATATAAGATGCGTGACATAGATATAGGATTGAAAACACATGAATTCTGTCAAATCTGTCATTTTGACATCATATCAATAATCAATACATAATTCATTTAAAACAAGCACAAGTCATATATCATTTTAGTAAACCTTTTCCATAAGGGAAATGTGGCGGACTTAGTCAAACTCTGGACACTGGACACTGGACCCTGGACCCTGGACACTGGACACTGGACACTGGACCCTGGACACTGGACACTGGACACTGGACCCTGGACCCTGGACACTGGACTCTGGACACTGGACCCTGGACACTGGACACTGGACCCTGGACACTGGACTCTGGACACTGGACCCTGGACACTGGACACTGGACCCTGGACCCTGGACCCTGGACACTGGACACTGGACACTGGACCCTGGACACTGGACCCTGGACACTGGACCCTGGACCCTGGACCCTGGACCCTGGACACTGGACCCTGGACCCTGGACCCTGGACACTGGACACTGGACCCTGGACACTGGACACTGGACACTGGACACTGGACACTGGACCCTGGACCCTGGACACTGGACACTGGACACTAGTCGGATCCATGTATACTAAGTGTTTGCTGTTTGACTTCTCATGCCTGACAGCTAGGGGGCACTACTGTTCCTATTGCACATGTCCCGCTGTTGCAGGAGAACACGGCGGTGTCTGACGTGGTGATGCTCAGTGAGACCAGGTGTTTCTGTCATGTGCTCGGATCCACATGTGACCAATCAGATGTGTTTCACCAAATGTAATGATTTAGGTTCTTTAAATGTGTTTTTGAACCCCTAAATTTGAGTCTGTGCTCTTGACTTATTATCATGATCATTGTATATGCTATGTATAGGTATCAATAAGATAATTGTTAATGAATCAAATGGATAAGAGGACTTGACAGTAGCGCTGATAACATCGTTTCCCTGTGAGTGTGCGGGACTGAAGCTGGACTCTGCAGACTTCTGAGTGTGTCTCTACAAAGGGAGTGTGTGATACATGAGAGCACACACGTCCCCGCTCCGCTGACCCCCCACACGGTCCGTGGCCCCGATAGCACGGGCTTATCGCGGGCGCCACTCACCTGCCGCCGTACAGCCGCTGTAAAGTGGAGACGACAGCACTCCCGATGAAAAACAAAGAGCGCAGCGTGTGATGCACATCTGATAGTCTTCATGGGGAGATAAGCGCGCTGAATGGATTCCGTCTGCACGTGCATGTGTGTGTTTGTGTGTGTGTGTGTGTGTGTGTGTGTGTCTGTGTCTGTGTGTGTGTGTGTGTGTGTCTGTGTGTGTGTGTGTGTGTGTCGGGATGTGTGTGTGTGTGTGTGTCGGGATGTGTGTGTGTGTGTGTGTGTGTGTTTTAGGGGCTCAGTTCCTCTCCAGCTCCTGATAAGACTTATTCCATCTCACTAACCTTTAATTAACTCAAAGGAATAGTTAATGAAAAGTGGAAAGCAGGACGGATATGTGTGTGTGTGTGTGTGTGTGTGTGTGTGCGTGTGTGTTTGTACGTGAGCGTGTGTGTGTGCGTGTTTGTGTGTGTGTGTGTGTGTGTGTGTGGGTGCGCGTGCGTGTGTGTGTGCGTGCACGCGTGTGTGTGTGTGCGTGTGTGTGTGTGTGTGTGTGCGTGTGTGTGTGTGTGCGTGTGTGTGTATGTGTGTGTGTGTACGTGTGTGGGTGTGTGTGTGTGTGCGTGTGTGTGTGTGTACGTGTGTGGGTGTGTGTGTGTGTGCGTGTGTGTGTGTGTGCGTGTTTGTGTGTGTGTGTGTGTGTGTGTGTGGGTGCGCGTGCGTGTGTGTGTGCGTGCACGCGTGTGTGTGTGTGCGTGTGTGTGTGCGTGTGTGTGTATGTGTGTGTGTGTGTACGTGTGTGGGTGTGTGTGTGTGTGCGTGTGTGTGTGTGTACGTGTGTGGGTGTGTGTGTGTGTGCGTGTGTGTGTGTGTGCGTGTGTGTGTATGTGTATGTGTATTTGTGTGTGTGTGTGTGTGTGTGTGTGTGTGTGTATGTGTGTGTGTGTGTGTGTGTGTGTGTGTGGGTCTATGTTTTCACTCTATCTCTCAGCATCATGTTCTTATGATCTTTATCTGTACAATATCTCATGTAGAAATAAACAGGAGGCTCAACATGATCTTAGAGTTGACCTAACAACACACATCGATCTGAAGTGTGTACTTTACTCTCAAACATGTGAGAAAGAACTGTATCACACAAAATGTCACATATTTGGGACATTTAAGATACAAAACGTATTGAATATTGGTGTAAACTTGAATAAAGTAAGGTTTGAATTAAATATTAACAAATCCTTCTGTACGATCAGTCCACATTTTTGGTGTCCAACTCTATGCAGTTTGGTGTGTGCAGGAGCCACTTTAAGGCTCTGTGCAGTTTGGTGTGTGCAGGAGCGACTTTAAGGCTCTGTGCAGTTTGGTGTGTGCAGGAGCCACTTTAAGGCTCTGTGCAGTTTGGTGTGTGCAGGAGCGACTTTAAGGCTCTGTGCAGTTTGGTGTGTGCAGGAGCCACTTTAAGGCTCTGTGCAGTTTGGTGTGTGCAGGAGCGACTTTAAGGCTCTGTGCAGTTTGGTGTGTGCAGGAGCCACTTTAAGGCTCTGTGCAGTTTGGTGTGTGCAGGAGCCACTTTAAGGCTCTGTGCAGTTTGGTGTGTGCAGGAGCGACTTTAAGGCTCTGTGCAGTTTGGTGTGTGTGTGGGACTAGCAAATAGGGCACCCCCCGAAATGTATTTTATTTCATGTTATAATTGATTTAATATCATTTTTGTTTGTTTTAGAAAGACAGACTGTGTTCAATTCGCTTTGATTTGCATTAGTGTCGTTCCTATGCCACACCACAAGGGGAGCTCTATTATCTCCGTATCTGGGGCGTCTGCTCAAAGTAAAACTGTTTCCTGTAACAACAGAGAGCATGACATGGACATTGACAAATGTTTGTCTTTGTTACAGGTAAAGTGGTAAAACAAATGTTTATATGGGAACTGTGAACATGAATAAGGCAATAGAGGGACAGTTTAGGCCGAAATTGTCTGTAAGATTATGAAGTTGAAGCCTGGTTGTTGTTTTATTGTAACTTTGTGCTATGCTAACATTAGTATGCTAATATGCTAATCGAAACAAAGGGGATGACCAGGAGAGTTAAAAGTGACACTTTTGCTTAATCTAAAAACGTTCTAAGAGAACAAAGACACATGTCTGTCACAAATTTGTTTATGTATATGATATTTTGTTATTTTATGATTATTTTGAGCTATTGTACATTGTAAAAGTAAAACTGTTTCCTGTAACAACAGAGAGCATGACATGGACATTGACAAATGTTTGTCTTTGTTACAGGTAGAAATAAATAACAATGAAAATACACTTTGAGCCTCATATTTGAAGTGTGCAACAAAATCTGGTGTCAGAAGTGGGATCAGCGGTGCAGCAAGAAACAGAGATGCCCAGAGATGGAGTTCGAACAACTACAAGACCAGCTCAGTGAAGTCTTGGTGCAACTGAACTGTGAGCAACTCCTGGAGGTATGCGTGCACGGTAAAATCTCAACTGAAAACCTGAAAAAGAAGCACGCGCTGATCAGAGCCATAAGTGAAGTAGTTGATAAAGCTACGGAAGATGAGGAAGAAGAAGTGGCACGTGAGTTTTTAACCCGCTTGATAACATTTGCAAATGGTCTGAAAGGAAGAACTGACACAACTAAGTCTGGTACAGAAAATCCCAGTCCAGAGGCAGCAATGTTGGCCGGTCTGAAAGAACAATATGCCACTCTCCAAGTTAACTTCCAGACAGCAACACAAAAACTGGAGGAAGAAATGGCAAAACTCACAACTAGTGCCACTAAACATGAACAAAAAACATCTTTTGTCCCCAGGTCAGCTACTCCACCGCCAACTCAGCTACCTGAGTTTATCATACGCAGAGAATTCAAAATGAACGGTCAAATTGGAGAAAGAGGACAAAAGGATAAATTATCATACTCCAATCTCATTCATCAGACCGAGATGGGACGGAGAAAAGGGCACAGTGAAGCCGAAATAGTGGAAGCTGTGATCAGAGCTGTTAGCCCAGGCCTGACTCTCCGTGATATGTTAGAGATCAAAACAGACTTGACACTATCTCAACTCCGAACTATCCTTAAAGGACACTACAAAGAGGATAGCTCAACTGATCTCTACCACAGACTGATTAACATCACCCAAGAACACAATGAGTCCCCACAGAACTTTTTGTTTAGAGCAATAGAGTTAAAGGAGCGTCCCTTTGCTTCATCAAGAGAGCCAGGGGCAGAAGAACAGTACAGCGCTGAGCTAATACAAAAAAAGTTTCTGCGAGCTGTGGGTACAGGACTCATAAATGATAATATCAAATACCAAATAAAAAGCTACCTTGATGATGCTGAGGTTACTGATGATGTTCTGATTGCAAAGATTAATGAAGCAGCAAGCCTAGAGTGGGAGAGGCAACAGAAGTTTCAAAAACACAGGAAGGAAACAAGAATCAGGGAAATAAAAGCAGAACCTCAGACATCGAAAGGAGCAGAGATGAATGCTGTTGGAGGCCGTGAACCGTCGTCTGCTGTGCCGCAAAAGACTAAAACACTGCCTACAGTGTCTCATAGAGAATCTGAACTGCTGGACGTTATAAGCAAACTTAAAGGGGAAATAGCTGAAATAAAAAGGGCCATTGTCGAAACAAAAAGATATTCCCTCCAACCACGCATAAACAAGAAAAGAGGCTGTAAGAAGTGCCAAGAGCGTGACCAGGAGGAACAGTGTGATCATTGCTTTAAATGTGGACAGAGTGGTCACCTTTCCAGAGGATGTAGGGCCCGAAGAAAGCCCATGGACTGAACTGAGCCAATAGATCTCTCAGCTAGCATGGTACAAACGCTTCCACTGGTTCCACAGTCAAAACAAAAAGAGCAAAGTGATATGCACAAACTCATTACAGACAGTATTCAGTATCTTGAAACAAACGGAGCAGCTGACCTTGAAGAAAAAGAAAGAGCAGTAGTTAGCATCAATCTCCTCTCACTAGAACGAAGAGCCCAGCTCCTCCACCTGATTGGTAAGAAACACATGGTCATCTGCAGGTTTGATGGACTTGAAACAAAGGCATTGTGGGACACAGGCTCACAAGTCTTTCTCATCAACGAGAAATGGAGACAGCAGAATATCCCGCGTACAAAAGTGAGAAGTCTGTCAGAAATCCTGGGCCATAGCATATTGGACGGAAGGGCAGTGAATCAAACGCCAATTCCTTTTCATGGGTGGGTTGAGGTGAAGTTTGAGCTTCCTACTTCTGAGGTCACACAAATGGAGCTGCTCGTGCCAGTGCTGGTAACAGGTCAAGAGGAAATTGCAGAGGATTCCATCATTGGTTTCAATGTAATCGAGTACCTGCTGGATAGGGGCATATATCCACCACGTGCCATGACAGATGCTGTCAGTGCAGCTTTCTCCTTTGACTGCAAGAAAACTGAAGTGTTTTTGAAAGTGATGAGAAATAAAGAGAAAGGGCTAAGAGAAGGCATGGTGAAAACAGGAAAAGAACTGATTACCATTCCTGCAGGCAAAACAAAGACTGTCCGGTGTAATGTGAGAACCAGTCCCCTTCCAGAACAACAAGATGTCCTGTTTGAGCCAAGTTCTCCTTTGCATCTACCAGAGGGCTTGGGGGTTCAAGAGAGTGTGGTGCGACTACAACGAGGGACGTGGTCTAGTGTCACCCTGCCAATCACAAATGGCACGGCTCATGACATCTTCCTGTCTCCACGAACCACACTAGGACAAACTCAAGCGGTGAAGACAATATACCCAGCTGACACAAAAACAGCGGAAATGATGCAACCAGAGGTAATGACGCAAACTATTGAACAGACTGTAGAACAACCAAGTAGGATTAACGAACAAGACAACAGTTTATGGGATCCGCCAGTTCCCCTGGATCATCTTGGCCCCGCACAACAGCTCAGAGTGAGACAAGTGCTGAGAGAAATGAGCAATGTCTTTGCTCGGAATGACAAGGATGTGGGAACCATACCATCCCTGCAGCTTAAGATCCGCCTCAGTGACCCTACACCGGTACGACACACCTATATTTCTGTACCAAAACCGCTCCATAAAGAAGTCAAAGAGTACCTTGAGGACCTCTTGAACAGAGGCTGGATCACCAAGTCCAAATCGCCCTACTCCAGTCCAATTGTATGCGTGAGGAAAAAGGACGGCAGCCTCCGCCTGTGCTGTGATTACAGAGGGTTGAACCGAAAGTCTATCCCGGACCGCCATCCCATTCCGCGGATCCAAGACATGCTTAATACGTTGACAGGGAGTTCCTGGTTTTCGGTGTTGGACCAAGGAAAGGCCTATCACCAGGGCTTTCTAGAGGAATCAAGTCGTCCGTTCACAGCATTCATCACTCCATGGGGATTATATGAGTGGGTGAGAATACCTTTTGGCTTATCATCTGCCCCAGCTGAGTTTCAGAGGTCAATGGAGGAGTGTCTGTTGGGGCTACGAGATGAGATTTGCTTGCCTTACCTGGACGACAACCTGGTCCACTCTAAAACGTTTAATGATCATCTTAATGATCTGAAGAGTGTCCTGCAGCGCTATGAGACTCATGGAGTGAAACTTACACCCAAGAAATGTGAGCTCTTTAAGAATCAGGTGCGATTTCTGGGCAGGCTAGTCACTAACGATGGATACACAATGGACCCTGCAGACATTGCCCCTGTTCAGGCACTCAAGGAGAAGAAACCGACAACAATTGGTGAAGTAAGGAAACTGCTGGGATTTGTCTCCTATTACAGAAGCTATATTTCTAACTTCTCACGCATAGCCACCCCTCTATATAACCTCTTGACAAAAGACAATGCCTCAAAAGAAAAAACAGCTCAAAAGAAGACAAGAAAGATAAAGATGGTAAAAAGTGGTCAGCTCCCAGCATCTTACCCTGTTGTGTGGACAACTGAACATGAACAAGTTCTGAATAAGCTCATCGATTTCCTGTCACAGTCGCCAATCCTGGGGTACCCTGATTTTGAACAGCCATTCATCTTGCACTGTGATGCATCCCAGGAGGGTTTAGGAGCAGTGCTTTACCAGAACCAGCAAGGGAAGTTGCGTGTTATTGCATACGGGTCCAGAACTCTAACTGCCCCAGAGAAGAACTACCATCTCGATTCGGGAAAATTTGAGTTTCTGGCCCTCAAGTGGGCCATATGTGAGCGCTTCAGAGACTATTTGTACTATTCACCGCCTTTTCTGGTCTACACAGATAACCACCCCCTCACATATGTGCTCACGACTGCCAAGCTAAATGCAACCACACACCGGTGGGTCGCCGAACTCGCAGACTTCCAGTTCATGATCAAGTATCGTCCTGGAAGAGCTAATCGTGATGCAGATGGCTTATCACGCATGCCGCTGGACATGAAAAGATACATGGAAAGTTGCACACAGACAGTGGCACATGAAGTGATGCACAGCGTGACACAGGCTCTGTCTGTCAATGCAGAAAGTACTGACCCCTGGCTGTGTCCATTCACGATCTCTTCTGCAATAGCTGATCAGGAAGTAGAACAAATGACGATGTCAGTACAAGGACTGTCCCGAACTGCTCTCAGAGAAGCACAGTGTGATGATCCTATCATTGGACAGGTGTTGAAATATGTCTTCTCAAATCACTGGCCAAAAGGTGTGAAACAGATTCAAAACACGGATGTAGCTGCCCTAGCTCGAGAAAAGCAAAAACTCCACATCAATGAAGACGGGCTACTGTACCGAAGAACAGCAAACCGGTCCCAGCTGGTTCTGCCCAAGAAATACCATGAACTCGTCTACAAAGAGCTGCATGAGGAGATGGGACGCCTTGGAGTGGAGAGAGTCTTAAACCTCATCCGAGACCGCTTCTACTGGCCTCATATGCAGTGCAATGTTGAAACAAACGCCCAAACAAACCAACCAGAGCTCCTCTCACAAGCATCACAACAACGCACCCATTTGAGCTTGTGTCAATCGATTTCCTCCATCTGGAAAAATGTAAGGGTGGATATGAGTATATTCTGGTTGTAATGGACCATTTCACTCGATTCGCTCAAGCGTATGCCTGTAGGGACAAATCTGCAAAAACTGCCGCTGAGAAACTCTATGGAGACTTCATGTTGAAATTCGGCTTTCCTACAAGACTCCATCATGATCAAGGGAGGGAGTTTCAAAACGAACTGTTCGCCAAGCTTGAGGAGTACAGCAGAGTGAAGGGGTCCAGGACTGCACCTTATCACCCCCAGGGCAATGGCTAAGTGGAGAGGTTCAATAGGACACTGCTGAGCATGCTGCGGTGCCTGCCTGAAAGAGCGAAAGCAGACTGGAAAGCCTCTCTAGCAAAAGTGGTACATGCTTATAACTGCACCCGCAGTGAAGCCACAGGTTATGCACCGTATTTTCTCCTTTTTGGCCGCAACCCAAGACTTCCCATCGATTTGATGTTCGGACTCACTGTAAAAGACCAAAGTACATCTCACAGAGATTATGCAGAGAAATGGAGACACCGAATGAATGATGCTTACAGACTTGCCACAGAAACAGCCAACAAAGAAGGTGAACGTGGAAAAATGCAGTACGACAAGAAAACATATGGGGCAGATTTGAATCCTGGATCCAGAGTCTTGGTGAGAAATCAGAATGAAAGAGGCGGTCCGGGTAAATTGAGAGCGTTTTGGGAAGACCAAGTATACGTGGTGACTCAAAGGAAATATGAAGACAGTCCTGTATACGAGATACGGCCAGAAAGTGGAAAAGGACGGGTACGGATCATGCACAGACACCTCCTGCTTCCTTGTGACTTCATGCCTGCGGAAAAAGTCAATTTGCCTTCACAGAAACAGAAGAAGAAGAGTGACAAACGGGCACAAAAACAGCAACCACAAGAAGAACACAGTTCAGATGAAGAGGATGAATGGAGAGGCATAAAAAGATTACAACTACAGAACGAGAGACCTGAGGAACACTATGAGCTGGCAGAGGAGATCACTATAGAAGACCAAGAGGTGGAAAGACACTCAAGTGCAGTAGAGGAAAATGAGCCACAGATGGAGGAACAGGAGATGGATGTTGAAAGCCTGGACGAGGACAATGACACACAAAGCAATGGGGAAGACCATCAGTCTCCTGAGTCTGCAGGCAGTGACCAAGAAGACCCCGGTCCATCTTCGATGCAGCATACAAAGTATCCTTTAAGATTGAGAAAACCAAGACTAATGTTTACTTACCATAGGTTGGGACAACCCACTTTGTCAGATAAATAAGTGTTTAGTTGAACTGTTCAATAGCAACTATTCAGGTTCATAAGTTTAAAGTTTCAGCTTTAATGTTATTATTATTGTATTGACATAGCTCTTAAGTACTATTTTAATTTATTTTTGATATATTTGGTTAATGGTAAAGCCTGACATTTTCTTATGATAGGAGGTTATTGCTATGTTAAGAAACCTTACTCAGAGAAAGTGCAGATACCCCTGGCATGTAAGGGAGGAGGCAGTGGACGGTTATAGTGCACGATAACCTTTGCTGCGCACATATGACATCAACGGAGATACGTGTCATATGGTCTTCTTGAAGAAGTTATGCATAGACTGTGAACTCTGACTCCTACCTTGCTTTAACTTCAAACTTTGCAACGCATAAAAGAACCATCAGTGACGCACACGTCTTCTGCACGGCAGAAGTTGAAGCCGGCGAACCCAGAGCCCAGAGACCACACACACACACACACACACACACACACACACACACACACACACACACACGCACACACACACACACGCAAGCACACACACACACACGCAAGCACACACACACACACACAAGCACACACACACACACACACACACACAAACATGCACACACACACACACAAACATGCACACACACAAACACGCGCACACACACACACATGCACACGCGCGCACGCACGTGGATTCGATGAAATAATAAAACATCTTTAGAAGCAGATTGGACTATTTTGTTTCCATGAAAAATATATTTTGTGAGAGCAAATTGAAATTGTAAAATAATAATAATAATCTGAGTGTTTGATAGTGCATGAATATTTTTAATTTTCTCCACAAAGATAAGTAAACGCTGCAGAAGGAACACATCCTCTGTGGGCGGGGCCTGTCATGTCACTCTCATTGGCTCCACTCGTCTGCTGAGAACACGTCTGACATTTGGAGCTTTGGTCGTGCCCGGCAGCAGCGCTCAGACGGCTGTTTTTTGTTTCCCGTTCCAGTGGCCGCACAGAACTTATGCAAATCTTCCATATCTCTGTGAATCATATCAAAGTGTGTGCAATAAGCGCACGCCGTTCATTTCGCCGTGGTGAACGTCTGCGGCGCTTCTTTCAAAAGGCCGACCTCTTTGTTGTTCCACGCTTTGAAACGGAGCATTAATCATGTGCGAGGATTTACACCAGTCAAGTCTTAATCTAAAGCGCCGCCTCACGAGACGCTGCGGAAATCTCAAACCGCATTTGACAAAAGCCAATTGTCCAAACAGCTCGTCCTCGTCCTCGTCCTCGTCCTGGCTCTCACGGCGACGCGGAACCCATGTAAAAGGCGGAAAAATACAGCAATGCAATTATGGGAAAGACCGTAGGCACAAACTCTTTCAACCGTCCAAATGAGAGGTTTTTATCAGCTCAGAGGCGGCGCAGCTTCCACAGGCTTCCGGAGAGTTGTCCCGGCGCTAATGCCAAACGAGGAGCGCTACAGGAGGAACGAGCAAAGGAAGCGAATTAAGTGCACCTTTGAGGGGAGGTCACCAGGAATGATAAAGCCCTCATCGCAGCACAAACTGTCAAACTGTCCGTGACCTGAACAATAAAAGGAAGTGTTATGTTTGAAGTGAAAAGCAGAGGGGACAGGAGGAGGAAGCACGGGACAGGAGGAAGAAGCACGGGACAGGAGGAAGAAGAAGCACGGGACAGGAGGAAGAAGCACGGGACAGGAGGAAGAAGCACGGGACAGGAGGAAGGGGCACGGGACAGGAGGAAGAAGCACGGGATAGGAGGAGGAAGCACGGGACAGGAGGAAGAGGCACGGGACAGGAGGAAGTGGCACGGGACAGGAGGAAGGAACACGGGACAGGAGGAAGAAGCATGGGACAGGAGGAAGGAGCACGGGACAGGAGGAAGGAACACGGGACAGGAGGAAGAAGCACGGGACAGGAGGAAGTGGCACGGGACAGGAGGAAGGGGCACGGGATAGGAGGAGGAAGCACGGGACAGGAGGAAGAGGCACGGGATAGGAGGAAGTGGCACGGGACAGGAGGAAGGAACACGGGACAGGAGGAAGAAGCATGGGACAGGAGGAAGGAGCACGGGACAGGAGGAAGGAACACGGGACAGGAGGAAGAAGCACGGGACAGGAGGAAGTGGCACGGGACAGGAGGAAGGGGCACGGGATAGGAGGAGGAAGCACGGGACAGGAGGAAGAGGCACGGGATAGGAGGAAGTGGCACGGGACAGGAGGAGGAAGCACGGGACAGGAGGAAGTGGCACGGGACAGGAGGAGGAGGCACGGGACAGGAGGAAGTGGCACGGGACAGGAGGAGGAAGCACGGGACAGGAGGAAGAAGCACGGGACAGGAGGAAGTGGCACGGGACAGGAGGAAGAGGCACGGGATAGGAGGAAGTGGCACGGGACAGGAGGAAGGAACACGGGACAGGAGGAAGAAGCACGGGACAGGAGGAAGGAGCACGGGACAGGAGGAAGGAACACGGGACAGGAGGAAGAAGCACGGGACAGGAGGAAGTGGCACGGGACAGGAGGAAGGGGCACGGGATAGGAGGAGGAAGCACGGGACAGGAGGAAGAGGCACGGGATAGGAGGAAGTGGCACGGCACAGGAGGAAGTGGCACGGGACAGGAGGAAGTGGCACGGGACAGGATGAAGTGGCACGGGACAGGATGAAGAAACACGGGACAGGAGGAAGGAACACGGGACAGGAGGAAGGAACACGGGACAGGAGGAAGGAACACGGGACAGGAGGAAGGAACACGGGACAGGAGGAAGAAGCACGGGACAGGAGGAAGTGGCATTAGATGCAGCAGCAACTAACGATCTGCTTTTAAAGCAGAGCAAATGATCTTGTAAGATGATCTATTAGAGCTATATACGCTTTAAAGGTTTTTAAAACCTTGAGGTTTTAAAGGTTTAAAAAACCCTTCAGATTCAAGTTTAAAAAAAAACTTTAGATTAAAGATTTAAAAAAACACACGCAACAGAGATCTGAGCAAACCAAAGAAAAGCACAAAAAAGACATCCAAATGTGTCGACAAAATGTGTCTATTTCAGATTAAAGTCCAAATGTATCGGGGTTTTTTTTCCTTCCATTTTCCGTACGTCCATGATTATGTCAGTCCAGTCCTCGGTCGTCGGCTCAGGCCTTTCCCTGCTCTCAGGAGTGTATTCTATATTCTATATTCTACAGAAATCCATTGATTGTGTCCACGGTCAGAGTTTTGAGGTCCAAATACAACGTTCTGAAATTGAGGGATGATGTCAAAAACAGTCACTTTACTTTTTGCCTCCAGGTGCCACAGATCTGTCCCACAGTTCGAGGCTTCCTGTGAATAATGAGCACTTTGACATGATGTTGTGACGGACAAATCCAACAGAATTCCCTCCAAACAGTGGCGGCTCGCCCATAGGGGGCGCTGGGGCGCCGCCCCCCCTGACCCGACTGCCTGTTTTTATTTTATTTTTTAAATAATCTCTCATTTTGAAAAAATAACCTGTGTTAATTCGATGCTATTGATGATTTTGCTTTATGAGTTTAGAACTCTCCAGAATTATATTTACACTTTCAAGTTCCACGTTTAAAACATGAACGTTTATCATGTTTGGTGCAGGAGCCAATGGGCTCGTGCCGGGGCTCCTGTTCAGCCCCATTCTGCTGTATTTAAGCCAATGGCTCCTCTGTTGCTAGGCAAAAATGAATACACGTCCGCCAATCATCGTCGAGGAATTTTATGGGTTTGGGCGCTGAAGATTAGCGCCCCAAAGTACCAAGATGCACCACTGCAGCTGCTGTTTACAGGTGTTTTCATTCCAGCAGTGAAGTGTTTAAAATGGCGACGTCGGATGAATTTGCCCCAAATTCAGTCAAATCCTCACATCTGCTTCTCCCTTTGAAGAAGAAGTTTTGAGGAAAAGCTCATTGTAAATAACTGGGACGTCCGCACTATGAGAGTGAACCACGTGGAAGATGATTTAAGGACTGGTCAAGTCAAGGATCGGCTCATTTCTGCTCCGTCTGTTAAGTACAGAAACAAACCGTTGAGCGTAAAGTGGGACGGACATGTGTCCTACAAGTCCTGTGGCACGACTTCTGCTATTATCGCTCGTATTTACTTGTTACTTTCTCTGGGGGGTAATCTCCCGCTTTACTACGTGTTATCTCCTCCTGGGACGACAAAGAGGTTGTGAAGTGCCTAAAATGCGCCAGAATGCAGGAAATCACATCTGCGAAATTCTAAATTTGAAATAGCCCCACCTAAAAAAAAATCACCAGCCGCCACTGCCTCCAAACATGTGATTTTGTGGTTCGCCACTAAGATGTACTACATTTTACCATTTTTCGTCTTTCCCATTTATTTTTTATGTCATAAGTAGAGTGACTGTCCAAATTGTTAATACATTTATATAAATGAGATATTATTCCTCTTGAAAGTTACAGTGGCCATTTCTTAGTTTAATTTATTGGTTGTAATAACTAAATCTGTGCTGTTATGTAGAAATATTTGATCATATACCAGTATATGAAGTTAACATCTTTGGTTAAGTTATATGTTTTGAACAGTTTTTCTTACAAGTTGTAAAAACAGATTTTACCCACAAGTTCTCCACTACTTCCAAATAACTCGACCATTCATCCTCGACCAGTGAGGTCTGGACATCCTCTAGCGCCACATGTACATCCTTCAAATTTAATCTAAAAACTCTTTTGTTTAGCTGTGCATATGACTGAAACTGAAACTATTTAAATTGCACTCTTCTCTTTAATGCCTTACAATAATGTCTGTTTTTTATGCATTTTTCATGCTGTGTTAATCACTTTGAATTGCCTTTTGTACGAATTGTGCTCCACGAATAAACTTGCCTTGCACACTCGCTTCATGTTCTGGGTCAAACCCGCACGGTGACGCTCTGATTTGAGCTGAAATAAAGTTATTTTCACACTTCAAACCCCAGCCTCCTTTTTCTTTTGATAATTGTAGAGGGTTTTTTTCTTGCCATAAAAATCTTGAGATTTATTGCACTCATCAAACAGCCGGTTGGGGATGAAAATTGGAAGAGTCTGGAACAGAAAGAGAAATCTTGGTAAAACATTATTTTTTTTAAATTTTGATCCTTTGACTTTTTTACAGTAATAAAAAGGGGTATAATTTTTCTCCAGAACTGTTGATAGATCTCTATGAAGTACCACACCTAAAGGCCATTTAAATGTTTAGGTCTTTCTGAAGGTCAGAGGAGATGCCAGAATACGATCATTTCAGTTTTATGTACTTTTCATTTGTATTCAGACATTGGACCAGCTTTTTGAAGAAATATTTCACATTGGGTAAGGAAATTTCTGCTTTGGTCAAATATACTAGCAAACAGGAGGGGAGACCAGGCACAGCCCTGCCCCGCCCCTTTTTCCAGAGTCAGTGGATCTGTCAGATGATCATTGATTTTAATTCTTGACGTTGGACCATTGTAAAGAGCCCCAATATTTTTTATAATTAAGTCATCTATTTGAAATTTGTCTAGCACTTTAAATAAATAAGACCAGTTAACAGAATCAAAAGCCTTTGAAGAATCCAAACTAAAGATTAGCTTTGCTTTGTTGTTTTTGTATATGATTCATTCTGTGTAAGAATGGTCTTATGTCGTGTTTGACGTCTATTCATGAATCTTGTCTGATCATTGTGAAATCAGTTTGGGAGTAATTGTTCCATTATAATGGACATAATTGAGGTGTAAATACTTTTATTTTATTATTTTTTTAAATAGAAAGTTTTGCCTGGATTTCTCTATCTACTCCAGCCTCTTCCAATCATCCAAGATGAATGATATTTAAATAGACGACATTATGCTCGATTATGCATCATTATTCAGAATCAGATACATTACAGGACATTTCAGTTTGTAGCTTTGAAGAATAGAAATATACAATGATTCACAACCAGTACATCAATACAAGCAGGAACACGCGTTCAGAAAGCTGTTTTCAAATATTCAAACGGATTCAGATGACTACTCAGTGCTACTGTCCACTGAGTTTAGAAGCTTGATTGTGAATGTTAATACCTGTTTGTTTTTCTTCTGGGGGCCAGTAACGCCACCTAAAGGGCATTAAGGAGAACTCCTGCTTCAGGAAGAGGTTGTGGTGTCCTAATAGGCACCGTACTAAACATGATTGGCCTGTAGAAAGTTGTAATGTCATCTGAAACCATAGCAACAGGTGAGTTGCTGTTAGGAGGGACAAGCTTCAACGAAAACTGAGATAACTGATTCTTCGGACAGCAAATTGTTTTTATATTCGCTAATTGGCTATTGCGGTGTGTGGGACCATGGTACAAGCGGATTAAACGACTCGGAGACGCACATACTCTGCATCTTCCTCACTGTAACTCACAGCTCCTCTTTGTTTAAAGATAACTTATTCTTAACCGACAGGTTGTAAAACCAGAAATAAAAGAGAGGGCTACAAATCTTTCGATTAAAGAGTGATAAAAGTTACACAGAATAGGTTTTGACACATTAAAGGAATTTGGTTTTCTTAAAAGTCGTTGACATTTCTTTATTATAGCATCAGTGTTTATGTATTTGAGTTCAGAATCAAACACAGAGCACATTGACCAGTACTGTGGTCTCCACTGTCTTCCTGTAATGATTATCAAGTCATTTGATTTGCCAACATTTGAATCAAGGAGAGTTTCAGGGCCTGAAGCAGGGAAGTGTCATCTGAAAACGTTCTTAGGTACATTAAGTGTGCATGATGAACAATAACGACGACAGGACACAGCCCTGTGGCAAGCCTGTGCTGGGGATCAGACTCTCTGCACTCTCATACACATTGAAATATGTTTAATAAGGCTAGAATGCAGGGAAAGTAAGGCTAAAGCAGAGGAGAAGTAAGCAAAAACCTGTGGCATAAGATTTGGATTTTTCCAGGTGCTTGGATATTTTATTGAAAAGGAAGATCCCCATCATCAGCCCCTTTCCAGCCTGAGAAGCAAGTGCCAGACTTTATAGCCATTATCTCATTCTTTGAAAGTCTTTGAACGTTTTTCATCAGAAGGGATGTTAAAGCGATGGGTCTGACCTTGTTACATTTATTTTTTGGGGGGGGAACTGGGAAGATGGTTGACGTTTATTGTTTGGAATCTTGCCACAATCCACACTAATCTAAAAGAAAGCACATCTCCACGGATGAGGTCAGGGCCAGCAGCAGCAGCACTCAGCAGGTTTGCAACACTGTCTTGTGAGATCATTAACCTGTCTGAATTATTATATTTGCTGAATAAAAAGAAACATCTAATTATTGTGTTTTTTACTTCTATTAAACTCCAAAACAAGGATTCATTGTAGTTGACAGAATTGTAAAGAATACAAAATACAACACTTGGATTCACAAGATATTTTATTGAGGTCTCAAACTTTTTAATTGTCACAACCTGACTATGACTAATTACTAACCTCAGGACAGGCCTTAAATATGTCTGAAAGTGAGTGACAAATGGGGCAAATCGAGCACTAACAGGGCTAAAACACATAAATGATACATTATTGAACGTTGTCCCAATGTAATAACAAGTGCAGAGTGTCATCGCGGTGTAACAACAGGTGCAGAGTGTTGTTGCGGTGTAATAACAGATGCAGAGTGTTGTCCCAGTGTAAGAACAGGTGCAGAGTGTCGTCCCGGTGTAACAACAGGTACAGAGTGTCATTGCGGTGTAACAACAGGTGCAACAACAGGTGCAGAGTGTCGTCCCGGTGTAATAACAGTTGCAAAGTGTTGTCCCGGTGGAAGAACAGGTGCAGCGTTGTCGCGGTGTAAACACAGGTGCAGAGTGTTGTCCGGGCGTAATCACAGGTGCAGAGTGTCATTGCGGTGTAACAACAGGTGCAGAGTGTAACAACAGGTAGAGAGTGTCATTGCGGTGTAACAACAGGTGCAGAGTGTAACAACAGGTAGAGAGTGTCATTGCGGTGTAACAACAGGTGCAGAGTGTAACAACAGGTAGAGAGTGTCATTGCGGTGTAACAACAGGTGCAGAGTGTCGTCCCGGTGTAACAACAGGTGCAGAGTGTCATTGCGGTGTAACAACAAGTGCAGAGTGTCATTGCGGTGTAACAACAGGTACAGAGTGTCGTCACGGTGTAACAACAGGTGCAGAGTGTCGTCGCGGTGTAACAACAGGTACAGAGTGTCATTGCGGTGTAACAACAGGTGCAGAGTGTCGTCGCGGTGTAACAACAGGTGCAGAGTGTCGTCGCGGTGTAATAACAGTTGCAAAGTGTTGTCCCGGTGGAAGAACAGGTGCAGCGTTGTCGCGGTGTAAACACAGGTGCAGAGTGTTGTCCGGGTGTAAACACAGGTGCAGAGTGTTGTTGCGGTGTAATAACAGATGCAGAGTGTTGTGTTGTCCCAGTGTAAGAACAGGTGCAGAGTGTCGTCCCGGTGTAACAACAGGTACAGAGTGTCATTGCGGTGTAACAACAGGTGCAACAACAGGTGCAGAGTGTCGTCCCGGTGTAATAACAGTTGCAAAGTGTTGTCCCGGTGGAAGAACAGGTGCAGCGTTGTCGCGGTGTAAACACAGGTGCAGAGTGTTGTCCGGGTGTAAACACAGGTGCAGAGTGTTGTCCGGGCGTAATCACAGGTGCAGAGTGTCATTGCGGTGTAACAACAGGTGCAGAGTGTAACAACAGGTAGAGAGTGTCATTGCGGTGTAACAACAGGTGCAGAGTGTAACAACAGGTAGAGAGTGTCATTGCGGTGTAACAACAGGTGCAGAGTGTCGTCCCGGTGTAACAACAGGTACAGAGTGTCATTGCGGTGTAACAACAAGTGCAGAGTGTCATTGCGGTGTAACAACAAGTGCAGAGTGTCATTGCGGTGTAACAACAGGTACAGAGTGTCGTCACGGTGTAACAACAGGTGCAGAGTGTCGTCGCGGTGTAACAACAGGTACAGAGTGTCATTGCGGTGTAACAACAGGTGCAGAGTGTCGTCGCGGTGTAACAACAGGTGCAGAGTGTCGTCGCGGTGTAACAACAGGTGCAGAGTGTCATTGCGGTGTAACAACAGGTACAGAGTGTCGTCACGGTGTAACAACAGGTGCAGAGTGTCATTGCGGTGCAACAACAAGTGCAGAGTGTCATTGCGGTGTAACAACAGGTGCAGAGTGTCATTGCGGTGTAACAACAGGTGCAGAGTGTCGTCGCGGTGTAACAACAGGTGCAGAGTGTTGTAACAACAGAGTGTTTTCCTGGTGCAGGGGAAGTTTTATTACCGGCCTCTGCAGAATATTGTTTTGGTTTTAGTGGCAGCAAAACGCTGGTGTTCAAACAAAATAATCTAAGTCAAAAATATTTTTGAAAAATATTTAAAGCCAAAATGTCTACAATTTCAGACTAAATATACGTGTTCTATACTGCAGTAAAAACCTTGAAAAACATGCTCCTCACAGTGAGGGGGCTTGTTTTTCCACAGACCTTAGTTACTATCTCCATGGTTACTATCTTGTTTTGCCTCAATCATCACAAAGAATGTCATAAAACTGATTTATCTCCATGGAGTCGTGCAGGTGCGCTCCACGCCACCAGGAATCTTACGCAGAGCGATTTACAGAATTTAACATTTTATTTCTAAACATGGAGATGGTGATTTATGAGGCTGTTCTCCTCACCAGCAGCAGCCACAGGCTCATGGAAATTGTGCTTTTTAAACTGGTGCTGAAATAAAATCCAAAAACAGGCATTCAAAGTAACTTTGATAAACAGACAAAATAATAATTGCTGCATTATTACTGTTGCCAGTAGTTACTGTTTTCTGTCTCTTCTGAGGGGACCCTGCTCTTAGTTTGATTTGTTCACTCTCTCTTTTGCAAATATTAGACCAGTTGTCACATAAAGTGCAGTTTGTAGCTTGACACTGTTGAATCAAACTCTGGTGAAGAATGACCAAACTCCAGCCAATACAAAATAGCCTTTATTGATCAGCCACACAAGATGACAGAACACCAACATGACGCTAGCAGTTTCTGCAGAAAAGGCAACTGCCAACACACCCCTAGAAAGAAAACGTATCCTATAGACCCCTTAGATCTGGGCAGTAGGTCTGTAGGTCACCCCACTGGTAGCTTCATTGTTATTCTGCTTTTCCATTTGTTAAGTTCCACCTCTGTGATGCCCCATGATATGAACTCAATGACCCTGCTTCTCTGCTACAGCTTGTATTGTGACCGCGAGTTCACCCCTCTGCACCTGCTCTGCCCCTGCTGCACCTGCTCTGCCCCTGCCCATGTCCAGTCTATAACTTTTCCGCCAGGTGGCATCTTATGGTAGCTTTCAAACTCTAAGATATATATCAAGACGTGCCTCCTCTGCATTGAATTGTCTCTGTAAGATGGATAGTAAAAGTAAAAGAACCATTAATAAACAAAATAATAATCATATAAGCCTTTGCTCTGAAGTTTTAGTATGGACTATAATGCAAAAATAACCCTTGATGTTACACTCTTATCATGTTATTATATTGTTTCATACATGTGTGAGGCTTTTGGAAATGCTTCATCAACACCAGCAGAACGACTAGTATAATTAAAACTGTTCGCAGTGCCAAATATCAGGCTGTGTGTGTTGGCTTTCCCCGTGTCTCCTCCTAAACCCTGCTCAGTGGACAGATGCAACAGCAGACACAGAACCAAAAATATTTATTCTACATTTAAATAAATTATATAAATGTTCATAGCATATGCTGTAGAGACAACGACATAAGTCTGTGCACATTTAGCTGCAGATGAAGCACAAACTTACCATATAGACCCACGGCAAACACAATCTACCGGTTGATCTCAGAGGCAGCGAGGGTCGAGCCAAAGCCCTGCCTGTTTTAAGTTTATAGTCTGGCATTAAAAAGGACACTTTAGCCATGAGTTTCAGAGTTAGAGCACAGCTATGAGCTCACTGCAGCGCCAGCCGAAAGTGGAGCTGTGTAACGCATATAGTCAAAGGAGAGAGAGTCAGAGTAAGGAGCAGAAGAAGGAGACAGATAGTGGTGCTTAAGCTCAACCTTCTATTATTTAGCTTAGTTGTGGCCACTATATTTTCTTTTCAAAATAATATAACAAAGCGACACAATCCAATCCACTTAAACCAGGACTTAGTAAATGACTACAACACTGGTCTGAGGCAGCGTAAAGGGGGACGCTGATAAGGTCAGCAGAATGACATGCATGAAGCAATGTAAGAAATAAAGCAGTAAACACGTATAACAAAAGACCGTTCATTTGGAAACATAAAGTGTCTAAAGACACAGCAGAGTTAAACGTGTTGGCTCTGACCTCAAACCGAAACCCAAATAGGAGCCCCTGGAATGTGCTCCTCAAAATGGCATGAAGCCGTTTGTACCACAACCAGCCCATCAAAATAAAAAGTTTTGTATTGCGATGGTAAGTCTTGAATTTGAGACACTCTGCATCAAGGGATTACGTTTCCTTGAAACTTAAACGCTAATAGTAGTTCTATTATAACTACAATGTAGTTCTAACAGAATCTGCTCCACCCAACTTTACTTCTGAAACACAAGAAAACAAAAAGGGTGGATGCGAATGTGCAGTTTTTACCCACAGGTTGTCTTTTGGGGTGTTTTCATCATTTGAGTATGTCTCCTTTAAAATGGAGCTAAAACGGTCTCCATCCATTCTCTTCATTGTTTTATACAAGCCTCCCCAGCACTGCCAAAGTTTTATTGATGATTTTACTGAGATGTTTCAGTCGCACAGACTTGGTTTGGTCATTACAGGTGATTTCAATGTGCATGTTGATAATATTTGGGACAGAAACGCTAAAGAGCTTGATGCTGTCCTTGAAACCTTCAGTCTTACTCAGCATGTGAGAGGCCCCACCCACAGCAGCAGAGTGGCCCCACCCACAGCAGAGTGGCCCCACCCACAGCAGAAGGCACACTCTGGATCGCATAATTACAAAAGGGGGTAAATATTTCAAATGTCAATGTGGTCAATGTCTGATCATTTCTGTGTCTTCTTTGACATGTCTGTTTTTCCCAAACCACCGGCTGGTCCTGCAGCTGTTCAGAGGCTGGTCCTGCAGTTGTTCAGAGGAGACAGATAAATGATGGCACAGGTGAACTGTTTATGAAAATGATAAACTTATATTCTCATGTTCTAATGTAAATTGTTTGTTGAACACTATTAACTCTAGAGTCCAGTCTGAGTTCATCTGCAGCTGCCTCCATGTGTTACCCTCCAGATAAAGTCTGTGCTGAACAGTTTGTTAGCACCACTCACTCACATAGTTAACATTTCTTCTTAATCTGGAACATTCCCAGTGTCTTTGGCCATAAAGCCTCTCCTAAAGAAGAGCAGGGGTCAGGGGGAGGGGTCATAAAGCCTCTCCTAAAGAAGAGCAGTCTTGATGCTGCAGTCCTGAGTCATGACCGGTCCATCTCTAATCTGACATTTTGGGGCAAAGTCCTTGAAAAGGTTGTTTACAACAGTCACAGATTTCCTCTTAATAAACAACTCATTTGATGTTTTTCAGTCAGGTTTTAGAGCTCATCACACTGAGACTGCTGTTGTCATGGTGACTGAGACTGCTCTTGTCAAGGTGACAAATGACATCCGCCTGAACACTGACATGGGCAAAGCCTCAGTCTTAATTCTGTTAGATCTGAGTGCTGCTTTTGACACTGTCGATCATGGGATCCTCTTACAGAGATTTGAGGACTGGGTGGGCATCACTGGCCCCGCCCTAAACTGGTTAAGGTCCTATCTGGAAGACAGGAAGTACTTTGTTGAAATTGGTAGCTGTGTCTCAGACCACATGACCCTGACCTGTGGAGTGCCCCAAGGGTCAGTCCTGGGTCCCCTTCTGTTCAACCTCTACATGCTGCCGTTAGGTCAGCTGATACGCAGTGAAAATGTGTCCTATCACAATGATGCAGACGAGTCAGATCTATGTTTCACTGTCGCAGGTGAATATGGACCAGTGGATTCACTCTGTCACTGCATCCAACAGATCAGTTTGTGGAGGCAAAACAACTTTCTCCAGCTGAACTCAGACAAGACTGAAATCATCGTCTTTGTCACAGAAACAAAGAGAAAGTGTTAGCGTCACCTCCAGAGTCTCGCTCTAAAACCTACAAACCAAGTTAGAAATCTGGGGGTAATAATAACAGCCATTTCAAATGAATAACCTCAGCAGCTTTTTACCATCAAAATGTCAAAATGTCCATGACTGATATCTGATAACTGAATCTTTTTCCCCATTATCCTTGATCATACTGTATTGCAGTTTTAACACCATTAAAATATGTACAGTTATAAATACCAAAATGTAGGATAACCGTGGACATTTGTCTGAGCGTCATTGTCTTGTCTATTTTATTGATGAATGATATTCAGATGAACATTACCTGTGGTGTGATTCTCGTGGGTGGGATTGTGTCAACTCCACCTGAACGCAACTCAACCTGAACGCAACCCCCAAGACTCCAATCAAGGCACCTCAAATGTCAACCCTGGGTTTAGATGTATTTTGAAATATCTGTTTGAATTGGACTTGGCTAGTTAACCAGTTTTCCTGGTGTGCATGTAAACATAGTGAGCTGGCGGCCCCCGACAGAGAGAGGCGCTGGCAGAGGAGAGGTGAGCGAAGGCCAGGGGGAGCAGAGTGAGGGCGAGGGTACGTCCTGCTCTGTTAGCTTCTCTCACTCCACACTCAGAGCTGGGATTTAGCTCAGTCTCCTCCAGTTAACACATATCTCTGTCACTGTCATCGAGCCAGGAGGAATCTGGCTGTTACTTGTTTTGTTTCTTTCAGTTTTTCCTGATGAAGCTTCACTGACCGCCAACAGAAAGACTTAGGTCAGGGGACATTTTTGAGTTTATGCACATCAGATGAGAAAATCTGGAGTACCATGGGAAAATGTAAATGTGTGCCTGGTGACAGACACCGTTTTAATCCTTATTTCTGTATTTGAGTCCTTGACGTTTGGGGTGTAACACTTTCTGTCTGACCATAAAAAATAACCGTAAAATATAAAAATGTTTGTTTCAACAACAAGAAAACTCTACACAGCATAACACTTTTAATTTGACCTTTTACAACAATTTTGCTATGACAAAAATACATTTTGCTAAGATGGCACGATAGAGAAAGCACCTACAGCACCTGTCTGCAGGGCTCTGGTCCAAATCTTTTGGATGTCCGCCTACATTATGTGTAATGGGGAAACGCATGTGTGGAAACCGATATTTAATGAGCTTGGACATTTCCTAAAGGCCGTGGCTGCAGAGCCGCGGCACAGACAAATGGCCCAGCAGTTTCAGGAGCCGCGGCTCTGTAGACACTCCCTTTCCTAAAATCCTAACATTTTCTCCCGGCTTTGACACTGGCAAAAACAAAAAAAGCAAAAACAGACAACATAACAAAGGCATTTGATGCCCAAATTGACTCTATGATTACTGTTATTCATGAAGTAACATCCATCACTAATGAACTGTATAACTGAGCCATGGCAGTGGAGAAGGAAATCTTTGACTTGAACAACACAATGGAGACCATGTGGGCCAATATGACGAAGACGGCAAAGAGAGTGAGCAAAATGATGGAAAGCACTGACAATTTAGAGAACCGCAAATGCAGATGTAACCCATGGGTTGTTGGTCTCCCAGAGGGAATTGAGGGAAAAGTTACCATCGATTATATGGAAACTTGGACCTCAAGCCACCATAAGCTCACACCCAAAGCAAGGAAAGTCAAGTTGGATCACGCGTATTGTTCATTGGCACCGAAACCTAGACCCCCCTGAAAGTCCAAGACCCATTATACTGATGAGTGATAAACAATGTGTCATGGCTGCGGCCACAGATCAGAGCCGCTCAACAGACCAGTCCCAATGAGAATGTCTTCAATGACAAATGAAAAAACAGCATTTGAGTTGATGTGCAACTTCAGGTGTCCGAGCTGTGAATTTAACACTAAGAAACAAAGGTACAGTTCATTGTGCTCAAATGCTCAAATTCAAAAGAAAATCATTGATTTAATTGGAGATTAAATCCTTGAGGAAATAGTCCAAAGACTAAAATATGTTCATGTAATTATGGATTGTACCCCTGACATCAGCCACACAGACAACTATCAATCGTTTTATGAGTCGTTAACTGTGAGGTGTATGCATAACTGAACATTTGTAGGATTTGTGGATGTCAAGGACAAGGACACTACTGGGAAGGGTCTCTGACACTTTTGGAGAAGCTGCGTTACAGTTGAGTCTTCTAAATTGCTGTGGACCATGAATGAGAGGCACAGTATGTTCCACACAGCAGCAAAATCATCCGTCTCATCCATCTTCTTTTTTGGAATACTCCAGAGGTTGTACAACTGCTTTAGTACTTCAGTTCAGCACTGGGCAGGTTTGCAGCAACATGTTCAAGATTTGACTGTGAAATCTTTGACTGTTACCAGATGAACCTGGGGAATTCCTGGGAAGCCAGGACTGACAGTGAATGTAGTGAGATACTTTTTACCGAAGATCGTCCAGGCATTGTCTGCTTTCCAAACCATCTCACAATGTCCACAGCAACAGGCAAAAAAATAACTGAAGTCAACATTCTGTACCAGCTCACGAAGCTTCTGCAGAATGAGCCAATTTAGACAAAATAGGCTTTATGCTGAAAAAAACTGATGCAAGAGAACTTACAGAGGCATTAGACGTTTCCTGACAAAAGACAAAGGAACAACCAGGCAGTTCCTTTATGAATCACAATCTACACCAGAGGAGAAATTTAACTGAGATGGTGGACACACCCCTTAGCAGCTCATTGACGTTTACAATCTTTAATGGTTATGTTTTTTCAAAAGAAGAAATGGCAGCTGCAATGCAAAATGTCACACTGACTGACATAGATTCAGAAGATTTGGTGCTGAAGGTCCGGGCTGATTATCATGCCTTTTCTGACGTGTCTGAATTACATTTAAAAGAACAACCTTCTTAATCTCTATGCAAATCTAAGTTTAGAGATTGCCTTTCACCTGCTATTGACTTTATCAATTACTTTTGCCTCTGGGCTTCCCTTAAACTCACAATAAAAACTTACCTCAGGTCAACGATGTGTCAAGAAAGACTAACTGGACTTACTCTCACATCCTTTGAGCTCAAAGTGAGAAGCTCTTTGAATCTGGAGAACCAGTTTGGAGCTTTTGTTCAAGCCAAGGCTCGTAAGCACCAGTGCTCTGTTGTAGTTATTGGAGTTAAATTGTATTTATTTATAGTATTTAATTACAATTCAAGGCATCTTTATTGACCTTTAGTGGTGATATTTTTGCACTTGAAAGAAAGAAAGTTTACTTTATTTAGATCACTGTACTTTTATAGTGCACAATCTTTTTATGATTTAAATTAAAGCCTCTATACTTTTCACAGTATATTCACAGTATTCGTTAATGATTCTATTACTGTGGTAATAGCTGGTGTGAGGGCTTCCTATTTTTTCGCTTGGGGCCCCACTGGTTGCATGCACTTGATGGAGTTCTGGAACTTGGTGATTGAGTGTGTAGAAAGTGGGATAAGGTGTGCTGCCCGGTGGTGGAGTGGTTAAGGCAGCGCACACGTATGCCGGGCTCCACGTGCAGCCGGCCGCAGTGTCGTGAGGTTGAATCCTGACTCCAACAATGAACTGCATGTCCTTCCTTCCGTCTCATCCCCCGTTTCACGCTCACCTTTCCTTTCTAATAAAGCCTTCGGGCCCAAAAAAATACAGCAGTAGAGCGTAGCGATTTGGGGAGACGGTGTATCCAGTCCTAACTTTAGTGAAGTGTAGTTGGAGATGTAATCGCTAACTTAGATTCGGGAGCAGGACCACGCCTCAACCTCTTACCTCCCCAGCAACCACACCTCCACTCTTTAACCACGCCTCTTATTACCCAGAAGGCCTATATATGCAAAGGCCAATCCCAGCATCTCTTGTTGTCTCTGCTCTCTCGACAGAGAGACACTCAGTATAGCGCGTTCATTCAAACCAACCATGAGCCATTTCCTCAGATTCTGATCCGTTCCTAATCTGAGTAATTCAGTCTGAAACATTCAGTCAGTCAGTTCCCCCCAGGACTCACCCAGCGTGATTCCACAGCTCCAAACACCATCAGCTCCTCCGCACCTGCGTCTCTCACGGACCCCACCTCCGGGACACTCCATGTCACCTCCGGGCGTCCACACAGAACACCGACCTCCACTCCACAGCAACGGCCTGGACCCACGCGCTCTCCTTCTCGCTCTCTGGCCCTCATTTTTACCGGGCGCTATCCGAGCTTCCGGAGTGGGGCACGGCCGGCGCGCTCCGTGCGTCGCTCCGTGTGCTGCGCCAGGCGCGCGTCTCCACTCAGGTGGACATCAGAGACCGTACCGCAGCGGGCGCACCGGGCCGAAGCCGGTGGACATATCTTTCAGACGCTACATCAATAAATATCCATGTTTTCGTCAGCCTCACTTCCTGGTTCCACGTCCGTCCGGAGGCGCGCAGCCGATGACGTCACCATTGCTCCACGGGCCGCAGTGCGACCTCTCAGCTCCCCCTGGTGGCGGGAGCCAGGTTGTACAACTCAATTTAAAGCCAGATTAAACAACGTTCATAGGGACTCTGCAATGTCCCAGCTTGTCTTAACAATGTTGAGTTCAAACGCTACCTCTTTTCTCAAACTTTCTCATCAATTCTCATAGCCTTTGCTGCAGCTGCACTCGACTCCCTCAACATGCTTTCCTCTATCCCTCCTCTGTACCTACATTCTACTGCATGTACCATCAACGTACCATCTTCTCTCCGCTGGCTCTTTACCATCCAATATCATTCTGGCTTAAGCTAATCTTTCTTTCACCCTCTGTTCATGCTGTTCATCGTTCCTACTCTTCTCACGTGAACTCTCAAGCTCCCTTTTTCTTTTCTCATGCAACCTTCACACCTCATAGGCTCACAATTCATGCTTCCACTAAATTACTTCCATGTCACATTCAGCTGTCTGGCTTCGCCGCCACATGTTAGCCACAGGTATCTTCAAAGATTCTGTTTCTAGCATTCCGGCAGGTTCTCATCTTCTCATTCGCATATTACCTGAAGTAAAAAAAATAAAAAATTCCCCAGCTCTGGCTTTTCATGCTACCTCATCTTTCCATGTTCGCCTTGCAGCTCAACGCGCAGGCTCAACGCGCAGGCTCAACGCGCAGGCTCAACGCGCAGGCTCAACGCGCAGGCTCAACGCGCAGGCTCAACGCAACTCTCATCCCTCAGCTCAACGCACAGCTCACAGCTCAATAGCTCAATTCACAGCTACAGCTCAAATAGCTCAACTCACAGCTACAGCTCAATAGCTCAGCTCACAGCTCAATAGATCAACTTACAGCTCAATAGCTCAACTTACAGCTACAGCTCAATAGCTCAACTTACAGCTACAGCTCAATAGCTCAACTTACAGCTACAGCTCAATAGCTCAATTTACAGCTACAGCTCAATAGCTCAACAGCTCAACTTACAGCTACAGCTCAACTTACAGCTACAGCTCAATAGCTCAACAGTTAGCTCAGTTACAGCTCCGAGCTACTACTCTCAGCTACAGCCCTCAGCCAACCCACATGTCACAACTTACAGCTCAGTTACAACTACAGCTCACTCAGACCCCGCCAGCAGCACGCTCGCCCCAGAGCATCCACGCTCGCCCCAGAGCATCCACGCTCGCCCCAGAGCATCCACGCTCGCCCCAGAGCATCCACGCTCGCCCCAGAGCATCCACGCTCGCCCACGAACATCCAGAGCATCCACGCTCGCCCACGAACATCCACGCTCGCCCACGCTCGCCCCAGAGCATCCACGCTCGCCCACGCTCGCCCCAGAGCATCCACGCTCGCCCACGAACATCCAGAGCATCCACGCTCGCCCACGAACATCCACGCTCGCCCACGCTCGCCCCAGAGCATCCACGCTCGCCCACGCTCGCCCCAGAGCATCCACGCTCGCCCCAGAGCATCCACGCTCGCCCCAGAGCATCCACGCTCGCCCCAGAGCATCCACGCTCGCCCACGCTCGCCCCAGAGCATCCACGCTCGCCCACGCTCGCCCCAGAGCATCCACGCTCGCCCCAGAGCATCCAGAGCATCTACGCTCGCCCCAGAGCATCCAGAGCATCTACGCTCGCCCCAGAGCATCCAGAGCATCCTCGCTCGCCCCAGAGCATCCTCGCTCGCCCCAGAGCATCCTCGCTCGCCCCAGAGTTAGCATACGTCATGTAGCTGAAGGTGTTAGCTTTAGCATACATCATGTAGCTGAAGGTGTTAGCGTTAGCATACGTACACCTATTCACCATGTTCTATCATGTCCGTTCTTGGTCTTGGATTTAATCAAATAAATTTCCCCTGTGACTTATAAGTGTTTTTTCCGTCGCTATTATGCATTTTTTGGCTGGTGCAACTTATACTCCGGAAAATACAATATAGAATAAAACCATTTGAATTAGCTGCAACATCAAAAAATGATAACAAAATTGGCTATATTCGACAACTATTCCTCATGCAGTGGTAAATATGAAAGGGGGAGTTGCTAAACTGATTTCAAGTCAAAAAACCTTTTAACAATTTTTTTAACACAAAGATAAAGATTTGTACTGGTTATTCTTTGTATATATGAATGGGAAAAAATGTGTTCCTTTTAAAATAATTAGATAATTAAAATAATATCGTGGGGAATGAGACATAAGGGAATATCATATAAAAGAATATAAGAATAATAAGAATTATATATATATATATATATATATATATTTATATATGTATATATATAAATGTATATATATATATATATATATATATATACACATATATATTGATAGAGAGAGAGAGAGAGATGTGAATATGATTTTTGTCCAATTCCTTTTTGAAAAGGAGTTGGACTCTGGAACACGTTGGACGTGTAAAAGTACGTATCAGTTGGACTGATTTAAAAGGGAGTTGGACTCTGAAAACACGTTACCCTTTGTGGCTAGGTGTTTTTTTTTTATTTTTATTTTTTTTATTTCCCTAATTCGTTAATTTTATTTATTTCTGTTTCTGTAATTTCTTTGTGATTTGAATGCATTTTTCCTGCTGTGAAGCACTTTGAATTGTCTTGTGTATGAAATGTGCCTTGAAATAAAGGAGGGGGCAGGGGGGGGGCTGGAGGGGGCAGGGGGGGGCTGGAGGGGGCAGAGGGGGCTGGAGGGGGCTGGGGGGGCTGGAGGGGGCAGGAGGGGGCAGGAGGGGGCTGGAGGGGGCTGGAGGGGGCTGAGGGGGCTGGGCTGCGTGACACTGAGCCATGGTGACTGACCCGCAGCGACACACAGCGGGGTTAACATCAGCGCATTACTTACACTGCACAGGTGCACACACAGGGGGGGGGGGTGAACATGATGCGTTTAGGGCCAGATCCACGTTCTAGAGCGAGATGGAAGAGAACAGCTGTGGGCCTGCTGTGTTTTATTACATATGTGAAGCTTACATTTGTGATTTATGCACTTGTTCTTTTGTTGCTGTCATTTAAAGGACAAAAATAAGCATTTGTTGTTGTTGTCCTAATCACCCTCTTTAGGAGCTCCGCTTTGACATCTTATGTTTGTTTAATATGAAGTAATGTGGACTTTTAGGAGTCAGGCGTTCCCACACCAGGAATGAGGTTAGAGCTCCATCTCCTGGCAGCAGAGGGACTTACAAAGGGGAGATAAACAAACCTAGCTTGCGCCAGCATGCTGTTGCACATGTATATAATTCATAATTATATTCACTTCAATATATTATATTGAAGGTGATGTGAGGCAGAAATGCTCAGAATGAGTCAATGAGACCTGCAGATCTCTACCTATGTCACAGTGTTTTCTGACGCTCAGAGGGAGAGGACTAACTCATAAAATGTATCAAACAAGTGAGAATAAAGCTAAAAACAACTCCAGGTATGTTTTGATGAGAAAAATAGTCATTATTATCTCAGAAAAGTCCATTTTGCATATTACATAAATACAGTCTTTTAACTTTTGTTAAAGGCGGTATGGACGATTTTTCGGCGATTTGAGAACGCAGGCGGAAGTGCACATGCCACTCTCCCGTGCACATGCCACTCCCCCGTGTGGACTGATACAACACACGTGCGTTTGTTTATTAGCGCAACGGAGCGCATTGCATCGCTCGTCTCCCGTAGATTTCTGTCCACTTCTGCGTCAGCTCGAACTGTCTTTCTCCGTCTTCATTTTGCCCCGTACACTGAGGGAACTATATTATGATAGATCCTTGCGCTTAGGCACGCGGAAACGTCGGGACGAGCCTGACGCGGCTGCAGGTGAGCGGTAGGTGCGTTTTATGATTGACACGTGCAGGACAAATGATTTATCCACGCCACGAGGAAATATGATGAAAAAATTTGATGAAAAAAATCGTCCATACCACCTTTAATGATTGACACAAACTTTTCTTTGAGTTATATTTGCTCTTAAGTTTAGCGAGTGCATCAGTTGTTTTGTGCGAGGGCAGCAGCCAAACATGCCACACATCTCTGGCTTTGCTCTCACTAAATGATAACAAAGGCTTTTTCCTAATTGGCGTAACAGCACCCGTCACATCGTTGTTTTCTCTCCTTCCTTAACCCAAACTCCAGAATCCTTCAATCGTCCAAATGATGAATTCACCCAGCCAAAGTGCACAGAATCGCTCATTAGTCAGAACTTTCTTAATTGCTAGTTTTTTCCTCTTTTTTTAAATGAAAAAACCTGACACTTCTCACCATTCACCCTTTAACATCCATCCAGGTTTCCACTTGCATGTTTGTACTTTTTGGTGTAGCTGACAGGATCTTAGCAGCTTTTCTTTGCCAGACAACAAACTGCGCGGCTGGGCTCGCTACATAATTTATGAAGGCAGATGTACGAGGCGGGTTATTAGCTCCCCATGCTACACCGCTCCCTTGATGTACGGTTAAAGCTAGTGCCTGTAACAAATAGAAGGCATAAACAAATCAAAAACGGTGACACGTGGGCTAATGTTGGAAAATAAGACAACAGCGAGATACAAGGGGAGGCCCATTCACTCCGGCCAATTAGTGGAACGTCAGGCCCATTGTTAATAGCACAAGGAGATGACACGTCACCTCTGCTGGCGCTCATTAGGAGATCTGGCAAATATGCAGAGGCTGTGGCTATTAGGAAACAAATAGGTGGCAGTGACGATGGACCAAACTGTGTCGCTAACCAGGGGCTTTCTCGGACATAATGAGGATAACGCGTCTTGTTGCCGGGCCTCTGAGGACTTCATTTATCGTGGCGTGGAGCAGTGATGGAGCGGCGAGGCTAATATACATTTTAATGGTGGCTAATGGGAGTAGAGGAGGAGGGGAAAGGGAAACAGTGGGCGTAGTGAGTTGTAAATGAACGAGGAGGCTGAGCGCGCCACGATAAATTTAGCTTTTCATGTTTAATTACGCTCCGGCTGTGTGCTGCACGGCGGATAAATCACGCCATTATTATGCTGCGCGTCTGCTCCTCTGGTGTTCTCTCCTCCCACTTGTTTATGCTTGTTTATGCAGGAGTTGTGGTAGTAACAGGCGGAGGAGAAGGACTGACTGGAGCAGGTCGGTGTAGGGGACAGAATGTGTCCATGCCAGATCTTATACAAACAGGCGACAAAGGCCTGATAATGACTATAATGACTCAATAAATAATAATGGGTTTCATACTTTTTGGGGTCAATATTTATCGTATGGAGATATTTTTTTTAATTGTTTATACAGTATAACATTTGAGCTTCTATAACTAATTGTACATACTAGCTAAGTTCTGAAGTGAACACACACACACACACACACTCACACACACACACACACACACACACACACACTCACACACACTCACACACACACACACACACTCACACACACACACACACACACACACACTCACACACACTCACACACACACACACACACACACACACACTCACACACACTCACACACACACACACACACTCACACACACACACACACACACACACTCACACACACTCACACACACACACACACACACACACACTCACACACACACACACACACACACACTCACACACACACACACACACACACTCACACACACACACACACACACACACTCACACACACACACACACACTCACACACACACACACACACACACTCACACACACACACAGTGGGTGGGCCAGTAATGGATTTCATGGGGGAAATGCTTGTAATGATATCGAAAGTGAAAACTCAAAGTAGACTTCGAGGCTAAATGTGAGTATGTTTTGGGAATCACTTTGTGAACCACTCAAAATGGAGCCGTTTTCAGCAATAATCTCAGACTCCAGTGGGTGAAATACCTCATTGATCCAGGAGTGTTCAGGAAGTGCCCACCAGCTCAGAGGGCAAGAGGAAAGAGGAAAAAAAACATCCGGAATACAAAGAAGAGAAGTCTCAAGCGAAACGGTAAACACCCTTCTTTATCAGGAGGTCCCGCCCGATGGGCAGGTTCTACTCAGAGTAGGATAAATATCTGGGTTCCACAACTCGATCTGTAGATTGAGAATTACTCTTGGATGAGAGTCGAAACGTCTTGATTTTCTAAAACAGTGTCCAGATGAATCTTTTTCTACAATCTCATACTCATGGAAGTTCCAGAGAGCAAGGAGGAGGACAGCATGGGGGGTTTCCTTCAGAAGATCATTCTGGAGCTTATATCTGACACTGGAGTTGCGGTCCCTTCCATCACTATAGAAAGAGCACATTGCCTGGGTCAACAAAGACAGTGAGGCCTCATAATGAAGTTTTTGAATCACCGTGAGAATGAGGGCGTCATGAAAGCAGAAAAAGTGCAAGGAAACCTCACGTACAAAGGCTGAGGCATGGCTTCTCTAATCTACTAGTGACTTTTGAAGGTAAAAAAACACATGAACAAAACATCAGCAGAGGCAGAAGTGCTCCTCAGAAAAAGAACACAGAGAACTGAACGGCTAAAAGAGATGGACCCATCAGAGTGGGGCGTGTGAGTTCAAGCTATGGTCACAACACATTTATGTTGTTTTGAAGAGTAAAAAACTGGTGGTTTTTGGCATCTAACTTTAATACATCTTAAAAGCATTATTGTGGCTCAGTGGTCTCTCGGAAGGAACAGGAGGGTGGGGGCGAGTGTGCGCTTTAAAAGAAAAAGAACAAACAGTTGCCGATTTCTCAAATAGGCAAAAAATCCTCTATTCAACCTTTAATGTTCAAACAATGCTGCATGGGATATATTCCAGACGCAGACCCCTCTCAGCTGACTCACACACTAGCACATGTCTGATTGGTTGAACATTGGCGCCAAACCAAACCAACCCAACCCCCCAGGAGTCAAGTCAGAGAGAGAAGAAAGACCAAAGTCAGCTTCATCAGAGGAGGCCTACTGTAACGTAAATGTGGTATTCGTCATTACGACTGGTTATTGTTGGAACTTTGTCCTGTATATGTCTCTTTGTTGTTGTTGTTTTCTTCTTTTTTCTCCTCGTTTGGTTGTTTAATTCTTTGTTGCCAACCCATGGCAAGCAGCCTGGCCCGGCAGGTGTGGGAAGGAGCATCTGGATTCATTTCATTCATTCATTTTATTCATTTATACAGGGAACACCCATTGAGTAAATGTCTCGTTTTCATGAGTCCCTGTTACAGAATAAACAATACATAAACACAGGATCCTAAAACACAAATACAACATTCAATACATAAAAAACACTTTTACAAATACAATATGAGATACAATTATATAAAAGTGCACTGGCAGTGTGGGAAGTCCTGGACCAGTGCTTTAAAATCATGAAAAGGCATAAAATGATTTAATTGTTTTGTTCCACAGTGGAGGAGTTCAAGTATCTCAGGGTTTTGTTCACGAGTGAGTGAAGGATGGAGCGTGAGATCGACAGTTGGATCTGTTGTGGTGAAGAGGGAGCTGAGCCGAAAGGCAAAGCTCTCTATTTACCGGTCGGTCTACGTTCTGACCTCACCTATGGTCATGAGCTTTGGGTAATGACCGAAAGAACAAGATCGCGGATACAAGCGGTCGAAATGAGTTTCCTCCGCCGGGGGGCTGGGTGCTCCCTTAGAGATAAGGTGAGGAGCTCGGCCACATGGGGGGAGCTCGGAGTAGAGCCGCTGCTCTTCTACGTCGAGAGGAGCCAGCTGAGGTGGCTCGGGCATCTGTTCCGGAGCCTCCTGGGCGCCTCCCTCGGGAGGTGTCTGGGGCATGTCCCACCGGGAAGAGGCCCCGGGGAAGACCCAGGACACGCTGGAGAGACTATGTCTCTCGGCTGGCCTGGGAACGCCTCGGGATCCCCCCGGAGGAGTTAGAGGAAGTGTCTGGGGAGAAGGAAGTCTGGGAGTCCCTGCTCAGACTGCTGCCCCCGCGACCCGGCCCCGGATAAAGCGGCAGAAGATGGATGGATGTTCCACAGGAGCAAAGTTGATGAAAGCCTTTTTTCCTGTCTCTGTTGACACGATGGGATTGTAAGATGATAAGATAAGTAAAATGTCCTGAGACCTCGAATTAAAAACTTGAACACATGTGATCGACCATGGGAAAAACTGCCGCAAGTCGGCCCGGACCAAACAGCGATAAAGCCAAAATAAGATTTTTTTTTTCAAATTTGTGATTTTCGTTTTTTTGCAGAATGTGCCAGTTGAAGTTATGAATAAGCCCCTGTGTGCTTCAGATAACACTATTGGTTGTCTTAAACGTATACATTAAGCTGTTAAAAATGGGTAGTTTTCGGGTCTTTTTCCAGCGCTCCTGGGGGCGTCACCTTTTTCTAGCCAGTGTATTGTTGAACTTTTTCCACCAATCAGCTGCGAACCACATGGCTACAGCTGCGTGTCCTCCGTGTTCTCCTCTCAGAGACATTATTCATTACTCCAGACTGTCTTCAAAGCTTACATTCCCTGAACTACATTGCAACGGAACTGAGGTACTTTTACTTTTTACTGTTTTTTTACTATAGCCTGCGTTAGCTGGTTTAGCTTGCTTACATTCCCAGCTAGCACCGGCCTGTTTTTCTTTTTTCCTTGGCTTCTGCATAATAAAGACTGGCTTGCATTTAATGCGACCACTTTCTGAATAATTAACATGACGTAGTCTCTTGAAACTAGCTGTTTTGGGATGGTATAATGTCTGTATCTTCGTGTTTTTCACTGTATTTACTGTTTTGTTTCCCTTTTCAGAATTGGCGCTCAGAGCTGGATTTTATCAAAAAATATGAAGAAGTCCATTGCATTACAGCTTCGACTTTGCACAGCAAGTACTATTTATTACACATCATTTGCTTAACTTCACTTTATTAAATGTACAATACAGTGCAAATGCAGATTAGCACTTATAGATTTCTATAGATATTATTAGTATTATTTTGTCTTACGCTAGCTGTTTTTATTTTATCTTTATTTACCTCCTCCTGTCTATAGGAGATTTTGTTTATAAGAGTTCTTCTATCTTCCTTTTCCTCTGTATCAACCTGCATTGCAACAATGCAATTTCTCCATGTGTGGACAATAAAGAAATATCTTATCTTATCAAATGTCACATGTCTTAATCTAATTCCTTCCCTCTCTCCCTCTGTCTTCTACAGATACACTTTCCCTCAAACCCTCTGCAGCCGGTCAGCACGGGGCGGCGCGCGCGCAGCTTCCTAAGATCAAGAGTTACCAGCACTTCAGGTATTTATATTGAAACCCTCACATTGTGTTAAAAAAATGTGAGTTAATGTTTTATGTGAAATAGTTAGCCATTTCTTAAATGTCCTGTTATTTGTTTACAGCTTTGATGCCAAGAGACCAGGTGTGGTGCTTGCAAAAAGTCACTGTGAAGCAGAACCTGTGGAATTTCAGCTACTACGCACTACAGCTGTTCTGCCTCCGGTTGACAATCTCCATGTCCTGGTCCCACCTGGACTGAACATTGACAGGCAGACCTACCAGCATGAAAAAATCAGGCCTTTCTGTGCTGACGAGGCAAAAGACATCACATGCCCAGCGCCGAGAGTCACAGCACAGAAGAGGATGTGGCTGTGATCTCTGATGTAATTGGACTCTTATTGTAATTGGACTATTATTTCATTAATTATTTCATTAATTAATACATTTTTATTATGTACATATCACCACTTCCTATTGCACTACATAACTTTATACCTTTTATATTTCATTATGTACATATCATGCCGTTTAGTGCTCAGTGTTCAATGTTTTGTTGTTTGTGTTGCACTGAATCACCTGTGAATTCTGTTTATCGACAAATGGCAATAAACCCTATTCTGATTTTGATTCTTGGATTATAAAAGACCCTGAATAACATCAAAGTATTTCCATTTTAATATAGTAACTTCTAATTCTGATTCAAGTCCAGTTACCATCAATAACAACACTCCTCTTGAGTCTTCAGTGACAGCTGTAGGGGGAAGGTGCTGTCAGTGTGACAGGGGGGAGGGCTTATCTCAATGAGATGCAAATGAGCCCCGCCCCCCTGTGACTCTGGGCTCACTCCGGTGAAAAACTTTAGAGGCCGTTTTCTCAGTAAGAGGAATTCAGAGTTGTATACATTCAAATGACCACAACTTACTCAAATATGACCAAATGTGCATGAGTGAGACATCATTGGAAAGCTTTGAATAGAATCTTTGAATAACTCAAAATGTCTCCCGGTAGACTTATAACTGGTTTATCCACGGTCAGTCACATATGTGCTGAATCTTAGAGCTGAACCTCAGAGCTGAGTGATAAACTGAGTTCAGAGGTTTTAACACTGTTGCTATAGAATGCATATATATAATATCACCATCATCTAGAACTGAGAGAAATGTAGCCTGGATTAACTGTTTTCTTCAGTGAAGAGGAAAACTAAAGAAGAATGACAATCTGGCTTTAAGACTATTATGTCAGCTCTTGTATGTTTGTTGAATGAGAGTTTATTTGTAATGCCCAAGTATTTGTAATGGGGTGGAGCTGGAGTGGCAGGTGGAGGCGGCGCAGCAATAGAATCTCACTCTCATGTAGTGGACGGTCAGCGGTGGCGGTGATCTTTTGTCCATACTTGTCTGTCCGGGAGGTTTAGTGGCCGGGGTCAAATGCAGCTGGCGAGTCATGATGGCTCGTTAGTGGGGGTTAGTGGATCCTCAATTGCTCGTCTCCAACTGGTCCAAAATGCTGCTGCCCGTCTTTTAACTGGAACAAGAAAATATGAGCACATTTTGCCTATTTTAGCTTCACTCCACTGGAGCCCGTTCATTTTAGGATTCATTTTAAAACTCTTTTATTTACTTTTAAAGCCTCCCAGCCGTTCCCTCAGGTCAGCTGACCAGCTCCTTACAGTGCCACGGGCTAAAGGTCAGAGGTGAACGAGCCTTTGCAGTGGCAGCTCCAAAACTGTGGAACAAAGTGCCACTCCTCATAAGAAAAGCCTCCTCACTGCCTCTTTTTAAATCTCTTCTTAAAACCATCTGTTTTCTCTGGCTTTTAACACCATGTAGTGTGTTGATTGTATGTTTTTTATGTGTTGGGAGGGCAGCACCTTTTATTTATTTTATTTTGTTTATTTTTATTCCATTGATTTTAGTGTGTTTGTTTGATTTAATTTTCTATTTGATTTTATATCTTATTTTATTACTTTTACCCTATTTATGCCTCTGTAGTCTTTTACCTTGCTGTGAAGCACTTTGGAACCCTCTGGTTGTGTAAATCGTGCTATATAAATAAAATGGATTGGATTGGCTCTGTATGTCTGCGATGATCCACTCTCAAACTCCTCTCACAGTCCAGGGCATCAAATTTGTTTCTCGGTTTTATACTTCCAGTGGTAATTGAGGGCGGTGCCCTGGCACAATTGTGGGACCCAACCTCAGACTTTACAGGGGTGGAACATATCGAAGCTTTGGACCAAGTTCCCTGCTTGAACCAGCTCTGTTCCTCTGAATTTACGGCACCTGGAGCAGATGAGGAGGGCTGTCGGGACTCGGAGGCCTTGGTGTAACAGTAGAACTGTGCGCTGGTGGCGGCGGCTTGGGTCCTTCCCAGACTTACATCCAGGTCACGATCCTCTTGTATTTAAATAAAGTGGTTATTTGTTGTTGGAGCTTGGCAACTTTTTGGCTCTGGATATGGCGGTAAGGGAAGGCAAAATCCAGCTAATTCAGATAATTAAAACACCACTAAAATCTTTACGGAAGGCGATACGGAGTCATCTTTAAAAGCATGGAAATTAAACATCCATTTTTCCGTCCACAGTTTCACCTTCTCAGCCTTCAGCTATTGCAACTCATCCATAAAGTCTGAGACATGCTGCTCCACCTCAGCATTGTGCTCGCTGTCTCCTCCCACCTTCAGACTTGCCACATTGGCTTCCACTCTGTCATGCCGGGCACCGTTCTAAGCCCTGACCTCAGCTCTCAATGATGCCATGTCCAGTTGCATTTCATGTAACATAAGTGTCAGCTGTTGTAAAGCGATGTCCTCTCATCCGTCCACACCACGCGGACAGGGGAGTCTGCACTAAGGACGGGATTCATCTATGGGGGTGTCAGGAGCCGTGCTTGTCAGATTAGCCTTGTTAGCCTTGTTAGCTTGTGATAGTGTCTGTTTCCCGCAGAGGCTACAGTCTGCCAGCTTTTATCGTTTGGCTCCCAAAGCAGCACCTCTCTTGTTTTTTAAGTCTTTACTCCTCCATCACAGTATCTTGCTCCTCATTTTGTGAGTAAAATGGAGATTTTAAAGGCAAATATCGGCAGCAGGGCATAGGCATACCCGGAAGTCCTCCCAAACCACACATTTCATAGAATATTTATTGAATGACGACTTTACACTTGAGATGGGTGCATTGAACGAGAGGGAGAAACACATTGGGCACCAGGCCGTCTTCCGGCAAAATGGCCATTTTGCCTGATGAAGCCTGGTGCCAAAACGTCCTTTATGTCCTTGTAAAATTCACAATTTGCAAGTAAGGCGGTGTGTGGGAATCTTTTATATTAAATATTTATCAAAATTGGCTGTAATTCCTTGTCATTTTTATCCAACATGCTTACACATTGTTACACATTGTTACACATTGTTGCCTCTAGTGACAGGTGGAAATGTCACTTAATTTAACAAAAGTCAATGTAAACATGAATAAGGCACGTTATGAGAGCTGTTGCAGATTTTCTGATGCAGAAGAGTATTGAGCCATTTAACACATCTTAACTTCACAATTTTTTTTAAAAATGTATTATTTATTGTACGAACCAGATGCATTGTTTTAAGTGTATGTAGCAGAATATACTAATTTTTAACACCTGTCCATTGGGCCAATTTATAGTTGCCAATTTGACTTAACAAATGCATGTCTTTGGACAGTGGGAGGAAGCCGTAGAACCCGGAGAGAACCCACGGTCCAGCCTGTGCGTAAACTAAGCAAGTCACAGAAGGACTACCAGAGCAAAGAGTTCATTCTTGTGGTGTTAAGGGTACCATATCATCCAAAATCGACTTTCAACCTTCTTTCAGTGCTATTGGTGCCTCTAATATGTGCCACTCTAATATGTGCCATGTGTGGGACGTGTCATACCTACAGAGACGTGTCATACCTACAGAGACGCATCATACCTACAGAGACGCGTCATACCTACAGGGACGTGTCATACCTACAGAGACGCGTCATACCTACAGGGACGCGTCATACCTACAGGGACGCATCATACCTACAGGGACGCGTCATACCTACAGGGACGCTTCATACCTACAGGGACGTTTCATACCTACAGAGACGCGTCATACCTACAGAGACGCGTCATACCTACAGGGACGTGTCATACCTACAGGGACGCATCATACCTACAGAGACGCGTCATACCTACAGGGACGTGTCATACCTACAGGGACGCATCATACCTACAGAGACGCGTCATACCTACAGGGACGCATCATACCTACAGGGACGCTTCATACCTACAGGGACGTGTCATACCTACAGAGACGCGTCATACCTACAGAGACGCGTCATACCTACAGGGACGTGTCATACCTACAGAGACGCGTCATACCTACAGAGACGCGTCATACCTACAGGGACGTGTCATACCTACAGGGACGCATCATACCTACAGAGACGCGTCATACCTACAGGGACGCATCATACCTACAGAGACGCGTCATACCTAAAGGGACGCATCATACCTACAGAGACGCATCATACCTACAGAGATGTGTCATACCTACAGGGACGCTTCATACCTACAGGGACGCGTCATACCTACAGGGACGCATCATACCTACAGAGACGCGTCATACCTACAGGGACGCTTCATACCTACAGAGATGTGTCATACCTACAGGGACGCTTCATACCTACAGAGACGCGTCATACCTACAGGGACGCTTCATACCTACAGAGATGTGTCATACCTACAGAGACGCGTCATACCTACAGGGACGCATCATACCTACAGAGACGCGTCATACCTACAGGGACGCATCATACCTACAGAGACGCATCATACCTACAGAGATGTGTCATACCTACAGAGACGCGTCATACCTACAGGGACGCATCATACCTACAGAGACGCGTCATACCTACAGGGACGCTTCATACCTACAGAGACGCGTCATACCTACAGGGACGCGTCATACCTACAGGGACGCATCATACCTACAGAGACGCGTCATACCTACAGGGACGCTTCATACCTACAGAGACGCGTCATACCTACAGGGACGCATCATACCTACAGAGACGCATCATACCTACAGAGATGTGTCATACCTACAGGGACGCATCATACCTACAGAGACGCGTCATACCTACAGGGACGCATCATACCTACAGAGACGCATCATACCTACAGAGATGTGTCATACCTACAGAGACGCGTCATACCTACAGGGACGCTTCATACCTACAGAGACGCGTCATACCTACAGGGACGCATCATACCTACAGAGACGCGTCATACCTACAGGGACGCATCATACCTACAGAGACGCATCATACCTACAGAGATGTGTCATACCTACAGGGACGCTTCATACCTACAGAGATGTGTCATACCTACAGAGATAGCAAATGATCAAGAGATTTGGCTCTAGTAACGTGCTACGCACTGACCGGAAGAAGGACCAACACAAACCCTGCATAAGGTTCCGGCCAATCACAGAAGACGTGAGATTCTCACTGAGACAAAAGCACGTGTTCTGCTTCTGTCACTCTGACATGTCTAAGGTCTAAACTCAGGCAATTGACAATTACAGGTTTTGACAAGAAACATTAGTTTCTCACTCTCTCATCCTCTTGAGACTATCTCAATGTGGTCAGCTCACAGTTTGGGTTGAATGGGATGCACCGTAGGGCCCCTAGGGCCCCTAGGGCCCGTGACTATGTGGATTGAGTAAACAAACATGCGCGACAGGTGACATTATTTGGAGAGTTCATATATGGGGGAATTAAGTCTTTTCAGTTTCAACCCATTTTGAGATGATCCCTTAGTCCCAAACTCTATAAAAAAAAACTTAAAGATTTCAAACATTTCCTAAACAAGGAATTTTAGTGGAAACTATAAACAAAGTGGCATGCAACAGAATCATTGTAATAATATTACAATGATTTTTTATGTGCGTGTTAGGTTTGTGTCCTGAAATGTAAGCACATTTGTTTGGGTTAACTCTGGTCGGGCGGGGCGGTCGCCACATTGGAATGGGTTGGGGCGATACTGGAGCGACAGATGGGAGAACCTGAAACTGGCTAGTTCCAATAAAATTGCACTATATGGAAGCAGTTTAAGTGGCCGTACTGTGGAACATTCTTGGCAAAACATTAACATCTCAATGGGAACAAGTAGGTGAAAGACCGTGCACCCGGAAATACAATGCACCTTTCATTTATTGTATTATTTTAAAGTTTTACGTTTATTAATGATTTCAAGCCTCTGTTCTGACCAGCATTGATGACTTAACAACAGATTACACATATCTCAGACATGTTCATTATATATTTCCAGCTCTGCTCTGTAATTTGAGTGCGTTTAGAAGGGAGCCTACTCATTTTCTTTGTTGCGGCGCAGCGTGACAAACCAACTTTTAATTTGTTTGTGGGAAGTCACTGCTGAAGCCTCGGCTAACTTTCAACCGCCCTGAACATCACAACACAACGTTTGTTTTTCACACTCCAAACACATTCATTTGAATCAGCAACTTAAAGGATCTCACTCTGTCGCTAGGACACAAAACTACAGAGAAACAGCAGCATCGAATGTATTTAGTTTTTAGTTCTAAAACATGAGAAACTAAAGGTACTCAAGAGCGTGTTTAAAGACTGATGACAATACAAATACATTATTATGTGTGTGTCTTTCAAAACAGAACAGATGTTCTATTAAGTCACAAAACTGGAAAAAAAAAAAAAATTTTGAGGCTCAGAGAACGATGACTTGCTAAACAGCATCCATCAAACTTACGTGCTTATTTTAAACATTAAATGCTGACTTTAAAGGTACACTTTGTAACTTCTGGGAAAGGGTGCCATTTGTTTTTCTTCATGGAGATGTTATTGAAATGCATGTTATGTCCCACAGCATGGTAGTCACAGCGGGTCCTGTGCCGTGTATGACTCGCTGCTTAAAGGAGGCACTCTGACAGGCTGTTAAAGGTGACATTTAGTTGTTACAAATTCTGTGATCAATTTTAATCGTGCACACGTTACGCTTGGTCAACAACGAAAATTCAGCTACCCACTCCCAAACCCTCTCAGCTTCTTACCTGTGCTGGAGCCGTATTTAAATGTTTCCAGCTCGCATTACCCATGGCCACACGGGCTAAGATTACCATGACAACCAACTCAAAGGTAGCCTAATATGGCTCCTGTAGTATGGCTTTATACTATCTAGGGCTTGGTATGGCATTGTAAGTATCCCAACGTTCAGAGCTTGATATGATATCTGTCCTGATACATGGTGTAATATTGTACTAGTCCAAATACCGTATAACTCTACTGTTATTCATGTATTCCAAGGAGAGAAGCATTCAAATTTGACACTGATTAAAGAATTGAATTGAACATTTCAAACATGCCATACAGCTCCTGGTGAGAGTAAGTAAGTTTATCTTGTATATGTTTTAAGTTGAGTTGAGTTGAGATAATTACCAACTATCAAATCAGGTATCTTAAATACCTGATTTGATAATTTTAACAACAATTAATAGTATGTTTAATGTAATCGTGACATCGCCTCCTTTTCTGGAAATAAAATAACACCAGTTGTGGTTTACATAAGATCTATTGACCAGAACAATTGAACTGATAAATAAATATGAATATAAAATATGCAAATGAGTAATTTAACAGGTGGAGAAACTCGATATGATTGTTCTACATCATCTAGTTGTGTGTTATAGTTAAAGTTGATGCTAAGATGATATTTTACAGCCAAAGGGTTTAAGTTGTAGGGTCCAAAATATCCAGCGTGTGGTGGATATGTGTGATGTCTGGAGAAGTCTCAGCATGGATGCGGTGGGATTTTGTCCAGGGATGAGAAAGCAGTTGGACTGATCCCCAGATGAGGCCAATTTGAAGATCGTCCTGGACCCAAATAGTTGTGCGCATGTGAGTCAGTCCATATCATGTCAATAGGCACGTTGGTGGGCACAGTTAGCACAGCACGGGGATGGGTCTGCCTACAGGAGGGAGGTGGACCAGCTGGTGTCCTGGTTTAGCGGTAACAACTTGGAGTTCAATGCCCAGAAGACAGATGAGATGATTGTGGACCTCAAGTGGGAGCCACCATCAGCTCCTCATCAAGAAGAACCAGCAGAGGATGTACTTCCTTCGGCAGCTGAGGAAAGACAAGCTGATGATGGTGCAGTTCTACACGGCCATCATTGAGTCCATCCTCACCTCCTCCATCACCTCCTCCATCACCTCCTCCATCACCTCCTCCATCACCGTGTGGTACGCTGGAGCCACAGCCAGGGACAAACAGAGACTACAGCGCCCTCTGCTGAGAAGGTGATCGGCTGCAGACTTCATCTCTGCAGGACCTGTACGTCTCCAGGACTCTGGGTCGTGCAGTTTGGATCACAGCCGCCCCTTCTCACACTGGACATGGACTATTTGAGCCACTCCCCTCAGGCAGGAGGCCACTCCCCTCAGGCAGGAGGCCACTCCCCTCAGGCAGGAGTCTACGGTTCATCCGGACCAGAACCGCCCGCCATAACAACAGTTTCTTTCCCTCTGCCGTTGGACTCATGAACACTTCTTAAACACTGTCACTTAATACATAATTTAATCTCTCACTGCACTGTTCACTTTCTGCACCACATATGTCAATTCAACTGTAAATGTGTGTACATAGTAAGCCTATTGTTATTTTTATCCCATAGCAGATTTAAATTGTTTCTCTTTTTGACTCATATAGGATATTTTATCATTGTTCATTGTTTTATGTTGCACCACATCACCATAACAAGTTCCTATGTTTGTGAATTCATTGACAAGGCAATGGCAATAAATCTTTTCTGATTCTGATATGTTGGTAAGATCTTTGGCATGACTCTCTTATCTCACTACACTGTACTGTTTGACTACCTGTGGTCAGGAAATATTTTATATGTCTTTGAAAGTAGTAGTGTGTCAGGCTGGATGCCCCTCGTGATGCCCCTCAAACTCTCTGCTCGTGGTGCCACTCAGGACCCAGTGCAGTACTGCTGTTGTACTCAGTGCTCAGCCTCGCTCCAGCCGACCTGTTTACTATTTTTGGAAAATCTGTCTCGGACCAGCTTGCTCCAATTTTCTTTTGGCCAATTTTGAGATTTGCGAATTTCAAATGAATTGGCCCCCCTGGTGGAGTAGGCTGATTACATTTCCACTGAGCCGCAGCAGCGTGTTGTGCATGAGCTCATCTTGGCATCCTGGCATGAAACAATTTCCATAAAGCACACAACTGCCCCCTTGCCTCGTGATCCAGCACACCTCTGCTGGCGACAGCTGCTCATCAGCGCTGCGTTTCACCAAAAGGAACAAGTGCACTTAAACAAACTGGAAGGCTCCAATATCTTTGTACTCAGAAATGCCTGAAGTAGATAGCTTCAGTGTTGGAAAAGCCCATAGCATTAATAACAACAGATGAGGCGCTGAGAAACTGCAGGTGAACAGGAAGAAGTTTCAGTCTGAAACTTTCCCCATCGGTTACTTACGGAAAAATCCACATTTTCATCATGTAATGTTTTTGTGTGTGTATATATATATATATATATATATATATATATATATATATTTATAATCAATCAATCTAAATGTATTTGTAGAGAAGATTTCTTACAAAAGTAACCTAAAGTGCTTTTCAATCATAAAAAGACATTAAAATCACAAGACAAAAAGAAAAACATAAAATAATATCAGATACAATTTCTGTAGGGACCTGTCTCACAACTTCAGAGAGACTGTTCCAGATTTTAGCTCCATAAAACTGAAACACAGATTCCCCATGTTTAGTCCTGACTCAGCACCAGCAGGAGGCCGGTCCATGTTTAGTCCTGACTCAGCACCAGCAGGAGGCCGGTCCATGTTTAGTCCTGACTCTGGCACCAGCAGGAGGCCGGTCCATGTTTAGTCCTGACTCAGCACCAGCAGGAGGCCGGTCCATGTTTAGTCCTGACTCTGGCACCAGCAGGAGGCCGGTCCATGTTTAGTCCTGACTCTGGCACCAGCAGGAGGCCGGTCCATGTTTAGTCCTGACTCTGGCACCAGCAGGAGGCCGGTCCAGGACTAATGTGATCATACTAGTACTAGTTAGGACTGGCTGTGCTGCAGCTGTTTTACGGCTGGTTTGGAGCGGCCATTACATTCGAATCTACTGGAGACAAATGCATGGATAAGTCTCTCCAAGTCTGACTTAGACACTACACTTTTACAATCTTCCAATTATTAAAAAGCTGCTGATGTTATGGATTTGATGTGGCCACTAAAGTTCAAATCTCAGCCTATTATTACTTCTGAATTTCTCACTTGATTTGTTGCTTTAGGGAGATAGAATGAGATGACTGCTAACACGTTATCTTTGTTTCTGTGAGCTGAAGACAATCATTTCTGTCTGGTTCAAGTTTAGCTGGTGAAAGTTGTTTTGCCTCCAGTTAAAAAGTTTTTTTTTAAGAGTCTGGTTTATTTCACGCGAGGGAATGACCCTCTACTGGCAACAGAGGGAATTACGTGAAAAAATTAAGAAAGAAAAAATGAGGGCTTCCCCCGCTCAAGCAAATGTGGCCAAGCAGTTGCAAAGATTGTGATTTGATGATAGAAATGTTAATAAAGAGTCTGGGGATTTATGGACATAAATAAAGCACAGAAGATTATCTGAGCCACGTCACAGAAAGAGAAAACGTCAGTCCGACGACTGACGTTTTCTCTTCAGAGGCGATTCAGAGGATTTTGTAAATATAACAAACTGCTACTCCAGGTATGTTTTGGATGAGGGAACAACGTTAAAACATGGTTACAAGCTCAAAAAAAAGAAAGCAAGAAAGAACATGTACATAAGTATTCATAGCCTTTGCTCAAAACTTTGTAGAAGCACCTTTAGCACTAATTACAGCATCAAGTCGTTTTGAGTACAAAGCATTCATCTTTTTGTTGATCCTGAATAGTGCCTCAGGTCCTACCGCCAGGGCCGGTTCAGCCTATGAGCAATCTAAGCAGCAACTTAGCCCCCCAAGGCTTTAAAAGGAACCCCAATCTGGCAACCTGACTTACAGCCCATACAGCGAACATATGATGCACAAACAGCATTTATTTACAAGGACAAACTGGCAACCAAGGCACCAGACCTGCGCTGATTGGTCAACTTCATTGTGCATGAGCAGAATGAAAGCAAGACACAAACAATGCATCACGTGGTTGTCATTTTCAAAAGAATATATTCCTCCGGTGCCAAAAAACAATGAACAGAAGTCATGTTAGTGTTCCGATAGCGCTGGGGGTGTGACGAGAGCTCTGGACCGGGGTCCTGCTCATGCCTGTGTTAGCGAACACCGCCCCCCTTTCCACTAATTATGCGTTTGAATGAAGGCTGTTAAGCATAACATTTACACCAGCCCGGTGTTAGCAGCTGTTGAGGAAGCGAAGTGGCGTCTATGCCCCAGGTCACTAATAGGCGGATTCCAAGTGATCCAAGCGCCATCCCGTCAACTTTTGATAGAGCAATACAACTTTTTTTTTTAATTAAAAGCACCAGTAGACTATTTGTTATAAAATATAATAAAATGGTAAATTTTGAAAAATAGCTAGGCCTAATAGAATTACGTATGTTATAACATAATAATATATATTATAATATAAAAGTGGCAAAGTGGCCCAGCTATAAGTTTGGATTTTCACTTCTCGTTCCATTCATTCTCTGTGGAAACATTTGTGCACTGTGTAGTTTTATCAGTGTTAATTCCAATGCTTATGCCATTTGTTTCATTTAATTTAGCTTGTTTTGGCACTTTGGCAAATGGTAATTGGTCACATTTATATAGCCACTTTCTACCTTATTCGACCGTCTGACATGGTATCACTTAGAGCTGAAATGAGAGCAGGACATGGCGCAGCCCAATTCAACAAAATGTAATAGAAAATAAAGAAGCTGAAAGTGGGAGGGGGAAGTGGAGCACGCATCAGTGAGGCAGAGCATCATATTTCAGATGATATGGATGAGCTACTGGTGCTGGGGGGCGAGGCAGTGGTGCTGCGATGGAGGTCAAGAATCTGAAAAGTAAGATCCTGGATTTGGAGTTCAGATCAAGTAAGAACCATCTCAGACTTGTGGGGCTACCGAAGGGAGAACAAGGAGAGGACACTGAAAGTTTCTTTGAAAAGGTGAACCCAGAGCTCATCTGGGGATCTGGAGTTGCGGCCCCCCCAACACAATAGAAAGAGCACATCGCCTGGGCAAAACCAGACAAGCTGCTGATATAAACCACAAGGCCTGATAATGAGGATTCTTAATGATAATGTGAAGGAGGGAGTCATGAAGGCTGCAAAAGATAAAGGAGATCTCCAGTACAAAAGCAAACACGTTTACCCCAGATATTCCATACAAGGTTCGTCAACAATGAGAAAAGAAAACTGAGACACCGGGAGAGGCAGAGGTGCTCCTCAGGAAGATACAAAACACAGAGAATTGAACAGGAGGGATGGAGCCACCAGCGTGAGGTGTGCCAGTATGGGTTGTGGTCACATGGTGATACATTTCTGTTGATTTGAAGAGACTGATGATAGTAACGTGATTTGTTTGTTTTCAATATCAGACTTTATGTTCCATATTGGCTGTCTGCTTTAGTACATAAACTCTTTGTCCAGTCCACTCATCAGAGTACATGCAGAGGGCAGCACGGGGAGTGGTGAGCTGGGGAGGTAATATGTCCAGTTCTTTGTGAGGATTGGAGTAATGGACTACCCTCCTCTTAACCATTTACATGATCTGGGTTTGGGTTTGGTGCTTGCTTTTTATGCTTTTTTCATCTGTTGAGAGTTCTTGTGTTCAACCAGAGAGTTAAAAAAAACATTTGAAAAATATCAATGGCAAGTTCAATCAACCCAAAGATATATGAAGTGTTACGAGCATCCTTCCTGTGAATGGCACACTGAACCCAACAAAACGCAAAAACATTATCAAAAATAACACAACTTTGTTATAAAAATTGTGCTATTCATCATAAAGCGGCAAACACAGGAGGGGAGTTGTAATATTAATTTCAAACCGAATAGCTTTTTAACAAAGTTTTGAATGTAAAGACAAAGAGGGACTATAATATGTACTTGTTAGAGAAACTGTTAATGGAAAGGTTTTTACTCTATTCAATGTGTATGCACCACCAGGGGGCGATATCACCTCTTACACAGATATTAATATATGGACCTGATTGTAAACCACTCTGAGGGAACCCTAAAAATGTGCGTCAATTGGAATTTTTACATTAAACCTATCAACCCATTAGACGTGTCAAACTCATTGAGTTGAGCCCTAATACACACCAGTACACCCACTTTTCTAACAAAGAAGTGTAAGTTTCTGTTGGACTTTTGTCATCAGGAGGGCCCGCCCGGTGGGCGGGGCTTACCACAGAAGAGGATAAATATCTGAGTTCCCGGTCTAAATTCGCAGATTGAGAATGACTCTTGGATGAGAGTTGAAACATATCGTTTTTTTCTAAAACAGAGTCCAGATGAAACAACTGAACCTTTTTCTACAATGGAACATTCGAATGAGGGATTCCACCTAGTTAAGAAAATGCTCTTTAACCAACAAAGATATTGTAAGAATCGATCAAAATGTTTTAAATAGTTATCTTAACTTAGAAATCAAAAAGCTGAAAGAACTTTTTTTTTAAAAATACGGAACAGGCAAAATAATACAATCTAACCAACCAAACAAGACCAAATTCAATCAGCATTTGAATCCTTCTATAAAAACATTTCTTACACATAATGAGCCAGATACAAAAAAAAAAAACAAAGCCGTAATAATTAGTCTAGATGCTGAGAAGGCTTTTGATTCTGTAAACTGGCCATATTTATTTAAAGTGCAAAATACATTTCAAACATCCATCCATGACCAAGGTAGAACTGACCTAGAACTGACCTGAGATTCAAGGTCTGGATTACAAAAGGTATCAAAAAATTATTAAATATTTATAACCAATAAATTAAACAATGTAATGATCATTATAACCTTCTGACAGAAATTATTATCAAGGATGATAAATCATAACTTTAAAGGGTAATAATATCTAAACATCTCAGTGGAGGACATCAATATTACATGTCTGGAGAGAATTTTGCTGTAAAAATGTTATAACATGTCAAAGTGCACATTATGCACACAGACATGCTGTTGAAGAAACAAAGGCACCAGGAGGCAAACCACCATCATGTGTTTTGAGCCTGTCCTGTTGCTCAAACATATTGGACTGAATCAACAAGGAGCTATTTTGGGCCTCAAAATTCCTGCCATGGACACAATAAATGGATTCATTTGGAATGTAATTTGCGCAGCAGGGAAAACAACATTATAACACATTAATAAACTGAGATGGGACTTGTGTGTTGACCTGTTATGCCGTAATTGTATTTATGTATAATAATATTATTATTTGTCATTATTTGTATCATTTAAAATTTCGTTTTCATTTTTCTGTATTATTCATATTATTAAATTGAAGTAAAAAACATCTTCAATTTGGTGACATTTTCTTCCCTGAGACAATCATCTGAATAACTAAAATAAGCGAAAAGAAAGACAATTATTCAAAGTAAGAGTTTTCTGTTCTGCCCCCTCCAAATCACAATAATAATTCTAAGATATAAATTGTAAGAATAAAGTCAGATGCCAGATGGAGCGTCACACCTTCACACCTCGCAGTCCGTCAAACCGAGGGCGTGGTCTGGTGCATTCTGGGAATGGCTAGAATCGTAACCAATAAACTTCAAAACTAGTGCACTGGAGTCATGTTACTATCCCTACTTGGACAGGATAATCATAATAAAACATATCATGGGCATAAATAATACAAATGATAAGTTATAGAATAATGCATGAGAACAATGAAATGTTATATGTTTATTCCCCTCACTCACGTAAACAACTGGCTGAATGTGTCGCTCTAGTTTTAGCATTGTTTCCCTGTGAGGACGTCGGTTTTCCCCTGAGGTTATGGTCCTTCAGTCATGAAGTCTCCAGGTTTAATCATCTCTTACAGCATCTTGTGGGTGAAAAGTAGATTTTAAAGGCAAATATCTGCAGTGGCGCGTAGCAGTGCGACTAGTCAGCCTAACGAAGAAATGAGCCAAAGCAATGTTCAACAGTCTGACTGAAATGTTTGGTAGGAATATACATTTTAAGGGGGATAATGACTAAATGATAAAAATGCATTGTAGTCATGACATTCAAAGTTGATATTGATTAAAAGAATGGGACTAACATTTCAAACATGCTACACAGCATGAGAGTGTGGGTGAGTTCATTTAGAATATTTTATTTGGGGCCTGAAAGTTAAGGCAATTACCAATATTTAAATTAATAATTGTATAGATAATTAAAAGAATACAGACAGTAAGTACGAGCCTCCTACTGGATACTCAATGCTGCAGTAAGCGGCTTCTCAGTTCTGAAACAACCATGTGGAAAGACAAATCCCGTGGTCGTGGAAAAGATGTCAGTTTGTTTGATAAGGACGAAATCATTGGCATCGAGCAGAGAAAACATCTGCAGAGAAGCAGAAACTAATGTACTTCAGATCTGACCGCCGTTGTATTGATCATCAGTACATGTTGTATTGATTTTAATAATATGAATAATAATTCAGCACTGGATGGAAATGAAGTTTTGACTGTTGCTTATTAAAACTATTCAGGCAGTATACTAGTTGCGGTTGCAGTTTTGGGACCGTCCTACAGCACAGAAGTAATGAGCTCAGATCAGCACCACACCTCATCTGTATGTATACATTAGGAACATACTGGCCGCAGAGAAAAGGCCATTACAAAGAAACAGATGACACAAACTCAACCAACAAAACATTTGACATTTGTCAAATGGAGAAAATTATAGTTGGACCAAATTTGAAAATTGACAAATTTAACACACTTTGGACCAACTGGGACATTTACAATGGACAACATGTTTAGAACCATGTTAAATGGTCGAATGATCTCTTTGTATATTGAAGGATATTGATACTAGTAATGTTGATGAGAAATATTGCCATGTACTTCTATATATATTGATATTCATTGATTATGATTTGTGCTTAAGAAATGTTGAATTTGAATCATCTCTCATGTGCTGTGCCTGTGTGTGGGAGTTACGCAAGAAATTGATTTAAACAGCCTCAGTGGCAGCACCAGGTTTAAAGTCCAGGGGCAACGGCCTCTGCAGCATCCGCTCCTCATGTCCCATGAGGACAGGGAGCAGGACGCGATCAGGACGTCTCGACTTTTCCACCAAGGCATCCAACCACATCATTCCACATCCTTCCTTAGGATCGTCCGAGGAGGAGTAGCGTTTACTGACCAGCGCTCGTCCGAGGACATCCAATCCTGTGGGAGGGTCAGGGAGGCAGTGCTGGACTTGAGACCTCTACCAACATTGCACAATCAAATGATTCTGTATAAAACTGGATCCTGGACTCTTGTGTGAGGTCTTATGGCCTGCGGCGTGTAAGACCCACGTAGGTTCTGTGGGCAAGCAGTAGAGCCAGGATCCAGAATCTGTATTAGACTCTGTTGTTAGAATAAATTATTATTGATTAATCCTGGACTGTTTGGACTCCTTGTCATCTCTCCTCCAATGCTGAACACGCTAAGGGGAAAAGAGGTTACAACCCCATTGTTCTGTGTTCCATGTATGCTGTTATCAAATAATGATACATAATAAATCAAATATAATATTTTTTGGGCTCCTGAATAAAAGCAGCGCACACAATATTTATGAAGAAAATAGAACTTGTCCATATACGAGACGCACCTGTCATAAACCGCACCTGTCATGTTGTAACATGAGATATTTACTCATAAATAAATGCGGTTGTGATACGTCTTTTGGACCGGGCGTCTCACAGCTCACCCGAGGACCACTGCAGGACTAATTAGACAAATATCTCAGTGAATATGAGTTGGATTTTAATAAAACACACAGCATGTTGAAGCTTAACAAACAGAAAACATCCCCTCTGTCCCTACTGCCCCCACTGTCCCCTCTGTCCTTGATGACTCTGTGTCTTCACATCTGGATCATCTGCTTCTGAGCTCGTATTTAGGGAGTGATTGTTACATTGTAACATGAGATATTTACACAGAAATATGGTCCATGGTCGTGATGCACATGTTTTCTTTTGACACGTGAGTCAGGTCCGGAGTCAGATCCGGAAATATAAAATATAAAGCAATGCAATGAGTACAAGGTGCTTAGGCAGTGTTCATGAGTCCAACGGCAGAGGGAAAGAAACTGTTCTGGTCTAGATGAACCGTAGCCTTCTGCCTCAGGGGAGTGGCCTCCTGCCTGAGGGGAGTGGCCTCCTGCCTGAGGGGAGTGGCCTCCTGCCTGAGGGGAGTGGCCTCCTGCCTGAGGGGAGTGACTCGAATAGGCTGTGTCCAGGGTGAGAAGGATCGGCTGTGATCCGACCTGCACGACCCAGAGCCCTGGAAACGTACAGTGGTTATGGGGGAGTCTGAGATGGTGAAGGGGGGCTGTGAGTTTCCTGAAGTCCACGATCATCTCGCTGCACCAGGACAGCAGCCGGTCCACCTCCCTCCTGTAGACGGACTCATCCCCGTCCGAGATGAGCCCGATGAGGGTGGTGTCGTCCGCAAACTTGATCAGTTTAACGGCGTCGTGGCTGGAGGTGCAGCAGTTTGTGTACAGTGAGAAGAGCAGGGGAGAAAGTACACAGCCCTGTGGAGCTCCTGTGCTGATAGTCCGAGTGTCTGAGACATTCTTCCCCAGCCGCACGCACTGCATCCGATCTGTCAGAAAGTCAGTGCTCCCCCTGCAGGTGGAGTCAGGCACGTTGAGCTGGGAGAGCTTGTCCTGGAGCAGAGCAGGGAGGATGGTGTTGAATGCAGAGCTGAAGTCCACAAACCGGATCCTGGCATAGGTTCCTGGGGAGTCCAGATGCTGCAGGGTGAAGTGTAGAGCCAGTCTATAGGTGAACTGGTGAGGGACTTGAGGTGGGGGAGGACCAGGCGCTCAAATGACTTCATGACTACAGACGTCAACGCCACAGGTCTGTAGTCATTAAGTCCAGTGATCAGGGGCTTCTTGGGGACAGGAACCTGATGGACGACTTGAAGCAGGCTGGGGCATGGCATGACTCCAGGGAGGTGTTAAAAATGCCAGTGAAGACAGGGGCCAGCTCGCCTGTGCAGTGTCTTAAGGTGGCCGGGGTGACACCGTCTATGTTGTTTTTCTGTGCGCAGATGATATGAGAATATTGTTTCCTGATTAGTTTTGTCCGGCGCCTCTAGATCAGCCAGGATCAGGCCATTTAATGCGTCAGGACGTTGATTATGTGTCAAGTCACCTCCGATTGAGGGTCAGGTCACCTGTGAATGAGATAGCTCGAATCTTTGCATGCGTGATGGTTGTTCTATCTCTTTTGGAGCTGATTTGATTGTAATGATGTGCATACGTGTCAATGTCTGTCACTGCCTTTAAAAGGATGTGTATTGTCATTGTTCTGGGGGTAGGGACAGATATCTAATATATAATATATAATAAAGTGATTATTTATGGTGCACGAGTAAATAAAGATCCACCTATTGAGAAAGACAAACTCTGTTCTGTTTCATCTTTTCTTGGTGATTGTTTGCAGAAATTCCACAACACACCTCACCACAGACCCAGAATGCAGTGCTGAGGCATTAGAAGCCCGTATGCTAATTCCTCCGTATGAGCCCCGTTCCCAGTGGCAGCTTCTGTTTACTTCATTCATCATAGTTCAGACAGTGTTCTGTGGGAGCTGTCCGTGGTGCTGCTCTTCTCCGCACTGAGCTGCAGTAATCCTTTTGAAATGACTTATTGTATTGTGCTTTACAGACAATGTCATCATTTGTTTTAATAGAGAGCAGCCCCTGATAACATGGCCTAATGAAAAGGTCAATATTATCCCACTGGTGCGGCTTTCTGAGCGGGACCGGAAGGCAATATATGTGTGTGTACTGAGAGACACCCAGGCCCTATTAACATTTATGAATAATTTAATCCTGCATTGCTGGCCCAAGTCCAAGTGCATAATTCACTAATTGCAATCAGCGTGGCAGTGGAAGCGAGCTGTGGGCTGAGATACGGCCGGCTGGGAATTGGTTTGTGGAAGTGGAAGCCGAGCGTTGCATGGCCGGCCATTAAACATTTAAGAAGGAATTAAGAGCAGATACACACACACACACACGCACGCACACACACACACACACACACACACACACACACACACACACACTCACACACACACACACACACTCACACACGCACGCACACACACACACACACACACTCACACACACACACTCACACGCACGCGCACGCACACACACACACACACACGCACATACACATGCACATACACACAAATATACGCACACACACACACACACTCACACACACACACACACACTCACACACACACACACACACTCACACGCACGCACGCACGCGCACGCACACACACACACACGCACATACACATGCACATACACACAAATATACGCACACACACACACACACGCACACACACACACACACACACTCACACACACACATACGCACATACACACACACACACGCACGCACACACGCACACACACACACGCACATACACACACACGCGCGCACGCACACACACACACACGCAC